>NC_090384.1:13392341-13992341 GCF_036365525.1 Heterodontus francisci | reverse complement strand
TTTAATTCCTGGGATACCCCTGTAAATATTAAACTCTTGGTTCCCCTGAAAATATTAAACTTCTGCGAAACCCCTGTAAATATTAAACTCTTGGTTCCCCTGCAAATATTTAATTCCTGGGATACCCCTGTAAATATTAAACACTTGGTTCCCCTGAAAATATTAAACTTCTGGGATACCCCTGTAAATATTAAACTCTTGGTTCCCCTGCAAATATTTAATTTCTGGGATACCCCTGTAAATATTAAACTCTTGGTTCCCCTGCAAATATTTAATTCCTGGGATACCCCTGTAAATATTAAACACTTGGTTCCCCTGAAAATATTATACTTCTGGGAAACCCCTGTAAATATTAAACACTTGGTTCCCCTGAAAATATTAAACTTCTGGGATACCCCTGTAAATATTAAACTCTTGGTTCCCCTGCAAATATTTAATTTCTGGAATACCCCTGTAAATATTAAACACTTGGTTCCCCTGAAAATATTAAACTTCTGGGAAACCCCTGTAAATATTAAACACTTGGTTCCCCTGAAAATATTAAACTTCTGGGAAACCCCTGTAAATATTAAACACTTGGTTCCCCTGAAAATATTATACTTCTGGGAAACCCCTGTAAATATTAAACACTTCGTTCCCCTGAAAATATTAAACTTCTGGGAAACCCCTGTAAATATTAAACTCTTGGTTCCCCTGCAAATATTTAATTCCTGGGATACCCCTGTAAATATTAAACTCTTGGTTCCCCTGCAAATATTTAATTCCTGGATACCCCTGTAAATATTAAACACTTGGTTCCCTTGAAAATATTAAACTTCTGGGAAACCCCTGTAAATATTAAACACTTGGTTCCCCTGAAAATATTAAACTTCTGGGAAACCCCTGTAAATATTAAACACTTGGTTCCCCTGAAAATATTAAACTTCTGTGAAATCCCTGCAAATATTAAAATCCTGGGAAAGCCCTGTAAATATTAAACACTTGGTTCCCCTGAAAATATTAAACTTCTGCGAAATCCCTGTAAATATTAAAATCCTGGGAAAGCCCTGTAAATATTAAACTCTTGGTTCCCCTGTAAATATTAAAATTCTGGGATATCCCTGTAAATATTAAACTCTTGGTTCCCCTGCAAATATTTAATTCCTGGGATACCCCTGTAAATATTAAACACTTGGTTCCCCTGTAAATATTTAATTCCTGGGATACCCTGTAAATATTAAACTCTTGGTTCCCCTGTAAATATTAAAATCCTGGGATAACACTGTAAATATTAAACTCTTGGTTTCCCTGCAAATATTTAATTCCTGGGATACCCCTGTAAACATTAAACACCTGGTTCCCCTGAAAATATTAAACTTCTGGGATACCCCTGTAAATATTAAACACTTGGTTCCCCTGCAAATATTTAATTCCTGGGATACCCCTGTAAATATTAAACACTTGGTTTCCCTGAAAATATTAAACTTCTGGGAAATCACTGTAAATATTAAACACTTGGTTCCCCTGCAAATATTAAACTTCTGGGAAATCCCTGTAAATATTAAACTCTTGGTTCCCCTGTAAATATTAAAATCCTGGGATACCCCTGTAAATATTAAACACTTGGTTCCACTGTAAATATTTAATTCCTGGGATACCCCTGTAACTATTAAACACTAGGTTCCCCTGAAAATATTAAAATCCTGGACTAACCCTGTAAATATTAAACTTTTGGTTCCCTTGAAAATATTAAACTTCTGGGTAACCCCTGTAAATATTAAACACTTGGTTCCCCTGAAAATATTAAACTTCTGGGATACCCCTGTAAATATTAAACTCTTGGTACCCCTGCAAATATTTAATTCCTGGGATACCCCTGTAAATATTAAACACTTGGTTCCCCTGAAAATATTACACTTCTGGGAAACCCCTGTAAATATTAAACACTTGGTTCCCCTGAAAATATTAAACTTCTGGGAAACCCCTGTAAATATTAAACTCTTGGTTCCCCTGCAAATATTTAATTCCTGGGATACCCCTGTAAATATTAAACTCTTGGTTCCTCTGCAAATATTTAATTCCTGGATACCCCTGTAAATATTAAACACTTGGTTCCCTTGAAAATATTAAACTTCTGGGAAACCCCTGTAAATATTAATCTCTTGGTTCCCCTGCAAATATTTAATTCCTGGGATACCCCTGTAAATATTAAACACTTGGTTCCCCTGAAAATATTAAACTTCTGGGATACCCCTGTAAATATTAAACTCTTGGTTCCCCGGCAAATATTTAATTTCTGGGATACCCCTGTAAATATTAAACTCTTGGTTCCCCTGCAAATATTTAATTCCTGGGAAACCCCCGTAAATATTAAACTCTTGGCTCCCCTGAAAATAATTAATTCCTGGGAAACCCCTGTAAATATTAAACACTTGGTTCCCCTGAAAATATTAAACTTCTGGGAAACCCCTGTAAATATTAAACAATTGGTTCCCCTGAAAATATTAAACTTCTAGGAAATCCCTGTAAATATTAAACACTTGGTTCCCCTGAAAATATTTAATTCCTGGGAAACCCCTGTAAATATTAAATACTTGGTTCCCCTGAAAATATTAAAATCCTGGGAAAGCCCCGTAAAGATTAAAATCTTGGTTCCCCTGAAAATATTAAAATCCTGGACTAACCCTGTAAATATTAAACTTTTGGTTCCCCTGAAAATATTAAACTTCTGGGGAAACCCCTGTAAATATTAAACACTTGGTTCCCCTGAAAATATTAAACTTCTGGGATACCCGTGTAAATATTAAACTCTTGGTTCCCCTGCAAATATTTAATTCCTGGGATACCCCTGTAAATATTAAACTCTTGGTTCCCCTGAAAATATTAAACTTCTGCGAAACCCCTGTAAATATTAAACTCTTGGTTCCCCTGCAAATATTTAATTCCTGGGATACCCCTGTAAATATTAAACACTTGGTTCCCCTGAAAATATTAAACTTCTGGGATACCCCTGTAAATATTAAACTCTTGGTTCCCCTGCAAATATTTAATTTCTGGGATACCCCTGTAAATATTAAACTCTTGGTTCCCCTGCAAATATTTAATTCCTGGGATACCCCTGTAAATATTAAACACTTGGTTCCCCTGAAAATATTATACTTCTGGGAAACCCCTGTAAATATTAAACACTTGGTTCCCCTGAAAATATTAAACTTCTGGGATACCCCTGTAAATATTAAACTCTTGGTTCCCCTGCAAATATTTAATTTCTGGAATACCCCTGTAAATATTAAACACTTGGTTCCCCTGAAAATATTAAACTTCTGGGAAACCCCTGTAAATATTAAACACTTGGTTCCCCTGAAAATATTATACTTCTGGGAAACCCCTGTAAATATTAAACACTTCGTTCCCCTGAAAATATTAAACTTCTGGGAAACCCCTGTAAATATTAAACTCTTGGTTCCCCTGCAAATATTTAATTCCTGGGATACCCCTGTAAATATTAAACTCTTGGTTCCCCTGCAAATATTTAATTCCTGGATACCCCTGTAAATATTAAACACTTGGTTCCCTTGAAAATATTAAACTTCTGGGAAACCCCTGTAAATATTAAACACTTGGTTCCCCTGAAAATATTAAACTTCTGGGAAACCCCTGTAAATATTAAACACTTGGTTCCCCTGAAAATATTAAACTTCTGTGAAATCCCTGCAAATATTAAAATCCTGGGAAAGCCCTGTAAATATTAAACACTTGGTTCCCCTGAAAATATTAAACTTCTGCGAAATCCCTGTAAATATTAAAATCCTGGGAAAGCCCTGTAAATATTAAACTCTTGGTTCCCCTGTAAATATTAAAATTCTGGGATATCCCTGTAAATATTAAACTCTTGGTTCCCCTGCAAATATTTAATTCCTGGGATACCCCTGTAAATATTAAACACTTGGTTCCCCTGTAAATATTTAATTCCTGGGATACCCTGTAAATATTAAACACTTGGTTCCCCTGAAAATATTAAACTTCTGGGATACCCGTGTAAATATTAAACTCTTGGTTCCCCTGCAAATATTTAATTCCTGGGATACCCCTGTAAATATTAAACTCTTGGTTCCCCTGAAAATATTAAACTTCTGCGAAACCCCTGTAAATATTAAACTCTTGGTTCCCCTGCAAATATTTAATTCCTGGGATACCCCTGTAAATATTAAACACTTGGTTCCCCTGAAAATATTAAACTTCTGGGATACCCCTGTAAATATTAAACTCTTGGTTCCCCTGCAAATATTTAATTTCTGGGATACCCCTGTAAATATTAAACTCTTGGTTCCCCTGCAAATATTTAATTCCTGGGATACCCCTGTAAATATTAAACACTTGGTTCCCCTGAAAATATTATACTTCTGGGAAACCCCTGTAAATATTAAACACTTGGTTCCCCTGAAAATATTAAACTTCTGGGATACCCCTGTAAATATTAAACTCTTGGTTCCCCTGCAAATATTTAATTTCTGGAATACCCCTGTAAATATTAAACACTTGGTTCCCCTGAAAATATTAAACTTCTGGGAAACCCCTGTAAATATTAAACACTTGGTTCCCCTGAAAATATTATACTTCTGGGAAACCCCTGTAAATATTAAACACTTCGTTCCCCTGAAAATATTAAACTTCTGGGAAACCCCTGTAAATATTAAACTCTTGGTTCCCCTGCAAATATTTAATTCCTGGGATACCCCTGTAAATATTAAACTCTTGGTTCCCCTGCAAATATTTAATTCCTGGATACCCCTGTAAATATTAAACACTTGGTTCCCTTGAAAATATTAAACTTCTGGGAAACCCCTGTAAATATTAAACACTTGGTTCCCCTGAAAATATTAAACTTCTGGGAAACCCCTGTAAATATTAAACACTTGGTTCCCCTGAAAATATTAAACTTCTGTGAAATCCCTGCAAATATTAAAATCCTGGGAAAGCCCTGTAAATATTAAACACTTGGTTCCCCTGAAAATATTAAACTTCTGCGAAATCCCTGTAAATATTAAAATCCTGGGAAAGCCCTGTAAATATTAAACTCTTGGTTCCCCTGTAAATATTAAAATTCTGGGATATCCCTGTAAATATTAAACTCTTGGTTCCCCTGCAAATATTTAATTCCTGGGATACCCCTGTAAATATTAAACACTTGGTTCCCCTGTAAATATTTAATTCCTGGGATACCCTGTAAATATTAAACTCTTGGTTCCCCTGTAAATATTAAAATCCTGGGATAACACTGTAAATATTAAACTCTTGGTTTCCCTGCAAATATTTAATTCCTGGGATACCCCTGTAAACATTAAACACCTGGTTCCCCTGAAAATATTAAACTTCTGGGATACCCCTGTAAATATTAAACACTTGGTTCCCCTGCAAATATTTAATTCCTGGGATACCCCTGTAAATATTAAACACTTGGTTTCCCTGAAAATATTAAACTTCTGGGAAATCACTGTAAATATTAAACACTTGGTTCCCCTGCAAATATTAAACTTCTGGGAAATCCCTGTAAATATTAAACTCTTGGTTCCCCTGTAAATATTAAAATCCTGGGATACCCCTGTAAATATTAAACACTTGGTTCCACTGTAAATATTTAATTCCTGGGATACCCCTGTAACTATTAAACACTAGGTTCCCCTGAAAATATTAAAATCCTGGACTAACCCTGTAAATATTAAACTTTTGGTTCCCTTGAAAATATTAAACTTCTGGGTAACCCCTGTAAATATTAAACACTTGGTTCCCCTGAAAATATTAAACTTCTGGGATACCCCTGTAAATATTAAACTCTTGGTACCCCTGCAAATATTTAATTCCTGGGATACCCCTGTAAATATTAAACACTTGGTTCCCCTGAAAATATTACACTTCTGGGAAACCCCTGTAAATATTAAACACTTGGTTCCCCTGAAAATATTAAACTTCTGGGAAACCCCTGTAAATATTAAACTCTTGGTTCCCCTGCAAATATTTAATTCCTGGGATACCCCTGTAAATATTAAACTCTTGGTTCCTCTGCAAATATTTAATTCCTGGATACCCCTGTAAATATTAAACACTTGGTTCCCTTGAAAATATTAAACTTCTGGGAAACCCCTGTAAATATTAATCTCTTGGTTCCCCTGCAAATATTTAATTCCTGGGATACCCCTGTAAATATTAAACACTTGGTTCCCCTGAAAATATTAAACTTCTGGGATACCCCTGTAAATATTAAACTCTTGGTTCCCCTGCAAATATTTAATTTCTGGGATACCCCTGTAAATATTAAACTCTTGGTTCCCCTGCAAATATTTAATTCCTGGGATACCCCTGTAAATATTAAACACTTGGTTCCCCTGAAAATATTATACTTCTGGGAAACCCCTGTAAATATTAAACACTTGGTTCCCCTGAAAATATTAAACTTCTGGGATACCCCTGTAAATATTAAACTCTTGGTTCCCCTGCAAATATTTAATTTCTGGAATACCCCTGTAAATATTAAACACTTGGTTCCCCTGAAAATATTAAACTTCTGGGAAACCCCTGTAAATATTAAACACTTGGTTCCCCTGAAAATATTATACTTCTGGGAAACCCCTGTAAATATTAAACACTTCGTTCCCCTGAAAATATTAAACTTCTGGGAAACCCCTGTAAATATTAAACTCTTGGTTCCCCTGCAAATATTTAATTCCTGGGATACCCCTGTAAATATTAAACTCTTGGTTCCCCTGCAAATATTTAATTCCTGGATACCCCTGTAAATATTAAACACTTGGTTCCCTTGAAAATATTAAACTTCTGGGAAACCCCTGTAAATATTAAACACTTGGTTCCCCTGAAAATATTAAACTTCTGGGAAACCCCTGTAAATATTAAACACTTGGTTCCCCTGAAAATATTAAACGTCTGCGAAATCCCTGTAAATATTAAAATCCTGGGAAAGCCCTGTAAATATTAAACACTTGGTTCCCCTGAAAATATTAAACTTCTGCGAAATCCCTGTAAATATTAAAATCCTGGGAAAGCCCTGTAAATATTAAACTCTTGGTTCCCCTGTAAATATTAAAATTCTGGGATATCCCTGTAAATATTAAACTCTTGGTTCCCCTGCAAATATTTAATTCCTGGGATACCCCTGTAAATATTAAACACTTGGTTCCCCTGTAAATATTTAATTCCTGGGATACCCTGTAAATATTAAACTCTTGGTTCCCCTGTAAATATTAAAATCCTGGGATAACACTGTAAATATTAAACTCTTGGTTTCCCTGCAAATATTTAATTCCTGGGATACCCCTGTAAACATTAAACACCTGGTTCCCCTGAAAATATTAAACTTCTGGGATACCCCTGTAAATATTAAACACTTGGTTCCCCTGCAAATATTTAATTCCTGGGATACCCCTGTAAATATTAAACACTTGGTTCCCTTGAAAATATTAAACTTCTGGGAAACCCCTGTAAATATTAATCTCTTGGTTCCCCTGCAAATATTTAATTCCTGGGATACCCCTGTAAATATTAAACACTTGGTTCCCCTGAAAATATTAAACTTCTGGGATACCCCTGTAAATATTAAACTCTTGGTTCCCCTGCAAATATTTAATTTCTGGGATACCCCTGTAAATATTAAACTCTTGGTTCCCCTGCAAATATTTAATTCCTGGGATACCCCTGTAAATATTAAACACTTGGTTCCCCTGAAAATATTATACTTCTGGGAAACCCCTGTAAATATTAAACACTTGGTTCCCCTGAAAATATTAAACTTCTGGGATACCCCTGTAAATATTAAACTCTTGGTTCCCCTGCAAATATTTAATTTCTGGAATACCCCTGTAAATATTAAACACTTGGTTCCCCTGAAAATATTAAACTTCTGGGAAACCCCTGTAAATATTAAACACTTGGTTCCCCTGAAAATATTATACTTCTGGGAAACCCCTGTAAATATTAAACACTTCGTTCCCCTGAAAATATTAAACTTCTGGGAAACCCCTGTAAATATTAAACTCTTGGTTCCCCTGCAAATATTTAATTCCTGGGATACCCCTGTAAATATTAAACTCTTGGTTCCCCTGCAAATATTTAATTCCTGGATACCCCTGTAAATATTAAACACTTGGTTCCCTTGAAAATATTAAACTTCTGGGAAACCCCTGTAAATATTAAACACTTGGTTCCCCTGAAAATATTAAACTTCTGGGAAACCCCTGTAAATATTAAACACTTGGTTCCCCTGAAAATATTAAACGTCTGCGAAATCCCTGTAAATATTAAAATCCTGGGAAAGCCCTGTAAATATTAAACACTTGGTTCCCCTGAAAATATTAAACTTCTGCGAAATCCCTGTAAATATTAAAATCCTGGGAAAGCCCTGTAAATATTAAACTCTTGGTTCCCCTGTAAATATTAAAATTCTGGGATATCCCTGTAAATATTAAACTCTTGGTTCCCCTGCAAATATTTAATTCCTGGGATACCCCTGTAAATATTAAACACTTGGTTCCCCTGTAAATATTTAATTCCTGGGATACCCTGTAAATATTAAACTCTTGGTTCCCCTGTAAATATTAAAATCCTGGGATAACACTGTAAATATTAAACTCTTGGTTTCCCTGCAAATATTTAATTCCTGGGATACCCCTGTAAACATTAAACACCTGGTTCCCCTGAAAATATTAAACTTCTGGGATACCCCTGTAAATATTAAACACTTGGTTCCCCTGCAAATATTTAATTCCTGGGATACCCCTGTAAATATTAAACACTTGGTTCCCCTGAAAATATTAAACTTCTGGGAAATCACTGTAAATATTAAACACTTGGTTCCCCTGCAAATATTAAACTTCTGGGAAATCCCTGTAAATATTAAACTCTTGGTTCCCCTGTAAATATTAAAATCCTGGGATACCCCTGTAAATATTAAACACTTGGTTCCACTGTAAATATTTAATTCCTGGGATACCCCTGTAACTATTAAACACTAGGTTCCCCTGAAAATATTAAAATCCTGGACTAACCCTGTAAATATTAAACTTTTGGTTCCCTTGAAAATATTAAACTTCTGGGTAACCCCTGTAAATATTAAACACTTGGTTCCCCTGAAAATATTAAACTTCTGGGATACCCCTGTAAATATTAAACTCTTGGTACCCCTGCAAATATTTAATTCCTGGGATACCCCTGTAAATATTAAACACTTGGTTCCCCTGAAAATATTACACTTCTGGGAAACCCCTGTAAATATTAAACACTTGGTTCCCCTGAAAATATTAAACTTCTGGGAAACCCCTGTAAATATTAAACTCTTGGTTCCCCTGCAAATATTTAATTCCTGGGATACCCCTGTAAATATTAAACTCTTGGTTCCTCTGCAAATATTTAATTCCTGGATACCCCTGTAAATATTAAACACTTGGTTCCCTTGAAAATATTAAACTTCTGGGAAACCCCTGTAAATATTAAACACTTGGTTCCCCTGTAAATATTAAAATCCTGGGAAAGCCCCGTAAATATTAAACTCTTGGTTCCCCTGCAAATATTTAATTCCTGGGAAACCCCTGTAAATATTAAACACTTGGTTCCCCTGAAAATATTTAATTCCTGGGAAACCCCTGTAAATATTAAACACTTGGCTCCCCTGAAAATAATTAATTCCTGGGAAACCCCTGTAAATATTAAACACTTGGTTCCCCTGAAAATATTAAACTTCTGGGAAACCCCTGTAAATATTAAACACTTGGTTCCCCTGAAAATATTAAACTTCTAGGAAATCCCTGTAAATACTAAACACTTGGTTCCCCTGAAAATATTTAATGCCTGGGAAACCCCTGTAAATATTAAATACTTGGTTCCCGTGAAAATATTAAAATCCTGGGAAAGCCCCGTAAAGATTAAACTCTTGGTTCCCCTGTAAATATTAAAATCCTGGGATACCCCTGTAAATATTAAACTCTTGGTTCCCCTGCAAATATTCAATTTCTGGGATACCCCTGTAAATATTAAACACTTGGTTCCCCTGAAAATATTAAACTTCTGGGATACCCCTGTAAATATTAAACACTTGGTTCCCCTGTAAATATTAAAATCCTGGGAAAGCCCCGTAAATATTAAACTCTTGGTTCCCCTGCAAATATTTAATTCCTGGGAAACCCCTGTAAATATTAAACACTTGGTTCCCCTGAAAATATTTAATTCCTGGGAAACCCCTGTAAATATTAAACACTTGGCTCCCCTGAAAATAATTAATTCCTGGGAAACCCCTGTAAATATTAAACACTTGGTTCCCCTGAAAATATTAAACTTCTGGGAAACCCCTGTAAATATTAAACAATTGGTTCCCCTGAAAATATTAAACTTCTAGGAAATCCCTGTAAATATTAAACACTTGGTTCCCCTGAAAATATTTAATTCCTGGGAAACCCCTGTAAATATTAAATACTTGGTTCCCCTGAAAATATTAAAATCCTGGGAAAGCCCCGTAAAGATTAAACTCTTGGTTCCCCTGAAAATATTAAAATCCTGGACTAACCCTGTAAATATTAAACTTTTGGTTCCCCTGAAAATATTAAACTTCTGGGGAAACCCCTGTAAATATTAAACTCTTGGTTCCCCTGCAAATATTTAATTCCTGGGATACCCCTGTAAATATTAAACACTTGGTTCCCCTGAAAATATTAAACTTCTGGGATACCCCTGTAAATATTAAACTCTTGGTTCCCCTGCAAATATTTAATTTCTGGGATACCCCTGTAAATATTAAACTCTTGGTTCCCCTGCAAATATTTAATTCCTGGGATACCCCTGTAAATATTAAACACTTGGTTCCCCTGAAAATATTATACTTCTGGGAAACCCCTGTAAATATTAAACACTTGGTTCCCCTGAAAATATTAAACTTCTGGGATACCCCTGTAAATATTAAACTCTTGGTTCCCCTGCAAATATTTAATTTCTGGAATACCCCTGTAAATATTAAACACTTGGTTCCCCTGAAAATATTAAACTTCTGGGAAACCCCTGTAAATATTAAACACTTGGTTCCCCTGAAAATATTATACTTCTGGGAAACCCCTGTAAATATTAAACACTTCGTTCCCCTGAAAATATTAAACTTCTGGGAAACCCCTGTAAATATTAAACTCTTGGTTCCCCTGCAAATATTTAATTCCTGGGATACCCCTGTAAATATTAAACTCTTGGTTCCCCTGCAAATATTTAATTCCTGGATACCCCTGTAAATATTAAACACTTGGTTCCCTTGAAAATATTAAACTTCTGGGAAACCCCTGTAAATATTAAACACTTGGTTCCCCTGAAAATATTAAACTTCTGGGAAACCCCTGTAAATATTAAACACTTGGTTCCCCTGAAAATATTAAACTTCTGCGAAATCCCTGTAAATATTAAAATCCTGGGAAAGCCCTGTAAATATTAAACACTTGGTTCCCCTGAAAATATTAAACTTCTGCGAAATCCCTGTAAATATTAAAATCCTGGGAAAGCCGTCTAAATGTTAAACTCTTGGTTCCCCTGTAAATATTAAAATTCTGGGATATCCCTGTAAATATTAAACTCTTGGTTCCCCTGCAAATATTTAATTCCTGGGATACCCCTGTAAATATTAAACACTTGGTTCCCCTGTAAATATTTAATTCCTGGGATACCCTGTAAATATTAAACTCTTGGTTCCCCTGTAAATATTAAAATCCTGGGATAACACTGTAAATATTAAACTCTTGGTTTCCCTGCAAATATTTAATTCCTGGGATACCCCTGTAAACATTAAACACCTGGTTCCCCTGAAAATATTAAACTTCTGGGATACCCCTGTAAATATTAAACATTTGGTTCCCCTGCAAATATTTAATTCCTGGGATACCCCTGTAAATATTAAACACTTGGTTCCCCTGAAAATATTAAACTTCTGGGAAATCACTGTAAATATTAAACACTTGGTTCCCCTGCAAATATTAAACTTCTGGGAAATCCCTGTAAATATTAAACTCTTGGTTCCCCTGTAAATATTAAAATCCTGGGATACCCCTGTAAATATTAAACACTTGGTTCCACTGTAAATATTTAATTCCTGGGATACCCCTGTAACTATTAAACACTAGGTTCCCCTGAAAATATTAAAATCCTGGACTAACCCTGTAAATATTAAACTTTTGGTTCCCTTGAAAATATTAAACTTCTGGGTAACCCCTGTAAATATTAAACACTTGGTTCCCCTGAAAATATTAAACTTCTGGGATACCCCTGTAAATATTAAACTCTTGGTACCCCTGCAAATATTTAATTCCTGGGATACCCCTGTAAATATTAAACACTTGGTTCCCCTGAAAATATTCAACTTCTGGGAAACCCCTGTAAATATTAAACACTTGATTCCCCTGCAAATATTTAATTCCTGGGATACCCCTGAAAATATTAAACACTTGGT
This sequence comes from Heterodontus francisci, assembly GCF_036365525.1. NCBI lineage: Eukaryota > Metazoa > Chordata > Chondrichthyes > Heterodontiformes > Heterodontidae > Heterodontus > Heterodontus francisci. Next base: position 13,979,881 of record NC_090384.1, on the reverse strand, counting down.
TCCCCTGAAAATATTAAACTTCTGGGTTACCCCTTTAAATATTAAACTCTTGGTTCCCCTGCAAATATTTAATTCCTGGGATACCCCTGTAAATATTAAACACTTGGTTCCCCTGAAAATATTAAACTTCTGGGAAACCCATGTAAATATTAAACACTTGGTTCCCCTGAAAATATTAAACTTCTGGGATACCCCTGTAAATATTAAACTCTTGGTTCCCCTGAAAACATTTAATTCCTGGGAAACCCCTGTAAATATTAAACACTTGGCTCCCCTGAAAATAATTAATTCCTGGGAAACCCCTGTAAATATTAAACACTTGGTTCCCCTGAAAAAATTAAACTTCTGGGAAACCCCTGTAAATATTAAACAATTGGTTCCCCTGAAAATATTTAATTCCTGGGAAACCCCTGTAAATATTAAATACTTGGTTCCCCTGATAATATTAAAATCCTGGGAAAGCCCCGTAAAGATTAAACTCTTGGTTCCCCTGTAAATATTAAAATCCTGGGATAACCCTGTAAATATTAAACTCTTGGTTCCCCTGCAAATATTTAATTCCTGGGATACCCCTGTAAATATTAAACACTTGGTTCCCCTGAAAATATTTAATTCCTGGGATACCCTTGTAAATATTAATCACTTGGTTCCCCTGAAAATATTAAAATCCTGGACTAACCCTGTAAATATTAAACTTTTGGTTCCCCTGAAAATATTAAACTTCTGGGGAAACCCCTGTAAATATTAAACACTTGGTTCCCCTCAAAATATTAAAGTTCTGGGATACCCGTGTAAATATTAAACTCTTGGTTCCCCTGCAAATATTTAATTCCTGGGATACCCCTGTAAATATTAAACACTTGGTTCCCCTGAAAATATTAAACTTCTGGGAAACCCCTGTAAATATTAAACTCTTGGTTCCCCTGCAAATATTTAATTCCTGGGATACCCCTGTAAATATTAAACACTTGGTTCCCCTGAAAATATTAAACTTCTGGGATACCCCTGTAAATATTAAACTCTTGGTTCCCTGCAAATATTTAATTTCTGGGATACCCCTGTAAATATTAAACTCTTGGTTCCCCTGCAAATATTTAATTCCTGGGATACCCCTGTAAATATTAAACACTTGGTTCCCCTGTAAATATTAAAATCCTGGGATAACCCTGTAAATATTAAACTCTTGGTTCCCCTGCAAATATTAAACTTCTGGGATACCCCTGTAAATATTAAACTCTTGGTTCCCATGCAAATATTTAATTTCTGGAATACCCCTGTAAATATTAAACACTTGGTTCCCCTGAAAATATTAAACTTCTGGGAAACCCCTGTAAATATTAAACACTTGGTTCCCCTGAAAATATTATACTTCTGGGAAACCCCTGTAAATATTAAACACTTGGTTCCCCTGAAAATTTTTAATTCCTGTGATACCCCTGTAAATATTAAACACTTGGTTCCCCTGAAAATATTAAACTTCTGGGAAATCCCTGTAAATATTAAACACTTGGTTCCCCTGCAAATATTAAACTTCTGGGAAATCCCTGTAAATATTAAACTCTTGGTTCCCCTGTAAATATTAAAATCCTGGGATACCCCTGTAAATATTAAACACTTGGGTCCCCTGTAAATATTTAATTCCTGGGATACCCCTGTAAATATTAAACACTAGGTTCCCCTGAAAATATTAAAATCCTGGACTAACCCTGAAAATATTAAACTTTTGGTTCCCCTGAAAATATTAAACTTCTGGGAAACCCCTGTAAATATTAAACACTTGGTTCCCATGAAAATATTAAACTTCTGGGATACCCCTGTAAATATTAAACTCTTGGTTGCCCTGCAAAAATTTAATTCCTGGGATACCCCTGTAAATATTAAACAATTGGTTCCCCTGAAAATATTAAACTTCTGGGAAACCCCTGTAAATATTAAACTCTTGGTACCACTGCAAATATTTAATTCCTGGGATACCCCTGTAAATATTAAACACTTGGTTCCCCTGAAAATATTAAACTTCTGGGAAACCCCTGTAAATATTAAACACTTGGTTCCCCTGAAAATATTAAACTTCTGGGATACCCCTGTAAATATTAAACTCTTGGTTCCCCTGCAAATATTTAATTCCTGGGATACCCCTGTAAATATTAAACACTTGGATCCCCTGAAAATATTAAACTTCTGGGAAACCCCTGTAAATATTAAACACTTGGTTCCCCTGAAAATATTAAACTTCTTGGATACCCCTGTAAATATTAAACTCTTGGTTCCCCTGCAAATATTTAATTTCTGGGATACCCCTGTAAATATTAAACACTTGGTTCCCCTGAAAATATTAAACTTCTGGGAAACCCCTGTAAATATTAAACACTTGGTTCCCCTGAAAATATTAAACTTCTGGGATACCCCTGTAAATATTAAAGACTTGGTTCCCCTGAAAATATTAAACTTCTGGGAAACCCCTGTAAATATTAAACACTTGGTTCCCCTGAAAATATTAAACTTCTGGGAAACCCCTGTCAATATTAAACACTTGGTTCCCCTGAAAATATTTTAATTCCTGGGAAACCCCTGTAAATATTAAACATCTTGGTTCCCCTGAAAATATTAAACTTCTGGGAAACCCCTGTAAATATTAAACACTTGGTTCCCCTGAAAATATTAAAATCCTGGGATAACCCTGTAAAAATTAAACTCTTGGTTCCCCTGAAAATATTAAAATCCTGGGATACCCCTGTAAATATTAAACACTTGGTTCCCCTGAAAATATTAAACTTCTGGGATACCCCTGTAAATATTAAACTCTTGGTTCCCCTGCAAATATTTAATTTCTGGGATACCCCTGTAAATATTAAACACTTCGTTCCCCTGAAAATATTAAACTTCTGGGAAACCGCTGTAAATATTAAACACTTGGTTCCCCTGAAAATATTAAACTTCTGGGATACCCCTCTAAATATTCAACACTTGGTTCCCCTGAAAATATTAAACTTCTGGGAAATCCCCGTAAATATTAAACACTTGGTTCCCCTGAAAATATTTAATTCCTGGGAAACCCCTGTAAATATTAAACACTTGGTTCCCCTGAAAATATTAAACTTCTGGGAAACCCCTGTAAATATTAAACACTTGGTTCCCCTGAAAATATTAAAATCCTGGGAAAGCCCTGTAAATATTAAACTCTTGGTTCCCCTGTAAATATTAAAATCCTGGGATAACCCTGTTAATATTAAACTCTTGGTTCCCCTGCAAATATTTAATTCCTGGGATACCCCTGTAAATATTAAACACTTGGTTCCCCTGTGAATATTTAATTCCTGGGATACCCCTGTAAATATTAAACTCTTGGTTCCACTGTAAATATTAAAATCCTGGGATAACCCTGTAAATATTAAACTCTTGGTTCCCCTGCAAATATTTAATTCCTGGGAGACCCCTGTAAATATTAAACACTTGGTTCCCCTGAAAATATTAAAGTCGTGGGAAAGCCCTGTAAATATTAAACACTTGGTTCCCCTGTAAATATTAAAATCCTGGGAAAGCCCTGTAAATATTAAACTCTTGGTTCCCCTGTAAATATTAAAATCCTGGGATAACCCTGTAAATATTAAACTCTTGGTTCCCCTGCAAATATTTAATTCCTGGGATACCCCTGTAAACATTAAACACTTGGTTCCCCTGAAAATATTAAACTTCTGGGAAATCCCTGTCAATATTAAACACTTGGTTTCCCTGCAAATATTAAACTTCTGGGAAACCCCTGTAAATATTAAACACTTGGTTTCCCTGTAAATATTTAATTCCTGGGATACACCTGTAAATATTAAACACTTGGTTCCCCTGTAAATATTAAAATCCTGGGAAAAACCCTGTAAATATTAAACACTTGGTTCCCCTGAAAATATTTAATTCCTGGGAAACCCCTGTAAATATTAAACACTTGGTTCCCCTGTAAATATTAAACTTCTGGGATACCCCTGTAAATATTAAACACTTGGTTCCCCTGTAAATATTAAACACTTGGTTCCCCTGTAAATATTAAAATCCTGGGAAAGCACTGTAAATATTAAACTCTTGTTTCCCCTGCAAATATTTAATTCCTGGGAAACCCCTGTAAATATTCAACACTTGGTTCCCCTGAAAATATTAAACTTCTGGGAAACCCCTGGAAATATTAAACACTTGGTTCCCCTGAAAATATTAAACTTCTGGGATACCCCTGTAAATATTAAACACTTGGTTCCCCTGAAAATATTAAACCTCTGGGAAACCCCTGTAAATATTAAACACTTGGTTCCCCTGAAAATATTAAACTTATGGGAAACCCCTGTAAATATTAAACACTTGGTTCCCCTGAAAATATTAAACACTTGGTTCCCCTGTAAATATTTAATTCCTGGGATACCCCTGTAAATATTAAACTCTTGGTTCCCCTGCAAATATTTATTTCCTGGGATACCCCTGTAAATATTAAACACTTGGTTCCCCTGAAAATATTAAAATCCTGGGAAAGCCCTGTAAATATTAAACACTTGGTTCCCCTATAAATATTAAAATCCTGGGAATGCCCTGTAAATATTAAACTCTTGGTTCCCCTGTAAATATTAATATCCTGGGATAACCCTGTAAATATTAAACTCTTGGTTCCCCTGCAAATATTTAATTCCTGGGAAACCCCTGTAAATATTAAACACTTGGTTCCCCTGTAAATATTTAATTCCTGGGATACCCCTGTAAATATTAAACACTTGGTTCCCCTGAAAATATTAAACTTCTGGGAAACCCCTGTAAATATTAAACACTTGGTTCCCCTGAAAATATTAAAATCCTGGGAAAGCCCTTTAAATATAAAACTCTTGGTTCCCCTGCAAATATTTAATTCCTGGGATACCCCTGTAAATATTACACACTTGGTTCCCCTGTAAATATTTAATTCCTGGGATACCCCTGTAAATATTAAACTCTTGGTTCCCCTGTAAATATTAAAATCCTGGGATAACACTGTAAATATTAAACACTTGGTTCCCCTGTAAATATTAAACACTTGGTTCCCCTGTAAATATTCAAATCCTGGGAAAGCCCTGTAAATATTAAACTCTTGTTTCCCCTGCAAATATTTAATTCCTGGGATAACCCTGTAAATATTCAACACTTGGTTCCCCTGAAAATATTAAACTTCTGGGAAACCCCTGTAAATATTAAACACTTGGTTCCCCTGAAAATATTAAACTTCTGGGAAACCCCTGTAAATATTAAACACTTGGTTCCCCTGAAAATATTAAACTTCTGGGAAACCCCTGTAAATATTAAACACTTGGTTCCCCTGAAAATGTTAAACACTTGGTTCCCCTGTAAATATTAAAATCCTGGGAAAGCCCTGTAAATATAAAACTCTTGGTTCCCCTGTAAATATTAAACTCCTGGGATAACCCTGTAAATATTAAACTCTTGGTTCCCCTGCATTTAATTCCTGGGATACCCCTGTAAATATTAAACACTTGGTTCCCCTGTAAATATTTAATTCCTGGGATACCCCTGTAAATATTAAACTCTTGGTTCCCCTGTAAATATTAAAATCCTGGGATAACCCTGTAAATATTAAACTCTTGGTTCCCCTGCAGATATTTAATTCCTGGGATACCCCTGTAAATATTAAACTCTTGGTTCCCCTTTAAATATTAAAATCCTGGGAAAACCCCTGTAAATATTAAACTCTTGGTTCCCCTCCAAATATTTAATTCCTGGGATACCCCTGTAAATAGTAAACACTTGGTTCCCCTGAAAATATTAAAATCCTGGGAAAGCCCTGTAAATATTAAACTCTTGGTTCCCCTGCAAATATTTAATTCCTGGGAAACCCCTGTAAATATTAAACACTTGGTTCCCCTGTAAATATTTAATTCCTTGGATACCCCTGTATAATATTAAACACTTGGTTCCCCTGAAAATATTAAACTTCTGGGAAACCCCTGTAAATATTAAACACTTGGTTCCCCTGAAAATATTAAACACTTGGTTCCCCTGAAAATATTAAACCTCTGGGAAACCCCTGTAAATATTAAACACTTGGTTCCCCTGAAAATATTAAACTTATGGGAAACCCCTGTAAATATTAAACACTTGGTTCCCCTGAAAATATTAAACACTTGGTTCCCCTGTAAATATTTAATTCCTGGGATACCCCTGTAAATATTAAACTCTTGGTTCCCCTGCAAATATTTATTTCCTGGGATACCCCTGTAAATATTAAACACTTGGTTCCCCTGAAAATATTAAAATCCTGGGAAAGCCCTGTAAATATTAAACACTTGGTTCCCCTATAAATATTAAAATCCTGGGAATGCCCTGTAAATATTAAACTCTTGGTTCCCCTGTAAATATTAATATCCTGGGATAACCCTGTAAATATTAAACTCTTGGTTCCCCTGCAAATATTTAATTCCTGGGAAACCCCTGTAAATATTAAACACTTGGTTCCCCTGTAAATATTTAATTCCTGGGATACCCCTGTAAATATTAAACACTTGGTTCCCCTGAAAATATTAAACTTCTGGGAAACCCCTGTAAATATTAAACACTTGGTTCCCCTGAAAATATTAAAATCCTGGGAAAGCCCTTTAAATATAAAACTCTTGGTTCCCCTGCAAATATTTAATTCCTGGGATACCCCTGTAAATATTACACACTTGGTTCCCCTGTAAATATTTAATTCCTGGGATACCCCTGTAAATATTAAACTCTTGGTTCCCCTGTAAATATTAAAATCCTGGGATAACACTGTAAATATTAAACACTTGGTTCCCCTGTAAATATTAAACACTTGGTTCCCCTGTAAATATTCAAATCCTGGGAAAGCCCTGTAAATATTAAACTCTTGTTTCCCCTGCAAATATTTAATTCCTGGGATAACCCTGTAAATATTCAACACTTGGTTCCCCTGAAAATATTAAACTTCTGGGAAACCCCTGTAAATATTAAACACTTGGTTCCCCTGAAAATATTAAACTTCTGGGAAACCCCTGTAAATATTAAACACTTGGTTCCCCTGAAAATATTAAACTTCTGGGAAACCCCTGTAAATATTAAACACTTGGTTCCCCTGAAAATGTTAAACACTTGGTTCCCCTGTAAATATTAAAATCCTGGGAAAGCCCTGTAAATATAAAACTCTTGGTTCCCCTGTAAATATTAAACTCCTGGGATAACCCTGTAAATATTAAACTCTTGGTTCCCCTGCATTTAATTCCTGGGATACCCCTGTAAATATTAAACACTTGGTTCCCCTGTAAATATTTAATTCCTGGGATACCCCTGTAAATATTAAACTCTTGGTTCCCCTGTAAATATTAAAATCCTGGGATAACCCTGTAAATATTAAACTCTTGGTTCCCCTGCAGATATTTAATTCCTGGGATACCCCTGTAAATATTAAACTCTTGGTTCCCCTTTAAATATTAAAATCCTGGGAAAACCCCTGTAAATATTAAACTCTTGGTTCCCCTCCAAATATTTAATTCCTGGGATACCCCTGTAAATAGTAAACACTTGGTTCCCCTGAAAATATTAAAATCCTGGGAAAGCCCTGTAAATATTAAACTCTTGGTTCCCCTGCAAATATTTAATTCCTGGGAAACCCCTGTAAATATTAAACACTTGGTTCCCCTGTAAATATTTAATTCCTTGGATACCCCTGTATAATATTAAACACTTGGTTCCCCTGAAAATATTAAACTTCTGGGAAACCCCTGTAAATATTAAACACTTGGTTCCCCTGAAAATATTAAACACTTGGTTCCCCTGTAAATATTAAAATCCTGGTAAAGCCCTGTAAATATAAAACTCTTGGTTCCCCTGCAAATATTTAATTCCTGGGATACCCCTGTAAATATTAAACTCTTGGTTCCTCTGTAAATATTAAAATCCTGGGATAACCCTGTAAATATTAAACTCGTTGTTCCACTGCAAATATTTAATTCCTGGGATACCCCTGTAAATATTAAACACTTGGTTCCCCTGAAAATATTAAAATCCTGGGAAAGCCGTGTAAATATTAAACACTTGGTTCCCCTGTAAATATTAAAATCCTGGGAAAGCCCTGTAAATATTAATCTCTTGGTTCCCCTGTAAATATTAAAATCCTGGGATAACCCTGTAAATATTAAACTCTTGGTTCCCCTGCTGATATTTAATTCCTGGGATACCCCTGTAAATATTAAACACTTGGTTCCCCTGAAAATGTTAAACACTTGGTTCCCCTGTAAATATTAAAATCCTGGGAAAGCCCTGTCAATATAAAACTCTTGGTTCCCCTGTAAATATTAAACTCCTGGGATAACCCTGTAAATATTAAACTCTTGGTTCCCCTGCATTTAATTCCTGGGATACCCCTGTAAATATTAAACACTTGGTTCCCCTGTAAATATTTAATTCCTGGGATACCCCTGTAAATATTAAACTCTTGGTTCCCCTGTAAATATTAAAATCCTGGGATAACCCTGTAAATATTAAACACTTGGTTCCCCTGTAAATATTAAAATCCTGGGAAAGCCCTGTAAATATTAATCTCTTGGTTCCCCTGTAAATATTAAAATCCTGGGATAACCCTGTAAATATTCAACTCTTGGTTCCCCTGCTGATATTTAATTCCTGGGATACCCCTGTAAATATTAAACACTTGGTTCCCCTGAAAATGTTAAACACTTGGTTCCCCTGTAAATATTAAAATCCTGGGAAAGCCCTGTAAATATAAAACTCTTGGTTCCCCTGTAAATATTAAACTCCTGGGATAACCCTGTAAATATTAAACTCTTGGTTCCCCTGCATTTAATTCCTGGGATACCCCTGTAAATATTAAACACTTGGTTCCCCTGTAAATATTTAATTCCTGGGATACCCCTGTAAATATTAAACTCTTGGTTCCCCTGTAAATATTAAAATCCTGGGATAACCCTGTAAATATTAAACTCTTGGTTCCCCTGCAGATATTTAATTCCTGGGATACCCCTGTAAATATTAAACTCTTGGTTCCCCTTTAAATATTAAAATCCTGGGATAACCCTGTAAATATTAAACTCTTGGTTCCCCTCCAAATATTTAATTCCTGGGATACCCCTGTAAATATTAAACACTTGGTTCCCCTGAAAATATTAAAATCCTGGGAAAGCCCTGTAAATATTAAACACTTGGTTCCCCTGTAAATATTAAAATCCTGGGAAAGCCCTGTAAATATTAAACTCTTGGTTCCCCTGTAAATATTAATATCCTGGGATAACCCTGTAAATATTAAACTCTTGGTTCCCCTGCAAATATTTAATTCCAGGGAAACCCCTGTAAATATTACACACTTGGTTCCCCTGTAAATATTTAATTCCTGGGATACCCCTGTAAATATTAAACACTTGGTTCCCCTGAAAATATTAAACTTCTGGGAAACCCCTGTAAATATTAAACACTTGGTTCCCCTGAAAATATTAAACACCTGGTTCCCCTGTAAATATTAAAATCCTGGGAAAGCCCTGGAAATATAAAACTCTTGGTTCCCCTGCAAATATTTAATTCCTGGGATACCCCTGTAAATATTAAACTCTTGGTTCCCCTGTAAATATTAAAATCCTGGGATAACCCTGTAAATATTAAACTCTTTGTTCCACTGCAAATATTTAATTCCCGGGATACCCCTGTAAATATTAAACACTTGGTTCCCCTGAAAATATTAAAATCCTGGGAATGCCGTGTAAATATTAAACACTTGGTTCCCCTGTAAATATTAAAATCCTGGGAAAGCCCTGTAAATATAAAACTCTTGGTTCCCCTGTAAATATTAAACTCCTGGGATAACCCTGTAAATATTAAACTCTTGGTTCCCCTGCATTTAATTCCTGGGATACCCCTGTAAATATTAAACACTTGGTTCCCCTGTAAATATTTAATTCCTGGGATACCCCTGTAAATATTAAACTCTTGGTTCCCCTGTAAATATTAAAATACTGGGATAACCCTGTAAATATTAAACTCTTGGTTCCCCTGCAGATATTTAATTCCTGGGATACCCCTGTAATTATTAAACTCTTGGTTCCCCTTTAAATATTAAAATCCTGGGAAAACCCTGTAAATATTAAACTCTTGGTTCCCCTCCAAATATTTAATTCCTGGGATACCCCTGTAAATAGTAAACACTTGGTTCCCCTGAAAATATTAAAATCCTGGGAAAGCCCTGTAAATATTAAACTCTTGGTTCCCCTGCAAATATTTAATTCCTGGGAAACCCCTGTAAATATTAAACACTTGGTTCCCCTGTAAATATTTAATTCCTTGGATACCCCTGTATAATATTAAACACTTGGTTCCCCTGAAAATATTAAACTTCTGGGAAACCCCTGTAAATATTAAACACTTGGTTCCCCTGAAAATATTAAACACTTGGTTCCCCTGTAAATATTAAAATCCTGGGAAAGCCCTGTAAATATAAAACTCTTGGTTCCCCTGCAAATATTTAATTCCTGGGATACCCCTGTAAATATTAAACTCTTGGTTCCCCTGTAAATATTAAAATCCTGGGATAACCCTCTAAATATTAAACTCTTTGTTCCACTGCAAATATTTAATTCCTGGGATACCCCTGTAAATATTAAACACTTGGTTCCCCTGAAAATATTAAAATCCTGGGAAAGCCGTGTAAATATTAAACACTTGGTTCCCCTGTAAATATTAAAATCCTGGGAAAGCCTTGTAAATATTAATCTCTTGGTTCCCCTGTAAATATTAAAATCCTGGGATAACCCTGTAAATATTAAACTCTTGGTTCCCCTGCTGATATTTAATTCCTGGGATACCCCTGTAAATATTAAACACTTGGTTCCCCTGAAAATGTTAAACACTTGGTTCCCCTGTCAATATTAAAATCCTGGGAAAGCCCTGTAAATATAAAACTCTTGGTTCCCCTGTAAATATTAAACTCCTGGGATAACCCTGTAAATATTAAACACTTGGTTCCCCAGTAAATATTTAATTCCTGGGATACCCCTGTAAATATTGAACTCTTGGTTCCCCTGTAAATATTAAAATCCTGGGATAACCCTGTAAATATTAAACTCTTGGTTCCCCAGCAGATATGTAATTCCTGGGATACACCTGTAAATATTAAACTCTTGGTTCCCCTTTAAATATTAAAATCCTGGGATAACCCTGTAAATATTAAACTCTTGGTTCCCCTCCAAATATTTAATTCCTGGGATACCCCTGTAAATATTAAACACTTGGTTCCCCTGAAAATATTAAAATCCTGGGAAAGCCCTGTAAATATTAAACACTTGGTTCCCCTGTAAATATTAAAATCCTGGGAAAGCCCTGTAAATATTAATCTCTTGGTTCCCCTGTAAATATTAAAATCCTGGGATAACCCTGTAAATATTAAACTCTTGGTTCCCCGTCTGATATTTAATTCCTGGGATACCCCTGTAAATATTAAACACTTGGTTCCCCTGTAAATCTTAAACACTTGGTTCCCCTGTAAATATTAAAATCCTGGGAAAGCCCTGTAAATATAAAACTCTTGGTTCCCCTGTAAATATTAAACTCCTGGGATAACCCTGTAAATATTAAACTCTTGGTTCCCCTGCATTTAATTCCTGGGATACCCCTGTAAATATTAAACACTTGGTTCCACTGTAAATATTTAATTCCTGGGATACCCCTGTAAATATTAAACTCTTGGTTCCCCTGTAAATATTAAAATCCTGGGATAACCCTGTAAATATTAAACTCTTGGTTCCCCTGCAGATATTTAATTCCTGGGATACCCCTGTAAATATTAAACTCTTGGTTCCCCTTTAAATATTAAAATCCTGGGATAACCCTGTAAATATTAAACTCTTGGTTCCCCTCCAAATATTTAATTCCTGGGATACCCCTGTAAATATTAAACACTTGGTTCCCCTGAAAATATTAAAATCCTGGGAAAGCCCTGTAAATATTAAACACTTGGTTCCCCTGTAAATATTAAAATCCTGGGAAAGCCCTGTAAATATTAAACTCTTGGTTCCCCTGTAAATATTAATATCCTGGGATAACCCTGTAAATATTAAACTCCTGGTTCCCCTGCAAATATTTAATTCCTGGGAAACCCCTGTAAATATTAAACACTTGGTTCCCCTGTAAATATTTAATTCCTGGGATACCCCTGTAAATATTAAACACTTGGTTCCCCTGAAAATATTAAACTTCTGGGAAACCCCTGTAAATATTAAACACTTGGTTCCCCTGAAAATATTAAACACCTGGTTCCCCTGTAAATATTAAAATCCTGGGAAAGCCCTGGAAATATAAAACTCTTGGTTCCCCTGCAAATATTTAATTCCTGGGATACCCCTGTAAATATTAAACTCTTGGTTCCCCTGTAAATATTAAAATCCTGGGATAACCCTGTAAATATTAAACTCTTTGTTCCACTGCAAATATTTAATTCCTGGGATACCCCTGTAAATATTAAACACTTGGTTCCCCTGAAAATATTAAAATCCTGGGAATGCCGTGTAAATATTAAACACTTGGTTCCCCTGTAAATATTAAAATCCTGGGAAAGCCCTGTAAATATTAATCTCTTGGTTCCCCTGTAAATATTAAAATCCTGGGATAACCCTGTAAATATTAAACTCTTGGTTCCCCTGCTGATATTTAATTCCTGGGATACCCCTGTAAATATTAAACTCTTGTTTCCCCTTTAAATATTAAAATCCCAGCATAACCCTGTAAATATTAAACTCATGGTTCCCCTGGAAATATTTAATTCCTGGGATACCCCTGTAAATATTAAACACTTGGTTACCCTGAAAATATTAAAATCCTGGGAAAGCCCTGTAAATATTAAACACTTGGTTCCCCTGTAAATATAAAAATCCTGGGAAAGCCCTGTCAATATTAAACTCTTGGTTCCCCTGTAAATATTAAAATCCTGGGATAACCCTGTAAATATTAAACTCTTGGTTCCGCTGCAGATATTTAATTCCTGGGATACCCCTGTAAATATTAAACTCTTGGTTCCCCTTTAAATATTAAAATCCTGGGATAACCCTGTAAATATTAAACTCATGGTTACCCTGCAAATATTTAATTCCTGGGAAACCCCTGTAAATATTAAACACTTGGTTCCCCTGCAAATATTTAATTCCTGGGATACCCCTGTAAATATTAAACACTTGGTTCCCCTGAAAATATTAAACATCTGGGAAACCCCTGTAAATATTAAACACTTGGTTCCCCTGAAAATATTAAACATCTGGGAAATCCCTGTAAATATTAAACACTTGGTTCCCCTGCAAATATTAAACTTCAGGGAAACCCCTGTAAATATTAAACTCTTGGTTCCCCTGCAAATATCTAATTCCTGGGAAAGCCCTGTAAATATCAAACACTTGGTTCCCCTGAAAATATTTAATTCCTGGGATACCCCTGTAAATATGAAACACTTGGTTCCCCTGTAAATATTTAATTCCTGGGATACCCCTGTAAATACTAAACACTTGGTTCCCCTGTAAATATTAAAATCCGGGGAAAGCCCTGTAAATATTAAACACTTGGTTCCCCTGTAAATATTAAATTCCTGGGAAAGCCCTGTAATTATTAAACACATGGTTCCCCTGAAAATATATAATTCCTGGGAAACCCCTGTAAATATTAAACACTTGGTTCCCCTGTAAATATTAAAATCCTGGGAAAGCCCTGTAAATATAAAACTCTTGGTTCCCCTGCAAATATTTAATTCCTGGGATACCCCTGTAAATATTAAACACTTGGTTCCCCTGTAAATATTTAATTCCTGGGATACCCCTGTAAATATTAAACTCTTAGTTCCCCTGTAAATATTAAAATCCTGGGATAACCCTGTAAATATTAAACTCTTGGTTCCACTGCAAATATTTAATTCCTGGGATACCCCTGTAAATATTAAACACTTGGTTCCCCTGAAAATATTAAAATCCTGGGAAAGCCCTGTAAATATTATACACTTGGTTCCCCTGTAAATATTAAAATCCTGGGAAAGCCCTGTAAATATTAAACTCTTGGTTCCCCTGTAAATATTAAAATCCTGGGATAACCCTGTAAATATTAAACTCTTGGTTCCCCTGCAGATATTTAATTCCTGGGATACCCCTGTAAATATTAAACTCTTGGTTCCCCTTTAAATATTAAAATCCTGGGATAACCCTGTAAATATTAAACTCATGGTTCCCCTGCAAATATTTAATTCCTGGGATACCCCTGTAAATATTAAACACTTAGTTCCCCTGAAAATATTAAAATCCTGGGAAAGCCCTGTAAATATTAAACACTTGGTTCCCCTGTAAATATTAAAATCCTGGGATAACACTGTAAATATTAAACTCTTGGTTCCCCTGCAGATATTTAATTCCTGGGATACCCCTGTAAATATTAATCTCTTGGTTCCCCTTTAAATATTAAAATCCTGGGATAACCCTGTAAATATTAAACTCATGGTTCCCCTGCAAATATTTAATTCCTGGGAAACCCCTGTAAATATTAAACACTTGGTTCCCCTGCAAATATTTAATTCCTGGGATACCACTGTAAATATTAAACACTTGGTTCCCCTGAAAATATTAAAATCCTGGGAAACCCATGCAAATATTTAATTCCTGGGATACCCCTGTAAATATTAAACACTTGGTTCCCCTGAAAATATTAAACATCTGGGAAACCCCTGTAAATATTAAACACTTGGTTCCCCTGAAAATATTAAACATCTGGGAAATCCCTGTAAATATTAAACACTTGGTTCCCCTGCAAATATTAAACTTCAGGGAAACCCCTGTAAATATTAAACTCTTGGTTCCCCTGCAAATATCTAATTCCTGGGAAAGCCCTGTAAATATCAAACACTTGGTTCCCCTGAAAATATTTAATTCCTGGGAGACCCCTGTAAATATGAAACACTTGGTTCCCCTGTAAATATTTAATTCCTGGGATACCCCTGTAAATACTAAACACTTGGTTCCCCTGTAAATATTAAAATCCGGGGAAAGCCCTGTAAATATTAAACACTTGGTTCCCCTGTAAATATTAAATTCCTGGGAAAGCCCTGTAATTATTAAACACATGGTTCCGCTGAAAATATATAATTCCTGGGAAACCCCTGTAAATATTAAACACTTGGTTCCCCTGTAAATATTAAAATCCTGGGAAAGCCCTGTAAATATAAAACTCTTGGTTCCCCTGCAAATATTTAATTCCTGGGATACCCCTGTAAATATTAAACACTTGGTTCCCCTGTAAATATTTAATTCCTGGGATACCCCTGTAAATATTAAACTCTTAGTTCCCCTGTAAATATTAAAATCCAGGGATAACCCTGTAAATATTAAACTCTTGGTTCCACTGCAAATATTTAATTCCTGGGATACCCCTGTAAATATTAAACACTTGGTTCCCCTGAAAATATTAAAATCCTGGGAAAGCCCTGTAAATATTATACACTTGGTTCCCCTGTAAATATTAAAATCCTGGGAAAGCCCTGTAAATATTAAACTCTTGGTTCCCCTGTAAATATTAAAATCCTGGGATAACCCTGTAAATATTAAACTCTTGGTTCCCCTGCAGATATTTAATTCCTGGGATACCCCTGTAAATATTAAACTCTTGGTTCCCCTTTAAATATTAAAATCCTGGGATAACCCTGTAAATATTAAACTCATGGTTCCCCTGCAAATATTTAATTCCTGGGATACCCCTGTAAATATTAAACACTTGGTTCCCCTGAAAATATTAAAATCCTGGGAAAGCCCTGTAAATATTAAACACTTGGTTCCCCTGTAAATATTAAAATCCTGGGATAACACTGTAAATATTAAACTCTTGGTTCCCATGCAGATATTTAATTCCTGGGATACCCCTGTAAATATTAATCTCTTGGTTCCCCTTTAAATATTAAAATCCTGGGATAACCCTGTAAATATTAAACTCATGGTTCCCCTGCAAATATTTAATTCCTGGGAAACCCCTGTAAATATTAAACACTTGGTTCCCCTGCAAATATTTAATTCCTGGGATACCCCTGTAAATATTAAACACTTGGTTCCCCTGAAAATATTAAAATCCTGGGAAACCCATGCAAATATTTAATTCCTGGGATACCCCTGTAAATATTAAACACTTGGTTCCCCTGAAAATATTAAACATCTGGGAAACCCCTGTAAATATTAAACACTTGGTTCCCCTGAAAATATTAAACATCTGGGAAATCCCTGTAAATATTAAACACTTGGTTCCCCTGCAAATATTAAACTTCTGGGAAACCCCTGTAAATATTAAACTCTTGGTTCCCCTGCAAATATTTAATTCCTGGGATACCCCTGTAAATATCAAACACTTGGTTCCCCTGTATATATTTAATTCCTGGGATACCCCTGTAAATATTAAACACTTGGTTCCCCTGTAAATATTAAAATCCTGGGAAAGCCCTGTAAATATTAAACACTTGGTTCCCCTGTAAATATTAAATTCCTGGGAAAGCCCTGTAAATATTAAACACATGGTTCCCCTGAAAATATATAATTCCTGGGAAACCCCTGTAAATATCAAACACTTGCTTCCCAAGTAAATATTAAAATCCTGGGAGAGCCCTGTAAATATTAAACTCTTGGTTCCCCTGTAAATATTTAATTCCTGGGATACCCCTGTAAATATTAAACTCTTGGTTCCCCTGTAAATGTTAAAATCCTGGGATAACCCTGTAAATATTAAACTCTTGGTTCCACTGCAAATATTTAATTCCTGGGATACCCCTGTAAATATTAAACACTTGGTACCCCTGAAAATATTAAAATCCTGGGAAAGCCCTGTAAATATTAAACACTTGGTTCCCCTGTAAATATTAAAATCCTGGGAAAGCCCTGTAAATATTAAACTCTTGGTTCCCCTGTAAATATTAAAATCCTGGGAAAGCCCTGTTAATATTAAACTCTTGGTTCCCCTGCAGATATTTAATTCCTGGGATACCCCTGAAAATATTAAACTCTTGGTTCCCCTTTAAATATTAAAATCCTGGGATAACCCTGTAAATATTAAATTCATGATTCCCCTGCAAATATTTAATTCCTGGGATACCCCTGTAAATATTAAACACTTGGTTCCCCTGAAAATATTAAAATCCTGGGAAAGCCCTGAAAATATTAAACACTTGGTTCCCCTGTAAATATTAAAATCCTGGGAAAGCCCTGTAAATATTAAACTCTTGGTTCCCCTGTAAATATTAAAATCCTGGGATAACCCTGTAAATATTAAACTCTTGGTTCCCCTGCAGATATTTAATTCCTGGGATACCCCTGTAAATATTAAACTCTTGGTTCCCCTTTAAATATTAAAATCCTGGGATAACCCTGTAAATATTAAACTCATGGTTCCCCTGTAAATATTTAATTCCTGGGATACCCCCGTAAATATTAAACTCTTGGTTCCCCTGTAAATATTAAAATCCTGGGATAACCCTGTAAATATTAAACTCATGGTTCCACTGCAAATATTTAATTCCTGGGATACCCCTGTAAATATTAAACACTTGGTTCCCCTGAAAATATTAAGATCCTGGGAAAGCCCTGTAAATATTAAACACTTGGTTCCCCTGTAAATATTAAAATCCTGGGAAAGCCCTGTGAATATTAAACTCTTGGTTCCCCTGCAGATATTTAATTCCTGGGATACCCCTGTAAATGTTAAACTCTTGGTTCCCCTTTAAATATTAAAATCCTGGGATAACCCTGTAAATATTAAACTCTTGGTTCCCCTGCAGATATTTAATTCCTGGGATACCCCTGTAAATATTAAACTCTTGGTTCCCCTTTAAATATTAAAATCCTGGGATTACGCTGTAAATATTAAACTCATGGTTCCCCTGCAAATATTTAATTCCTGGGAAACCCCTGTAAATATTAAACACTTGGTTCCCCTGTAAATATTAAAATCCTGGGAAAGCCCTGTAAATATTAAACTCTTGGTTCCCCTGTAAATATTAAAATCCTGGGAAAGCCCTGTTAATATTAAACTCTTGGTTCCCCTGCAGATATTTAATTCCTGGGATACCCCTGTAAATATTAAACTCTTGGTTCCCCTTTAAATATTAAAATCCTGGGATAACCCTGTAAATATTAAATTCATGATTCCCCTGCAAATATTTAATTCCTGGGATACCCCTGTAAATATTATACACTTGGTTCCCCTGAAAATATTAAAATCCTGGGAAAGCCCTGAAAATATTAAACACTTGGTTCCCCTGTAAATATTAAAATCCTGGGAAAGCCCTGTAAATATTAAACTCTTGGTTCCCCTGTAAATATTAAAATCCTGGGATAACCCTGTAAATATTAAACTCTTGGTTCCCCTGCAGATATTTAATTCCTGGGATACCCCTGTAAATATTAAACTCTTGGTTCCCCTTTAAATATTAAAATCCTGGGATAACCCTGTAAATATTAAACTCATGGTTCCCCTGTAAATATTTAATTCCTGGGATACCCCCGTAAATATTAAACTCTTGGTTCCCCTGTAAATATTAAAATCCTGGGATAACCCTGTAAATATTAAACTCATGGTTCCACTGCAAATATTTAATTCCTGGGATACCCCTGTAAATATTAAACACTTGGTACCCCTGAAAATATTAAAATCCTGGGAAAGCCCTGTAAATATTAAACACTTGGTTCCCCTGTAAATATTAAAATCCTGGGAAAGCCCTGTAAATATTAAACTCTTGGTTCCCCTGTAAATATTAAAATCCTGGGAAAGCCCTGTTAATATTAAACTCTTGGTTCCCCTGCAGATATTTAATTCCTGGGATACCCCTGAAAATATTAAACTCTTGGTTCCCCTTTAAATATTAAAATCCTGGGATAACCCTGTAAATATTAAATTCATGATTCCCCTGCAAATATTTAATTCCTGGGATACCCCTGTAAATATTAAACACTTGGTTCCCCTGAAAATATTAAAATCCTGGGAAAGCCCTGAAAATATTAAACACTTGGTTCCCCTGTAAATATTAAAATCCTGGGAAAGCCCTGTAAATATTAAACTCTTGGTTCCCCTGTAAATATTAAAATCCTGGGATAACCCTGTAAATATTAAACTCTTGGTTCCCCTGCAGATATTTAATTCCTGGGATACCCCTGTAAATATTAAACTCTTGGTTCCCCTTTAAATATTAAAATCCTGGGATAACCCTGTAAATATTAAACTCATGGTTCCCCTGTAAATATTTAATTCCTGGGATACCCCCGTAAATATTAAACTCTTGGTTCCCCTGTAAATATTAAAATCCTGGGATAACCCTGTAAATATTAAACTCATGGTTCCACTGCAAATATTTAATTCCTGGGATACCCCTGTAAATATTAAACACTTGGTTCCCCTGAAAATATTAAGATCCTGGGAAAGCCCTGTAAATATTAAACACTTGGTTCCCCTGTAAATATTAAAATCCTGGGAAAGCCCTGTGAATATTAAACTCTTGGTTCCCCTGCAGATATTTAATTCCTGGGATACCCCTGTAAATGTTAAACTCTTGGTTCCCCTTTAAATATTAAAATCCTGGGATAACCCTGTAAATATTAAACTCTTGGTTCCCCTGCAGATATTTAATTCCTGGGATACCCCTGTAAATATTAAACTCTTGGTTCCCCTTTAAATATTAAAATCCTGGGATTACGCTGTAAATATTAAACTCATGGTTCCCCTGCAAATATTTAATTCCTGGGAAACCCCTGTAAATATTAAACACTTGGTTCCCCTGTAAATATTAAAATCCTGGGAAAGCCCTGTAAATATTAAACTCTTGGTTCCCCTGTAAATATTAAAATCCTGGGAAAGCCCTGTTAATATTAAACTCTTGGTTCCCCTGCAGATATTTAATTCCTGGGATACCCCTGTAAATATTAAACTCTTGGTTCCCCTTTAAATATTAAAATCCTGGGATAACCCTGTAAATATTAAATTCATGATTCCCCTGCAAATATTTAATTCCTGGGATACCCCTGTAAATATTATACACTTGGTTCCCCTGAAAATATTAAAATCCTGGGAAAGCCCTGAAAATATTAAACACTTGGTTCCCCTGTAAATATTAAAATCCTGGGAAAGCCCTGTAAATATTAAACTCTTGGTTCCCCTGTAAATATTAAAATCCTGGGATAACCCTGTAAATATTAAACTCTTGGTTCCCCTGCAGATATTTAATTCCTGGGATACCCCTGTAAATATTAAACTCTTGGTTCCCCTTTAAATATTAAAATCCTGGGATAACCCTGTAAATATTAAACTCATGGTTCCCCTGTAAATATTTAATTCCTGGGATACCCCCGTAAATATTAAACTCTTGGTTCCCCTGTAAATATTAAAATCCTGGGATAACCCTGTAAATATTAAACTCATGGTTCCACTGCAAATATTTAATTCCTGGGATACCCCTGTAAATATTAAACACTTGGTTCCCCTGAAAATATTAAGATCCTGGGAAAGCCCTGTAAATATTAAACACTTGGTTCCCCTGTAAATATTAAAATCCTGGGAAAGCCCTGTGAATATTAAACTCTTGGTTCCCCTGCAGATATTTAATTCCTGGGATACCCCTGTAAATGTTAAACTCTTGGTTCCCCTTTAAATATTAAAATCCTGGGATAACCCTGTAAATATTAAACTCTTGGTTCCCCTGCAGATATTTAATTCCTGGGATACCCCTGTAAATATTAAACTCTTGGTTCCCCTTTAAATATTAAAATCCTGGGATTACGCTGTAAATATTAAACTCATGGTTCCCCTGCAAATATTTAATTCCTGGGAAACCCCTGTAAATATTAAACACTTGGTTACCCTGCAAATATTTAATTCCTGGGATACCCCTGAAAATATTAAAATCCTAGGAAACCCCTGTAAATATTAAACACTTGGTTCCCTTGCAAATATTTAATTCCTGGGATACCCCTGTAAATATTAAACACTAGGTTCCCCTGAAAATATTAAACATCTGGGAAACCCCTGTAAATATTAAACACTTGGTTCTCCTGCAAATATTAAACTTCTGGGAAACCCCTGTAAATATTAAACTCTTGGTTCCCCTGCAAATATTTAATTCCTGGGATACCCCTGTAAATATCAAACACTTGGTTCCCCTGCAAATATTTAATTCCTGGGATACCCCTGTAAATATTAAACACTTGGTTCCCCTGTAAATATTGAATAACTGGGATACCCCTGTAAATATTAAACACTTGGTTCCCCTGTAAATATTAAAATCCTGGGAAAGCCCTGTAAATATTAAACACTTGGTTCCCCTGTAAATATTAAATTCCTGGGAAAGCCCTGTAAATATTAAACACATGGTTCCCCTGAAAATATATAATTCCTGGGAAACCCCTGTAAATATCAAACACTTGCTTCCCCTGTAAATATTAAACTTCTGGGAAACCCCTGTAAATATTAAACACTTGGTTCCCCTGTAAATATTAAACACTTGGTTCCACTGTAAATATTAAAATCCTGGGAAAGCCCTGTAAATATTAAACTCTTGGATCCTCTGTAAATATTAAACACTTGGTTCCCCTGTAAATATTAAAATCCTGGGAAAGCCCTGTAAATATTAAACTCTTGGTTCCCCTGCAATTATTTAATTCCTCGGATACCCCTGTAAATATTAAACACTTGGTTCCTCTGAAAATATTAAACTCGTGGGAAACCCCTGTAAATATTAAACACTTGGATCCCCTGAAAATATGTAATTCCTGGGATACCCCTGTAAATATTAAACACTTGGTTCCCCTGAAAATATCAAACTTCTGGGAAACCCCTGTAAATATTAAACACTTGGTTCCCCTGAAAATATTAAACTTCTGGGATACCCCTGTAAATATTAATCTCTTGGTTCCCCAGCAAATATTTAATTCCTGGGAAACCCCTGTAAATATTAAACACTTGGTTCCCCTGAAAATATTAAACTTCTGGGAAACCCCTGTAAATATTAAACACTTGGTTCCCCTGAAAATATTAAACTTCTTGGAAACCCCTGTAAATATTAAACACTTGGTTCCCCTGAAAATATTAAACTTCTGGGAAACCCCTGTAAATATTAAACACTTGGTTCCCCTGTAAATATTAAACTTCTGGGAAACCCCTGTAAATATTAAACTCTTGGTTCACCTGCAAATATTTAATTCCTGGGATATCCCTGTAAATATTTAACACTTGGTTCCACTGTAAATATTTAATTCCTGGGATACCCCTGTAAATATTAAACACTTGGTTCCCCTGTAAATATTAAAATCCTGGGAAAGCCCTGTAAATATTAAACACATGGTTCCCCTGTAAATATTAAAGTCCTGGGAAAGACCTGTAAATATTAAACACTTGGTTCCCCTGAAAATATTAAACTTCTGGAAAATCCCTGAAAATATTAACCACTTGGTTCCCCTGAAAATACTAAACTTCTGGGAAACCCCTGTAAATATTAAACACTTGGTTCCCCTGTAAATATTAAAATCCTGGGAAAGCCCTGTAAATATTAAACTCTTGGTTCCCCTGCAAATATTTAATTCCTGGGAAACTCCTGTAAATATTAAACACTTGGTTCCCCTGTAAATATTAAAATCCTGGGAAACCCCTGTAAATATTAAACTCTTGATTCCCCTGCAAATATTTAATTCCTGGGATACCCCTGTAAATATTAAACACTTGGTTCCCCTGAAAATATTAAACTCCTGGGAAACCCCTGTAAATATTAAACACTAGGTTCCCCTGAAAATATTAAACTTCTGGGAAACCCCTGTAAATATTAAACACTTGGTTCCCTGAAAATATTAAAATCCTGGGAAACCCCTGTAAATATTAAACACTTGGTTCCCCTGAAAATATTAAACTTCTGGGAAACCCCTGTAAATATTAAACACTTGGTTCCCCTGAAAATATTAAACTTCTGGGAAACCCCTGTAAATATTAAACACTTGGTTCCCCTGAAAATATTAAACTTCTTGGAAACCCCTGTAAATATTAAACACTTGGTTCCCCTGAAAATATTAAACTTCTGGGAAACCCCTGTAAATATTAAACACTTGGTTCCCCTGAAAATATTAAACTTCTGGGAAACCCCTGTAAATATTAAACACTAGGTTCCCCTGAACATATTAAACTTCTGGGAAACCCCTGTAAATATTAAACACTTGGTTCCCCTGAAAATATTAAACTTCTGGGATACCCCTGTAAATATTATGCACTTGGTTCCCCTGTAAATATTAAAATCCAAGGAAACCCCTGTAAATATTAAACTCTTGGTTCCCCTGCAAATATTTATTTCCTGGGATACCCCTGTAAATATTAAACACTTGGTTCCCCTGTAACTATTAAAATCCTGGGAAAGCCCTGTAAATATTAAACACTTGGTTCCCTGTAAATATTAAAATCCTGGGAAAGCCCTGCAAATATTAAACACTTGGTTCTCCTGAAAATATTTAATTCCTGGGAAACCCCTTTAAATATTACACTCTTGGATGCTCTGTAAATATTAAAATCCTGGGAAACCCCTTTAAATATTAAACTCTTGGATCCTCTGTAAATATTAAACTCTTGGTTCCCCTGTAAATATTAAAATCCTGGGAAACCCCTGTAAATATTAAACTCTTGGATCCTCTGTAAATATTAAACACTTGGTTCCCCTGTAAATATTAAAATCCTGGGAAAGCCCTGTAAATATTAAACTCTTGGTTCCTCTGCAATTATTTAATTCCTGGGATACCCCTGTAAATATTAAACACTTGGTTCCTCTGAAAATATTAAACTCCTGGGAAACACCTGTAAATATTAAACACTTGGTTCCACTGAAAATATTTAATTCCTGGGATACCCCTGTAAATATTAAACACTTGGTTCCCCTGAAAATATCAAAATTCTGGGAAACCCCTGTAAATATTAAACACTTGGTTCCCCTGAAAATATTAAACTTCTGGGATACCCCTGTAAATATTAAACTCTTGGTTCCCCTGCAAATATTTAATTCCTGGGAAACCCCTGTAAATATTAAACACTTAGTTCCCCTGAAAATATTAAACTTCTGGGAAACCCCTGTAAATATTAAACACTTGGTTTCCCTTGAAAGTATTAAACTTCTGGGAAACCCCTGTAAATATTAAACACATGGTTCCCCTGAAAATATTAAACTTCTTGGAAACCCCTGTAAATATTAAACACTTGGTTCCCCTGAAAATATTAAACTTCTGGGAAACCCCTGTAAATATTAAACACTTGGTTCCCCTGTAAATATTAAAGTCCTGGGAAACCCCTGTAAATATTAAACACTTGGTTCCCCTGAAAATATTAAACTTCTGGAAAATCCCTGAAAATATTAACCACTTGGTTCCCCTGAAAATATTAAACTTCTGGGAAATCCCTGTAAATATTAAACACTTGGTTCCCCTGTAAATATTAAAATCCTGGGAAAGCCCTGTAAATATTAAACTCTTGGTTCCCCTGCAAATATTTAATTCCTGGGAAACTCCTGTAAATATTAAACACTTGGTTCCCCTGTAAATATTAAAATCCTGGGAAACCCCTGTAAATATTAAACTCTTGATTCCCCTGCAAATATTTAATTCCTGGGATACCCCTGTAAATATTAAACACTTGGTTCCCCTGAAAATATTAAACTCATGGGAAACCCCTGTAAATATTAAACACTAGGTTCCCCTGAAAATATTAAAATCCTGGGATACCCCTGTAAATATTAAACACTTGGTTCCCCTGAAAATATTAAAATCCTGGGAAACCCCTGTAAATATTAAACAATTGGTTCCCCTGAAAATATTAAACTTCTGGGAAACCCCTGTAAATATTAAACACTTGGTGCCCCTGAAAATATTAAACTTCTGGGATACCCCTGTAAATATTATGCACTTGGTTCCCCTGTAAATATTAAAATCCAAGGAAACCCCTGTAAATATTAAACTCTTGGTTCCCCTGCAAATATTTATTTCCTGGGATACCCCTGTAAATATTAAACACTCGGTTCCCCTGTAACTATTAAAATCCTGGGAAACCCCTGTAAATATTAAACACTTGGTTCCCCTGTAAATATTAAAATCCTGGGAAAGCCCTGTAAATATTAAACACTTGGTTCCCCTGAAAATATTTAATTCCTGGGAAACCCCTTTAAATATTACACTCTTGGATGCTCTGTAAATATTAGAATCCTGGGAAACCCCTTTATATATTAAACTCTTGGATCCTCTGTAAATATTAAACTCTTGGTTCCCCTGTAAATATTAAAATCCTGGGAAACCCCTGTAAATATTAAACTCTTGGATCCTCTGTAAATATTAAACACTTGGTTCCCCTGTAAATATTAAAATCCTGGGAAAGCCCTGTAAATATTAAACTCTTGGTTCCCTGCAATTATTTAATTCCTGGGATACCCCTGTAAATATTAAACACTTGGTTCCTCTGAAAATATTAAACTCCTGGGATACCCCTGTAAATATTAAACACTTGGTTCCCCTGAAAAAATCAAACTTCTGGGAAACCCCTGTAAATATTAAACACTTGGTTCCACTGAAAATATTAAACTTCTGGGATACCCCTGTAAATATTAAACTCTTGGTTCCCCTGAAAATATTAAACTTCTGGGAAACCCCTGTAAATATTAAACACTTGGTTCCCCTGTAAATATTTAATTCCTGGGAAACCCCTGTAAATATTAAACACTTGTTCCCCTGTAAATATTAAACTTCTGGGAAACCCCTGTAAATATTAAACTCTTGGTTCACCTGCAAATATTTAATTCCTGGGATATCCCTGTAAATATTAAACACTTGGTTCCCCTGTAAATATTTAATTCCTGGGATACCACTGTAAATATTAAACACTTGGTTCCCCTGTAAATATTAAAATCCTGGGAAAGCCCTGTAAATATTAAACACTTGGTTCCCCTGTAAATATTAAAGTCCTGGGAAAGACCTGTAAATATTAAACACTTGGTTCCCCTGAAAATATTAAACTTCTGGAAAATCCCTGAAAATATTAACCACTTGGTTCCCCTGAAAATATTAAACTTCTGGGAAACCCCTGTAAATATTAAACACTTGGTTCCCCTGTAAATATTAAAATCCTGGGAAAGCCCTGTAAATATTAAACTCTTGGTTCTCCTGCAAATATTTAATTCCTGGGAAACTCCTGTAAATATTAAACTCTTGATTCCCCTGCAAATATTTAATTCCTGGGATACCCCTGTAAATATTAAACACTTGGTTCCCCTGAAAATATTAAACTCCTGGGAAACCCCTGTAAATATTAAACACTAGGTTCCCCTGAAAATATTTAACTTCTGGAAAACCCCTGCAAATATTAAATACTTGGTTCCCCTGAAAATATTAAAATCCTGAGAAACCCCTGTAAATATTAAACACTTGGTTCCCCTGTAAATATTAAACTTCTGGGAAACCACTGTAAATATTAAACACTTGTTTCCCCTGAAAATATTAAACTTCTGGGAAACCCCTGTAAATATTAAACACTTGGTTCCCCTGTAAATATTAAACACTTGGTTTCCCTGTGAATATTAAACTCTTGGTTCCCCTGCAAATATTTAATTCCTGGGATATCCCTGTAAATATTAAACTTCTGGGATACCCCTGTATATATTATACACTTGGTTCCCCTGTAAATATTAAAATCCTGGGAAACCCCTGTAAATATTAAACACTTGGTTCCCCTGTAAATATTAAACACTTGGTTCCCCTGTAAATATTAAACTCTTGGTTCCCCTGCAAATATTTAATTCCTGGGATATCCCTGTAAATATTAAACACTTGGTTCCCCTGTAAATATTTAATTCCTGGGATACCCCTGTAAATATTAAACACTTGATTCCCCTGAAAATATTAAACTTCTGGGAAACCCCTGTAAATATTAAACACTTGGTTCCCCTGAAAATATTAAACTTCTGGGAAACCCCTGTAAATATTAAACACTTGGTTCAACTGAAAATATTAAACTTCTGGGAAACCCCTGTAAATATTAAACTCTTGGTTCCCCTGCAAATATTTAATTCCTGGGAAACCCCTGTAAATATTAAACACTTAGTTCCCCTGAAAATATTAAACTTCTGGGAAACCCCTGTAAATATTAAACACTTGGTTCAACGGAAAATATTAAACTCCTGGGAAACCCCTGTAAATATTAAACTCTTGATTCCCCTGAAAATATTTAATTCCTGGGATACCCCTGTAAATATTAAACACTTGGTTCCCCTGAAAATATTAAACTTCTGGGAAACCCCTGTAAATACTAAACACTTGGTTCCCCTGAAAATATTAAACTTCTGGGAAACCCCTGTAAATATTAAACACTTGGTTCCCCTGTAAATATTAAACTTCTGGGAAACCCCTGTAAATATTAAACTCTTGGTTCCCCTGCAAATATTTAATTCCTGGGATATCCCTGTAAATATTAAACACTTGGTTCCCCTGTAAATATTTAATTCCTGGGATACCCCTGTAAATATTAAACACTTGGTTCCCCTGTAAATATTAAAATCCTGGGAAAGCCCTGTAAATATTAAACACTTGGTTCCCCTGTAAATATTAAAGTCCTGGGAAAGACCTCTAAATAGTAAACACTTGGTTCCCCTGTAAATATTAAAATCCTGGGAAACCCCTGTAAATATTAAACACTTGGTTCCCCTGAAAATATTAAACTCCTGGGAAACCCCTGTAAATATTAAACACTAGGTTCCCCTGAAAATATTAAACTTCTGGGAAACCCCTGTAAATATTAAACACTTGGTTCCCCTGAAAATATTAACATCCTGGGAAACCCCTGTAAATATTAAACTCTTGGTTCCCCTGTAAATATTAAACTTCTGGGAAACCAATGTAAATATTAAACACTTGTTTCCCCTGAAAATATTAAACTTCTGGGAAACCCCTGTAAATATTAAACACTTGGTTCCCCTGTAAATATTAAAATCCTGGGAAAGCCCTGTAAATATTAAACTCGTGGTTCCCCTGCAAATATTTAATTCCTGGGAAACTCCTGTAAATATTAAACACTTGGTTCCCCTGTAAATATTAAAATCCTGGGAAACCCCTGTAAATATTAAACACTTGGTTCCCCTGAAAATATTAAACTCCTGGGAAACCCCTGTAAATATTAAACACTAGGTTCGCCTGAAAATATTAAACTTCTGGGAAACCCCTGTAAATATTAAACACTTGGTTCCCCTGAAAATATTAAAATCCTGGGAAACCCCTGTAAATATTAAACTCTTGGTTCCCCTGTAAATATTAAACTTCTGGGAAACCCCTGTAAATATTAAACACTTGTTTCCCCTGAAAATATTAAACTTCTGGGAAACCCTGTAAATATTAAACACTTGGTTCCCCTGTAAATATTAAACACTTGGTTTCCCTGTAAATATTAAACTTCTGGGAAACCCCTGTAAATATTAAACACTTGGTTCCCCTGAAAATATTAAACTTCTGGGAAACCCCTGTAAATATTAAACACTTGGTTCCCCTGAAAATATTAAACTTCTGGGAAACCCCTGTAAATATTAAACACTTGGTTCCCCTGAAAATATTAAACTTCTGGGATACCCCTGTAAATATTATACACTTGGTTCCCCTGTAAATATTAAAATCCTGGGAAACCCCTGTTAATATTAAACTCTTGGTTCCCCTGCAAATATTAAAATCCTGGGAAAGCCCTGTAAATATTAAACACTTGGTTCCCCTGTAAATATTAAAATCCTGGGAAAGCCCCGTAAATATTAAACACTTGGTTCCCCTGAAAATATTAAACTTCTGGGAAACCCCTGTAAATATTAAACACTTGGTTCCCCTGAAAATATTAAACTTCTGGGAAACCCCTGTAAATATTAAACACTTGGTTCCCCTGAAAATATTAAACTTCTGGGAAACCCCTGTAAATATTAAACACTTGGTTCCCCTGAAAATATTAAACTTCTGGGATACCCCTGTAAATATTATACACATGGTTCCCCTGTAAATATTAAAATCCTGGGAAACCCCTGTAAATATTAAACACTTGGTTCCCCTGAAAATATTAAACTTCTGGGATACCCCTGTAAATATTATACACTTGGTTCCCCTGTAAATATTAAAATCCTGGGAAACCCCTGTAAATATTAAACTCTTGGTTCCCCTGCAAATATTTAATTCCTGGGATACCCCTGTAAATATTAAACACTTGGTTCCCCTGTAAATATTAAAATCCTGGGAAAGCCCTGTAAATATTAAACACTTGGTTCCCCTGTAAATATTAAAATCCTGGGATACCCCTGTAAATATTAAACACTTGGTTCCCCTGTAAATATTTAATTCCTGGGATACCCCTGTAAATATTAAACACTTGGTTCCCCTGTAAATATTAAAATCCTGGGAAAGCCCTGTAAATATTAAACACTTGGTTCCCCTGTAAATATTAAAATCCTGGGAAAGCCCTGTAAATATTAAACACTTGGTTCCCCTGAAAATATTTAATTCCTGGGAAACCCCTGTAAATATTAAACACTTGGTTCCCCTGTAAATATTAACATCCTGGGAAACCCCTGTAAATATTAAACTCTTGGATCCTCTGTTAATATTAAACTCTTGGTTCCCCTGTAAATAGTAAAATCCTGGGAAACCCCTGAATATATTAAACAGTTGGTTCCACTGTAAATATTAAAATCCTGGGAAACCCCTGTAAATATTAAACTCTTGGATCCTCTGTAAATATTAAACTCTTGGTTCCCCTGTAAATATTAAAATCCTGGGAAAGCACTGTAAATATTAAACACTTGGATCCTCTTGTAAATATTAAAATACTGGGATAACCCTGTAAATATTAAACTCCTGTATCCCCTGTAAATCTGAAAATCCTGGGATAACCCTGTAAATATAAAACACTTGGTTCACCTGTAAATATTAAACTCCTGGTTCCCCTGTAAATATTACATTCCTGGGAAACTCCTGTAAATATTGAACACTTGGTTTCCTGTAAATATTAAACTCTTGGTTCCCCGTTAAATGTTAAAATCCTGGGAAACCCCTGTAAATACTAATCTTCAGGGAAACCCCTGTAAATACTAAACTCCAGAGAAACTCCTGTCAATATTAAACTCCAGGGAAACCCCTGTAAATATTAAACTCTTGGTTCCCCTGTAAATATTATAATCCTGGGATACCTCTGTAAATATTAAACTCTTGGTTCCCCTGTAAATATTAAAATCCTGGGAAACCCCTGTAAATATTAAACTCTTGGTTCCCCTGTAAATATTAAAAACCTGGGAAACCCCTGTAAATATTATAATCCTGGGATACCTCTGTAAATATTAAACACTTGGTTCCAATGTAAATATTAAACTCCTGGGAAACCCCTGTAAATATTATAATCCTGGGATACCTCTGTAAATATTAAACTCTTAGTTCCCCTGTAAATATTAAAAACCTGGGAAACCCCTGGAAATATTAAAATCCTGGGAAACCCCTGTAAATATTAAACTCCTGGTTCCCCTGTAAATATTAAACTTTTGGTTCCCCTGTAAATATTAAAATCCTGGGAAACCCCTGAAAATATGAAACACTTGGTTCCCCTGTAAATGTTAAAATCCTAGGATAACCCTGTAAATATTAAACAATTGGTTCCAATGTAAATATTAAACTCCTGGGAAACCCCTGTAAATATTAAACTCTTGGTTCCCCTGTAAATATTAAAATCCTGGGAAACCCCTGTAAATATGAAACACTTGGTTCCCCTGTAAATATTAAAATCCTAGGATAACCCTGTAAATATTAAATGCTTGGTTCGCCTGAAAATATTAAAATCCTGGGATAACGCTGTAAATATTAAACTCCTGGGAAACCCCTGTCAATATTAAACACTTGGTTCGCCTGAAAATATTAAAATCCTGGGATAACCCTGTAAATATTAAACTCTTGGTTCCCCTGTAAATATTAAAATCCTGGGAAACCCCTGTAAATATTACATTCCTGGGATACCCCTGTAAATATTAAACACTTGGTTCCCTTGTAAATATTAAAATCGTGGGAAACCTCTGTAAATATTAAATACTAGGCTCCCCTGTAAATATTAAAATCCTGGGGTACCCCTGTAAATAGTATACTCTTGGTTCCACTGTAA
This sequence comes from Heterodontus francisci, assembly GCF_036365525.1. Classification (NCBI taxonomy): domain Eukaryota; kingdom Metazoa; phylum Chordata; class Chondrichthyes; order Heterodontiformes; family Heterodontidae; genus Heterodontus; species Heterodontus francisci. Next base: position 13,948,699 of record NC_090384.1, on the reverse strand, counting down.
ATATTAAACACATGGTTTCCTGTGAATAATAAACTCTTGGTTCCCCTGTAAATATTAAACTCCAGGTTCCCCTGTAAATATTAAACACATGGTTTCCTGTGAATAATAAACTCTTGGTTCCCCTGTAAATATTAAACTCCAGGTTCCCCTGTAAATATTAAACTCCTGGGAATCCCCTGTAAATATTAAACACCTGGTTCCCCTGTAAATATTAAACTCCTGGTAAACCCCTGTAAATATTATATACTTGGTTCCCTGTAAATATTAAACTCCTGGTTCCCCTGTATATATTAAAATCCTGGGAAACCCCTGGAAATATTAAACTATTGGTTCCCCTGTAAATATTAAAATCCTGGTTCCCCTGTAAATATTACATTCCTGGGAAACTCCTGTAAATATTACACACTTGTTTTCCTGTAAAGATTAAACTCCAGGATCCCCTGTAAATATTAAACAACTGGAAAACCTCTGTAAATATTAAACTCCTGGGAAACTCCTGTAAATATTAAACTCCAGGTTTTCCTGTAAATATTAAACTCCTGGGAAACTCCTGCAAATATTAAACACCTGGTTTTCAGTAAATATTAAATTCTTCGTTCCCCTGTAAATATTAAACACTTGGTTCCCCTGTAAATATTAAACTGCTGGGAAACCCCAGTAAATATTAAACACCTGGCTTCCTGTAAATATCAAATTCCTGGTTCCCCTGTAAATATTAAAAACCTGGGAAAACCCTGTAAATATTAAACACCTGGTTTCCTGTAAATATTAAACTCTTCATTCCCTTGTTAATATTAAACTCTTGGTTCCCCTGTAAATATTAAACTCCTGGGAAACTCCTGTAAATATTAAACACCTGGTTTCCTGTAAATGTTAAACTCTTCATTCCCTTGTTAATATTAAACTCTTGCTTCCCCTGTAAATAATAAACTCCTGGGAAACTCCTGTAAATATTAGAGACCTGGTTTGCTGTAAATATTAAACTCTTGTTTCCGCTGTAAATATTAAACTCCTGTGAAACGCCTCTAAATATTAGAGACCTGGTTCCCCTGTTAATATTAAACTCTTGTTTCCGCTGTAAATATTAAACTCCTGGGAAACGCCTGTAAATATTAGAGACCTGGTTCCCTGAAAATATTAAACTCTTCGTTCCCCTGTTAATATTGAACACTTGCTTCCCCTGTAAATATTAAACTCCTGGGAAACTCCTGTAAATATTAAAAACCTGGTTCCCTGTAAATATTAAACTCTTCGTTCCCCTGTTAATATTGAACACTTGGTTCCCCTGTAAATATTAAATTCCTGGGAAATGCCTGTAAATATTAAACACCTGGCTTCCAGTAAATATTAAACTCTTGGTTCTCCTGTAAATATTAAACTTCAGGGAAATGCCTGTAAATGTTAAATATCTGGTTTCCTGTAAATATTAAATTCATGGTTCCCCTGTAAATATTAAAATCCTGGGAAACCCCTGTAAATATTAAACTCCTGGGAAACGCCTGTAAATATTAAACACCTGGTTTGCTGTAAATATTAAACTCTTGTTTCCGCTGTAAATATTAAACTCCTGGGAAACGCCTGTAAATATTAGAGACCTGGTTCCCCTGTTAATATTAAACTCTTGTTTCCGCTGTAAATATTAAAATCCTGGGAAACGCCTGTAAATATTAGAGACCTGGTTCCCTGAAAATATTAAACTCTTCGTTCCCCTGTTAATATTGAACACTTGGTTCCCCTGTAAATATTAAACTCCTGGGAAACGCCTGTAAATATTGAAAACCTGGTTCCCTGTAAATATTAAACTCTTCGTTCCCCTGTTAATATTGAACACTTGGTTCCCCTGTAAATATTAAACTTCAGGGAAATGCCTGTAAATGTTAAATATCTGGTTTCCTGTAAATATTAAATTCATGGTTCCCCTGTAAATATTAAAATCCTGGGAAACCCCTGTAAATATTAAACTCCTGGGAAACGCCTGTAAATATTAAACACCTGGTTTGCTGTAAATATTAAACTCTTCATTCCCCTGTAAATATTAAACTCCTGGGAAATGCATGTAAATATTAAACACCTGGTTTCCTGTAAATATTAAACACTTGGTTCACCTGTAAATATTAAAATCCTGGGAAACCCACTAAATATTAAAGTCCTGGGAAACCCCTGTAAATATTAAACACCTGGTTTCCTGTAAATATTAAAGTCCTGGGAAACCCCTGTAAATATTAAACACTTGGTTCCCCTGAAAATATTAAACTTCTGGAAAATCCCTGAAAATATTAACCACTTGGTTCCCCTGAAAATATTAAACTTCTGGGAAATCCCTGTAAATATTAAACACTTGGTTCCCCTGTAAATATTAAAATCCTGGGAAAGCCCTGTAAATATTAAACTCTTGGTTCCCCTGCAAATATTTAATTCCTGGGAAACTCCTGTAAATATTAAACACTTGGTTCCCCTGTAAATATTAAAATCCTGGGAAACCCCTGTAAATATTAAACTCTTGATTCCCCTGCAAATATTTAATTCCTGGGATACCCCTGTAAATATTAAACACTTGGTTCCCCTGAAAATATTAAACTCATGGGAAACCCCTGTAAATATTAAACACTAGGTTCCCCTGAAAATATTAAAATCCTGGGATACCCCTGTAAATATTAAACACTTGGTTCCCCTGAAAATATTAAAATCCTGGGAAACCCCTGTAAATATTAAACAATTGGTTCCCCTGAAAATATTAAACTTCTGGGAAACCCCTGTAAATATTAAACACTTGGTGCCCCTGAAAATATTAAACTTCTGGGATACCCCTGTAAATATTATGCACTTGGTTCCCCTGTAAATATTAAAATCCAAGGAAACCCCTGTAAATATTAAACTCTTGGTTCCCCTGCAAATATTTATTTCCTGGGATACCCCTGTAAATATTAAACACTCGGTTCCCCTGTAACTATTAAAATCCTGGGAAACCCCTGTAAATATTAAACACTTGGTTCCCCTGTAAATATTAAAATCCTGGGAAAGCCCTGTAAATATTAAACACTTGGTTCCCCTGAAAATATTTAATTCCTGGGAAACCCCTTTAAATATTACACTCTTGGATGCTCTGTAAATATTAGAATCCTGGGAAACCCCTTTATATATTAAACTCTTGGATCCTCTGTAAATATTAAACTCTTGGTTCCCCTGTAAATATTAAAATCCTGGGAAACCCCTGTAAATATTAAACTCTTGGATCCTCTGTAAATATTAAACACTTGGTTCCCCTGTAAATATTAAAATCCTGGGAAAGCCCTGTAAATATTAAACTCTTGGTTCCCTGCAATTATTTAATTCCTGGGATACCCCTGTAAATATTAAACACTTGGTTCCTCTGAAAATATTAAACTCCTGGGATACCCCTGTAAATATTAAACACTTGGTTCCCCTGAAAAAATCAAACTTCTGGGAAACCCCTGTAAATATTAAACACTTGGTTCCACTGAAAATATTAAACTTCTGGGATACCCCTGTAAATATTAAACTCTTGGTTCCCCTGAAAATATTAAACTTCTGGGAAACCCCTGTAAATATTAAACACTTGGTTCCCCTGTAAATATTTAATTCCTGGGAAACCCCTGTAAATATTAAACACTTGTTCCCCTGTAAATATTAAACTTCTGGGAAACCCCTGTAAATATTAAACTCTTGGTTCACCTGCAAATATTTAATTCCTGGGATATCCCTGTAAATATTAAACACTTGGTTCCCCTGTAAATATTTAATTCCTGGGATACCACTGTAAATATTAAACACTTGGTTCCCCTGTAAATATTAAAATCCTGGGAAAGCCCTGTAAATATTAAACACTTGGTTCCCCTGTAAATATTAAAGTCCTGGGAAAGACCTGTAAATATTAAACACTTGGTTCCCCTGAAAATATTAAACTTCTGGAAAATCCCTGAAAATATTAACCACTTGGTTCCCCTGAAAATATTAAACTTCTGGGAAACCCCTGTAAATATTAAACACTTGGTTCCCCTGTAAATATTAAAATCCTGGGAAACCCCTGTAAATATTAAACACTTGGTTCCCCTGAAAATATTAAACTTCTGGGAAACCACTGTAAATATTAAACACTTGTTTCCCCTGAAAATATTAAACTTCTGGGAAACCCCTGTAAATATTAAACACTTGGTTCCCCTGTAAATATTAAACACTTGGTTTCCCTGTGAATATTAAACTCTTGGTTCCCCTGCAAATATTTAATTCCTGGGATATCCCTGTAAATATTAAACTTCTGGGATACCCCTGTATATATTATACACTTGGTTCCCCTGTAAATATTAAAATCCTGGGAAACCCCTGTAAATATTAAACACTTGGTTCCCCTGTAAATATTAAACACTTGGTTCCCCTGTAAATATTAAACTCTTGGTTCCCCTGCAAATATTTAATTCCTGGGATATCCCTGTAAATATTAAACACTTGGTTCCCCTGTAAATATTTAATTCCTGGGATACCCCTGTAAATATTAAACACTTGATTCCCCTGAAAATATTAAACTTCTGGGAAACCCCTGTAAATATTAAACACTTGGTTCCCCTGAAAATATTAAACTTCTGGGAAACCCCTGTAAATATTAAACACTTGGTTCAACTGAAAATATTAAACTTCTGGGAAACCCCTGTAAATATTAAACTCTTGGTTCCCCTGCAAATATTTAATTCCTGGGAAACCCCTGTAAATATTAAACACTTAGTTCCCCTGAAAATATTAAACTTCTGGGAAACCCCTGTAAATATTAAACACTTGGTTCAACGGAAAATATTAAACTCCTGGGAAACCCCTGTAAATATTAAACTCTTGATTCCCCTGAAAATATTTAATTCCTGGGATACCCCTGTAAATATTAAACACTTGGTTCCCCTGAAAATATTAAACTTCTGGGAAACCCCTGTAAATACTAAACACTTGGTTCCCCTGAAAATATTAAACTTCTGGGAAACCCCTGTAAATATTAAACACTTGGTTCCCCTGTAAATATTAAACTTCTGGGAAACCCCTGTAAATATTAAACTCTTGGTTCCCCTGCAAATATTTAATTCCTGGGATATCCCTGTAAATATTAAACACTTGGTTCCCCTGTAAATATTTAATTCCTGGGATACCCCTGTAAATATTAAACACTTGGTTCCCCTGTAAATATTAAAATCCTGGGAAAGCCCTGTAAATATTAAACACTTGGTTCCCCTGTAAATATTAAAGTCCTGGGAAAGACCTCTAAATAGTAAACACTTGGTTCCCCTGTAAATATTAAAATCCTGGGAAACCCCTGTAAATATTAAACACTTGGTTCCCCTGAAAATATTAAACTCCTGGGAAACCCCTGTAAATATTAAACACTAGGTTCCCCTGAAAATATTAAACTTCTGGGAAACCCCTGTAAATATTAAACACTTGGTTCCCCTGAAAATATTAACATCCTGGGAAACCCCTGTAAATATTAAACTCTTGGTTCCCCTGTAAATATTAAACTTCTGGGAAACCAATGTAAATATTAAACACTTGTTTCCCCTGAAAATATTAAACTTCTGGGAAACCCCTGTAAATATTAAACACTTGGTTCCCCTGTAAATATTAAAATCCTGGGAAAGCCCTGTAAATATTAAACTCGTGGTTCCCCTGCAAATATTTAATTCCTGGGAAACTCCTGTAAATATTAAACACTTGGTTCCCCTGTAAATATTAAAATCCTGGGAAACCCCTGTAAATATTAAACACTTGGTTCCCCTGAAAATATTAAACTCCTGGGAAACCCCTGTAAATATTAAACACTAGGTTCGCCTGAAAATATTAAACTTCTGGGAAACCCCTGTAAATATTAAACACTTGGTTCCCCTGAAAATATTAAAATCCTGGGAAACCCCTGTAAATATTAAACTCTTGGTTCCCCTGTAAATATTAAACTTCTGGGAAACCCCTGTAAATATTAAACACTTGTTTCCCCTGAAAATATTAAACTTCTGGGAAACCCTGTAAATATTAAACACTTGGTTCCCCTGTAAATATTAAACACTTGGTTTCCCTGTAAATATTAAACTTCTGGGAAACCCCTGTAAATATTAAACACTTGGTTCCCCTGAAAATATTAAACTTCTGGGAAACCCCTGTAAATATTAAACACTTGGTTCCCCTGAAAATATTAAACTTCTGGGAAACCCCTGTAAATATTAAACACTTGGTTCCCCTGAAAATATTAAACTTCTGGGATACCCCTGTAAATATTATACACTTGGTTCCCCTGTAAATATTAAAATCCTGGGAAACCCCTGTTAATATTAAACTCTTGGTTCCCCTGCAAATATTAAAATCCTGGGAAAGCCCTGTAAATATTAAACACTTGGTTCCCCTGTAAATATTAAAATCCTGGGAAAGCCCCGTAAATATTAAACACTTGGTTCCCCTGAAAATATTAAACTTCTGGGAAACCCCTGTAAATATTAAACACTTGGTTCCCCTGAAAATATTAAACTTCTGGGAAACCCCTGTAAATATTAAACACTTGGTTCCCCTGAAAATATTAAACTTCTGGGAAACCCCTGTAAATATTAAACACTTGGTTCCCCTGAAAATATTAAACTTCTGGGATACCCCTGTAAATATTATACACATGGTTCCCCTGTAAATATTAAAATCCTGGGAAACCCCTGTAAATATTAAACACTTGGTTCCCCTGAAAATATTAAACTTCTGGGATACCCCTGTAAATATTATACACTTGGTTCCCCTGTAAATATTAAAATCCTGGGAAACCCCTGTAAATATTAAACTCTTGGTTCCCCTGCAAATATTTAATTCCTGGGATACCCCTGTAAATATTAAACACTTGGTTCCCCTGTAAATATTAAAATCCTGGGAAAGCCCTGTAAATATTAAACACTTGGTTCCCCTGTAAATATTAAAATCCTGGGATACCCCTGTAAATATTAAACACTTGGTTCCCCTGTAAATATTTAATTCCTGGGATACCCCTGTAAATATTAAACACTTGGTTCCCCTGTAAATATTAAAATCCTGGGAAAGCCCTGTAAATATTAAACACTTGGTTCCCCTGTAAATATTAAAATCCTGGGAAAGCCCTGTAAATATTAAACACTTGGTTCCCCTGAAAATATTTAATTCCTGGGAAACCCCTGTAAATATTAAACACTTGGTTCCCCTGTAAATATTAAAGTCCTGGGAAAGACCTCTAAATAGTAAACACTTGGTTCCCCTGTAAATATTAAAATCCTGGGAAACCCCTGTAAATATTAAACACTTGGTTCCCCTGAAAATATTAAACTCCTGGGAAACCCCTGTAAATATTAAACACTAGGTTCCCCTGAAAATATTAAACTTCTGGGAAACCCCTGTAAATATTAAACACTTGGTTCCCCTGAAAATATTAACATCCTGGGAAACCCCTGTAAATATTAAACTCTTGGTTCCCCTGTAAATATTAAACTTCTGGGAAACCAATGTAAATATTAAACACTTGTTTCCCCTGAAAATATTAAACTTCTGGGAAACCCCTGTAAATATTAAACACTTGGTTCCCCTGTAAATATTAAAATCCTGGGAAAGCCCTGTAAATATTAAACTCGTGGTTCCCCTGCAAATATTTAATTCCTGGGAAACTCCTGTAAATATTAAACACTTGGTTCCCCTGTAAATATTAAAATCCTGGGAAACCCCTGTAAATATTAAACACTTGGTTCCCCTGAAAATATTAAACTCCTGGGAAACCCCTGTAAATATTAAACACTAGGTTCGCCTGAAAATATTAAACTTCTGGGAAACCCCTGTAAATATTAAACACTTGGTTCCCCTGAAAATATTAAAATCCTGGGAAACCCCTGTAAATATTAAACTCTTGGTTCCCCTGTAAATATTAAACTTCTGGGAAACCCCTGTAAATATTAAACACTTGTTTCCCCTGAAAATATTAAACTTCTGGGAAACCCTGTAAATATTAAACACTTGGTTCCCCTGTAAATATTAAACACTTGGTTTCCCTGTAAATATTAAACTTCTGGGAAACCCCTGTAAATATTAAACACTTGGTTCCCCTGAAAATATTAAACTTCTGGGAAACCCCTGTAAATATTAAACACTTGGTTCCCCTGAAAATATTAAACTTCTGGGAAACCCCTGTAAATATTAAACACTTGGTTCCCCTGAAAATATTAAACTTCTGGGATACCCCTGTAAATATTATACACTTGGTTCCCCTGTAAATATTAAAATCCTGGGAAACCCCTGTTAATATTAAACTCTTGGTTCCCCTGCAAATATTAAAATCCTGGGAAAGCCCTGTAAATATTAAACACTTGGTTCCCCTGTAAATATTAAAATCCTGGGAAAGCCCCGTAAATATTAAACACTTGGTTCCCCTGAAAATATTAAACTTCTGGGAAACCCCTGTAAATATTAAACACTTGGTTCCCCTGAAAATATTAAACTTCTGGGAAACCCCTGTAAATATTAAACACTTGGTTCCCCTGAAAATATTAAACTTCTGGGAAACCCCTGTAAATATTAAACACTTGGTTCCCCTGAAAATATTAAACTTCTGGGATACCCCTGTAAATATTATACACATGGTTCCCCTGTAAATATTAAAATCCTGGGAAACCCCTGTAAATATTAAACACTTGGTTCCCCTGAAAATATTAAACTTCTGGGATACCCCTGTAAATATTATACACTTGGTTCCCCTGTAAATATTAAAATCCTGGGAAACCCCTGTAAATATTAAACTCTTGGTTCCCCTGCAAATATTTAATTCCTGGGATACCCCTGTAAATATTAAACACTTGGTTCCCCTGTAAATATTAAAATCCTGGGAAAGCCCTGTAAATATTAAACACTTGGTTCCCCTGTAAATATTAAAATCCTGGGATACCCCTGTAAATATTAAACACTTGGTTCCCCTGTAAATATTTAATTCCTGGGATACCCCTGTAAATATTAAACACTTGGTTCCCCTGTAAATATTAAAATCCTGGGAAAGCCCTGTAAATATTAAACACTTGGTTCCCCTGTAAATATTAAAATCCTGGGAAAGCCCTGTAAATATTAAACACTTGGTTCCCCTGAAAATATTTAATTCCTGGGAAACCCCTGTAAATATTAAACACTTGGTTCCCCTGTAAATATTAACATCCTGGGAAACCCCTGTAAATATTAAACTCTTGGATCCTCTGTTAATATTAAACTCTTGGTTCCCCTGTAAATAGTAAAATCCTGGGAAACCCCTGAATATATTAAACAGTTGGTTCCACTGTAAATATTAAAATCCTGGGAAACCCCTGTAAATATTAAACTCTTGGATCCTCTGTAAATATTAAACTCTTGGTTCCCCTGTAAATATTAAAATCCTGGGAAAGCACTGTAAATATTAAACACTTGGATCCTCTTGTAAATATTAAAATACTGGGATAACCCTGTAAATATTAAACTCCTGTATCCCCTGTAAATCTGAAAATCCTGGGATAACCCTGTAAATATAAAACACTTGGTTCACCTGTAAATATTAAACTCCTGGTTCCCCTGTAAATATTACATTCCTGGGAAACTCCTGTAAATATTGAACACTTGGTTTCCTGTAAATATTAAACTCTTGGTTCCCCGTTAAATGTTAAAATCCTGGGAAACCCCTGTAAATACTAATCTTCAGGGAAACCCCTGTAAATACTAAACTCCAGAGAAACTCCTGTCAATATTAAACTCCAGGGAAACCCCTGTAAATATTAAACTCTTGGTTCCCCTGTAAATATTATAATCCTGGGATACCTCTGTAAATATTAAACTCTTGGTTCCCCTGTAAATATTAAAATCCTGGGAAACCCCTGTAAATATTAAACTCTTGGTTCCCCTGTAAATATTAAAAACCTGGGAAACCCCTGTAAATATTATAATCCTGGGATACCTCTGTAAATATTAAACACTTGGTTCCAATGTAAATATTAAACTCCTGGGAAACCCCTGTAAATATTATAATCCTGGGATACCTCTGTAAATATTAAACTCTTAGTTCCCCTGTAAATATTAAAAACCTGGGAAACCCCTGGAAATATTAAAATCCTGGGAAACCCCTGTAAATATTAAACTCCTGGTTCCCCTGTAAATATTAAACTTTTGGTTCCCCTGTAAATATTAAAATCCTGGGAAACCCCTGAAAATATGAAACACTTGGTTCCCCTGTAAATGTTAAAATCCTAGGATAACCCTGTAAATATTAAACAATTGGTTCCAATGTAAATATTAAACTCCTGGGAAACCCCTGTAAATATTAAACTCTTGGTTCCCCTGTAAATATTAAAATCCTGGGAAACCCCTGTAAATATGAAACACTTGGTTCCCCTGTAAATATTAAAATCCTAGGATAACCCTGTAAATATTAAATGCTTGGTTCGCCTGAAAATATTAAAATCCTGGGATAACGCTGTAAATATTAAACTCCTGGGAAACCCCTGTCAATATTAAACACTTGGTTCGCCTGAAAATATTAAAATCCTGGGATAACCCTGTAAATATTAAACTCTTGGTTCCCCTGTAAATATTAAAATCCTGGGAAACCCCTGTAAATATTACATTCCTGGGATACCCCTGTAAATATTAAACACTTGGTTCCCTTGTAAATATTAAAATCGTGGGAAACCTCTGTAAATATTAAATACTAGGCTCCCCTGTAAATATTAAAATCCTGGGGTACCCCTGTAAATAGTATACTCTTGGTTCCACTGTAAATATTAAACACATGGTTTCCTGTGAATAATAAACTCTTGGTTCCCCTGTAAATATTAAACTCCAGGTTCCCCTGTAAATATTAAACACATGGTTTCCTGTGAATAATAAACTCTTGGTTCCCCTGTAAATATTAAACTCCAGGTTCCCCTGTAAATATTAAACTCCTGGGAATCCCCTGTAAATATTAAACACCTGGTTCCCCTGTAAATATTAAACTCCTGGTAAACCCCTGTAAATATTATATACTTGGTTCCCTGTAAATATTAAACTCCTGGTTCCCCTGTATATATTAAAATCCTGGGAAACCCCTGGAAATATTAAACTATTGGTTCCCTGTAAATATTAAAATCCTGGTTCCCCTGTAAATATTACATTCCTGGGAAACTCCTGTAAATATTACACACTTGTTTTCCTGTAAAGATTAAACTCCAGGATCCCCTGTAAATATTAAACAACTGGAAAACCTCTGTAAATATTAAACTCCTGGGAAACTCCTGTAAATATTAAACTCCAGGTTTTCCTGTAAATATTAAACTCCTGGGAAACTCCTGCAAATATTAAACACCTGGTTTTCAGTAAATATTAAATTCTTCGTTCCCCTGTAAATATTAAACACTTGGTTCCCCTGTAAATATTAAACTGCTGGGAAACCCCAGTAAATATTAAACACCTGGCTTCCTGTAAATATCAAATTCCTGGTTCCCCTGTAAATATTAAAAACCTGGGAAAACCCTGTAAATATTAAACACCTGGTTTCCTGTAAATATTAAACTCTTCATTCCCTTGTTAATATTAAACTCTTGGTTCCCCTGTAAATATTAAACTCCTGGGAAACTCCTGTAAATATTAAACACCTGGTTTCCTGTAAATGTTAAACTCTTCATTCCCTTGTTAATATTAAACTCTTGCTTCCCCTGTAAATAATAAACTCCTGGGAAACTCCTGTAAATATTAGAGACCTGGTTTGCTGTAAATATTAAACTCTTGTTTCCGCTGTAAATATTAAACTCCTGTGAAACGCCTCTAAATATTAGAGACCTGGTTCCCCTGTTAATATTAAACTCTTGTTTCCGCTGTAAATATTAAACTCCTGGGAAACGCCTGTAAATATTAGAGACCTGGTTCCCTGAAAATATTAAACTCTTCGTTCCCCTGTTAATATTGAACACTTGCTTCCCCTGTAAATATTAAACTCCTGGGAAACTCCTGTAAATATTAAAAACCTGGTTCCCTGTAAATATTAAACTCTTCGTTCCCCTGTTAATATTGAACACTTGGTTCCCCTGTAAATATTAAATTCCTGGGAAATGCCTGTAAATATTAAACACCTGGCTTCCAGTAAATATTAAACTCTTGGTTCTCCTGTAAATATTAAACTTCAGGGAAATGCCTGTAAATGTTAAATATCTGGTTTCCTGTAAATATTAAATTCATGGTTCCCCTGTAAATATTAAAATCCTGGGAAACCCCTGTAAATATTAAACTCCTGGGAAACGCCTGTAAATATTAAACACCTGGTTTGCTGTAAATATTAAACTCTTGTTTCCGCTGTAAATATTAAACTCCTGGGAAACGCCTGTAAATATTAGAGACCTGGTTCCCCTGTTAATATTAAACTCTTGTTTCCGCTGTAAATATTAAAATCCTGGGAAACGCCTGTAAATATTAGAGACCTGGTTCCCTGAAAATATTAAACTCTTCGTTCCCCTGTTAATATTGAACACTTGGTTCCCCTGTAAATATTAAACTCCTGGGAAACGCCTGTAAATATTGAAAACCTGGTTCCCTGTAAATATTAAACTCTTCGTTCCCCTGTTAATATTGAACACTTGGTTCCCCTGTAAATATTAAACTTCAGGGAAATGCCTGTAAATGTTAAATATCTGGTTTCCTGTAAATATTAAATTCATGGTTCCCCTGTAAATATTAAAATCCTGGGAAACCCCTGTAAATATTAAACTCCTGGGAAACGCCTGTAAATATTAAACACCTGGTTTGCTGTAAATATTAAACTCTTCATTCCCCTGTAAATATTAAACTCCTGGGAAATGCATGTAAATATTAAACACCTGGTTTCCTGTAAATATTAAACACTTGGTTCACCTGTAAATATTAAAATCCTGGGAAACCCACTAAATATTAAAGTCCTGGGAAACCCCTGTAAATATTAAACACCTGGTTTCCTGTAAATATTAAAATGACGGGAAACCCCTGTAAATATTAAACACCTGGTTGCCAATAAATAATAAACTCTTCTTTCCCCTGTTAATATTGTACTCTTGGTTCCACTGTAAATATTAAACTCCTGGGAAACTCCTGTAAGTATTAAACACCTGGTTTCATGTAAATATTAAACTCTTCGTTCCCCTGTAAATATTAAATTCCTGGGAAACCCCTGTAAATATTAAACACCTGGTTTCCTGTAAATATTAAACACTTTTTTCCCCTGTAAATATTAAAATCCTGGGAAACCAATGTAAATATTAAACACCTGGTTTCCTGTAAATATTAAACACTTTTTTCCCCTGTAAATATTTAAATCCTGGGAAACCCCTGTAAATATAAAACACCTGGTTTCCTGTAAATATTAAACTCTTCGTTCCCCTGTTAATATTAAACTCTTGGTTCCCCTGTAAATATTAAAATCCTGGGAAACCCTGTAAATATTAAAGTCCTGGGAAACCCCTGTAAATATTAAACACCTGTTTTCTTGTAAATATTAAATTCTTGGTTCCCCTGTAAATATTAAATTCCTGGGAAACCCCTGTAAATGTTAAACACCTGGTTTCCTGTAAATATTAAACTCTTCGTTCCCCTGTAGATATTAAACTCCTCAGAAACCCCTGTAAATATTAAACACCTGGTTTCCTGTAAATATTAAACTCTTGGTTCCCCTGTAAATATTAAACTCCTGGGAAACCCCTGTAAATATTGAAAAACCTGGGAAACCCCTGTAAATATTAAACATCTGGTTTCCTGTAAAAATAAACTCTTCATTCCCATGTTAATATTAAACTCTTGGTTCCGCTGTAAATATTAAACTCCTGGGAAACCCCTGTCAATATTAAACACTTGGTTCGCCTGAAAATATTAAAATCCTGGGATAACCCTGTAAATATTAAACTCTTGGTTCCCCTGTAAATATTAAAATCCTGGGAAACCCCTGTAAATATTACATTCCTGGGATACCCCTGTAAATATTAAACACTTGGTTCCCTTGTAAATATTAAAATCGTGGGAAACCTCTGTAAATATTAAATACTAGGCTCCCCTGTAAATATTAAAATCCTGGGGTACCCCTGTAAATAGTATACTCTTGGTTCCACTGTAAATATTAAACACATGGTTTCCTGTGAATAATAAACTCTTGGTTCCCCTGTAAATATTAAACTCCAGGTTCCCCTGTAAATATTAAACACATGGTTTCCTGTGAATAATAAACTCTTGGTTCCCCTGTAAATATTAAACTCCAGGTTCCCCTGTAAATATTAAACTCCTGGGAATCCCCTGTAAATATTAAACACCTGGTTCCCCTGTAAATATTAAACTCCTGGTAAACCCCTGTAAATATTATATACTTGGTTCCCTGTAAATATTAAACTCCTGGTTCCCCTGTATATATTAAAATCCTGGGAAACCCCTGGAAATATTAAACTATTGGTTCCCTGTAAATATTAAAATCCTGGTTCCCCTGTAAATATTACATTCCTGGGAAACTCCTGTAAATATTACACACTTGTTTTCCTGTAAAGATTAAACTCCAGGATCCCCTGTAAATATTAAACAACTGGAAAACCTCTGTAAATATTAAACTCCTGGGAAACTCCTGTAAATATTAAACTCCAGGTTTTCCTGTAAATATTAAACTCCTGGGAAACTCCTGCAAATATTAAACACCTGGTTTTCAGTAAATATTAAATTCTTCGTTCCCCTGTAAATATTAAACACTTGGTTCCCCTGTAAATATTAAACTGCTGGGAAACCCCAGTAAATATTAAACACCTGGCTTCCTGTAAATATCAAATTCCTGGTTCCCCTGTAAATATTAAAAACCTGGGAAAACCCTGTAAATATTAAACACCTGGTTTCCTGTAAATATTAAACTCTTCATTCCCTTGTTAATATTAAACTCTTGGTTCCCCTGTAAATATTAAACTCCTGGGAAACTCCTGTAAATATTAAACACCTGGTTTCCTGTAAATGTTAAACTCTTCATTCCCTTGTTAATATTAAACTCTTGCTTCCCCTGTAAATAATAAACTCCTGGGAAACTCCTGTAAATATTAGAGACCTGGTTTGCTGTAAATATTAAACTCTTGTTTCCGCTGTAAATATTAAACTCCTGTGAAACGCCTCTAAATATTAGAGACCTGGTTCCCCTGTTAATATTAAACTCTTGTTTCCGCTGTAAATATTAAACTCCTGGGAAACGCCTGTAAATATTAGAGACCTGGTTCCCTGAAAATATTAAACTCTTCGTTCCCCTGTTAATATTGAACACTTGCTTCCCCTGTAAATATTAAACTCCTGGGAAACTCCTGTAAATATTAAAAACCTGGTTCCCTGTAAATATTAAACTCTTCGTTCCCCTGTTAATATTGAACACTTGGTTCCCCTGTAAATATTAAATTCCTGGGAAATGCCTGTAAATATTAAACACCTGGCTTCCAGTAAATATTAAACTCTTGGTTCTCCTGTAAATATTAAACTTCAGGGAAATGCCTGTAAATGTTAAATATCTGGTTTCCTGTAAATATTAAATTCATGGTTCCCCTGTAAATATTAAAATCCTGGGAAACCCCTGTAAATATTAAACTCCTGGGAAACGCCTGTAAATATTAAACACCTGGTTTGCTGTAAATATTAAACTCTTGTTTCCGCTGTAAATATTAAACTCCTGGGAAACGCCTGTAAATATTAGAGACCTGGTTCCCCTGTTAATATTAAACTCTTGTTTCCGCTGTAAATATTAAAATCCTGGGAAACGCCTGTAAATATTAGAGACCTGGTTCCCTGAAAATATTAAACTCTTCGTTCCCCTGTTAATATTGAACACTTGGTTCCCCTGTAAATATTAAACTCCTGGGAAACGCCTGTAAATATTGAAAACCTGGTTCCCTGTAAATATTAAACTCTTCGTTCCCCTGTTAATATTGAACACTTGGTTCCCCTGTAAATATTAAACTTCAGGGAAATGCCTGTAAATGTTAAATATCTGGTTTCCTGTAAATATTAAATTCATGGTTCCCCTGTAAATATTAAAATCCTGGGAAACCCCTGTAAATATTAAACTCCTGGGAAACGCCTGTAAATATTAAACACCTGGTTTGCTGTAAATATTAAACTCTTCATTCCCCTGTAAATATTAAACTCCTGGGAAATGCATGTAAATATTAAACACCTGGTTTCCTGTAAATATTAAACACTTGGTTCACCTGTAAATATTAAAATCCTGGGAAACCCACTAAATATTAAAGTCCTGGGAAACCCCTGTAAATATTAAACACCTGGTTTCCTGTAAATATTAAAATGACGGGAAACCCCTGTAAATATTAAACACCTGGTTGCCAATAAATAATAAACTCTTCTTTCCCCTGTTAATATTGTACTCTTGGTTCCACTGTAAATATTAAACTCCTGGGAAACTCCTGTAAGTATTAAACACCTGGTTTCATGTAAATATTAAACTCTTCGTTCCCCTGTAAATATTAAATTCCTGGGAAACCCCTGTAAATATTAAACACCTGGTTTCCTGTAAATATTAAACACTTTTTTCCCCTGTAAATATTAAAATCCTGGGAAACCAATGTAAATATTAAACACCTGGTTTCCTGTAAATATTAAACACTTTTTTCCCCTGTAAATATTTAAATCCTGGGAAACCCCTGTAAATATAAAACACCTGGTTTCCTGTAAATATTAAACTCTTCGTTCCCCTGTTAATATTAAACTCTTGGTTCCCCTGTAAATATTAAAATCCTGGGAAACCCTGTAAATATTAAAGTCCTGGGAAACCCCTGTAAATATTAAACACCTGTTTTCTTGTAAATATTAAATTCTTGGTTCCCCTGTAAATATTAAATTCCTGGGAAACCCCTGTAAATGTTAAACACCTGGTTTCCTGTAAATATTAAACTCTTCGTTCCCCTGTAGATATTAAACTCCTCAGAAACCCCTGTAAATATTAAACACCTGGTTTCCTGTAAATATTAAACTCTTGGTTCCCCTGTAAATATTAAACTCCTGGGAAACCCCTGTAAATATTGAAAAACCTGGGAAACCCCTGTAAATATTAAACATCTGGTTTCCTGTAAAAATAAACTCTTCATTCCCATGTTAATATTAAACTCTTGGTTCCGCTGTAAATATTAAACTACTGGGAAACTGCTGTAAATATTAAACACCTGGTTTCCAGTAAATATAAAACTCTTCATTCCCCTGCTAATATTAAACTCTTGGTTCCCCTGTTAATATTAAACTCCTGGGAAACTGCTGTAAATATTAAACACCTGGTTTCCAGTAAATATAAAACTCTTCATTCCCCTGTTAATATTAAACTCTTGGTTCCCCTGTTAATATTAAACTCCTGGGAAATGCCTGTAAATATTAAACACCTGGTTTCCTGTAAATATTAAAATCTTCGATCCCCTGTTAATATTAAACTCTTGGTTCCCCTGTAGATATTAAACTCCTGGGAAACCCCTGTATATATTAAACACCTGGTTTCCTGTAAATATTAAATTCTTGGTTCCCCTGTAAATATTTAAGTCCTGGGAAACCCCTGTAAATATTAAACACCTGGTTTCCTGTGAATATTAAACTCTTGGTTCCCCTGTTAATATTAAACTCTTGGTTCCGCTGTAAATATTAAACTTCTGGGAAACTCCTGTAAATATTAAGCACCTGGCTTCCTGTAAATATTAAACTCTTGGTTCCCCTGTAAATACAAAACTCCTGGGAAACGCCTGTCAACATGAAACACCTGGCTTCCTGTAAATATTAAACTCCTGGGAAACTCCTGTAAATATTAAACACCTGGTTTCCTGTCAATATTAAACTCTTCGTTCCCCTGCTAATATTAAACTCTTGCTTCCCCTGTAAATATTAAACTCCTGGGAAACTCCTGTAAATATTAGACACCTGGTTCCCTGTACATATTAAACTCTTGGTTCCCCTGTAAATATTAAACTCCTGGGAAACGCCTGCAAACATGAAACACCTGGCTTCCTGTAAATATTAAACTCTTGGTTCCCCTGTAAATATTAAACTCCTGGGAAACGCCTGTAAATATTAAACTCCTGGGAAACTCCTGTAAATATTAGATACCTGGTTCCCTGTACATATTAAACTCTTGGTTCCTCTGTAAATATTAAAATCATGGGAAACGCCTGTAAATATTAAACATCTGGTTTCCTGTAAATATTAAACTCTTGGTTCCTCTGTAAATATTATAATCATGGGAAACGCCTGTAAATATTAAACACCTGGTTTCCTGTAAATATTAAACTCTTGGTTCCTCTGTAAATATTAAAATCATGGGAAACGCCTGTAAATATTAAACATCTGGTTTCCTGTAAATATTAAACTCTTAATTCCCCTGTAAATAAAAAAATCCAGGGAATCCCCTGTAAATATTAAGCACCTGGTTGCCAGAAAATAATAAACTCTTCTTTCCCCTGTTAATATTAAACTCTTGGTTCCCCTGTAAACATTAAACTCCTGGGAAATGCCTGTAAATATTAAACAACTGGTTTCCTGTAAATATTAAACTCTTCGTTCCCCTGCGAATATTAAACATCTGGTTTCCTGTAAATATTAAACTCTTAATTCCCCTGTAAATATTAAACTCCTGGGAAACGCCTGTAAATATTAAACACCTGGTCTCCAGTAAATATAAAACTCTTCGATCCCCTGTTAATATTAAACTCTTGGATCCCTTGTAAATATTAAACTCCTAGGAAACGCCTGTAAATATTAAACACCTGGTCTCCAGTAAATATAAAACTCTTCGTTCCCCTGCTAATATTAAACTCTTGGTTCCCCTGTAAATATTAAACTTCTGGGAAACGACTGTAAATATTAAACACCTGGTTTCCTGTAAATATTAAACTCTTCGATCCCCTGTAAATATTAAACACCTGGTCTCCAGTAAATATAAAACTCTTCGTTCCCCTGCTAATATTAAACTCTTGGTTCCCCTGTAAATATTAAACTTCTGGGAAACGACTGTAAATATTAAACACCTGGTTTCCTGTAAATATTAAACTCTTCGATCCCCTGTTAATATTAAACTCTTTGCTCCCCTGTAGATATTAAACTCCTGGGAAACGCCTGTCAATATTAAACACCTGGTTTCCTGTAAATATTAAACTTTTCGATCCCCTGTTAATATTAAACTCTTTGCTCCCCTGTACATATTAAACTCCTGGGAAACCCCTGTAAATATTAAACACCTGGTTTCCTGTAAATATTAAATTCTTGGTTCCCCTGTTAATATTAAACTCTTGGTTCCGCTGTAAATATTAAACTCCTGGGAAACTCCTGTAAGTATTAAACACCTGGCTTCCTATAAATATTAAACTCTTGGTTCCCCTGTAAATATTAAACTCCTGGGAAACGCCTGCAAACATGAAACACCTGGCTTCCTGTAAATATTAAACTCTTGGTTCCCCTGTAAATATTAAACTCCTGGGAAACGCCTGTAAACATGAAACACCTGGCTTCCTGTAAATATTAAATTCTTGGTTCCCCTGTAAATATTAAACTCCTGGGAAACTCCTGTAAATATTAAACACCTGGTTTCCTGTCAATATTAAACTCTTCGTTCCTCTGCTAATATTAAACTCTTGGTTCCCCTGTAAATATTAAACTCGTGGGAAACTCCTGTAAATATTAGACACCTGGTTCCCTGTACATATTAAACTCTTCCTTCCCCTGCTAATATTAAACTCTTGGTTCCACTGTAAATATTAAAATCATGGGAAACGCCTGTAAATATTAAACACCTGGTTTCCTGTAAATATTAAACTCTTGGTTCCTCTGTAAATATTAAAATCATGGGAAACGCCTGTAAATATTAAACACCTGGTTTCCTGTAAATATTAAATTCTTGGTTCCCCTGTAAATATTAAACTCCTGGGAAACGCCTGTAAATATTAAACACCTGGTTTCCTGCAAATATTAAACTCTTCGTTCCCTTGTTAATATTAAACTCTTGGTTCCCCTGTAAATATTAAACGCTTTTTTCCCGTGTAAATATTCAAATGATGGGAAACGCCTGTAAATATTAAACGCCTGGTTTCCTGCAAATATTAAACTCTTAATTCCCCTGTAAATATTAAATTCCTGGGAAACGCCTGTAAATATTAAACACCTGATTTCCTGTTAATATTAAATTCTTGGTTCCCCTGTAAATATTTAAATCCTGGTAAACCCCTGTAAATATTAAACACCTGGTTTCCTGTGAATATTAAACTCTTGGTTGCCCTGTTAATATTAAACTCTTGGTTCCCCTGTAAATATTAAACTTCTGGGAAACTCCTGTAAGTATTAAACACCTGGCTTCCTGTAAATATTAAACTCTTGGTTCCCCTGTAAATATTAAACTCCTGGGAACGCCTGCAAACATGAAACACCTGGCTTCCTGTAAATATTAAATTCTTGGTTCCCCTGTAAATATTAAACTCCTGGGAAACTCCTGCAAACATGAAACACCTGGCTTCCTGTAAATATTAAACTCTTGGTTTCCCTGTAAATATTAAACTCCTGGGAAACGCCTGCAAACATGAAACACCTGGCTTCCTGTAAATATTAAACTCTTGGTTCCCCTGTAAATACTAAACTCCTGGGAAACGCCTGTCAACATGAAACACCTGGCTTCCTGTAAATATTAAACTCTTGGTTCCCCTGTAAATATTAAACTCCTGGGAAACTCCTGTAAATATTAAACACCTGGTTTCCTGTCAATATTAAACTCTTCGTTCCCCTGCCAATATTAAACTCTTGCTTCCCCTATAAATATTAAACTCCTGGGAAACTCCTGTAAATATTAGACACCTGGTTCCCTGTACATATTAAACTCTTTGTTCCCCTGCTAATATTAAACTCTTGGTTCCCCTGTAAATATTAAACTCCTGGGAAACTCCTGTAAATATTAGATACCTGGTTCCCTGTACATATTAAACTCTTCCTTCCCCTGCTAATATTAAACTCTTGGTTCCCCTGTAAATATTAAACTCCTGGGAAACGCCTGCAAACATGAAACACCTGGCTTCCTGTAAATATTAAACTCTTGGTTCCCCTGTAAATATTAAACTCCTGGTTTCCTGTAAATATTAAACTCATGGTTCCTCTGTAAATATTAAAATCATGGGAAACACCTGTAAATATTAAACACCTGGTTTCCTGTAAATATTAAACTCTTGGTTCCTCTGAAAATATTAAACTCCTGGGAAATACCTGTAAATATTAAACACCTGGTTTCCTGTAAATATTAAACTCTTGGTTCCCCTGTAAATATTAAACTCCTGGGAAATGCCTGTAAATATTAAACACCTGGTTTCCTGTAAATATTAAACTCTTGGTTCCTCTGTAAATATTAAACTCCTGGGAAATACCTGTAAATATTAAACACCTGGTTTCCTGTAAATATTAAACTCTTGGTTCCCCTGTACATATTAAACTCCTGGGAAATGCCTGTAAATATTAAACACCTGGCTTTATGTAAATATTAAACTCTTGGTTCCCCTGTAAATACTAAACTCCTGGGAAACGCCTGTCAACATGAAACACCTGGCTTCCTGTAAATATTAAACTCTTGGTTCCCCTGCAAATATTAAACTCCTGGGAAACTCCTTTAAATATTAAACACCTGGTTTCCTGTAAATATTAACCTCTTCATTCCCTTGTTAATATTAAACTCTTGGTTCCCCTGTAAACATTAAACTCCTGGGAAATGCCTGTAAATATTAAACACCTGGTTTCCTGTAAATATTAAACTATTCATTCCCCTGCGAATATTAAACATCTGGTTTCCTGTAAATATTAAACTCTTAATTCCCCTGTAAATATTAAACTCCCGGGAAACGCCTGTAAATATTAAACACCTGGTTTCCTGTAAATATTAAACTCTTCGATCCCCTGTTAATATTAAACTCTTGGTTCCCCTGTAGATATTAAACTCCTGGGAAACACCTGGAAATATTAAACACCTGGTTTCCTGTAAATATTAAACTCTTGGTTCCCCTGTAAATATTAAAGTCCTGGGAAACCCCTGTAAATATTAAACACCTGTTTTCTTGTAAATATTAAATTCTTGGTTCCCCTGTAAATATTAAATTCCTGGGAAACCACTGTAAATGTTAAACACCTGGTTTCCTGTAAATATTAAACTCTTCGTTCCCCTGTAGATATTAAACTCCTCAGAAACCCCTGTAAATATTAAACTCCTGGTTTCCTGTAAATATTAAACTCTTGGTTCCCCTGTAAATATTAAACTCCTGGGAAACCCCTGTAAATATTAAATTCCTGGGAAACCCCTGTAATTATTGAATTCTTGGTTCCCCTGTAAATATTGAAAAACCTGGGAAACACCTGTAAATATTAAACATCTGGTTTCCTGTAAAAATAAACTCTTCATTCCCATGTTAATATTAAACTCTTGGTTCCGCTGTAAATATTAAACTACTGGGAAACTGCTGTAAATATTAAACACCTGGTTTCCAGTAAATATAAAACTCTTCATTCCCCTGCTAATATTAAACTCTTGGTTCCCCTGTTAATATTAAACTCCTGGGAAATGCCTGTAAATATTAAACACCTGGTTTCCTGTAAATATTAAAATCTTCGTTCCCCTGTTAATATTAAACTCTTGGTTCCCCTGTAGATATTAAACTCCTGGGAAACCCCTGTATATATTAAACACCTGGTTTCCTGTAAATATTAAATTCTTGGTTCCCCTGTAAATATTTAAGTCCTGGGAAACCCCTGTAAATATTAAACACCTGGTTTCCTGTGAATATTAAACTCTTGGTTCCCCTGTTAATATTAAACTCTTGGTTCCGCTGTAAATATTAAACTTCTGGGAAACTCCTGTAAATATTAAGCACCTGGCTTCCTGTAAATATTAAACTCTTGGTTCCCCTGTAAATACAAAACTCCTGGGAAACGCCTGTCAACATGAAACACCTGGCTTCCTGTAAATATTAAACTCTTGGTTCCCCTGTAAATATTAAACTCCTGGGAAACTCCTGTAAATATTAAACACCTGGTTTCCTGTCAATATTAAACTCTTCGTTCCCCTGCTAATATTAAACTCTTGCTTCCCCTGTAAATATTAAACTCCTGGGAAACTCCTGTAAATATTAGACACCTGGTTCCCTGTACATATTAAACTCTTGGTTCCCCTGTAAATATTAAACTCCTGGGAAACGCCTGCAAACATGAAACACCTGGCTTCCTGTAAATATTAAACTCTTGGTTCCCCTGTAAATATTAAACTCCTGGGAAACGCCTGTAAATATTAAACTCCTGGGAAACTCCTGTAAATATTAGATACCTGGTTCCCTGTACATATTAAACTCTTGGTTCCTCTGTAAATATTAAAATCATGGGAAACACCTGTAAATATTAAACATCTGGTTTCCTGTAAATATTAAACTCTTGGTTCCTCTGTAAATATTATAATCATGGGAAACGCCTGTAAATATTAAACACCTGGTTTCCTGTAAATATTAAACTCTTGGTTCCTCTGTAAATATTAAAATCATGGGAAACGCCTGTAAATATTAAACATCTGGTTTCCTGTAAATATTAAACTCTTAATTCCCCTGTAAATAAAAAAATCCAGGGAATCCCCTGTAAATATTAAGCACCTGGTTGCCAGAAAATAATAAACTCTTCTTTCCCCTGTTAATATTAAACTCTTGGTTCCCCTGTAAACATTAAACTCCTGGGAAATGCCTGTAAATATTAAACAACTGGTTTCCTGTAAATATTAAACTCTTCGTTCCCCTGCGAATATTAAACATCTGGTTTCCTGTAAATATTAAACTCTTAATTCCCCTGTAAATATTAAACTCCTGGGAAACGCCTGTAAATATTAAACACCTGGTCTCCAGTAAATATAAAACTCTTCGATCCCCTGTTAATATTAAACTCTTGGATCCCTTGTAAATATTAAACTCCTAGGAAACGCCTGTAAATATTAAACACCTGGTCTCCAGTAAATATAAAACTCTTCGTTCCCCTGCTAATATTAAACTCTTGGTTCCCCTGTAAATATTAAACTTCTGGGAAACGACTGTAAATATTAAACACCTGGTTTCCTGTAAATATTAAACTCTTCGATCCCCTGTAAATATTAAACACCTGGTCTCCAGTAAATATAAAACTCTTTGTTCCCCTGCTAATATTAAACTCTTGGTTCCCCTGTAAATATTAAACTTCTGGGAAACGACTGTAAATATTAAACACCTGGTTTCCTGTAAATATTAAACTCTTCGATCCCCTGTTAATATTAAACTCTTTGCTCCCCTGTAGATATTAAACTCCTGGGAAACGCCTGTCAATATTAAACACCTGGTTTCCTGTAAATATTAAACTCTTCGATCCCCTGTTAATATTAAACTCTTTGCTCCCCTGTAGATATTAAACTCCTGGGAAACCCCTGTAAATATTAAACACCTGGTTTCCTGTAAATATTAAATTCTTGGTTCCCCTGTAAATATTTAAATCCTGGGAAACCCCTGTAAATATTAAACACCTGGTTTCCTGTGAATATTAAACTCTTGGTTCCCATGTTAATATTAAACTCTTGGTTCCGCTGTAAATATTAAACTCCTGGGAAACTCCTGTAAGTATTAAACACCTGGCTTCCTATAAATATTAAACTCTTGGTTCCCCTGTAAATATTAAACTCCTGGGAAACGCCTGCAAACATGAAACACCTGGCTTCCTGTAAATATTAAACTCTTGGTTCCCCTGTAAATATTAAACTCCTGGGAAACGCCTGTAAACATGAAACACCTGGCTTCCTGTAAATATTAAACTCTTGGTTCCCCTGTAAATATTAAACTCCTGGGAAACTCCTGTAAATATTAAACACCTGGTTTCCTGTCAATATTAAACTCTTCGTTCCTCTGCTAATATTAAACTCTTGGTTCCCCTGTAAATATTAAACTCGTGGGAAACTCCTGTAAATATTAGACACCTGGTTCCCTGTACATATTAAACTCTTCCTTCCCCTGCTAATATTAAACTCTTGGTTCCACTGTAAATATTAAAATCATGGGAAACGCCTGTAAATATTAAACACCTGGTTTCCTGTAAATATTAATCTCTTGGTTCCTCTGTAAATATTAAAATCATGGGAAACGCCTGTAAATATTAAACACCTGGTTTCCTGTAAATATTAAATTCTTGGTTCCCCTGTAAATATTAAACTCCTGGGAAACACCTGTAAATATTAAACACCTGGTTTCCTGCAAATATTAAACTCTTCGTTCCCTTGTTAATATTAAACTCTTGGTTCCCCTGTAAATATTAAACGCTTTTTTCCCGTGTAAATATTCAAATCATGGGAAACGCCTTTAAATATTAAACGCCTGGTTTCCTGCAAATATTAAACTCTTAATTCCCCTGTAAATATTAAATTCCTGGGAAACGCCTGTAAATATTAAACACCTGATTTCCTGTTAATATTAAATTCTTGGTTCCCCTGTAAATATTTAAATCCTGGTAAACCCCTGTAAATATTAAACACCTGGTTTCCTGTAAATATTAAACTCTTGGTTCCCCTGTAAATATTAAACTCCTGGTTTCCTGTAAATATTAAACTCATGGTTCCTCTGTAAATATTAAAATCATGGGAAACACCTGTAAATATTAAACACCTGGTTTCCTGTAAATATTAAACTCTTGGTTCCTCTGTAAATATTAAACTCCTGGGAAATACCTGTAAATATTAAACACCTGGTTTCCTGTAAATATTAAACTCTTGGTTCCCCTGTAAATATTAAACTCCTGGGAAATGCCTGTAAATATTAAACACCTGGTTTCCTGTAAATATTAAACTCTTGGTTCCTCTGTAAATATTAAGCTCCTGGGAAATACCTGTAAATATTAAACACCTGGTTTCCTGTAAATATTAAACTCTTGGTTCCCCTGTACATATTAAACTCCTGGGAAATGCCTGTAAATATTAAACACCTGGCTTTATGTAAATATTAAACTCTTGGTTCCCCTGTAAATACTAAACTCCTGGGAAACGCCTGTCAACATGAAACACCTGGCTTCCTGTAAATATTAAACTCTTGGTTCCCCTGTAAATATTAAAATCCTGGGAAACGCCTGTAAATATTAAACATCTGGTTTCCTGTAAACATTAAACTCTTAATTCCCCTGAAAATAAAAAAATCCAGGGAATCCCCTGTAAATATTAAGCACCTGGTTGCCAATAAATAATAAACTCTTCTTTCCCCTGTTAATATTATACTCTTGGTTCCCCTGCAAATATTAAACTCCTGGGAAACTCCTTTAAATATTAAACACCTGGTTTCCTGTAAATATTAACCTCTTCATTCCCTTGTTAATATTAAACTCTTGGTTCCCCTGTAAACATTAAACTCCTGGGAAATGCCTGTAAATATTAAACACCTGGTTTCCTGTAAATATTAAACTATTCATTCCCCTGCGAATATTAAACATCTGGTTTCCTGTAAATATTAAACTCTTAATTCCCCTGTAAATATTAAACTCCCGGGAAACGCCTGTAAATATTAAACACCTGGTTTCCTGTAAATATTAAACTCTTCGATCCCCTGTTAATATTAAACTCTTGGTTCCCCTGTAGATATTAAACTCCTGGGAAACACCTGGAAATATTAAACACCTGGTTTCCTGTAAATATTAAACTCTTGGTTCCCCTGTAAATATTAAAATCCTGGGAAACCCTGTAAATATTAAAGTCCTGGGAAACCCCTGTAAATATTAAACACCTGTTTTCTTGTAAATATTAAATTCTTGGTTCCCCTGTAAATATTAAATTCCTGGGAAACCACTGTAAATGTTAAACACCTGGTTTCCTGTAAATATTAAACTCTTCGTTCCCCTGTAGATATTAAACTCCTCAGAAACCCCTGTAAATATTAAACACCTGGTTTCCTGTAAATATTAAACTCTTGGTTCCCCTGTAAATATTAAACTCCTGGGAAACCCCTGTAAATATTAAATTCCTGGGAAACCCCTGTAATTATTGAATTCTTGGTTCCCCTGTAAATATTGAAAAACCTGGGAAACCCCTGTAAATATTAAACATCTGGTTTCCTGTAAAAATAAACTCTTCATTCCCATGTTAATATTAAACTCTTGGTTCCGCTGTAAATATTAAACTACTGGGAAACTGCTGTAAATATTAAACACCTGGTTTCCAGTAAAAATAAACTCTTCATTCCCATGTTAATATTAAACTCTTGGTTCCCCTGTTAATATTAAACTCCTGGGAAATGCCTGTAAATATTAAACACCTGGTTTCCTGTAAATATTAAAATCTTCGTTCCCCTGTTAATATTAAACTCTTGGTTCCCCTGTAGATATTAAACTCCTGGGAAACCCCTGTATATATTAAACACCTGGTTTCCTGTAAATATTAAATTCTTGGTTCCCCTGTAAATATTTAAGTCCTGGGAAACCCCTGTAAATATTAAACACCTGGTTTCCTGTGAATATTAAACTCTTGGTTCCCCTGTTAATATTAAACTCTTGGTTCCGCTGTAAATATTAAACTTCTGGGAAACTCCTGTAAATATTAAGCACCTGGCTTCCTGTAAATATTAAACTCTTGGTTCCCCTGTAAATACAAAACTCCTGGGAAACTCCTGTCAACATGAAACACCTGGCTTCCTGTAAATATTAAACTCTTGGTTCCCCTGTAAATATTAAACTCCTGGGAAACTCCTGTAAATATTAAACACCTGGTTTCCTGTCAATATTAAACTCTTCGTTCCCCTGCTAATATTAAACTCTTGCTTCCCCTGTAAATATTAAACTCCTGGGAAACTCCTGTAAATATTAGACACCTGGTTCCCTGTACATATTAAACTCTTGGTTCCCCTGTAAATATTAAACTCCTGGGAAACGCCTGTAAATATTAAACTCCTGGGAAACTCCTGTAAATATTAGATACCTGGTTCCCTGTACATATTAAACTCTTGGTTCCTCTGTAAATATTAAAATCATGGGAAACACCTGTAAATATTAAACATCTGGTTTCCTGTAAATATTAAACTCTTGGTTCCTCTGTAAATATTATAATCATGGGAAACGCCTGTAAATATTAAACACCTGGTTTCCTGTAAATATTAAACTCTTGGTTCCTCTGTAAATATTAAAATCATGGGAAACGCCTGTAAATATTAAACATCTGGTTTCCTGTAAATATTAAACTCTTAATTCCCCTGTAAATAAAAAAATCCAGGGAATCCCCTGTAAATATTAAGCACCTGGTTGCCCGAAAATAATAAACTCTTCTTTCCCCTGTTAATATTAAACTCTTGGTTCCCCTGTAAACATTAAACTCCTGGGAAATGCCTGTAAATATTAAACAACTGGTTTCCTGTAAATATTAAACTCTTCGTTCCCCTGCGAATATTAAACATCTGGTTTCCTGTAAATATTAAACTCTTAATTCCCCTGTAAATATTAAACTCCTGGGAAACGCCTGTAAATATTAAACACCTGGTCTCCAGTAAATATAAAACTCTTCGATCCCCTGTTAATATTAAACTCCTGGGAAACGCCTGTAAACATGAAACACCTGGCTTCCTGTAAATATTAAACTCTTGGTTCCCCTGTAAATATTAAACTCCTGGGAAACTCCTGTAAGTATTAAACACCTGGCTTCCTATAAATATTAAACTCTTGGTTCCCCTGTAAATATTAAACTCCTGGGAAACGCCTGCAAACATGAAACACCTGGCTTCCTGTAAATATTAAACTCTTGGTTCCCCTGTAAATATTAAACTCCTGGGAAACGCCTGTAAACATGAAACACCTGGCTTCCTGTAAATATTAAACTCTTGGTTCCCCTGTAAATATTAAACTCCTGGGAAACTCCTGTAAATATTAAACACCTGGTTTCCTGTCAATATTAAACTCTTCGTTCCTCTGCTAATATTAAACTCTTGGTTCCCCTGTAAATATTAAACTCGTGGGAAACTCCTGTAAATATTAGACACCTGGTTCCCTGTACATATTAAACTCTTCCTTCCCCTGCTAATATTAAACTCTTGGTTCCACTGTAAATATTAAAATCATGGGAAACGCCTGTAAATATTAAACACCTGGTTTCCTGTAAATATTAAACTCTTGGTTCCTCTGTAAATATTAAAATCATGGGAAACGCCTGTAAATATTAAACACCTGGTTTCCTGTAAATATTAAATTCTTGGTTCCCCTGTAAATATTAAACTCCTGGGAAACACCTGTAAATATTAAACACCTGGTTTCCTGCAAATATTAAACTCTTCGTTCCCTTGTTAATATTAAACTCTTGGTTCCCCTGTAAATATTAAACGCTTTTTTCCCGTGTAAATATTCAAATCATGGGAAACGCCTTTAAATATTAAACGCCTGGTTTCCTGCAAATATTAAACTCTTAATTCCCCTGTAAATATTAAATTCCTGGGAAACGCCTGTAAATATTAAACACCTGATTTCCTGTTAATATTAAATTCTTGGTTCCCCTGTAAATATTTAAATCCTGGTAAACCCCTGTAAATATTAAACACCTGGTTTCCTGTGAATATTAAACTCTTGGTTGCCCTGTTAATATTAAACTCTTGGTTCCCCTGTAAATATTAAACTTCTGGGAAACTCCTGTAAGTATTAAACACCTGGCTTCCTGTAAATATTAAACTCTTGGTTCCCCTGTAAATATTAAACTCCTGGGAACGCCTGCAAACATGAAACACCTGGCTTCCTGTAAATATTAAATTCTTGGTTCCCCTGTAAATATTAAACTCCTGGGAAACTCCTGCAAACATGAAACACCTGGCTTCCTGTAAATATTAAACT
The DNA here is from genome assembly GCF_036365525.1 of Heterodontus francisci. Taxonomy (NCBI): domain Eukaryota; kingdom Metazoa; phylum Chordata; class Chondrichthyes; order Heterodontiformes; family Heterodontidae; genus Heterodontus; species Heterodontus francisci. The sequence continues at coordinate 13,918,858 of NC_090384.1, read as the reverse complement.
CTTGGTTTCCCTGTAAATATTAAACTCCTGGGAAACGCCTGCAAACATGAAACACCTGGCTTCCTGTAAATATTAAACTCTTGGTTCCCCTGTAAATACTAAACTCCTGGGAAACGCCTGTCAACATGAAACACCTGGCTTCCTGTAAATATTAAACTCTTGGTTCCCCTGTAAATATTAAACTCCTGGGAAACTCCTGTAAATATTAAACACCTGGTTTCCTGTCAATATTAAACTCTTTGTTCCCCTGCCAATATTAAACTCTTGCTTCCACTATAAATATTAAACTCCTGGGAAACTCCTGTAAATATTAGACACCTGGTTCCCTGTACATATTAAACTCTTTGTTCCCCTGCTAATATTAAACTCTTGGTTCCCCTGTAAATATTAAACTCCTGGGAAACTCCTGTAAATATTAGATACCTGGTTCCCTGTACATATTAAACTCTTCCTTCCCCTGCTAATATTAAACTCTTGGTTCCCCTGTAAATATTAAACTCCTGGGAAACGCCTGCAAACATGAAACACCTGGCTTCCTGTAAATATTAAACTCTTGGTTCCCCTGTAAATATTAAACTCCTGGGAAACGCCTGTAAATATTAAACTCCTGGGAAACTCCTGTAAATATTAGATACCTGGTTCCCTGTACATATTAAACTCTTGGTTCCTCTGTAAATATTAAAATCATGGGAAACACCTGTAAATATTAAACATCTGGTTTCCTGTAAATATTAAACTCTTGGTTCCTCTGTAAATATTATAATCATGGGAAACGCCTGTAAATATTAAACACCTGGTTTCCTGTAAATATTAAACTCTTGGTTCCTCTGTAAATATTAAAATCATGGGAAACGCCTGTAAATATTAAACATCTGGTTTCCTGTAAATATTAAACTCTTAATTCCCCTGTAAATAAAAAAATCCAGGGAATCCCCTGTAAATATTAAGCACCTGGTTGCCAGAAAATAATAAACTCTTCTTTCCCCTGTTAATATTAAACTCTTGGTTCCCCTGTAAACATTAAACTCCTGGGAAATGCCTGTAAATATTAAACAACTGGTTTCCTGTAAATATTAAACTCTTCGTTCCCCTGCGAATATTAAACATCTGGTTTCCTGTAAATATTAAACTCTTAATTCCCCTGTAAATATTAAACTCCTGGGAAACGCCTGTAAATATTAAACACCTGGTCTCCAGTAAATATAAAACTCTTCGATCCCCTGTTAATATTAAACTCTTGGATCCCTTGTAAATATTAAACTCCTAGGAAACGCCTGTAAATATTAAACACCTGGTCTCCAGTAAATATAAAACTCTTCGTTCCCCTGCTAATATTAAACTCTTGGTTCCCCTGTAAATATTAAACTTCTGGGAAACGACTGTAAATATTAAACACCTGGTTTCCTGTAAATATTAAACTCTTCGATCCCCTGTAAATATTAAACACCTGGTCTCCAGTAAATATAAAACTCTTCGTTCCCCTGCTAATATTAAACTCTTGGTTCCCCTGTAAATATTAAACTTCTGGGAAACGACTGTAAATATTAAACACCTGGTTTCCTGTAAATATTAAACTCTTCGATCCCCTGTTAATATTAAACTCTTTGCTCCCCTGTAGATATTAAACTCCTGGGAAACGCCTGTCAATATTAAACACCTGGTTTCCTGTAAATATTAAACTCTTCGATCCCCTGTTAATATTAAACTCTTTGCTCCCCTGTAGATATTAAACTCCTGGGAAACCCCTGTAAATATTAAACACCTGGTTTCCTGTAAATATTAAATTCTTGGTTCCCCTGTAAATATTTAAATCCTGGGAAACCCCTGTAAATATTAAACACCTGGTTTCCTGTGAATATTAAACTCTTGGTTCCCATGTTAATATTAAACTCTTGGTTCCGCTGTAAATATTAAACTCCTGGGAAACTCCTGTAAGTATTAAACACCTGGCTTCCTATAAATATTAAACTCTTGGTTCCCCTGTAAATATTAAACTCCTGGGAAACGCCTGCAAACATGAAACACCTGGCTTCCTGTAAATATTAAACTCTTGGTTCCCCTGTAAATATTAAACTCCTGGGAAACGCCTGTAAACATGAAACACCTGGCTTCCTGTAAATATTAAACTCTTGGTTCCCCTGTAAATATTAAACTCCTGGGAAACTCCTGTAAATATTAAACACCTGGTTTCCTGTCAATATTAAACTCTTCGTTCCTCTGCTAATATTAAACTCTTGGTTCCCCTGTAAATATTAAACTCGTGGGAAACTCCTGTAAATATTAGACACCTGGTTCCCTGTACATATTAAACTCTTCCTTCCCCTGCTAATATTAAACTCTTGGTTCCACTGTAAATATTAAAATCATGGGAAACGCCTGTAAATATTAAACACCTGGTTTCCTGTAAATATTAAACTCTTGGTTCCTCTGTAAATATTAAAATCATGGGAAACGCCTGTAAATATTAAACACCTGGTTTCCTGTAAATATTAAATTCTTGGTTCCCCTGTAAATATTAAACTCCTGGGAAACACCTGTAAATATTAAACACCTGGTTTCCTGCAAATATTAAACTCTTCGTTCCCTTGTTAATATTAAACTCTTGGTTCCCCTGTAAATATTAAACACTTTTTTCCCGTGTAAATATTCAAATCATGGGAAACGCCTTTAAATATTAAACGCCTGGTTTCCTGCAAATATTAAACTCTTAATTCCCCTGTAAATATTAAATTCCTGGGAAACGCCTGTAAATATTAAACACCTGATTTCCTGTTAATATTAAATTCTTGGTTCCCCTGTAAATATTTAAATCCTGGTAAACCCCTGTAAATATTAAACACCTGGTTTCCTGTGAATATTAAACTCTTGGTTGCCCTGTTAATATTAAACTCTTGGTTCCCCTGTAAATATTAAACTTCTGGGAAACTCCTGTAAGTATTAAACACCTGGCTTCCTGTAAATATTAAACTCTTGGTTCCCCTGTAAATATTAAACTCCTGGGAACGCCTGCAAACATGAAACACCTGGCTTCCTGTAAATATTAAATTCTTGGTTCCCCTGTAAATATTAAACTCCTGGGAAACTCCTGCAAACATGAAACACCTGGCTTCCTGTAAATATTAAACTCTTGGTTTCCCTGTAAATATTAAACTCCTGGGAAACGCCTGCAAACATGAAACACCTGGCTTCCTGTAAATATTAAACTCTTGGTTCCCCTGTAAATATTAAACTCCTGGGAAACTCCTGTAAATATTAAACACCTGGTTTCCTGTCAATATTAAACTCTTCGTTCCTCTGCTAATATTAAACTCTTGGTTCCCCTGTAAATATTAAACTCGTGGGAAACTCCTGTAAATATTAGACACCTGGTTCCCTGTACATATTAAACTCTTCCTTCCCCTGCTAATATTAAACTCTTGGTTCCACTGTAAATATTAAAATCATGGGAAACGCCTGTAAATATTAAACACCTGGTTTCCTGTAAATATTAAACTCTTGGTTCCTCTGTAAATATTAAAATCATGGGAAACGCCTGTAAATATTAAACACCTGGTTTCCTGTAAATATTAAATTCTTGGTTCCCCTGTAAATATTAAACTCCTGGGAAACACCTGTAAATATTAAACACCTGGTTTCCTGCAAATATTAAACTCTTCGTTCCCTTGTTAATATTAAACTCTTGGTTCCCCTGTAAATATTAAACGCTTTTTTCCCGTGTAAATATTCAAATCATGGGAAACGCCTTTAAATATTAAACGCCTGGTTTCCTGCAAATATTAAACTCTTAATTCCCCTGTAAATATTAAATTCCTGGGAAACGCCTGTAAATATTAAACACCTGATTTCCTGTTAATATTAAATTCTTGGTTCCCCTGTAAATATTTAAATCCTGGTAAACCCCTGTAAATATTAAACACCTGGTTTCCTGTGAATATTAAACTCTTGGTTGCCCTGTTAATATTAAACTCTTGGTTCCCCTGTAAATATTAAACTTCTGGGAAACTCCTGTAAGTATTAAACACCTGGCTTCCTGTAAATATTAAACTCTTGGTTCCCCTGTAAATATTAAACTCCTGGGAACGCCTGCAAACATGAAACACCTGGCTTCCTGTAAATATTAAATTCTTGGTTCCCCTGTAAATATTAAACTCCTGGGAAACTCCTGCAAACATGAAACACCTGGCTTCCTGTAAATATTAAACTCTTGGTTTCCCTGTAAATATTAAACTCCTGGGAAACGCCTGCAAACATGAAACACCTGGCTTCCTGTAAATATTAAACTCTTGGTTCCCCTGTAAATACTAAACTCCTGGGAAACGCCTGTCAACATGAAACACCTGGCTTCCTGTAAATATTAAACTCCTGGGAAACTCCTGTAAATATTAAACACCTGGTTTCCTGTCAATATTAAACTCTTTGTTCCCCTGCCAATATTAAACTCTTGCTTCCACTATAAATATTAAACTCCTGGGAAACTCCTGTAAATATTAGACACCTGGTTCCCTGTACATATTAAACTCTTTGTTCCCCTGCTAATATTAAACTCTTGGTTCCCCTGTAAATATTAAACTCCTGGGAAACTCCTGTAAATATTAGATACCTGGTTCCCTGTACATATTAAACTCTTCCTTCCCCTGCTAATATTAAACTCTTGGTTCCCCTGTAAATATTAAACTCCTGGGAAACGCCTGCAAACATGAAACACCTGGCTTCCTGTAAATATTAAACTCTTGGTTCCCCTGTAAATATTAAACTCCTGGTTTCCTGTAAATATTAAACTCATGGTTCCTCTGTAAATATTAAAATCATGGGAAACACCTGTAAATATTAAACACCTGGTTTCCTGTAAATATTAACCTCTTGGTTCCTCTGTAAATATTAAACTCCTGGGAAATACCTGTAAATATTAAACACCTGGTTTCCTGTAAATATTAAACTCTAGGTTCCCCTGTAAATATTAAACTCCTGGGAAATGCCTGTAAATATTAAACACCTGGTTTCCTGTAAATATTAAACTCTTGGTTCCTCTGTAAATATTAAACTCCTGGGAAATACCTGTAAATATTAAACACCTGGTTTCCTGTAAATATTAAACTCTTGGTTCCCCTGTACATATTAAACTCCTGGGAAATGCCTGTAAATATTAAACACCTGGCTTTATGTAAATATTAAACTCTTGGTTCCCCTGTAAATACTAAACTCCTGGGAAACGCCTGTCAACATGAAACACCTGGCTTCCTGTAAATATTAAACTCTTGGTTCCCCTGTAAATATTAAAATCCTGGGAAACGCCTGTAAATATTAAACATCTGGTTTCCTGTAAACATTAAACTCTTAATTCCCCTGAAAATAAAAAAATCCAGGGAATCCCCTGTAAATATTAAGCACCTGGTTGCCAATAAATAATAAACTCTTCTTTCCCCTGTTAATATTATACTCTTGGTTCCGCTGTAAATATTAAACTCCTGGGAAACTCCTTTAAATATTAAACACCTGGTTTCCTGTAAATATTAACCTCTTCATTCCCTTGTTAATATTAAACTCTTGGTTCCCCTGTAAACATTAAACTCCTGGGAAATGCCTGTAAATATTAAACACCTGGTTTCCTGTAAATATTAAACTATTCATTCCCCTGCGAATATTAAACATCTGGTTTCCTGTAAATATTAAACTCTTAATTCCCCTGTAAATATTAAACTCCCGGGAAACGCCTGTAAATATTAAACACCTGGTTTCCTGTAAATATTAAACTCTTCGATCCCCTGTTAATATTAAACTCTTTGTTCCCCTGTAGATATTAAACTCCTGGGAAACCCCTGTAAATATTAAACACCTGGTTTCCTGTAAAAATTAAATTCTTGGTTCCCCTGTAAATATTTAAATCCTGGGTACCCCTGTAAATATTAAACACCTGGTTTCCTGTGAATATTAAACTCTTGGTTCCCCTGTAAATATTAAACTCCTGGGAAACGCCTGTAAACATGAAACACCTGGCTTCCTGTAAATATTAAACTCTTGGTTCCGCTGTAAATATTAAACTCCTGGGAAACTCCTGCAAATATTAAACACCTGGCTTCCTGTAAATATTAAACTCTTGGTTCCCCTGTAAATATTAAACTCCTGGGAAACGCCTGCAAACATGAAACACCTGGCTTCCTGTAAATATTAAACTCTTGGTTCCCCTGTAAATATTAAACTCCTGGGAAACGCCTGTAAACATGAAACACCTGGCTTCCTGTAAATATTAAACTCTTTGTTCCCCTGTAGATATTAAACTCCTGGGAAACCCCTGTAAATAATAAACACCTGGTTTCCTGTAAATATTAAATTCTTGGTTCCCCTGTAAATATTTAAATCCTGGGAAACCCCTGTAAATATTAAACACCTGGTTTCCTGTAAATATTAAACTCTTGGTTCCCCTGTTAATATTAAACTCTTGGTTCCGCTGTAAATATTAAACTCCTGGGAAACTCCTGTAAATATTAAACACCTGGCTTCCTGTAAATATTAAACTCCTGGGAAATGCCTGCAAACATGAAACACCTGGCTTCCTGTAAATATTAAACTCTTGGTTCCCCTGTAAATATTAAACTCCTGGGAAACGCCTGCAAACATGAAACACCTGGCTTCCTGTAAATATTAAACTCTTGGTTCCCCTGTAAATATTAAACTCCTGGGAAACTCCTGTAAATATTAAACACCTGGTTTCCTGTCAATATTAAACTCTTCGTTCCCCTGCTAATATTAAACTCTTGGTTCCCCTGTAAATATTAAACTCGTGGGAAACTCCTGTAAATATTAGACACCTGGTTCCCTGTACATATTAAACTCTTCCTTCCCCTGCTAATATTAAACTCTTGGTTCCCCTGTAAATATTAAACTCCTGGGAAACTCCTGTAAATATTAGACATCTGGTTCCCTGTACATATTAAACTCTTCCTTCCCCTGCTAATATTAAATTCTTGGTTCCCCTGTAGATATTAAACTCCTGGGAAACGCCGGCAAAAATGAAACACCTGGCTTCCTGTAAATATTAAACTCTTGGTTCCCCTGTAAATATTAAACTCCTGGGAAACGCCTGTAAACATGAAACACCTGGTTTCCTGTAAATATTAAACTCTTGGTTCCTCTGTAAATATTTAAATCATGGGAAACGCCTGTAAATATTAAACACGTGGTTTCCTGTAAATATTAAATTCTTGGTTCACCTGTAAATATTAAAATCCTGGGAAACCCCTGTAAATATTAAACATCTGGTTTCCTGTAAATATTAAACTCTTAATTCCCGTGTAAATAAAAAAATCCAGGGAATCCCCTGTAAATATTAAGCACCTGGTTGCCAATAAATAATAAACTCTTCTTTCCACTGCTAATATTATACTCTTGGTTCCGCTGTAAATATTAAACTCCTGGGAAACTCCTTTAAATATTGAACACCTGGTTTCCTGTAAATATTAACCTCTTCATTCCCTTTTTAATATTAAACTCTTGGTTCCCCTGTAAACATTAAACTCCTGGGAAATGCCTGTAAATATTAAACACCTGGTTTCCTGTAAATATTAAACTCTTCGTTCCCCTGCGAATATTAATCTCTTGGTTCCCCTGTAAATATTAAAGTCGTGGGAAACCCCTATAAATATTAAACACCTGGTTTCCTGCGAATATTAATCTCTTCGTTCCCCTGTAGATATTAAACTCCTGGGAAACACCTGGAAATATTAAACACCTGGTTTCCTGTAAATATTAAACTCTTGGTTCCCCTGTAAATATTAAAATCCTGAGAAACCCTGTAAATATTAAAGTCCTGGGAAACCCCTGTAAATATTAAACACCTGTTTTCTTGTAAATATTAAATTCTTGGTTCCCCTGTAAATATTAAATTCCTGGGAAACCACTGTAAATGTTAAACACCTGGTTTCCTGTAAATATTAAACTCTTGGTTCCCCTGTAGATATTAAACTCCTCAGAAACCCCTGTCAATATTAAACACCTGGTTTCCTGTAAATATTAAACTCTTGGTTCCCCTGTTAATATTAAACTCCTGGGAAATGCCTGTAAATATTAAACACCTGGTTTCCTGTAAATATTAAAATCTTCGTTCCCCTGTTAATATTAAACTCTTGGTTCCCCTGTAGATATTAAACTCCTGGGAAACCCTTGTAAATATTAAACACCTGGTTTCCTGTAAATATTAAATTCTTGGTTCCCCTGTAAATATTTAAGTCCTGGGAAACCCCTGTAAATATTAAACACCTGGTTTCCTGTGAATATTAAACTCTTGGTTCCCCTGTTAATATTAAACTCTTGGTTCCGCTGTAAATATTAAACTTCTGGGAAACTCCTGTAAATATTAAGCACCTGGCTTGATGTAAATATTAAACTCTTGGTTCCCCTGTAAATACAAAACTCCTGGGAAACGCCTGTCAACATGAAACACCTGGCTTCCTGTAAATATTAAACTCTTGGTTCCCCTGTAAATATTAAACTCCTGGGAAACTCCTGTAAATATTAAACACCTGGTTTCCTGTCAATATTAAACTCTTCGTTCCCCTGCTAATATTAAACTCTTGGTTCCCCTATAAATATTAAACTCCTGGGAAACTCCTGTAAATATTAGACACCTGGTTCCCTGTACATATTAAACTCTTGGTTCCCCTGTAAATATTAAACTCCTGGGAAACGCCTGCAAACATGAAACACCTGGCTTCCTGTAAATATTAAACTCTTGGTTCCCCTGTAAATATTAAACTCCTGGGAAACGCCTGTAAATATTAAACTCCTGGGAAACTCCTGTAAATATTAGATACCTGGTTCCCTGTACATATTAAACTCTTGGTTCCTCTGTAAATATTAAAATCATGGGAAACGCCTGTGAATATTAAACATCTGGTTTCCTGTAAATATTAAGCTCTTGGTTCCTCTGTAAATATTATAATCATGGGAAACGCCTGTAAATATTAAACACCTGGTTTCCTGTAAATATTAAACTCTTGGTTCCTCTGTAAATATTAAAATCATGGGAAACGCCTGTAAATATTAAACACCTGGTTTCCTGTAAATATTAAACTCTTGGTTCCTCTGTAAATATTAAAATCATGGGAAACCCCTGTAATTATTGAATTCTTGGTTCCCCTGTAAATATTGAAAAACCTGGGAAACCCCTGTAAATATTAAACATCTGGTTTCCTGTAAAAATAAACTCTTCATTCCCATGTTAATATTAAACTCTTGGTTCCGCTGTAAATATTAAACTACTGGGAAACTGCTGTAAATATTAAACACCTGGTTTCCAGTAAATATAAAACTCTTCATTCCCCTGCTAATATTAAACTCTTGGTTCCCCTGTTAATATTAAACTCCTGGGAAATGCCTGTAAATATTAAACACCTGGTTTCCTGTAAATATTAAAATCTTCGTTCCCCTGTAAATATTTAAGTCCTGGGAAACCCCTGTAAATATTAAACAACTGGTTTCTTGTGAATATTAAACTCTTGGTTCCCCTGTCAATATTAAACTCTTGGTTCCGCTGTAAATATTAAACTTCTGGGAAACTCCTGTAAATATTAAGCACCTGGCTTCCTGTAAATATTAAACTCTTGGTTCCCCTGTAAATACAAAACTCCTGGGAAACGCCTGTCAACATGAAACACCTGGCTTCCTGTAAATATTAAACTCTTGGTTCCCCTGTAAATATTAAACTCCTGGGAAACTCCTGTAAATATTAAACACCTGGTTTCCTGTCAATATTAAACTCTTCGTTCCCCTGCTAATATTAAACTCTTGGTTCCCCTATAAATATTAAACTCCTGGGAAACTCCTGTAAATATTAGACACCTGGTTCCCTGTACGTATTAAACTCTTGGTTCCCCTGTAAATATTAAACTCCTGGGAAACGCCTGCAAACATGAAACACCTGGCTTCCTGTAAATATTAAACTCTTGGTTCCCCTGTAAATATTAAACTCCTGGGAAACGCCTGTAAATATTAAACTCCTGGGAAACTCCTGTAAATATTAGATACCTGGTTCCCTGTACATATTAAACTCTTGGTTCCTCTGTAAATATTAAAATCATGGGAAACGCCTGTGAATATTAAACATCTGGTTTCCAGTAAATATTAAGCTCTTGGTTCCTCTGTAAATATTATAATCATGGGAAACGCCTGTAAATATTAAACACCTGGTTTCCTGTAAATATTAAACTCTTGGTTCCTCTGTAAATATTAAAATCATGGGAAACGCCTGTAAATATTAAACACCTGGTTTCCTGTAAATATTAAACTCTTGGTTCCCCTGTAAATATTAAAATCATGGGAAACCCCTGTAATTATTGAATTCTTGGTTCCCCTGTAAATATTGAAAAACCTGGGAAACCCCTGTAAATATTAAACATCTGGTTTCCTGTAAAAATAAACTCTTCATTCCCATGTTAATATTAAACTCTTGGTTCCGCTGTAAATATTAAACTACTGGGAAACTGCTGTAAATATTAAACACCTGGTTTCCAGTAAATATAAAACTCTTCATTCCCCTGCTAATATTAAACTCTTGGTTCCCCTGTTAATATTAAACTCCTGGGAAATGCCTGTAAATATTAAACACCTGGTTTCCTGTAAATATTAAAATCTTCGTTCCCCTGTAAATATTTAAGTCCTGGGAAACCCCTGTAAATATTAAACAACTGGTTTCCTGTGAATATTAAACTCTTGGTTCCCCTGTCAATATTAAACTCTTGGTTCCGCTGTAAATATTAAACTTCTGGGAAACTCCTGTAAATATTAAGCACCTGGCTTCCTGTAAATATTAAACTCTTGGTTCCCCTGTAAATACAAAACTCCTGGGAAACGCCTGTCAACATGAAACACCTGGCTTCCTGTAAATATTAAACTCTTGGTTCCCCTGTAAATATTAAACTCCTGGGAAACTCCTGTAAATATTAAACACCTGGTTTCCTGTCAATATTAAACTCTTCGTTCCCCTGCTAATATTAAACTCTTGGTTCCCCTATAAATATTAAACTCCTGGGAAACTCCTGTAAATATTAGACACCTGGTTCCCTGTACGTATTAAACTCTTGGTTCCCCTGTAAATATTAAACTCCTGGGAAACGCCTGCAAACATGAAACACCTGGCTTCCTGTAAATATTAAACTCTTGGTTCCCCTGTAAATATTAAACTCCTGGGAAACGCCTGTAAATATTAAACTCCTGGGAAACTCCTGTAAATATTAGATACCTGGTTCCCTGTACATATTAAACTCTTGGTTCCTCTGTAAATATTAAAATCATGGGAAACGCCTGTAAATATTAAACATCTGGTTTCCTGTAAATATTAAACTCTTGGTTCCTCTGTAAATATTATAATCATGGGAAACGCCTGTAAATATTAAACACCTGGTTTCCTGTAAATATTAAACTCTTGGTTCCTCTGTAAATATTAAAATCATGGGAAACGCCTGTAAATATTAAACACCTGGTTTCCTGTAAATATTAAACTCTTGGTTCCTCTGTAAATATTAAAATCATGGGAAACGCCTGTAAATATTAAACATCTGGTTTCCTGTAAATATTAAACTCTTAATTCCCCTGTAAATAAAAAAATCCAGGGAATCCCCTGTAAATATTAAGCACCTGGTTGCCAGAAAATAATAAACTCTTCTTTCCCCTGTTAATATTAAACTCTTGGTTCCCCTGTAAACATTAAACTCCTGGGAAATGCCTGAAAATATTAAACAACTGGTTTCCTGTAAATATTAAACTCTTCGTTCCCCTGCGAATATTAAACATCTGGTTTCCTGTAAATATTAAACTCTTAATTCCCCTGTAAATATTAAACTCCTGGGAAACGCCTGTAAATATTAAACACCTGGTCTCCAGTAAATATAAAACTCTTCGATCCCCTGTTAATATTAAACTCTTGGATCCCCTGTAAATATTAAACTCCTAGGAAACGCCGGTAAATATTAAACACCTGGTCTCCAGTAAATATAAAACTCTTCGTTCCCCTGCTAATATTAAACTCTTGGTTCCCCTGTAAATATTAAACTTCTGGGAAACGACTGTAAATATTAAACACCTGGTTTCCTGTAAATATTAAACTCTTCGATCCCCTGTAAATATTAAACACCTGGTCTCCAGTAAATATAAAACTCTTCGTTCCCCTGCTAATATTAAACTCTTGGTTCCCCTGTAAATATTAAACTTCTGGGAAACGACTGTAAATATTAAACACCTGGTTTCCTGTAAATATTAAACTCTTCGATCCCCTGTTAATATTAAACTCTTTGCTCCCCTGTAGATATTAAACTCCTGGGAAACCCCTGTAAATATTAAACACCTGGTTTCCTGTAAATATTAAATTCATGGTTCCCCTGTAAATATTTAAATCCTGGGAAACCCCTGTAAATATTAAACACCTGGTTTCCTGTGAATATTAAACTCTTGGTTCCCCTGTTAATATTAAACTCTTGGTTCCGCTGTAAATATTAAACTCCTGGGAAACTCCTGCAAGTATTAAACACCTGGCTTCCTATAAATATTAAACTCTTGGTTCCCCTGTAAATATTATACTCCTGGGAAACGCCTGCAAACATGAAACACCTGGCTTCCTGTAAATATTAAACTCTTGGTTCCCCTGTAAATATTAAACTCCTGGGAAACGCCTGTAAACATGAAACACCTGGCTTCCTGTAAATATTAAACTCTTGGTTCCCCTGTAAATATTAAACTCCTGGGAAACTCCTGTAAATATTAAACACCTGGTTTCCTGTCAATATTAAACTCTTCGTTCCTCTGCTAATATTAAACTCTTGGTTCCCCTGTAAATATTAAACTCGTGGGAAACTCCTGTAAATATTAGACACCTGGTTCCCTGTACATATTAAACTCTTCCTTCCCCTGCTAATATTAAACTCTTGGTTTATCTGTAAATATTAAAATCATGGGAAACGCCTGTAAATATTAAACACCTGGTTTCCTGTAAATATTAAATTCTTGGTTCCCCTGTAAATATTAAACTCCTGGGAAACGCCTGTAAATATTAAACACTTGGTTTCCTGCAAATATTAAACTCTTCGTTCCCTTGTTAATATTAAACTCTTGGTTCCCCTGTAAATATTTAAATCCTGGTAAACCCCTGTAAATATTAAACACCTGGTTTCCTGTGAATATTAAACTCTTGGTTGCCCTGTTAATATTAAACTCTTGGTTCCCCTGTAAATATTAAACTTCTGGGAAACTCCTGTAAGTATTAAACACCTGGCTTCCTGTAAATATTAAACTCTTGGTTCCCCTGTAAATATTAAACTCCTGGGAATGCCTGCAAACATGAAACACCTGGCTTCCTGTAAATATTAAATTCTTGGTTCCCCTGTAAATATTAAACTCCTGGGAAACGCCTGTAAATATTAAACTCCTGGGAAACTCCTGTAAATATTAGATACCTGGTTCCCTGTACATATTAAACTCTTGGTTCCTCTGTAAATATTAAAATCATGGGAAACGCCTGTAAATATTAAACATCTGGTTTCCTGTAAATATTAAACTCTTGGTTCCTCTGTAAATATTATAATCATGGGAAACGCCTGTAAATATTAAACACCTGGTTTCCTGTAAATATTAAACTCTTGGTTCCTCTGTAAATATTAAAATCATGGGAAACGCCTGTAAATATTAAACACCTGGTTTCCTGTAAATATTAAACTCTTGGTTCCTCTGTAAATATTAAAATCATGGGAAACGCCTGTAAATATTAAACATCTGGTTTCCTGTAAATATTAAACTCTTAATTCCCCTGTAAATAAAAAAATCCAGGGAATCCCCTGTAAATATTAAGCACCTGGTTGCCAGAAAATAATAAACTCTTCTTTCCCCTGTTAATATTAAACTCTTGGTTCCCCTGTAAACATTAAACTCCTGGGAAATGCCTGTAAATATTAAACAACTGGTTTCCTGTAAATATTAAACTCTTCGTTCCCCTGCGAATATTAAACATCTGGTTTCCTGTAAATATTAAACTCTTAATTCCCCTGTAAATATTAAACTCCTGGGAAACGCCTGTAAATATTAAACACCTGGTCTCCAGTAAATATAAAACTCTTCGATCCCCTGTTAATATTAAACTCTTGGATCCCCTGTAAATATTAAACTCCTAGGAAACGCCTGTAAATATTAAACACCTGGTCTCCAGTAAATATAAAACTCTTCGTTCCCCTGCTAATATTAAACTCTTGGTTCCCCTGTAAATATTAAACTTCTGGGAAACGACTGTAAATATTAAACACCTGGTTTCCTGTAAATATTAAACTCTTCGATCCCCTGTTAATATTAAACTCTTTGCTCCCCTGTAGATATTAAACTCCTGGGAAACGCCTGTAAATATTAAACACCTGGTTTCCTGTAAATATTAAACACTTCGATCCCCTGTTAATATTAAACTCTTTGCTCCCCTGTAGATATTAAACTCCTGGGAAACCCCTGTAAATATTAAACACCTGGTTTCCTGTAAATATTAAATTCTTGGTTCCCCTGTAAATATTTAAATCCTGGGAAACCCCTGTAAATATTAAACACCTGGTTTCCTGTGAATATTAAACTCTTGGTTCACCTGTTAATATTAAACTCTTGGTTCCGCTGTAAATATTAAACTCCTGGGAAACTCCTGTAAGTATTAAACACCTGGCTTCCTATAAATATTAAACTCTTGGTTCCCCTGTAAATATTAAACTCCTGGGAAACGCCTGCAAACATGAAACACCTGGCTTCCTGTAAATATTAAACTCTTGGTTCCCCTGTAAATATTAAACTCCTGGGAAACGCCTGTAAACATGAAACACCTGGCTTCCTGTAAATATTAAACTCTTGGTTCCCCTGTAAATATTAAACTCCTGGGAAACTCCTGTAAATATTAAACACCTGGTTTCCTGTCAATATTAAACTCTTCGTTCCTCTGCTAATATTAAACTCTTGGTTCCCCTGTAAATATTAAACTCGTGGGAAACTCCTGTAAATATTAGACACCTGCTTCCCTGTACATATTAAACTCTTCCTTCCCCTGCTAATATTAAACTCTTGGTTCCACTGTAAATATTAAAATCATGGGAAACGCCTGTAAATATTAAACACCTGGTTTCCTGTAAATATTAAATTCTTGGTTCCCCTGTAAATATTAAACTCCTGGGAAACGCCTGTAAATATTAAACACCTGGTTTCCTGCAAATATTAAACTCTTCGTACCCTTGTTAATATTAAACTCTTGGTTCCCCTGTAAATATTAAATGCTTTTTTCCCGTGTAAATATACAAATCATGGGAAACGCCTTTAAATATTAAACTCCTGGTAAACCCCTGTAAATATTAAACACCTGGTTTCCTGTGAATATTAAACTCTTGGTTGCCCTGTTAATATTAAACTCTTGGTTCCCCTGTAAATATTAAACTTCTGGGAAACTCCTGTAAGTATTAAACACCTGGCTTCCTGTAAATATTAAATTCTTGGTTCCCCTGTAAATATTAAACTCCTGGGAAACGCCTGTAAATATTAAACTCCTGGGAAACTCCTGTAAATATTAGATACCTGGTTCCCTGTACATATTAAACTCTTGGTTCCTCTGTAAATATTAAAATCATGGGAAATGCCTGTAAATATTAAACATCTGGTTTCCTGTAAATATTAAACTCTTGGTTCCTCTGTAAATATTATAATCATGGGAAACGCCTGTAAATATTAAACACCTGGTTTCCTGTAAATATTAAACTCTTGGTTCCTCTGTAAATATTAAAATCATGGGAAACGCCTGTAAATATTAAACACCTGGTTTCCTGTAAATATTAAACTCTTGGTTCCTCTGTAAATATTAAAATCATGGGAAACGCCTGTAAATATTAAACATCTGGTTTCCTGTAAATATTAAACTCTTAATTCCCCTGTAAATAAAAAAATCCAGGGAATCCCCTGTAAATATTAAGCACCTGGTTGCCAGAAAATAATAAACTCTTCTTTCCCCTGTTAATATTAAACTCTTGGTTCCCCTGTAAACATTAAACTCCTGTGAAATGCCTGTAAATATTAAACAACTGGTTTCCTGAAAATATTAAACTCTTCGTTCCCCTGCGAATATTAAACATCTGGTTTCCTGTAAATATTAAACTCTTAATTCCCCTGTAAATATTAAACTCTTGGGAAACGCCTGTAAATATTAAACACCTGGTCTCCAGTAAATATAAAACTCTTCGATCCCCTGTTAATATTAAACTCTTGGATCCCCTGTAAATATTAAACTCCTAGGAAACGCCTGTAAATATTAAACACCTGGTCTCCAGTAAATATAAAACTCTTCGTTCCCCTGCTAATATTAAACTCTTGGTTCCCCTGTAAATATTAAACTTCTGGGAAACGACTGTAAATATTAAACACCTGGTTTCCTGTAAATATTAAACTCTTCGATCCCCTGTAAATATTAAACTCTTTGCTCCCCTGTAGATATTAAACTCCTGGGAAACGCCTGTAAATATTAAACACCTGGTTTCCTGTAAATATTAAACTCTTCGATCCCCTGTTAATATTAAACTCTTTGCTCCCCTGTAGATATTAAACTCCTGGGAAACCCCTGTAAATATTAAACACCTGGTTTCCTGTAAATATTAAATTCTTGGTTCCCCTGTAAATATTTAAATCCTGGGAAACCCCTGTAAATA
This sequence comes from Heterodontus francisci, assembly GCF_036365525.1. NCBI lineage: Eukaryota > Metazoa > Chordata > Chondrichthyes > Heterodontiformes > Heterodontidae > Heterodontus > Heterodontus francisci. The sequence goes on along the minus strand of NC_090384.1, from coordinate 13,902,167 downwards.
TTAAACACCTGGTTTCCTGTAAATATTAAACTCTTGGTTCCCCTGTTAATATTAAACTCTTGGTTCCGCTGTAAATATTAAACTCCTGGGAAACTCCTGTAAGTATTAAACACCTGGCTTCCTATAAATATTAAACTCTTGGTTCCCCTGTAAATATTAAACTCCTGGGAAACGCCTGCAAACATGAAACACCTGGCTTCCTGTAAATATTAAACTCTTGGTTCCCCTGTAAATATTAAACTCCTGGGAAACGCCTGTAAACATGAAACACCTGGCTTCCTATAAATATTAAACTCTTGGTTCCCCTGTAAATATTAAACTCCTGGGAAACTCCTGTAAATATTAAACACCTGGTTTCCTGTCAATATTAAACTCTTCGTTCCTCTGCTAATATTAAACTCTTGGTTCCCCTGTAAATATTAAACTCGTGGGAAACTCCTGTAAATATTAGACACCTGGTTCCCTGTACATATTAAACTCTTCCTTCCCCTGCTAATATTAAACTCTTGGTTCCACTGTAAATATTAAAATCATGGAAACGCCTGTAAATATTAAACACCTGGTTTCCTGTAAATATTAAACTCTTGGTTCCTCTGTAAATATCAAAATCATGGGAAACGCCTGTAAATATTAAACACCTGGTTTCCTGTAAATATTAAACTCTTCGTTCCCTTGTTAATATTAAACTCTTGGTTTCCCTGTAAATATTAAACGCTTTTTTCCCGTGTAAATATTCAAATCATGGGAAACGCCTTTAAATATTAAACGCCTGGTTTCCTGCAAATATTAAACTCTTAATTCCCCTGTAAATATTAAATTCCTGGGAAACGCCTGTAAATATTAAACACCTGATTTCCGTTTAATATTAAATTCTTGGTTCCCCTGTAAATATTTAAATCCTGGTAAACCCCTGTAAATATTAAACACCTGGTTTCCTGTGAATATTAAACTCTTGGTTGCCCTGTTAATATTAAACTCTTGGTTCCCCTGTAAATATTAAACTTCTGGGAAACTCCTGTAAGTATTAAACACCTGGCTTCCTGTAAATATTAAACTCTTGGTTCCCCTGTAAATATTAAACTCCTGGGAACGCCTGCAAACATGAAACACCTGGCTTCCTGTAAATATTAAATTCTTGGTTCCCCTGTAAATATTAAACTCCTGGGAAACTCCTGCAAACATGAAACACCTGGCTTCCTGTAAATATTAAACTCTTGGTTTCCCTGTAAATATTAAACTCCTGGGAAACGCCTGCAAACATGAAACACCTGGCTTCCTGTAAATATTAAACTCTTGGTTCCCCTGTAAATACTAAACTCCTGGGAAACGCCTGTCAACATGAAACACCTGGCTTCCTGTAAATATTAAACTCTTGGTTCCCCTGTAAATATTAAACTCCTGGGAAACTCCTGTAAATATTAAACACCTGTTTTCCTGTCAATATTAAACTCTTTGTTCCCCTGCCAATATTAAACTCTTGCTTCCCCTATAAATATTAAACTCCTGGGAAACTCCTGTAAATATTAGACACCTGGTTCCCTGTACATATTAAACTCTTTGTTCCCCTGCTAATATTAAACTCTTGGTTCCCCTGTAAATATTAAACTCCTGGGAAACTCCTGTAAATATTAGATACCTGGTTCCCTGTACATATTAAACTCTTCCTTCCCCTGCTAATATTAAACTCTTGGTTCCCCTGTAAATATTAAACTCCTGGGAAACGCCTGCAAACATGAAACACCTGGCTTCCTGTAAATATTAAACTCTTGGTTCCCCTGTAAATATTAAACTCCTGGTTTCCTGTAAATATTAAACTCATGGTTCCTCTGTAAATATTAAACTCCTGGGAAATGCCTGTAAATATTAAACACCTGGCTTCCTGTAAATATTAAACTCTTGGTTCCCCTGTAAATACTAAACTCCTGGGAAACGCCTGTCAACATGAAACACCTGGCTTCCTGTAAATATTAAACTCTTGGTTCCCCTGTAAATATTAAAATCCTGGGAAACGCCTGTAAATATTAAACATCTGGTTTCCTGTAAACATTAAACTCTTTATTCCCCTGAAAATAAAAAAATCCAGGGAATCCCCTGTAAATATTAAGCACCTGGTTGCCAATAAATAATAAACTCTTCTTTCCCCTGTTAACATTATACTCTTGGTTCCCCTGCAAATATTAAACTCCTGGGAAACTCCGTTAAATATTAAACACCTGGTTTCCTGTAAATATTAACCTCTTCATTCCCTTGTTAATATTAAACTCTTTGTTCGCCTGTAAACATTAAATTCCTGGGAAATGCCTGTAAATATTAAACACCTGGTTTCCTGTAAATATTAAACTATTCATTCCCCTGCGAATATTAAACATTTGGTTTCCTGTAAATATTAAACTCTTAATTCCCCTGTAAATATTAAACTCCCGGGAAACGCCTGTAAATATTAAACACCTGGTTTCCTGTAAATATTAAACTCTTCGATCCCCTGTTAATATTAAACTCTTTGTTCCCCTGTAGATATTAAACTCCTGGGAAACCCCTGTAAATATTAAACACCTGGTTTCCTGTAAAAATTAAATTCTTGGTTCCCCTGTAAATATTTAAATCCTGGGTACCCCTGTAAATATTAAACACCTGGTTTCCTGTGAATATTAAACTCTTGGTTCCCCTGTAAATATTAAACTCCTGGGAAACGCCTGTAAACATGAAACACCTGGCTTCCTGTAAATATTAAACTCTTGGTTCCGCTGTAAATATTAAACTCCTGGGAAACTCCTGTAAATATTAAACACCTGGCTTCCTGTAAATATTAAACTCTTGGTTCCCCTGTAAATATTAAACTCCTGGGAAACGCCTGCAAACATGAAACACCTGGCTTCCTGTAAATATTAAACTCTTGGTTCCCCTGTAAATATTAAACTCCTGGGAAACGCCTGTAAACATGAAACACCTGGCTTCCTGTAAATATTAAACTCTTTGTTCCCCTGTAGATATTAAACTCCTGGGAAACCCCTGTAAATAATAAACACCTGGTTCCCCTGTAAATATTAAACTCCTGGGAAACGCCTGCAAACATGAAACACCTGGCTTCCTGTAAATATTAAACTCTTGGTTCCGCTGTAAATATTAAACTCCTGGGAAACTCCTGTAAATATTAAACACCTGGCTTCCTATAAATATTAAACTCTTGGTTCCCCTGTAAATATTAAACTCCTGGGAAACGCCTGCAAACATGAAACACCTGGCTTCCTGTAAATATTAAACTCTTGGTTCCCCTGTAAATATTAAACTCCTGGGAAACGCCTGTAAACATGAAACACCTGGCTTCCTATAAATATTAAACTCTTGGTTCCCCTGTAAATATTAAACTCCTGGGAAACTCCAGTAAATATTAAACACCTGGTTTCCTGTCAATATTAAACTCTTCGTTCCTCTGCTAATATTAAACTCTTGGTTCCCCTGTAAATATTAAACTCGTGGGAAACTCCTGTAAATATTAGACACCTGGTTCCCTGTACATATTAAACTCTTCCTTCCCCTGCTAATATTAAACTCTTGGTTCCACTGTAAATATTAAAATCATGGGAAACGCCTGTAAATATTAAACACCTGGTTTCCTGTAAATATTAAACTCTTGGTTCCTCTGTAAATATTAAAATCATGGGAAACGCCTGTAAATATTAAACACCTGGTTTCCTGCAAATATTAAACTCTTCGTTCCCTTGTTAATATTAAACTCTTGGTTCCCCTGTAAATATTAAACGCTTTTTTCCCGTGTAAATATTCAAATCATGGGAAACGCCTTTAAATATTAAACGCCTGGTTTCCTGCAAATATTAAACTCTTAATTCCCCTGTAAATATTAAATTCCTGGGAAACGCCTGTAAATATTAAACACCTGATTTCCTGTTAATATTAAATTCTTGGTTCCCCTGTAAATATTTAAATCCTGGTAAACCCCTGTAAATATTAAACACCTGGTTTCCTGTGAATATTAAACTCTTGGTTGCCCTGTTAATATTAAACTCTTGGTTCCCCTGTAAATATTAAACTTCTGGGAAACTCCTGTAAGTATTAAACACCTGGCTTCCTGTAAATATTAAACTCTTGGTTCCCCTGTAAATATTAAACTCCTGGGAACGCCTGCAAACATGAAACACCTGGCTTCCTGTAAATATTAAATTCTTGGTTCCCCTGTAAATATTAAACTCCTGGGAAACTCCTGCAAACATGAAACACCTGGCTTCCTGTAAATATTAAACTCTTGGTTTCCCTGTAAATATTAAACTCCTGGGAAACGCCTGCAAACATGAAAAACCTGGCTTCCTGTAAATATTAAACTCTTGGTTCCCCTGTAAATACTAAACTCCTGGGAAACGCCTGTAAATATTAAACACCTGGTTTCCTGTCAATATTAAACTCTTCGTTCCCCTGCCAATATTAAACTCTTGCTTCCCCTATAAATATTAAACTCCTGGGAAACTCCTGTAAATATTAGACACCTGGTTCCCTGTACATATTAAACTCTTTGTTCCCCTGCTAATATTAAACTCTTGGTTCCCCTGTAAATATTAAACTCCTGGGAAACTCCTGTAAATATTAGATACCTGGTTCCCTGTACATATTAAACTCTTCCTTCCCCTGCTAATATTAAACTCTTGGTTCCCCTGTAAATATTAAACTCCTGGGAAACGCCTGCAAACATGAAACGCCTGGCTTCCTGTAAATATTAAACTCTTGGTTCCCCTGTAAATATTAAACTCCTGGTTTCCTGTAAATATTAAACTCATGGTTCCTCTGTAAATATTAAAATCATGGGAAACACCTGTAAATAATAAACACCTGGTTTCCTGTAAATATTAAACTCTTGGTTCCCCTGTAAATATTAAACTCCTGGGAAATGCCTGTAAATATTAAACACCTGGCTTCCTGTAAATATTAAACTCTTGGTTCCTCTGTAAATATTAAAATCATGGGAAACGCCTGTAAATATTAAACATCTGGTTTCCTGTAAATATTAAACTCTTAATTCCCCTGTAAATAAAAAAATCCAGGGAATCCCCTGTAAATATTAAGCACCTGGTTGCCAGAAAATAATAAACTCTTCTTTCCCCTGTTAATATTAAACTCTTGGTTCCCCTGTAAACATTAAACTCCTGGGAAATGCCTGTAAATATTAAACAACTGGTTTCCTGTAAATATTAAACTCTTCGTTCCCCTGCGAATATTAAACATCTGGTTTCCTGTAAATATTAAACTCTTAATTCCCCTGTAAATATTAAACTCCTGGGAAACGCCTGTAAATATTAAACACCTGGTCTCCAGTAAATATAAAACTCTTCGATCCCCTGTTAATATTAAACTCTTGGATCCCCTGTAAATATTAAACTCCTAGGAAACGCCTGTAAATATTAAACACCTGGTCTCCAGTAAATATAAAACTCTTCGTTCCCCTGCTAATATTAAACTCTTGGTTCCCCTGTAAATATTAAACTTCTGGGAAACGACTGTAAATATTAAACACCTGGTTTCCTGTAAATATTAAACTCTTCGATCCCCTGTTAATATTAAACTCTTTGCTCCCCTGTAGATATTAAACTCCTGGGAAACGCCTGTAAATATTAAACACCTGGTTTCCTGTAAATATTAAACACTTCGATCCCCTGTTAATATTAAACTCTTTGCTCCCCTGTAGATATTAAACTCCTGGGAAACCCCTGTAAATATTAAACACCTGGTTTCCTGTAAATATTAAATTCTTGGTTCCCCTGTAAATATTTAAATCCTGGGAAACCCCTGTAAATATTAAACACCTGGTTTCCTGTGAATATTAAACTCTTGGTTCACCTGTTAATATTAAACTCTTGGTTCCGCTGTAAATATTAAACTCCTGGGAAACTCCTGTAAGTATTAAACACCTGGCTTCCTATAAATATTAAACTCTTGGTTCCCCTGTAAATATTAAACTCCTGGGAAACGCCTGCAAACATGAAACACCTGGCTTCCTGTAAATATTAAACTCTTGGTTCCCCTGTAAATATTAAACTCCTGGGAAACGCCTGTAAACATGAAACACCTGGCTTCCTGTAAATATTAAACTCTTGGTTCCCCTGTAAATATTAAACTCCTGGGAAACTCCTGTAAATATTAAACACCTGGTTTCCTGTCAATATTAAACTCTTCGTTCCTCTGCTAATATTAAACTCTTGGTTCCCCTGTAAATATTAAACTCGTGGGAAACTCCTGTAAATATTAGACACCTGCTTCCCTGTACATATTAAACTCTTCCTTCCCCTGCTAATATTAAACTCTTGGTTCCACTGTAAATATTAAAATCATGGGAAACGCCTGTAAATATTAAACACCTGGTTTCCTGTAAATATTAAATTCTTGGTTCCCCTGTAAATATTAAACTCCTGGGAAACGCCTGTAAATATTAAACACCTGGTTTCCTGCAAATATTAAACTCTTCGTACCCTTGTTAATATTAAACTCTTGGTTCCCCTGTAAATATTAAATGCTTTTTTCCCGTGTAAATATACAAATCATGGGAAACGCCTTTAAATATTAAACTCCTGGTAAACCCCTGTAAATATTAAACACCTGGTTTCCTGTGAATATTAAACTCTTGGTTGCCCTGTTAATATTAAACTCTTGGTTCCCCTGTAAATATTAAACTTCTGGGAAACTCCTGTAAGTATTAAACACCTGGCTTCCTGTAAATATTAAATTCTTGGTTCCCCTGTAAATATTAAACTCCTGGGAAACGCCTGTAAATATTAAACTCCTGGGAAACTCCTGTAAATATTAGATACCTGGTTCCCTGTACATATTAAACTCTTGGTTCCTCTGTAAATATTAAAATCATGGGAAATGCCTGTAAATATTAAACATCTGGTTTCCTGTAAATATTAAACTCTTGGTTCCTCTGTAAATATTATAATCATGGGAAACGCCTGTAAATATTAAACACCTGGTTTCCTGTAAATATTAAACTCTTGGTTCCTCTGTAAATATTAAAATCATGGGAAACGCCTGTAAATATTAAACACCTGGTTTCCTGTAAATATTAAACTCTTGGTTCCTCTGTAAATATTAAAATCATGGGAAACGCCTGTAAATATTAAACATCTGGTTTCCTGTAAATATTAAACTCTTAATTCCCCTGTAAATAAAAAAATCCAGGGAATCCCCTGTAAATATTAAGCACCTGGTTGCCAGAAAATAATAAACTCTTCTTTCCCCTGTTAATATTAAACTCTTGGTTCCCCTGTAAACATTAAACTCCTGTGAAATGCCTGTAAATATTAAACAACTGGTTTCCTGAAAATATTAAACTCTTCGTTCCCCTGCGAATATTAAACATCTGGTTTCCTGTAAATATTAAACTCTTAATTCCCCTGTAAATATTAAACTCTTGGGAAACGCCTGTAAATATTAAACACCTGGTCTCCAGTAAATATAAAACTCTTCGATCCCCTGTTAATATTAAACTCTTGGATCCCCTGTAAATATTAAACTCCTAGGAAACGCCTGTAAATATTAAACACCTGGTCTCCAGTAAATATAAAACTCTTCGTTCCCCTGCTAATATTAAACTCTTGGTTCCCCTGTAAATATTAAACTTCTGGGAAACGACTGTAAATATTAAACACCTGGTTTCCTGTAAATATTAAACTCTTCGATCCCCTGTAAATATTAAACTCTTTGCTCCCCTGTAGATATTAAACTCCTGGGAAACGCCTGTAAATATTAAACACCTGGTTTCCTGTAAATATTAAACTCTTCGATCCCCTGTTAATATTAAACTCTTTGCTCCCCTGTAGATATTAAACTCCTGGGAAACCCCTGTAAATATTAAACACCTGGTTTCCTGTAAATATTAAATTCTTGGTTCCCCTGTAAATATTTAAATCCTGGGAAACCCCTGTAAATATTAAACACCTGGTTTCCTGTAAATATTAAACTCTTGGTTCCCCTGTTAATATTAAACTCTTGGTTCCGCTGTAAATATTAAACTCCTGGGAAACTCCTGTAAGTATTAAACACCTGGCTTCCTATAAATATTAAACTCTTGGTTCCCCTGTAAATATTAAACTCCTGGGAAACGCCTGCAAACATGAAACACCTGGCTTCCTGTAAATATTAAACTCTTGGTTCCCCTGTAAATATTAAACTCCTGGGAAACGCCTGTAAACATGAAACACCTGGCTTCCTATAAATATTAAACTCTTGGTTCCCCTGTAAATATTAAACTCCTGGGAAACTCCTGTAAATATTAAACACCTGGTTTCCTGTCAATATTAAACTCTTCGTTCCTCTGCTAATATTAAACTCTTGGTTCCCCTGTAAATATTAAACTCGTGGGAAACTCCTGTAAATATTAGACACCTGGTTCCCTGTACATATTAAACTCTTCCTTCCCCTGCTAATATTAAACTCTTGGTTCCACTGTAAATATTAAAATCATGGAAACGCCTGTAAATATTAAACACCTGGTTTCCTGTAAATATTAAACTCTTGGTTCCTCTGTAAATATCAAAATCATGGGAAACGCCTGTAAATATTAAACACCTGGTTTCCTGTAAATATTAAACTCTTCGTTCCCTTGTTAATATTAAACTCTTGGTTTCCCTGTAAATATTAAACGCTTTTTTCCCGTGTAAATATTCAAATCATGGGAAACGCCTTTAAATATTAAACGCCTGGTTTCCTGCAAATATTAAACTCTTAATTCCCCTGTAAATATTAAATTCCTGGGAAACGCCTGTAAATATTAAACACCTGATTTCCGTTTAATATTAAATTCTTGGTTCCCCTGTAAATATTTAAATCCTGGTAAACCCCTGTAAATATTAAACACCTGGTTTCCTGTGAATATTAAACTCTTGGTTGCCCTGTTAATATTAAACTCTTGGTTCCCCTGTAAATATTAAACTTCTGGGAAACTCCTGTAAGTATTAAACACCTGGCTTCCTGTAAATATTAAACTCTTGGTTCCCCTGTAAATATTAAACTCCTGGGAACGCCTGCAAACATGAAACACCTGGCTTCCTGTAAATATTAAATTCTTGGTTCCCCTGTAAATATTAAACTCCTGGGAAACTCCTGCAAACATGAAACACCTGGCTTCCTGTAAATATTAAACTCTTGGTTTCCCTGTAAATATTAAACTCCTGGGAAACGCCTGCAAACATGAAACACCTGGCTTCCTGTAAATATTAAACTCTTGGTTCCCCTGTAAATACTAAACTCCTGGGAAACGCCTGTCAACATGAAACACCTGGCTTCCTGTAAATATTAAACTCTTGGTTCCCCTGTAAATATTAAACTCCTGGGAAACTCCTGTAAATATTAAACACCTGTTTTCCTGTCAATATTAAACTCTTTGTTCCCCTGCCAATATTAAACTCTTGCTTCCCCTATAAATATTAAACTCCTGGGAAACTCCTGTAAATATTAGACACCTGGTTCCCTGTACATATTAAACTCTTTGTTCCCCTGCTAATATTAAACTCTTGGTTCCCCTGTAAATATTAAACTCCTGGGAAACTCCTGTAAATATTAGATACCTGGTTCCCTGTACATATTAAACTCTTCCTTCCCCTGCTAATATTAAACTCTTGGTTCCCCTGTAAATATTAAACTCCTGGGAAACGCCTGCAAACATGAAACACCTGGCTTCCTGTAAATATTAAACTCTTGGTTCCCCTGTAAATATTAAACTCCTGGTTTCCTGTAAATATTAAACTCATGGTTCCTCTGTAAATATTAAACTCCTGGGAAATGCCTGTAAATATTAAACACCTGGCTTCCTGTAAATATTAAACTCTTGGTTCCCCTGTAAATACTAAACTCCTGGGAAACGCCTGTCAACATGAAACACCTGGCTTCCTGTAAATATTAAACTCTTGGTTCCCCTGTAAATATTAAAATCCTGGGAAACGCCTGTAAATATTAAACATCTGGTTTCCTGTAAACATTAAACTCTTTATTCCCCTGAAAATAAAAAAATCCAGGGAATCCCCTGTAAATATTAAGCACCTGGTTGCCAATAAATAATAAACTCTTCTTTCCCCTGTTAACATTATACTCTTGGTTCCCCTGCAAATATTAAACTCCTGGGAAACTCCGTTAAATATTAAACACCTGGTTTCCTGTAAATATTAACCTCTTCATTCCCTTGTTAATATTAAACTCTTTGTTCGCCTGTAAACATTAAATTCCTGGGAAATGCCTGTAAATATTAAACACCTGGTTTCCTGTAAATATTAAACTATTCATTCCCCTGCGAATATTAAACATTTGGTTTCCTGTAAATATTAAACTCTTAATTCCCCTGTAAATATTAAACTCCCGGGAAACGCCTGTAAATATTAAACACCTGGTTTCCTGTAAATATTAAACTCTTCGATCCCCTGTTAATATTAAACTCTTTGTTCCCCTGTAGATATTAAACTCCTGGGAAACCCCTGTAAATATTAAACACCTGGTTTCCTGTAAAAATTAAATTCTTGGTTCCCCTGTAAATATTTAAATCCTGGGTACCCCTGTAAATATTAAACACCTGGTTTCCTGTGAATATTAAACTCTTGGTTCCCCTGTAAATATTAAACTCCTGGGAAACGCCTGTAAACATGAAACACCTGGCTTCCTGTAAATATTAAACTCTTGGTTCCGCTGTAAATATTAAACTCCTGGGAAACTCCTGTAAATATTAAACACCTGGCTTCCTGTAAATATTAAACTCTTGGTTCCCCTGTAAATATTAAACTCCTGGGAAACGCCTGCAAACATGAAACACCTGGCTTCCTGTAAATATTAAACTCTTGGTTCCCCTGTAAATATTAAACTCCTGGGAAACGCCTGTAAACATGAAACACCTGGCTTCCTGTAAATATTAAACTCTTTGTTCCCCTGTAGATATTAAACTCCTGGGAAACCCCTGTAAATAATAAACACCTGGTTCCCCTGTAAATATTAAACTCCTGGGAAACGCCTGCAAACATGAAACACCTGGCTTCCTGTAAATATTAAACTCTTGGTTCCGCTGTAAATATTAAACTCCTGGGAAACTCCTGTAAATATTAAACACCTGGCTTCCTATAAATATTAAACTCTTGGTTCCCCTGTAAATATTAAACTCCTGGGAAACGCCTGCAAACATGAAACACCTGGCTTCCTGTAAATATTAAACTCTTGGTTCCCCTGTAAATATTAAACTCCTGGGAAACGCCTGTAAACATGAAACACCTGGCTTCCTATAAATATTAAACTCTTGGTTCCCCTGTAAATATTAAACTCCTGGGAAACTCCAGTAAATATTAAACACCTGGTTTCCTGTCAATATTAAACTCTTCGTTCCTCTGCTAATATTAAACTCTTGGTTCCCCTGTAAATATTAAACTCGTGGGAAACTCCTGTAAATATTAGACACCTGGTTCCCTGTACATATTAAACTCTTCCTTCCCCTGCTAATATTAAACTCTTGGTTCCACTGTAAATATTAAAATCATGGGAAACGCCTGTAAATATTAAACACCTGGTTTCCTGTAAATATTAAACTCTTGGTTCCTCTGTAAATATTAAAATCATGGGAAACGCCTGTAAATATTAAACACCTGGTTTCCTGCAAATATTAAACTCTTCGTTCCCTTGTTAATATTAAACTCTTGGTTCCCCTGTAAATATTAAACGCTTTTTTCCCGTGTAAATATTCAAATCATGGGAAACGCCTTTAAATATTAAACGCCTGGTTTCCTGCAAATATTAAACTCTTAATTCCCCTGTAAATATTAAATTCCTGGGAAACGCCTGTAAATATTAAACACCTGATTTCCTGTTAATATTAAATTCTTGGTTCCCCTGTAAATATTTAAATCCTGGTAAACCCCTGTAAATATTAAACACCTGGTTTCCTGTGAATATTAAACTCTTGGTTGCCCTGTTAATATTAAACTCTTGGTTCCCCTGTAAATATTAAACTTCTGGGAAACTCCTGTAAGTATTAAACACCTGGCTTCCTGTAAATATTAAACTCTTGGTTCCCCTGTAAATATTAAACTCCTGGGAACGCCTGCAAACATGAAACACCTGGCTTCCTGTAAATATTAAATTCTTGGTTCCCCTGTAAATATTAAACTCCTGGGAAACTCCTGCAAACATGAAACACCTGGCTTCCTGTAAATATTAAACTCTTGGTTTCCCTGTAAATATTAAACTCCTGGGAAACGCCTGCAAACATGAAAAACCTGGCTTCCTGTAAATATTAAACTCTTGGTTCCCCTGTAAATACTAAACTCCTGGGAAACGCCTGTAAATATTAAACACCTGGTTTCCTGTCAATATTAAACTCTTCGTTCCCCTGCCAATATTAAACTCTTGCTTCCCCTATAAATATTAAACTCCTGGGAAACTCCTGTAAATATTAGACACCTGGTTCCCTGTACATATTAAACTCTTTGTTCCCCTGCTAATATTAAACTCTTGGTTCCCCTGTAAATATTAAACTCCTGGGAAACTCCTGTAAATATTAGATACCTGGTTCCCTGTACATATTAAACTCTTCCTTCCCCTGCTAATATTAAACTCTTGGTTCCCCTGTAAATATTAAACTCCTGGGAAACGCCTGCAAACATGAAACGCCTGGCTTCCTGTAAATATTAAACTCTTGGTTCCCCTGTAAATATTAAACTCCTGGTTTCCTGTAAATATTAAACTCATGGTTCCTCTGTAAATATTAAAATCATGGGAAACACCTGTAAATAATAAACACCTGGTTTCCTGTAAATATTAAACTCTTGGTTCCCCTGTAAATATTAAACTCCTGGGAAATGCCTGTAAATATTAAACACCTGGCTTCCTGTAAATATTAAACTCTTGGTTCCCCTGTAAATACTAAACTCCTGGGAAACGCCTGTCAACATGAAACACCTGGCTTCCTGTAAATATTAAACTCTTGGTTCCCCTGTAAATATTAAAATCCTGGGAAACGCCTGTAAATATTAAACATCTGGTTTCCTGTAAACATTAAACTCTTTATTCCCCTGAAAATAAAAAAATCCAGGGAATCCCCTGTAAATATTAAGCACCTGGTTGCCAATAAATAATAAACTCTTCTTTCCCCTGTTAATATTATACTCTTGGTTCCGCTGTAAATATTAAACTCCTGGGAAACTCCGTTAAGTATTAAACACCTGGCTTCCTGTAAATATTAAACTCTTGGTTCCCCTGCAAATATTAAACTCCTGGGAAACGCCTGCAAACATGAAACACCTGGCTTCCTGTAAATATTAAACTCTTTGTTCCCCTGTAGATATTAAACTCCTGGGAAACCCCTGTAAATAATAAACACCTGGTTTCCTGTAAATATTAAATTCTTGGTTCCCCTGTAAATATTTAAATCCTGGGAAACCCCTGTAAATATTAAACACCTGGTTTCCTGTGAATATTAAACTCTTGGTTCCCCTGTTAATATTAAACTCTTGGTTCCGCTGTAAATATTAAACTCCTGGGAAACTCCTGTAAATATTAAACACCTGGCTTCCTGTAAATATTAAACTCCTGGGAAACGCCTGCAAACATGAAACACCTGGCTTCCTGTAAATATTAAACTCTTTGTTCCCCTGTAGATATTAAACTCCTGGGAAACCCCTGTAAATAATAAACACCTGGTTTCCTGTAAATATTAAATTCTTGGTTCCCCTGTAAATATTTAAATCCTGGGAAACCCCTGTAAATATTAAACACCTGGTTTCCTGTGAATATTAAACTCTTGGTTCCCCTGTTAATATTAAACTCTTGGTTCCGCTGTAAATATTAAACTCCTGGGAAACGCCTGCAAACATGAAACACCTGGCTTCCTGTAAATATTAAACTCTTGGTTCCCCTGTAAATATTAAACTCCTGGGAAACGCCTGTAAACATGAAACACCTGGCTTCCTGTAAATATTAAACTCTTTGTTCCCCTGTAGATATTAAACTCCTGGGAAACCCCTGTAAATAATAAACACCTGGTTTCCTGTAAATATTAAATTCTTGGTTCCCCTGTAAATATTTAAATCCTGGGAAACCCCTGTAAATATTAAACACCTGGTTTCCTGTGAATATTAAACTCTTGGTTCCCCTGTTAATATTAAACTCTTGGTTCCGCTGTAAATATTAAACTCCTGGGAAACTCCTGTAAATATTAAACACCTGGCTTCCTGTAAATATTAAACTCCTGGGAAACGCCTGCAAACATGAAACACCTGGCTTCCTGTAAATATTATACTCTTGGTTCCCCTGCAAATATTAAACTCCTGGGAAACTCCTTTAAATATTAAACACCTGGTTTCCTGTAAATATTAACCTCTTCATTCCCTTGTTAATATTGAACTCTTTGTTCCCCTGTAAACATTAAACTCCTGGGAAATGCCTGTAAATATTAAACACCTGGTTTCCTGTAAATATTAAACTATTCATTCCCCTGCGAATATTAAACATCTGGTTTCCTGTAAATATTAAACTCTTAATTCCCCTGTAAATATTAAACTCCCGGGAAACGCCTGTAAATATTAAACACCTGGTTTCCTGTAAATATTAAACTCTTCGATCCCCTGTTAATATTAAACTCTTTGTTCCCCTGTAGATATTAAACTCCTGGGAAACCCCTGTAAATATTAAACACCTGGTTTCCTGTAAAAATTAAATTCTTGGTTCCCCTGTAAATATTTAAATCCTGGGTACCCCTGTAAATATTAAACACCTGGTTTCCTGTGAATATTAAACTCTTGGTTCCCCTGTAAATATTAAACTCCTGGGAAACGCCTGTAAACATGAAACACCTGGCTTCCTGTAAATATTAAACTCTTGGTTCCCCTGTAAATATTAAACTCCTGGGAAACGCCTGCAAACATGAAACACCTGGCTTCCTGTAAATATTAAACTCTTGGTTCCCCTGTAAATATTAAACTCCTGGGAAACGCCTGTAAACATGAAACACCTGGCTTCCTGTAAATATTAAACTCTTTGTTCCCCTGTAGATATTAAACTCCTGGGAAACCCCTGTAAATAATAAACACCTGGTTTCCTGTAAATATTAAATTCTTGGTTCCCCTGTAAATATTTAAATCCTGGGAAACCCCTGTAAATATTAAACACCTGGTTTCCTGTGAATATTAAACTCTTGGTTCCCCTGTTAATATTAAACTCTTGGTTCCGCTGTAAATATTAAACTCCTGGGAAACTCCTGTAAATATTAAACACCTGGCTTCCTGTAAATATTAAACTCCTGGGAAACGCCTGCAAACATGAAACACCTGGCTTCCTGTAAATATTAAACTCTTGGTTCCCCTGTAAATATTAAACTCCTGGGAAACGCCTGCAAACATGAAACACCTGGCTTCCTGTAAATATTAAACTCTTGGTTCCCCTGTAAATATTAAACTCCTGGGAAACTCCTGTAAATATTAAACACCTGGTTTCCTGTCAATATTAAACTCTTCGTTCCCCTGCTAATATTAAACTCTTGGCTCCCCTGTAAATATTAAACTCGTGGGAAACACCTGTAAATATTAGACACCTGGTTCCCTGTACATATTAAACTCTTCCTTCCCCTGCTAATATTAAACTCTTGGTTCCCCTGTAAATATTAAACTCCTGGGAAACCCCTGTAAATAATAAACACCTGGTTTCCTGTAAATATTAAATTCTTGGTTCCCCTGTAAATATTTAAATCCTGGGAAACCCCTGTAAATATTAAACACCTGGTTTCCTGTGAATATTAAACTCTTGGTTCCCCTGTTAATATTAAACTCTTGGTTCCGCTGTAAATATTAAACTCCTGGGAAACTCCTGTAAATATTAAACACCTGGCTTCCTGTAAATATTAAACTCCTGGGAAACGCCTGCAAACATGAAACACCTGGCTTCCTGTAAATATTAAACTCTTGGTTCCCCTGTAAATATTAAACTCCTGGGAAACGCCTGCAAACATGAAACACCTGGCTTCCTGTAAATATTAAACTCTTGGTTCCCCTGTAAATATTAAACTCCTGGGAAACTCCTGTAAATATTAAACACCTGGTTTCCTGTCAATATTAAACTCTTCGTTCCCCTGCTAATATTAAACTCTTGGCTCCCCTGTAAATATTAAACTCGTGGGAAACTCCTGTAAATATTAGACACCTGGTTCCCTGTACATATTAAAGTCTTCCTTCCCCTGCTAATATTAAACTCTTGGTTCCCCTGTAAATATTAAACTCCTGGGAAACTCCTGTAAATATTAGACACCTGGTTCCCTGTACATATTAAACTCTTCCTTCCCCTGCTAATATTAAATTCTTGGTTCCCCTGTAAATATTAAACTCCTGGGAAACGCCGGCAAAAATGAAACACCTGGCTTCCTGTAAATATTAAACTCTTGGTTCCCCTGTAAATATTAAACTCCTGGGAAACGCCTGTAAACATGAAACACCTGGCTTCCTGTAAATATTAAACTCTTTGTTCCCCTGTAGATATTAAACTCCTGGGAAACCCCTGTAAATAATAAACACCTGGTTTCCTGTAAATATTAAATTCTTGGTTCCCCTGTAAATATTTAAATCCTGGGAAACCCCTGTAAATATTAAACACCTGGTTTCCTGTGAATATTAAACTCTTGGTTCCCCTGTTAATATTAAACTCTTGGTTCCGCTGTAAATATTAAACTCCTGGGAAACTCCTGTAAATATTAAACACCTGGCTTCCTGTAAATATTAAACTCCTGGGAAACGCCTGCAAACATGAAACACCTGGCTTCCTGTAAATATTATACTCTTGGTTCCCCTGCAAATATTAAACTCCTGGGAAACTCCTTTAAATATTAAACACCTGGTTTCCTGTAAATATTAACCTCTTCATTCCCTTGTTAATATTGAACTCTTTGTTCCCCTGTAAACATTAAACTCCTGGGAAATGCCTGTAAATATTAAACACCTGGTTTCCTGTAAATATTAAACTATTCATTCCCCTGCGAATATTAAACATCTGGTTTCCTGTAAATATTAAACTCTTAATTCCCCTGTAAATATTAAACTCCCGGGAAACGCCTGTAAATATTAAACACCTGGTTTCCTGTAAATATTAAACTCTTCGATCCCCTGTTAATATTAAACTCTTTGTTCCCCTGTAGATATTAAACTCCTGGGAAACCCCTGTAAATATTAAACACCTGGTTTCCTGTAAAAATTAAATTCTTGGTTCCCCTGTAAATATTTAAATCCTGGGAAACCCCTGTAAATATTAAACACCTGGTTTCCTGTGAATATTAAACTCTTGGTTCCCCTGTAAATATTAAACTCCTGGGAAACGCCTGTAAACATGAAACACCTGGCTTCCTGTAAATATTAAACTTTTGGTTCCGCTGTAAATATTAAACTCCTGGGAAACTCCTGTAAATATTAAACACCTGGCTTCCTGTAAATATTAAACTCTTGGTTCCCCTGTAAATATTAAACTCCTGGGAAACGCCTGCAAACATGAAACACCTGGCTTCCTGTAAATATTAAACTCTTGGTTCCCCTGTAAATATTAAACTCCTGGGAAACGCCTGTAAACATGAAACACCTGGCTTCCTGTAAATATTAAACTCTTTGTTCCCCTGTAGATATTAAACTCCTGGGAAACCCCTGTAAATAATAAACACCTGGTTTCCTGTAAATATTAAATTCTTGGTTCCCCTGTAAATATTTAAATCCTGGGAAACCCCTGTAAATATTAAACACCTGGTTTCCTGTGAATATTAAACTCTTGGTTCCCCTGTTAATATTAAACTCTTGGTTCCGCTGTAAATATTAAACTCCTGGGAAACTCCTGTAAATATTAAACACCTGGCTTCCTGTAAATATTAAACTCCTGGGAAACGCCTGCAAACATGAAACACCTGGCTTCCTGTAAATATTAAACTCTTGGTTCCCCTGTAAATATTAAACTCCTGGGAAACGCCTGCAAACATGAAACACCTGGCTTCCTGTAAATATTAAACTCTTGGTTCCCCTGTAAATATTAAACTCCTGGGAAACTCCTGTAAATATTAAACACCTGGTTTCCTGTCAATATTAAACTCTTCGTTCCCCTGCTAATATTAAACTCTTGGCTCCCCTGTAAATATTAAACTCGTGGGAAACACCTGTAAATATTAGACACCTGGTTCCCTGTACATATTAAACTCTTCCTTCCCCTGCTAATATTAAACTCTTGGTTCCCCTGTAAATATTAAACTCCTGGGAAACCCCTGTAAATAATAAACACCTGGTTTCCTGTAAATATTAAATTCTTGGTTCCCCTGTAAATATTTAAATCCTGGGAAACCCCTGTAAATATTAAACACCTGGTTTCCTGTGAATATTAAACTCTTGGTTCCCCTGTTAATATTAAATTCTTGGTTCCGCTGTAAATATTAAACTCCTGGGAAACTCCTGTAAATATTAAACACCTGGCTTCCTGTAAATATTAAACTCCTGGGAAACGCCTGCAAACATGAAACACCTGGCTTCCTGTAAATATTAAACTCTTGGTTCCCCTGTAAATATTAAACTCCTGGGAAACGCCTGCAAACATGAAACACCTGGCTTCCTGTAAATATTAAACTCTTGGTTCCCCTGTAAATATTAAACTCCTGGGAAACTCCTGTAAATATTAAACACCTGGTTTCCTGTCAATATTAAACTCTTCGTTCCCCTGCTAATATTAAACTCTTGGCTCCCCTGTAAATATTAAACTCGTGGGAAACTCCTGTAAATATTAGACACCTGGTTCCCTGTACATATTAAACTCTTCCTTCCCCTGCTAATATTAAACTCTTGGTTCCCCTGTAAATATTAAACTCCTGGGAAACTCCTGTAAATATTAGACACCTGGTTCCCTGTACATATTAAACTCTTCCTTCCCCTGCTAATATTAAATTCTTGGTTCCCCTGTAAATATTAAACTCCTGGGAAACGCCGGCAAAAATGAAACACCTGGCTTCCTGTAAATATTAAACTCTTGGTTCCCCTGTAAATATTAAACTCCTGGGAAACTCCTGTAAATATTAGACACCTGGTTCCCTGTACATATTAAACTCTTCCTTCCCCTGCTAATATTAAATTCTTGGTTCCCCTGTAAATATTAAACTCCTGGGAAACGCCGGCAAAAATGAAACACCTGGTTTCCTGTAAATATTAAACTCTTGGTTCCTCTGTAAATATTTAAATCATGGGAAACGCCTGTAAATATTAAACACGTGGTTTCCTGTAAATATTAAATTCTTGGTTCACCTGTAAATATTAAAATCCTGGGAAACCCCTGTAAATATTAAACATCTGGTTTCCTGTAAATATTAAACTCTTAATTCCCTTGTAAATAAAAAAATCCAGGGAATCCCCTGTAAATATTAAGCACCTGGTTGCCAATAAATAATAAACTCTTCTTTCCCCTGTTAATATTATACTCTTGGTTCCGCTGTAAATAGTAAACTCCTGGGAAACCCCTGTAAATATTAAACATCTGGTTTCCTGTAAATATTAAACTCTTAATTCCCTTGTAAATAAAAAAATCCAGGGAATCCCCTGTAAATATTAAGCACCTGGTTGCCAATAAATAATAAACTCTTCTTTCCCCTGTTAATATTATACTCTTGGTTCCGCTGTAAATATTAAACTCCTGGGAAACTCCTTTAAATATTGAACACCTGGTTTCCTGTAAATATTAACCTCTTCATTCCCTTTTTAATATTAAACTCTTGGTTCCCCTGTAAACATTAAACTCCTGGGAAATGCCTGTAAATATTAAACACCTGTTTTCCTGTAAATATTAAACTCTTCGTTCCCCTGCGAATATTAATCTCTTGGTTCCCCTGTAAATATTAAAGTCGTGGGAAACCCCTATAAATATTAGACACCTGGTTCCCTGGAAATATTGAACTCTTGTTTCCCCTGTAAATATTAAACTCCTGGGAAACGCCTGTAAATATTAAACACCTGGTTTCCTGTAAGTATTAAATTCTTGGTTCCCCTGTAAATATTAAACTCCTGGGAAACGCCTGTAAATATTAAACACCTGGTTTCCTGTAAATATTAAACTCTTCGTTCCCTTGTTAATATTAAACTCTTGGTTCCCCTGAAAATATTAAACTCTTTTTTCCCGAGTAAATATTAAAATCATGGGAAAAGCATTTAAATATTAAACACCTGCTTTCCTGCAAATATTAAACTCTTAATTCCCCTGTAAATATTAAATTCCTGGGAAACCCCTGTAAATATTAAACACCTGGTTTCCTGTTAATATTAAACTCTTGGTTCCCCTGTAAATATTAAACTCCTGGGAAACCCTGGAAATATTAAACGCCTGGATTCCTGTAAATATTAAACTCTTCATTCCCCTGTTAATATAAAACTCTTGGTACCCCTGTAAATATTAAACTGCTGGGAAACCCCTGTAAATATTAAACACCTGGTTTCCTGTAAATATTAAACTTTTCGTTCACTGTCAATATTAAACTCTTGGTTCGCCTGTAAATATTAAACTGCTGGGAAACTACTGTAAATATTACACACCTGGTTTCCTGTAAATAGTAAAATCTTGGTTCCGCTGTAAATATTAAAATCCTGGGAAACCATGTAAATATTAAAGTCTTCGGAAAGGCCTGTAAATATTAAACACCTGGTTTCCTGTAAATATTAAACTCTGCGTTCCCCTGTTAATATTAAACTCTTGGTTCCACTGTAAATATTAAACTCCTGGGAAACGCCTGTAAATATTAAACACCTGGGTTCCTGTAAATATTAAACTCTGCGTTCCCCTGTTAATATTAAACTCTTGGTTCCCCTGTAAATATTAAACTCCTGGGAAACCCCTGTAAATATTAAATTCTTGGGAAACCCCTGTAATTATTGAATTCTTGGTTCACCTGTAAATATTAAAATCCTGGAAAACCCCTATAAATAGTAAACACCTGGTTTCCTGTTAAATATTAAACTCTTGATTCCCCTGTATATATTAAATTCCTGGGAAACCACTGTAAATATTAAACACCTGGTTTCCTGCAAATATTAAACTCTTGGTTCCCCTGTAGATATTAAACTGCTGGGAAACCCCTGTAAATATTAAGCACCTGCATTCCTGTAAATATTAAATTCTTGGTTCCCCTGTCAATATTAAAATCCTGGGAAACGCCTGTAAACATTAAACACCTGGTTTCCTGTCAATATTAAACTCTTCGTTCCCTGTTAATATTAAACTCTTGGTTCCCCTGCAAATATTAAAATCCTGGGAAACCACTGTAAATATTAAACACCTGGTTTCCTGTGAATATTAAACTCTTGGTAACCCTGTTAATATTAAACTCTTGGTTCCGCTGTAAATATTAAACTCCTGGGAAACCATTGTAAATATTAAACACCTGGTTTCCTGTGACTATTAAACTCTTGGTTCCCCTGTAAATATTAAACTCCTGGGAAACCCCTGTAAACATGAAAAACCTGGTTTCCTGTAAATACTAAACTCTAGGTTCCCCTGTAAATATTAAAATCCTGGGAAATGCCTGTATATATTAAACACCTGGTTTCCTGTAAATATTAAACTCTTGATTCCTCTGTAAATATTAAAATCATGGGAAACGCCTGTAAATATTAAACACGTGGTTTCCTGTAAATATTAAACTCTTGGTACCCCTGTAAATATTAAACTCATGGGAAACCCCTGTAAATATTAAACACCTGGTTCCCTGTAAATATTAAACTCTTGGTTCCCCTGTAAATATTAAACTCCTGGGAAACGCCTGTAAATATTAAACACCTGGTTTCCTGTAAATATTAAACCCTGGGGAAACCCTGGAAATATTAAAATCCTGGGAAACCCCTGTAAATATTAAACACTTGGTTTCCTGTAAATATTAAGCTCTTGGTTCCATTGTCAATATTAAAATCCTGGGAAACCACTGTAAATATTAAAACCTGGTTTCCTGTAAAGGTTAAACTCTTCGTTCCCCTGTTAATAAAAAACTCTTGGTTCCCCTGTAAATATTAATCTCCTGGGAAACCCCGGTAAACATTAAACACCTGCTTACCTGGAAATATTAAACTCTTAATTCCCCTTTAAATATTAAATTCCTGGGAAACGCCAGTAAACATTAAACACCTGGTTTCCTGTAAATATTAAACTCTTGGTTCCCCTGTAAATATTAAACTCTTGGGAAACGAATGTAAATATTAAACACCTGGTTTCCTGGAAATATTTAATTCTTGGTTCCCCTGTAAGTATTAAAATCCTGGGAAAGGCCTGTAAATATTATACACCTGGTTTCCTGTAAATATTAAACTCTGCGTTCCCCTGTAAATATTAAACTCCTGGGAAACCCCTGTAAACATGAAAAAACTGGTTTCCTGTAAATATTAAACTCTTGGTTCCCCTGCAGATATTAAACTCCTGGGAAATGCCTGTAAATATTAAACACCTGGTTTCCTGTAAATATTAAACTCTGCGTTCCCCTGTAAATATTAAACTCCTCGGAAACCCCTGTAAACATGAAACACCTGGTTTCCTGTCAATATTAAACTCTTGATTCCTCTGTAAATATTAAACTCCTGGGAAACGCCTGTAAATATTAAACACCTGGTTCCCTGTAAATATTAAACTCTTGGTTCCCCTGTAAATATTAAACTCCTGGGAAACGCCTGTAAATATTAAACATCTGGTTCCCTGTAAATATTAAACTCTTGGTTCCCCTGTAAATATTAAACTCCTGGGAAACGCCTGTAAATATTACACACCTGGTTTCCTGTAAAGGTTAAACTCTTGGTTCCCCTGTAAATATTAATCTCCTGGGAAACCCCTGTAAATATTAAACACCTGGTTTCCTGTAAATATTAAACTCTGCGTTCCCCTGTAAATATTAAACTCCTCGGAAACCCCTGTAAACATGAAACACCTGGTTTCCTGTCAATATTAAACTCTTGATTCCTCTGTAAATATTAAACTCCTGGGAAACGCCTGTAAATATTAAACACCTGGTTCCCTGTAAATATTAAACTTTTGGTTCCGCTGTAAATATTAAACTCCTGGGAAACGCCTGTAAATATTAAACACCTGGTTCCCTGTAAATATTAAACTCTTGGTTCCCCTGTAAATATTAAACTCCTGGGAAACGCCTGTAAATATTAAACACCTGGTTCCCTGTAAATATTAAACTCTTGGTTCCCCTGTAAATATTAAATTCCTGGGAAACGCCTGTAAATATTAAACACCTGGTTCCCTGTAAATATTAAACTCTTGGTTCCCCTGTAAATATTAAACTCCTGGGAAACGCCTGTAAATATTACACACCTGGTTTCCTGTAAATATTAAACTCTGCGTTCCCCTGTAAATATTAAACTCCTCGGAAACCCCTGTAAACATGAAACACCTGGTTTCCTGTCAATATTAAACTCTTGATTCCTCTGTAAATATTAAACTCCTGGGAAACGCCTGTAAATATTAAACACCTGGTTCCCTGTAAATATTAAACTTTTGGTTCCGCTGAAAATATTAAACTCCTGGGAAACGCCTGTAAATATTAAACACCTGGTTCCCTGTAAATATTAAACTCTTGGTTCCCCTGTAAATATTAAACTCCTGGGAAACGCCTGTAAATATTAAACACCTGGTTCCCTGTAAATATTAAACTCTTGGTTCCCCTGTAAATATTAAACTCCTGGGAAACGCCTGTACATATTACACACCTGGTTTCCTGTAAAGGTTAAACTCTTCGTTCCCCTGTTAATATAAAACTCTTGGTTCCCCTGTAAATATTAATCTCCTGGGAAACCCCGGTAAACATTAAACACCTGCTTACCTGGAAATATTAAACTCTTAATTCCCCTTTAAATATTAAATTCCTGGGAAACGCCAGTAAACATTAAACACCTGGTTTCCTGTAAATATTAAACTCTTGGTTCCCCTGTAAATATTAAACTCTTGGGAAACGAATGTAAATTTTAAACACCTGGTTTCCTGTAAATATTAAATTCTTGGTTCACCTGTAAATATTAAAATCCTGGGAAACCCCTGTAAATATTAAACACCTGGATTCCTGAAAATATTAAACTCTTGGTTCCCCTGTAAATATTAAACTCCTGGGAAACGCCTGTAAATATTACACACCTGGTTTCCTGTAAAGGTTAAACTCTTGGTTCCCCTGTAAATATTAATCTCCTGGGAAACCCCGGTAAACATTAAACACCTGGTTTCCTGTAAATATTAAACTCTTGGTTCCCCTGTAAATATTAAACTCTTGGGAAACGAATGTAAATATTAAACACCTGGTTTCCTGTAAATATTTAATTCTTGGTTCCCCTGTAAGTATTAAAATCCTGGGAAAGGCCTGTAAATATTATACACCTGGTTTCCTGTAAATATTAAACTCTTGGTTCCCCTGTAAATATTAAACTCCTGGGAAATGCCTGTAAATATTAAACACCTGGTTTCCTGTAAATATTAAACTCTGCGTTCCCCTGTAAATATTAAACTCCTCGGAAACCCCTGTAAACATGAAACACCTGGTTTCCTGTCAATATTAAACTCTTGATTCCTCTGTAAATATTAAACTCCTGGGAAACGCCTGTAAATATTAAACACCTGGTTCCCTGTAAATATTAAACTCTTGGTTCCCCTGTAAATATTAAACTCCTGGGAAACGCCTGTAAATATTAAACACCTGGTTCCCTGTAAATATTAAACTCTTGGTTCCCCTGTAAATATTAAACTCCTGGGAAACGTCTGTAAATATTACACACCTGGTTTCCTGTAAAGGTTAAACTCTTCGTTCCCCTGTTAATATAAAACTCTTGGTTCCCCTGTAAATATTAATCTCCTTGGAAACCCCGGTAAACATTAAACACCTGCTTACCTGGAAATATTAAACTCTTAATTCCCCTTTAAATATTAAATTGCTGGGAAACGCCAGTAAACATTAAACACCTGGTTTCCTGTAAATATTAAACTCTTGGTTCCCCTGTAAATATTAAACTCTTGGGAAATGAATGTAAATTTTAAACACCTGGTTTCCTGTAAATATTAAATTCTTGGTTGACCTGTAAATATTAAAATCCTGGGAAACCCCTGTAAATATTAAACACCTGGTTTCCTGAAAATATTAAACTCTTGGTTCCCCTGTAAATATTAAACTCCTGGGAAACCCCTGTAAATATTAAATTCCTGGGAAACCCCTGTAATTATTGAATTCTTGGTTCCCCTGTAAATATTAAAATCCTGGGAAGCGGCGGTAAATATTAAACACCAGGTTTCCTGTAAAGGTTAAACTCTTCGTTCCCCTGTTCATAAAAAACTCTTGGTTCCCCTGTAAATATTAATCTCCTGGGAAACCCCGGTAAACATTAAACACCTGGTTTCCTGTAAATATTAAACTCTTGGTTCCCTGTAAATATTAAACTCTTGGGAAACGAATGTAAATATTATACACCTGGTTTCCTGTAAATATTAAACTCTGCGTTCCCCTGTAAATATTAAACTCCTGGGAAACCCCTGTAAACATGAAAAACCTGGTTTCCTGTAAATATTAAACTCTTGGTTCCCCTGCAGATATTAAACTCCTGGGAAATGCCTGTAAATATTAAACACCTGGTTTCCTGTAAATATTAAACTCTGCGTTCCCCTGTAAATATTAAACTCCTCGGAAACCCCTGTAAACATGAAACACCTGGTTTCCTGTCAATATTAAACTCTTGATTCCTCTGTAAATATTAAACTCCTGGGAAACGCCTGTAAATATTAAACACCTGGTTCCCTGTAAATATTAAACTTTTGGTTCCGCTGTAAATATTAAACTCCTGGGAAACGCCTGTAAATATTAAACACCTGGTTCCCTTTAAATATTAAACTCTTGGTTCCCCTGTAAATATTAAACTCCTGGGAAACGCCTGTAAATATTAAACACCTGGTTCCCTGTAAATATTAAACTCTTGGTTCCCCTGTAAATATTAAACTCCTGGGAAACGCCTGTAAATATTAAACACCTGGTTCCCTGTAAATATTAAACTCTTGGTTCCCCTGTAAATATTAAACTCCTGGGAAACGCCTGTAAATATTACACACCTGGTTTCCTGTAAATATTAAATTCTTGGTTCCCCTGTAAATATTAAAATCCTGGGAAACCCCTGTAAATATTAAACACCTGGTTTCCTGTAAATATTAAATTCTTGGTTCCCCTGTAAGTATTAAAATCCTGGGAAAGGCCTGTAAATATTAAATTCCTGGGAAGCCCCTGTAATTATTGAATTCTTGGTTCCCCTGTAAATATTAAAATCCTGGGAAACCACGGTAAATATTAAACACCAGGTTTCCTGTAAATATTAAACTCTTGGTTCCCCTGTAAATATTAAAATCCTGGGAAACACCTGTAAATATTAAACACCTGGTTTCCTGTAAATATTAAATTCTTGGTTCACCTGTAAATATTAAAATCCTGGGAAACCCTTGTAAATATTAAACACCTGGTTTCCTGTGAATATTAAACTCTTGGTTCCCCTGTAAATATTAAACTCCTGGGAAACGCCTGTAAATATTACACACCTGGTTTCCTGTAAAGGTTAAACTCTTCGTTCCCCTGTTAATATAAAACTCTTGGTTCCCCTGTAAATATTAATCTCCTTGGAAACCCCGGTAAACATTAAACACCTGCTTACCTGGAAATATTAAACTCTTAATTCCCCTTTAAATATTAAATTGCTGGGAAACGCCAGTAAATATTAAACACCTGGTTTCCTGTAAATATTAAATTCTTGGTTCACCTGTAAATATTAAAATCCTGGGAAACCCCTGTAAATATTAAACACCTGGTTTCCTGAAAATATTAAACTCTTGGTTCCCCTGTAAATATTAAACTCCTGGGAAACCCCTGTAAATATTAAATTCCTGGGAAACCCCTGTAATTATTGAATTCTTGGTTCCCCTGTAAATATTAAAATCCTGGGAAGCCGCGGTAAATATTAAACACCAGGTTTCCTGTAAATATTAAACTCTTGGTTCCACTGTAAATATTAAACACCTGGGAAATGCCTGTATATATTAAACACCTGGTTTCCTGTAAATATTAAACTCTTGGTTCCCCTGTAAATATTAAACTCCTGGGAAATGCCTGTATATATTAAACACCTGGTTTCCTGTAAATATTAAACTCTTGGTTCCCCTGTAAATATTAAACTCCTGGGAAATGCCTGTAAATATTAAACACGTGGTTTCCTGTAAATATTAAACTCCTGGGAAATGGTTGTATAAATTAAACACCTGGTTTCCTGTCAATATTAAACTCTTGATTCCTCTGTAAATATTAAAATCATGGGAAACGCCTGTAAATATTAAACACCTGGTTTCCTGTAATTATTGAATTCTTGGTTCCCCTGTAAATATTAAATTCTTGGTTCCCCTGTAAATATTAAACTCCTGGAAACCCCTGTAAATATTAAATTCCTGGGAAACCCCTGTAAATATTAAATTCTTGGTTCCCCTGTAAATATTAAACTCCAGGGAAACCCATGTAAACATGAAAAACGTGGTTCCCTGTCAATACTAAACTCTTGGTTCCCCTGTAAATATTAAAATCATGGGAAACGCCTGTAAATATTAAACACGTGGTTTCCTGTAAATATTAAATTCTTGCTTCACCTGTAAATATTAAACTCCTGGGAAACGCCTGTAAATATTAAACACCTGGTTCCCTGTAAATATTAAACTCTTGGTTCCCCTGTAAATATTAAACTCCTGGGAAACGCCTGTAAATATTAAACACCTGGTTTCCTGTAAATATTAAACCCTGGGGAAACCCTGGAAATATTAAAATCCTGGGAAATGGTTGTATATATTAAACACCTGGTTTCCTGTAAAGGTTAAACTCTTCGTTCCCCTGTTAATATAAAACTCTTGGTTCCCCTGTAAATATTAATCTCCTGGGAAACCCCTGTAAATATTAAACACCTGGTTTCCTGTAAATATTAAATTCTTGGTTCCCCTGTAAGTATTAAAATCCTGGGAAAGGCCTGTAAATATTAAATTCCTGGGAAGCCCCTGTAATTATTGAATTCTTGGTTCCCCTGTAAATATTAAAATCCTGGGAAACCACGGTAAATATTAAACACCAGGTTTCCTGTAAATATTAAACTCTTGGTTCCCCTGTAAATATTAAAATCCTGGGAAACACCTGTAAATATTAAACACCTGGTTTCCTGTAAATATTAAATTCTTGGTTCACCTGTAAATATTAAAATCCTGGGAAACCCTTGTAAATATTAAACACCTGGTTTCCTGTGAATATTAAACTCTTGGTTCCCCTGTAAATATTAAACTCCTGGGAAACGCCTGTAAATATTAAACACGTGGTTTCCTGTAAATATTAAACTCTTGGTTCCCCTGTAAATATTAAAATCCTGGGAAACCCATGGAAACATGAAAAACCTGGTTCCCTGTAAAGACTAAACTCTTGGTTCCCCTGTAAATATTAAACTCCTGGGAAATGCCTGTATATATTAAACACCTGGTTTCCTGTAAATATTAAACTCTTGGTTCCCCTGTAAATATTAAAATCATGGGAAACGCCTGTAAATATTAAACACGTGGTTTCCTGTAAATATTAAATTCTTGCTTCACCTGTAAATATTAAACTCCTGGGAAACGCCTGTAAATATTAAACACCTGGTTCCCTGTAAATATTAAACTCTTGGTTCCCCTGTAAATATTAAACTCCTGGGAAACGCCTGTAAATGTTAAACACCTGGTTCCCTGTAAATATTAAACCCTGGGGAAACCCTGGAAATATTAAAATCCTGGGAAACCCCTGTACATATTAAACACTTGGTTTCCTGTAAATATTAAGCTCTTGGTTCCATTGTCAATATTAAAATCCTGGGAAACCACTGCAAATATTAAACACCTGGTTTCCTGTAAAGGTTAAACTCTTCGTTCCCCTGTTAATATAAAACTCTCGTTTCCCCTTTAAATATTAAATTCCTGGGAAACGCCAGTAAACATTAAACACCTGGTTTCCTGTAAATATTAAATTCTTTGTTCCCTTGTAAATATTAAAATCCTGAAAAACCCCTGTAAATATTAAACACCTGGTTTCCTGTAAATATTAAATTCTTGGTTCCCCTGTAAATATTAAAATCCTGAGAAACCCCTGTAAATATTAAACACCTGGTTTCCTGTAATAATTAAATTCTTGGTTCCCCAGTAAATATTAAAATCCTGGGAAAGGCCTGTAAATATTAAACACCTGGTTTCCTGTAGATATTAAACTCTTGGTTCCAATGTAAATATTACACTTTCGGGAAACGCCTGTAAATATTAAACACCTGGTTTCCTGTAAATATTAAACTGTGCATTCCCCTGTTAATATTAAACTCTTCATTCCCCTGTTAATATTAAACTCTTGGTTCCCCTGTAAATATTAAACTCCTGGGAAACCCCTGTAAATATTAAATTCCTGGGAAACCCCTGTAATTATTGAATTCTTGGTTCCCCTGTAAATATTAAAATCCTGGGAAACCGTGGTAAATATTAAACACCTGGTTTCCTGTAAATATTAAACACCTGGTTTCCTGTAAATATTAAATTCTTGGTTCACCTGTAAATATTAAAATCCTGGGAAACCCCTGTAAATATTAAACACCTGGTTTCCTCTAAATATTAAACTCTTGATTCCCCTGTAAATATTAAATTCCAGGGAAACCACTGTAAATATTAAACACCTGGTTTCCTGTCAATATTAAACTCTTCGTTCCCATGTTAATATTAAACTCTTGGTTCCCCTGTAAATATTAAACTCTTGGGAAACGAATGTAAATATTAAACACCTGGTTTCCTGTAAATATTAAATTCTTGGTTCCCCTGTAAGTATTAAAATCCTGGGAAAGGCCTGTAAATATTATATACCTGGTTTCCTGTAAATATTAAACTCTGCGTTCCCCTGTAAATATTAAACTCCTGGGAAACCCCTGTAAACATGAAAAACCTGGTTTCCTGTAAATATTAAACTCTTGGTTCCCCTGCAGATATTAAACTCCTGGGAAATGCCTGTAAATATTAAACACCTGGTTTCCTGTAAATATTAAACTCTGCGTTCCCCTGTAAATATTAAACTCCTCGGAAACCCCTGTAAACATGAAACACCTGGTTTCCTGTCAATATTAAACTCTTGATTCCTCTGTAAATATTAAACTTCTGGGAAATGCCTGTAAATATTAAACACCTGGTTCCCTGTAAATATTAAACTTTTGGTTCCCCTGTAAATATTAAACTCCTGGGAAATGCCTGTAAATATTAAACACGTGGTTTCCTGTAAATATTAAACTCCTGGGAAATGGTTGTATAAATTAAACACCTGGTTTCCTGTCAATATTAAACTCTTGATTCCTCTGTAAATATTAAAATCATGGGAAACGCCTGTAAATATTAAACACGTGGTTTCCTGTAAATATTAAATTCTTGGTTCCCCTGTAAATATTAAACTACTGGAAACCCCTGTAAATATTAAATTCCTGGGAAACCCCTGTAATTATTGAATTCTTGGTTCCCCTGGAAATATTAAAATCCTGGGAAACGGCGGTAAATGTTAAACACCAGGTTTCCTGTAAATATTAAACTCTTGGTTCCTCTGTAAATATTAAACTCCTGGGAAATGCCTGTATATATTAAACACCTGGTTTCCTGTAAATATTAAACTCTTGGTTCCCCTGTAAATATTAAACTCCTGGGAAATGCCTGTATATATTAAACACCTGGTTTCCTGTAAATATTAAACTCTTGGTTCCCCTGTAAATATTAAAATCATGGGAAACGCCTGTAAATATTAAACACGTGGTTTCCTGTAAATATTAAATTCTTGCTTCACCTGTAAATATTAAACTCCTGGGAAACGCCTGTAAATATTAAACACCTGGTTCCCTGTAAATATTAAACTCTTGGTTCCCCTGTAAATATTAAACTCCTGGGAAACGCCTGTAAATATTAAACACCTGGTTCCCTGTAAATATTAAACCCTGGGGAAACCCTGGAAATATTAAAATCCTGGGAAACCCCTGTACATATTAAACACTTGGTTTCCTGTAAATATTAAGCTCTTGGTTCCATTGTCAATATTAAAATCCTGGGAAACCACTGCAAATATTAAACACCTGGTTTCCTGTAAAGGTTAAACTCTTCGTTCCCCTGTTAATATAAAACTCTTGTTTCCCCTTTAAATATTAAATTCCTGGGAAACGCCAGTTAACATTAAACACCTGGTTTCCTGTAAATATTAAATTCTTTGTTCCCTTGTAAATATTAAAATCCTGAAAAACCCCTGTAAATCTTAAACACCTGGTTTCCTGTAAATATTAAATTCTTGGTTCCCCTGTAAATATTAAAATCCTGAGAAACCCCTGTAAATATTAAACACCTGGTTTCCTGTAATAATTAAATTCTTGGTTCCCCAGTAAATATTAAAATCCTGGGAAAGGCCTGTAAATATTAAACACCTGGTTTCCTGTAGATATTAAACTCTTGGTTCCGCTGTAAATATTACACTTTCGGGAAACGCCTGTAAATATTAAACACCTGGTTTCCTGTAAATATTAAACTCTGCATTCCCCTGTTAATATTAAACTCTTCAATCCCCTGTTAATATTAAACTCTTGGTTCCCCTGTAAATATTAAACTCCTGGGAAACCCCTGTAAATATTAAATTCCTGGGAAACCCCTGTAATTATTGAATTCTTGGTTCCCCTGTAA
The DNA here is from genome assembly GCF_036365525.1 of Heterodontus francisci. NCBI lineage: Eukaryota > Metazoa > Chordata > Chondrichthyes > Heterodontiformes > Heterodontidae > Heterodontus > Heterodontus francisci. The sequence continues at coordinate 13,870,415 of NC_090384.1, read as the reverse complement.
ATATTAAAATCCTGGGAAACCGTGGTAAATATTAAACACCTGGTTTCCTGTAAATATTAAATTCTTGATTCACCTGTAAATATTAAAATCCTGGGAAACCCCTGTAAATATTAAACACCTGGTTTCCTCTAAATATTAAACTCTTGATTCCCCTGTAAATATTAAATTCCAGGGAAACCACTGTAAATATTAAACACCTGGTTTCCTGTCAATATTAAACTCTTCGTTCCCATGTTAATATTAAACTCTTGGTTCCCCTGTAAATATTAAACTGCTGGGAAACCCCTGTAAATATTAAGCACCTGGTTTCCTGTAAATATTAAACTCTTCGTTCCCCTGTTAATATTAAACTCTTGGGAAACGAATGTAAATTTTAAACACCTGGTTCCCCTGTAAATATTAACTCCTGGGAAACCCATGGAAACATGAAAAACCTGGTTTCCTGTAAATACTAAACTCTTGGTTCCCCTGTAAATATTAAAGTCCTGGGAAATGCCTGTATATATTAAACACCTGGTTTCCTGTAAATATTAAACTCTTGATTCCAAAGTAAATATTAAAATCATGGGAAACGCCTGTAAATATTAAACACGTGGTTTCCTGTAAATATTAAACTCCTGGGAAACCCCTGTAAATATTAAACACCTGGTTCCCTGTAAATATTAAACTCTTGGTTCCCCTGTAAATATTAAACTCCTGGGAAACGCCTGTAAATATTAAACACCTGGTTTCCTGTAAATATTAAACCCTGGGGAAACCCTGGAAATATTAAAATCCTGGGAAACCCCTGTACATATTAAACACTTGGTTTCCTGTAAATATTAAGCTCTTGGTTCCATTGTCAATATTAAAATCCTGGGAAACCACTGCAAATATTAAACACCTGGTTTCCTGTAAAGGTTAAACTCTTCGTTCCCCTGTTAATATAAAACTCTTGTTTCCCCTTTAAATATTAAATTCCTGGGAAACGCCAGTAAACATTAAACACCTGGTTTCCTGTAAATATTAAATTTTGGTTCCCTTGTAAATATTAAAATCCTGAGAAACCCCTGGAAATATTAAACACCTGGTTTCCTGTAAATATTAAATTCTTGGTTCCCCTGTAAATATTACAATCCTGAGAAACCCCTGTAAATATTAAACACCTGGTTTCCTGTAAATATTAAATTCTTGGTTCCCCAGTAAATAGTAAAATCCTGGGAAAGGCCTCTAAATATTAAATTCCTGGTTTCCTGTAAATATTAAACTCTTGGTTCCGCTGTAGATATTACACTCCTGGGAAACGCCTGTAAATATTAAACACCTGGTTTCCTCAAAATATTAAACTCTGCATTCCCCTGTTAATATTAAACTCTTCATTCCCTGTTAATATTAAACTCTTGGTTCCCCTGTAAATATTAAACTCCTGGGAAACCCCTGTAAATATTAAATTCCTGGGAAACCCCTGTAATTATTGAATTCTTGGTTCCCCTGTAAATATTAAAATCCTGGGAAACGCCTGTAAATATTAAACACCTGGTTTCCTGTAAATATTAAACACTTGGTTCCCCTGTAAATATTAAAATCCTGGGAAACCCCTGTAAACATTAAACACCTGGTTTCCTCTAAATATTAAACTCTTGGTTCCCCTGTAAATATTAAACTCCTGGGAAACCCCTGTAAATATTAAATTCCTGGGAAACCCCTGTAATTATTGAATTCTTGGTTCCCCTGTAAATATTAAAATCCTGGGAAACCGTGGTAAATATTAAACACCTGATTTCCTGTAAATATTAAACTCTTGGTTCCCCTGTAAATATTAAAATCCTGGGAAACCCCTGTAAACATTAAACACCTGGTTTCCTCTAAATATTAAACTCTTGATTCCCCTGTAAATATTAAATTCCAGGGAAACCACTGTAAATATTAAACACCTGGTTTCCTGTCAATATTAAACTCTTCGTTCCCATGTTAATATTAAACTCTTTGTTCCCCTATAAGTACTAAACTCCTGGGAAGTCCTGTAAATATTAAACACCTGGTTTCCTGTAAATATTAAACTCTGCATTCCCCTGTTAATATTAAACTCTTCATTCCCATGTTAATATTAACCTCTTGGTTCCCCTGTAAATATTAAACTCCTGGGAAACCCCTGTAAATATTAAATTCCTGGGAAACCCCTGTAATTATTGAATTCTTGGTTCCCCTGTAAATATTAAAATCCTGGGAAACTGTGGTAAATATTAAACACCTGGTTTCCTGTAAATATTAAACTCTTGGTTCCCCTGTAAATATTAAAATCCTGGGAAACGCCTGTAAATATTAAACACCTGGTTTCCTGTAAATATTAAATTCTTGGTTCACCTGTAAATATTAAAATCCTGGGAAACCCCTGTAAATATTAAACACCTGGTTTCCTCTAAATATTAAACTCTTGGTTCCCCTGTAAATATTAAACTGCTGGGAAACCCCTGTAAATATTAAACACCTGGTTTCCTGTAAATATTAAACTCTTGGTTCCCCTGTAAATATTAAAGTCCTGGGAAACCCCTTTAAACATTAAACACCTGGTTTCCAATAAATATTAAATTCCTGGTTCAGCTGTAAATATAAACTCCTGGGAAAGCACTATAAATATTAAACGCTTCGTTCCCCTGTAAATATTAAACACCTGGTTTCCTGTGAATATTAAACTCTTGGTTCCCCTGTAAATATTAAAATCCTGGGAAACGCCTGTAAATATTAAACACCTGGTTTCCTGTAAATATTAAATTCTTGGTTCACCTGTAAATATTAAAATCCTGGGAAACCCCTGTAAATATTAAACACCTGGTTTCCTCTAAATATTAAACTCTTGGTTCCCCTGTAAATATTAAACTGCTGGGAAACCCCTGTAAATATTAAACACCTGGTTTCCTGTAAATATTAAACTCTTGGTTCCCCTGTAAATATTAAAGTCCTGGGAAACCCCTTTAAACATTAAACACCTGGTTTCCAATAAATATTAAATTCCTGGTTCAGCTGTAAATATAAACTCCTGGGAAAGCACTATAAATATTAAACGCTTCGTTCCCCTGTAAATATTAAACACCTGGTTTCCTGTTAATATTAAACTCCTGGTTCCGCTGTAAATATTAAAATCCTGGGAAACCCTGTATATATTAAAGTCCTGGGAAAGGCCTGTAAATATTAAACACCTGGTTTCCTGTAAATATTAAACTCTTGGTTCTGCTGTAAATATTACACTCCTGGGAAACGCCTGTAAATATTAAACACCTGGTTTCCTGTAAATATTAAACTCTTGGTTCCGCTGTAAATATTACACTCCTGGGAAATGCCTGTAAATATTAAACACCTGGTTTCCTGTAAATATTAAACTCTGCGTTCCCCTGTTAATATTAAACTCTTCATTCCTCTGTTAATATTAAACTCTTGGTTCCCCTGGAAATATTAAACTCCTGGGAAACCCCTGTAAATATTAAAATCCTGGGAAACCGCGGTAAATATTATACACCTGGTTTCCTGTAAATATTAAACTCTGCGTTCCCCTGTAAATATTAAACTCCTGGGAAACCCCTGTAAACATGAAAAACCTGGTTTCCTGTAAATATTAAACTCTTGGTTCCCCTGTAAATATTAAACACCTAGGAAACGCCTGTAAATATTAAACACCTGGTTCCCTGTAAATATTAAACTCTTGGTTCCCCTGTAAATATTAAACTCCTGGGAAACGCCTCTAAATATTAAACACCTGGTTCCCTGTAAATATTAAACTCTTGGTTCCCCTGCAAATATTAAACTCCTGGGAAACGCCTGTACATATTAAACACCTGGTTTCCTGTAAAGGTTAAACTCTTCGTTCCCCTGTTAATATAAAACTCTTGGTTCCCCTGTAAATATTAATCTCCTGGGAAACCCCGTTAAACATTAAACACCTGCTTACCTGGAAATATTAAACTCTTAATTCCCCTTTAAATATTAAATTCCTGGGAAACGCCAGTAAACATTAAACACCTGGTTTCCTGTAAATATTAAACTCTTGGTTCCCCTGTAAATATTAAATTCTTGGTTCACCTGTAAATATTAAAATCCTGGGAAACCCCTGCAAATATTAAACACCTGATTTCCTGAAAATATTAAACTCTTGGTTCCCCTGTAAATATTAAACTCCTGGGAAACCCCTGTCAATATTAAATTCCTGGGAAACCCCTGTAATTATTGAATTCTTGGTTCCCCTGTAAATATTAAAATCCTGGGAAACCGTGGTAAATATTAAACACCTGATTTCCTGTAAATATTAAACTCTTGGTTCCCCTGTACATATTAAACTCCTGGGAAACCCCTGTAAATATTAAATTCCTGGGAAACCCCTGTAATTATTGAATTCTTGGTTCCCCTGTAAATATTAAAATCCTGGGAATCTGTGGTAAATATTAAACACCTGGTTTCCTGTAAATATTAAACTCTTGGTTCCCCTGTAAATATTAAAATCCTGGGAAACGCCTGTAAATATTAAACACCTGGTTTCCTGTAAATATTAAATTCTTGGTTCACCTGTAAATATTAAAATCCTGGGAAACCCCTGTAAATATTAAACACCTGGTTTCCTCTAAATATTAAACTCTTGGTTCCGCTGTAAATATTAAACTGCTGGGAAACCCCTGTAAATATTAAGCACCTGGTTTCCTGTAAATATTAAACTCTTCGTTCCCTGTTAATATTAAACTCTTTGTTCCCCTATAAGTACTAAACTCCTGGGAACTCCTGTAAATATTAAACACCTGGTTTCCTGTAAATATTAAACTCTTGGTTCCCCTGTAAATATTAAAGTCCTGGGAAACGCCTGTAAATATTAAACACCTGGTTTCCTGTAAATATTAAACTCTTGGTTCCCCTGTAAATATTAAAGTCCTGGGAAACCCCTTTAAACATTAAACACCTGGTTTCCAATAAATATTAAATTCCTGGTTCAGCTGTAAATATAAACTCCTGGGAAAGCACTATAAATATTAAACACTTCGTTCCCCTGTAAATATTAAACACCTGGTTTCCTGTAAATATTAAATTCTTGGTTCACCTGTAAATATTAAACTGCTGGGAAACCCCTGTAAATATTAAGCACCTGGTTTCCTGTTAATATTAAACTCTTTGTTCCCCTATAAGTACTAAACTCCTGGGAACTCCTGTAAATATTAAACACCTGGTTTCCTGTAAATATTAAACTCTTGGTTCCCCTGTAAATATTAAAGTCCTGGGAAACGCCTGTAAATATTAAACACCTGGTTTCCTGTAAATATTAAACTCTTGGTTCCCCTGTAAATATTAAAGTCCTGGGAAACCCCTTTAAACATTAAACACCTGGTTTCCAATAAATATTAAATTCCTGGTTCAGCTGTAAATATAAACTCCTGGGAAAGCACTATAAATATTAAACGCTTCGTTCCCCTGTAAATATTAAACACCTGGTTTCCTGTGAATATTAAACTCTTGGTTCCCCTGTTAATATTAAACTCCTGGTTCCGCTGTAAATATTAAAATCCTGGGAAACCCTGTATATATTAAAGTCCTGGGAAAGGCCTGTAAATATTAAACACCTGGTTTCCTGTAAATATTAAACTCTTGGTTCCGCTGTAAATATTACACTCCTGGGAAACGCCTGTAAATATTAAACACCTGGTTTCCTGTAAATATTAAACTCTTGGTTCCGCTGTAAATATTACACTCCTGGGAAATGCCTGTAAATATTAAACACCTGGTTTCCTGTAAATATTAAACTCTGCGTTCCCCTGTTAATCTTAAACTCTTCATTCCTCTGTTAATATTAAACTCTTGGTTCCCCTGGAAATATTAAACTCCTGGGAAACCCCTGTAAATATTAAAATCCTGGGAAACCGCGGTAAATATTATACACCTGGTTTCCTGTAAATATTAAACTCTGCGTTCCCCTGTAAATATTAAACTCCCGGGAAACCCCTGTAAACATGAAAAACATGGTTTCCTGTAAATATTAAACTCTTGGTTCCCCTGTAAATATTAAACTCCTGGGAAACGCCTGTACATATTAAACACCTGGTTTCCTGTAAAGGTTAAACTCTTCGTTCCCCTGTTAATATAAAACTCTTGGTTCCCCTGTAAATATTAATCTCCTGGGAAACCCCGCTAAACATTAAACACCTGCTTACCTGGAAATATTAAACTCTTAATTCCCCTTTAAATATTAAATTCCTGGGAAACGCCAGTAAACATTAAACACCTGGTTTCCTGTAAATATTAAACTCTTGGTTCCCCTGTAAATATTAAACTCTTGGGAAACGAATGTAAATTTTAAACACCTGGTTTCCTGTAAATATTAAATTCTTGGTTCACCTGTAAATATTAAAATCCTGGGAAACCCCTGCAAATATTAAACACCTGGTTTCCTGAAAATATTAAACTCTTGGTTCCCCTGTAAATATTAAACTCCTGGGAAACCCCTGTAAATATTAAACACCTGCTTACCTGGAAATATTAAACTCTTAATTCCCCTTTAAATATTATACTCCTGGGAAAAGCCAGTAAACATTAAATACCTGGTTTCCTGTAAATACTAAACTCTTGGTTCCCCTGTAAATATTAAAATCCTGGGAAACCCCTGTAAATATTAAACACCTGATTTCCTGTAAATATTAAATTCTTGGTTCCCCTGTAAATATTAAAATCCTGGGAAACCCCTGTAAATATTAAACACCTGGTTTCCTGTAAATATTAAATTCTTGGTTCCCCTGTAAGTATTAAAATCCTGGGAAAGGCCTGTAAATATTAAATTCCTGGGAAGCCCCTGTAATTATTGAATTCTTGGTTCCCCTGTAAATGTTAAAATCCTGGGAAACCACGGTAAATATTAAACACCAGGTTTCCTGTAAATATTAAACTCTTGGTTCCCCTGTAAATATTAAAATCCTGGGAAACACCTGTAAATATTAAACACCTGGTTTCCTGTAATAATTAAATTCTTGGTTCCCCAGTAAATATTAAAATCCTGGGAAAGGCCTGTAAATATTAAACACCTGGTTTCCTGTAGATATTAAACTCTTGGTTCCGCTGTAAATATTACACTTTCGGGAAACGCCTGTAAATATTAAACACCTGGTTTCCTGTAAATATTAAACTCTGCATTCCCCTGTTAATATTAAACTCTTCATTCCCCTGTTAATATTAAACTCTTGGTTCCCCTGTAAATATTAAACTCCTGGGAAACCCCTGTAAATATTAAATTCCTGGGAAACCCCTGTAATTATTGAATTCTTGGTTCCCCTGTAAATATTAAAATCCTGGGAAACCGTGGTAAATATTAAACACCTGGTTTCCTGTAAATATTAAACACCTGGTTTCCTGTAAATATTAAATTCTTGGTTCACCTGTAAATATTAAAATCCTGGGAAACCCCTGTAAATATTAAACACCTGGTTTCCTCTAAATATTAAACTCTTGATTCCCCTGTAAATATTAAATTCCAGGGAAACCACTGTAAATATTAAACACCTGGTTTCCTGTCAATATTAAACTCTTCGTTCCCATGTTAATATTAAACTCTTGATTCCCCTGTAAATATTAAACTCTTGGGAAACGAATGTAAATATTAAACACCTGGTTTCCTGTAAATATTAAATTCTTGGTTCCCCTGTAAGTATTAAAATCCTGGGAACGGCCTGTAAATATTATACACCTGGTTTCCTGTAAATATTAAACTCTGCGTTCCCCTGTAAATATTAAACTCCTGGGAAACCCCTGTAAACATGAAAAACCTGGTTTCCTGTAAATATTAAACTCTTGGTTCCCCTGCAGATATTAAACTCCTGGGAAATGCCTGTAAATATTAAACACCTGGTTTCCTGTAAATATTAAACTCTGCGTTCCCCTGTAAATATTAAACTCCTCGGAAACCCCTGTAAACATGAAACACCTGGTTTCCTGTCAATATTAAACTCTTGATTCCTCTGTAAATATTAAACTCCTGGGAAACGCCTGTAAATATTAAACACCTGGTTCCCTGTAAATATTAAACTTTTGGTTCCGCTGTAAATATTAAACTCCTGGGAAACGCCTGTAAATATTAAACACCTGGTTCCCTGTAAATATTAAACTCTTGGTTCCCCTGTAAATATTAAACTCCTGGGAAACGCCTGTAAATATTAAACACCTGGTTCCCTGTAAATATTAAACTCTTGGTTCCCCTGTAAATATTAAACTCCTGGGAAACGCCTGTAAATATTAAACACCTGGTTCCCTGTAAATATTAAACTCTTGGTTCCCCTGTAAATATGAAACTCCTGGGAAACGCCTGTAAATATTACACACCTGGTTTCCTGTAAAGGTTAAACTCTTCGTTCCCCTGTTAATATAAAACTCTTGGTTCCCCTGTAAATATTAATCTCCTTGGAAACCCCTGTAAACATTAAACACCTGCTTACCTGGAAATATTAAACTCTTAATTCCCCTTTAAATATTAAATTCCTGGGAAACGCCAGTAAACATTAAACACCTGGTTTCCTGTAAATATTAAACTCTTGGTTCCCCTGTAAATATTAAACTCTTGGGAAACGAATGTAAATTTTAAACACCTGGTTTCCTGTAAATATTAAATTCTTGGTTCACCTGTAAATATTAAAATCCTGGGAAACCCCTGTAAATATTAAACACCTGGTTTCCTGAAAATATTAAACTCTTTGTTCCCCTGTAAATATTAAACTCCTGGGAAACCCCTGTAAATATTAAATTCCTGGGAAACCCCTGTAATTATTGAATTCTTGGTTCCCCTGTAAATATTAAAATCCTGGGAAGCGGCGGTAAATATTAAACACCAGGTTTCCTGTAAATATTAAACTCTTGGTTCCCCTGTAAATATTAAACTCCTGGGAAATGCCTGTATATATTAAACACCTGGTTTCCTGTAAATATTAAACTCTTGGTTCCCCTGTAAATATTAAACTCCTGGGAAATGCCTGTAAATATTAAACACGTGGTTTCCTGTAAATATTAAACTCCTGGGAAATGGTTGTATAAATTAAACACCTGGTTTCCTGTCAATATTAAACTCTTGATTCCTCTGTAAATATTAAAATCATGGGAAACGCCTGTATATATTAAACACCTGGTTTCCTGTAAATATTAAACTCTTGGTTCCCCTGTAAATATTAAACTCCTGGGAAATGCCTGTATATATTAAACACCTGGTTTCCTGTAAATATTAAACTCTTCGTTCCCCTGTAAATATTAAACTCCTGGGAAATGCCTGTAAATATTAAACACGTGGTTTCCTGTAAATATTAAACTCCTGGGAAATGGTTGTATAATTTCAACACCTGGTTTCCTGTCAATATTAAACTCTTGATTCCTCTGTAAATATTAAAATCATGGGAAACGCCTGTAAATATTAAACACGTGGTTTCCTGTAAATATTAAATTCTTGGTTCCCCTGTAAATATTAAACTCCTGGAAACCCCTGTAAATATTAAATTCCTGGGAAACCCCTGTAATTATTGAATTCTTGGTTCCCCTGGAAATATTAAAATCCTGGGAAACGGCGGTAAATGTTAAACACCAGGTTTCCTGTAAATATTAAACTCTTGGTTCCACTGTAAATATTAAACTCCTGGGAAATGCCTGTATATATTAAACACCTGGTTTCCTGTAAATATTAAACTCTTGGTTCCCCTGTAAATATTAAACTCCTGGGAAATGCCTGGATATATTAAACACCTGGTTTCCTGTAAATATTATACTCTTGGTTCCCCTGTAAATATTAAACTCCTGGGAAATGCCTGTAAATATTAAACACATGGTTTCCTGTAAATATTAAACTCCTGGGAAATGGTTGTATATATTAAACACCTGGTTTCCTGTCAATATTAAACTCTTGATTCCTCTGTAAATATTAAAATCATGGGAAACGCCTGTAAATATTAAACACGTGGTTTCCTGTAAATATTAAATTCTTGGTTCCCCTGTAAATATTAAACTCCTGGGAAACCCATGTAAACATGAAAAACGTGGTTCCCTGTAAATACTAAACTCTTGGTTCCCCTGGAAATATTAAAATCATGGGAAACGCCTGTAAATATTAAACACGTGGTTTCCTGTAAATATTAAATTCTTGCTTCACCTGTAAATATTAAACTCCTGGGAAACGCCTGTAAATATTAAACACCTGGTTCCCTGTAAATATTAAACTCTTGGTTCCCCTCTAAATATTAAACTCCTGGGAAACGCCTGTAAATATTAAACACCTGGTTTCCTGTAAATATTAACCCCTGGGGAAACCCTGGAAATATTAAAATCCTGGGAAATGGTTGTATATATTAAACACCTGGTTTCCTGTAAAGGTTAAACTCTTCGTTCCCCTGTTAATATAAAACTCTTGGTTCCTCTGTAAATATTAATCTCCTGGGAAACCCCGGTAAACATTAAACACCTGCTTACCTGGAAATATTAAACTCTTAATTCCCCTTTAAATATTATACTCCTGGGAAAAGCCAGTAAACATTAAACACCTGGTTTCCTGTAAATACTAAACTCTTGGTTCCCCTGTAAGTATTAAAATCCTGGGAAACCCCTGTAAATATTAAACACCTGGTTTCCTGTAAATATTAAATTCTTGGTTCCCCTGTAAATATTAAAATCCTGGGAAACCCCTGTAAATATTAAACACCTGGTTTCCTGTAAATATTAAATTCTTGGTTCCCCTGTAAGTATTAAAATCCTGGGAAACCCTTGTAAATATTAAACACCTGGTTTCCTGTAAATATTAAATTCTTGGTTCCCCTGTAAATATTAAAATCCTGGGAAACCCCTGTAAATATTAAACACCTGGTTTCCTGTAAATATTAAATTCTTGGTTCCCCTGTAAATATTAAAATCCTGGGAAACCCCTGTAAATATTAAACACCTGGTTTCCTGTAAATATTAAATTCTTGGTTCCCCTGTAAATATTAAAATCCTGGGAAACCCCTGTAAATATTAAACACCTGGTTTCCTGTAAATATTAAATTCTTGGTTCCCCTGTAAATATTAAATTCCTGGGAAGCCCCTGTAATTATTGAATTCTTGGTTCCCCTGTAAATATTAAACTCATGGGAAATGCCTGTATATATTAAACACCTGGTTTCCTGTAAATATTAAACTCTTGGTTCCCCTGTAAATATTAAACTCCTGGGAAATGCCTGTAAATATTAAACACGTGGTTTCCTGTAAATATTAAACTCCTGGGAAATGGTTGTATAAATTAAACAACTGGTTTCCTGTCAATATTAAACTCTTGATTCCTCTGTAAATATTAAAATCATGGGAAACGCCTGTATATATTAAACACCTGGTTTCCTGTAAATATTAAATTCTTGGTTCCCCTGTAAATATTAAACTCCTGGGAAATGCCTGTATATATTAAACACCTGGTTTCCTGTAAATATTAAACTCTTGGTTCCCCTGTAAATATTAAACTCCTGGGAAATGCCGGTAAATATTAAACACGTGGTTTCCTGTAAATATTAAACTCCTGGGAAATGGTTGTATAAATTAAACACCTGGTTTCCTGTCAATATTAAACTCTTGATTCCTCTGTAAATATTAAAATCATGGGAAACGCCTGTAAATATTAAACACGTGGTTTCCTGTAAATATTAAATTCTTGGTTCCCCTGTAAATATTAAACTCCTGGAAACCCCTGTAAATATTAAATTCCTGGGAAACCCCTGTAATTATTGAATTCTTGGTTCCCCTGGAAATATTAAAATCCTGGGAAACGGCGGTAAATGTTAAACACCAGGTTTCCTGTAAATATTAAACTCTTGGTTCCACTGTAAATATTAAACTCCTGGGAAATGCCTGTATATATTAAACACCTGGTTTCCTGTAAATATTAAACTCTTGGTTCCCCTGTAAATATTAAACTCCTGGGAAATGCCTGGATATATTAAACACCTGGTTTCCTGTAAATATTATACTCTTGGTTCCCCTGTAAATATTAAACTCCTGGGAAATGCCTGTAAATATTAAACACGTGGTTTCCTGTAAATATTAAACTCCTGGGAAATGGTTGTATATATTAAACACCTGGTTTCCTGTCAATATTAAACTCTTGATTCCTCTGTAAATATTAAAATCATGGGAAACGCCTGTAAATATTAAACACGTGGTTTCCTGTAAATATTAAATTCTTGGTTCCCCTGTAAATATTAAACTCCTGGGAAACCCATGTAAACATGAAAAACGTGGTTCCCTGTAAATACTAAACTCTTGGTTCCCCTGTAAATATTAAAATCATGGGAAACGCCTGTAAATATTAAACACGTGGTTTCCTGTAAATATTAAATTCTTGCTTCACCTGTAAATATTAAACTCCTGGGAAACGCCTGTAAATATTAAACACCTAGTTCCCTGTAAATATTAAACTCTTGGTTCCCCTGTAAATATTAAACTCCTGGGAAACGCCTGTAAATATTAAACACCTGGTTCCCTGTAAATATTAAACCCTGGGGAAACCCTGGAAATATTAAAATCCTGGGAAATGGTTGTATATATTAAACACCTGGTTTCCTGTAAAGGTTAAACTCTTCGTTCCCCTGTTAATATAAAACTCTTGGTTCCCCTGTAAATATTAATCTCCTGGGAAACCCCGGTAAACATTAAACACCTGCTTACCTGGAAATATTAAACTCTTAATTCCCCTTTAAATATTATACTCCTGGGAAAAGCCAGTAAACATTAAACACCTGGTTTCCTGTAAATACTAAACTCTTGGTTCCCCTGTAAGTATTAAAATCCTGGGAAACCCCTGTAAATATTAAACACCTGGTTTCCTGTAAATATTAAATTCTTGGTTCCCCTGTAAATATTAAAATCCTGGGAAACCCCTGTAAATATTAAACACCTGGTTTCCTGTAAATATTAAATTCTTGGTTCCCCTGTAAGTATTAAAATCCTGGGAAAGGCCTGTAAATATTAAATTCCTGGGAAGCCCCTGTAATTATTGAATTCTTGGTTCACCTGTAAATATTAAAATCCTGGGAAACCCTTGTAAATATTAAACACCTGGTTTCCTGTGAATATTAAACTCTTGGTTCCCCTGTAAATATTAAACTCCTGGGAAACGCCTGTAAATATTAAACACCTGGTTTCCTGTAAATATTAAACTCCTGGGAAACCCATGGAAACATGAAAAACCTGGTTCCCTGTAAATACTAAACTCTTGGTTCCCCTGTAAATATTAAACTCCTGGGAAATGCCTGTATATATTAAACACCTGGTTTCCTGTAAATATTAAACTCTTGGTTCCCCTGTAAATATTAAAATCATGGGAAACGCCTGTAAATATTAAACACCTGGTTCCCTGTAAATATTAAACTCTTGGTTCCCCTGTAAATATTAAACTCCTGGGAAACGCCTGTAAATATTAAACACCTGGTTCCCTGTAAATATTAAACCCTGGGGAAACCCTGGAAATATTAAAATCCTGGGAAACCCCTGTACATATTAAACACTTGGTTTCCTGTAAATATTAAGCTCTTGGTTCCATTGTCAATATTAAAATCCTGGGAAACCACTGCAAATATTAAACATCTGGTTTCCTGTAAAGGTTAAACTCTTCGTTCCCCTGTTAATATAAAACTCTTGTTTCCCCTTTAAATATTAAATTCCTGGGAAACGCCAGTAAACATTAAACACCTGGTTTCCTGTAAATATTAAATTCTTTGTTCCCTTGTAAATATTAAAATCCTGAAAAACCCCTGTAAATATTAAACACCTGGTTTCCTGTAAATATTAAATTCTTGGTTCCCCTGTAAATATTAAAATCCTGAGAAACCCCTGTAAATATTAAACACCTGGTTTCCTGTAATAATTAAATTCTTGGTTCCCCAGTAAATATTAAAATCCTGGGAAAGGCCTGTAAATATTAAACACCTGGTTTCCTGTAGATATTAAACTCTTGGTTCCGCTGTAAATATTACACTTTCGGGAAACGCCTGTAAATATTAAACACCTGGTTTCCTGTAAATACTAAACTGTGCATTCCCCTGTTAATATTAAACTCTTCATTCCCCTGTTAGTATTAAACTCTTGGTTCCCCTGTAAATATTAAACTCCTGAGAAACCCCTGTAAATATTAAATTCCTGGGAAACCCCTGTAATTATTGAATTCTTGGTTCCCCTGTAAATATTAAAATCCTGGGAAACCGTGGTAAATATTAAACAGCTGGTTTCCTGTAAATATTAAACACCTGGTTTCCTGTAAATATTAAATTCTTGGTTCACCTGTAAATATTAAAATCCTGGGAAACCCCTGTAAATATTAAACACCTGGTTTCCTCTAAATATTAAACTCTTGATTCCCCTGTAAATATTAAATTCCAGGGAAACCACTGTAAATATTAAACACCTGGTTTCCTGTCAATATTAAACTCTTCGTTCCCATGTTAATATTAAACTCTTGGTTCCCCTGTAAATATTAAACTCTTGGGAAACGAATGTAAATTTTAAACACCTGGTTCCCCTGTAAATATTAACTCCTGGGAAACCCATGGAAACATGAAAAACCTGGTTTCCTGTAAATACTAAACTCTTGGTTCCCCTGTAAATATTAAAGTCCTGGGAAATGCCTGTATATATTAAACACCTGGTTTCCTGTAAATATTAAACTCTTGATTCCAAAGTAAATATTAAAATCATGGGAAACGCCTGTAAATATTAAACACGTGGTTTCCTGTAAATATTAAACTCCTGGGAAACCCCTGTAAATATTAAACACCTGGTTCCCTGTAAATATTAAACTCTTGGTTCCCCTGTAAATATTAAACTCCTGGGAAACGCCTGTAAATATTAAACACCTGGTTTCCTGTAAATATTAAACCCTGGGGAAACCCTGGAAATATTAAAATCCTGGGAAACCCCTGTACATATTAAACACTTGGTTTCCTGTAAATATTAAGCTCTTGGTTCCATTGTCAATATTAAAATCCTGGGAAACCACTGCAAATATTAAACACCTGGTTTCCTGTAAAGGTTAAACTCTTCGTTCCCCTGTTAATATAAAACTCTTGGTTCCCTTGTAAATATTAAATTCCTGGGAAACGCCAGTAAACATTAAACACCTGGTTTCCTGTAAATATTAAATTCTTGGTTCCCTTGTAAATATTAAAATCCTGAGAAACCCCTGTAAATATTAAACACCTGGTTTCCTGTAAATATTAAATTCTTGGTTCCCCTATAAATATTAAAATCCTGAGAAACCCCTGTAAATATTAAACACCTGGTTTCCTGTAAATATTAAACTCTTGGTTCCCCTGTAAATATTAAAATCCTGAGAAACGCCTGTAAATATTAAACACCTGGTTTCCTGTAAATATTAAATTCTTGGTTCCCCTGTAAATATTAAAATCCTGAGAAACCCCTGTAAATATTAAACACCTGGTTTCCTGTAAATATTAAACTCTTGGTTCCGCTGTAAATATTACACTCCTGGGAAATGCCTGTAAATATTAAACACCTGGTTTCCTCAAAATATTAAACTCTGCATTCCCCTGTTAATATTAAACTCTTCATTCCCTGTTAATATTAAACTCTTGGTTCCCCTGTAAATATTAAACTCCTGGGAAACCCCTGTAAATATTAAATTCCTGGGAAACCCCTGTAATTATTGAATTCTTGGTTCCCCTGTAAATATTAAAATCCTGGGAAACGCCTGTAAATATTAAACACCTGGTTTCCTGTAAATATTAAATTCTTGGTTCCCCTGTAAATATTAAAATCCTGAGAAACGCCTATAAATATTAAATTCCAGGGAAACCACTGTAAATATTAAATACCTGGTTTCCTGTCAATATTAAACTCTTCGTTCCCATGTTAATATTAAACTCTTTGTTCCCCTGTAAATATTAAACTCCTGGGAAACCCCTGTAAATATTAAACACCTGGTTTCCTGTAAATATTAAACTCTGCATTCCCCTGTTAATATTAAACTCTTCATTCCCATGTTAATATTAAACTCTTGGTTCCCCTGTAAATATTAAAGTCCTGGGAAACCCCTGTAAATATTAAATTCCTGGGAAACCCCTGTAATTATTGAATTCTTGGTTCCCCTGTAAATATTAAAATCCTGGGAAACTGTGGTAAATATTAAACACCTGGTTTCCTGTAAATATTAAACTCTTGGTTCCCCTGTAAATATTAAAATCCTGGGAAACGCCTGTAAATATTAAACACCTGGTTTCCTGTAAATATTAAATTCTTGGTTCACCTGTAAATATTAAAATCCTGGGAAACCCCTGTAAATATTAAACACCTGGTTTCCTCTAAATATTAAACTCTTGGTTCCCCTGTAAATATTAAACTGCTGGGAAACCCCTGTAAATATTAAGCACCTGGTTTCCTGTAAATATTAAACTCTTCGTTCCCTGTTAATATTAAACTCTTGGTTCCCCTGTAAATATTAAAGTCCTGGGAAACCCCTTTAAACATTAAACACCTGGTTTCCAATAAATATTAAATTCCTGGTTCAGCTGTAAATATAAACTCCTGGGAAAGCACTATAAATATTAAACGCTTCGTTCCCCTGTAAATATTAAACACCTGGTTTCCTGTTAATATTAAACTCCTGGTTCCCCTGTTAATATTAAACTCCTGGTTCCGCTGTAAATATTAAAATCCTGGGAAACCCTGTATATATTAAAGTCCTGGGAAAGGCCTGTAAATATTAAACACCTGGTTTCCTGTAAATATTAAACTCTTGGTTCCCCTGTAAATATTACACTCCTGGGAAACGCCTATAAATATTAAACACCTGGTTTCCTGTAAATATTAAACTCTTGGTTCCGCTGTAAATATTACACTCCTGGGAAATGCCTGTAAATATTAAACACCTCGTTTCCTGTAAATATTAAACTCTGCGTTCCCCTGTTAATATTAAACTCTTCATTCCTCTGTTAATATTAAACTCTTGGTTCCCCTGGAAATATTAAACTCCTGGGAAACCCCTGTAAATATTAAAATCCTGGGAAACCGCGGTAAATATTATACACCTGGTTTCCTGTAAATATTAAACTCTGCGTTCCCCTGTAAATATTAAACTCCTGGGAAACCCCTGTAAACATGAAAAACCTGGTTTCCTGTAAATATTAAACTCTTGGTTCCCCTGTAAATATTAAACTCCTGGGAAAACCCTGTAAACATGAAAAACCTGGTTTCCTGTAAATATTAAACTCTTGGTTTCCCTGTAAATATTAAACTCCTGGGAAATGCCTGTATATATTAAACACCTGGTTTCCTGTCAATATTAAACTCTTGATTCCTCTGTGAAAATTAAACTCCTGGGAAATGCCTGTAAATATTAAACACCTGGTTCCCTGTAAATATTAAACTCTTGGTTCCCCTGTAAATATTAAACACCTAGGAAACGCCTGTAAATATTAAACACCTGGTTCCCTGTAAATATTAAACTCTTGGTTCCCCTGTAAATATTAAACTCCTGGGAAACGCCTCTAAATATTAAACACCTGGTTCCCTGTAAATATTAAACTCTTGGTTCCCCTGCAAATATTAAACTCCTGGGAAACGCCTGTACATATTAAACACCTGGTTTCCTGTAAAGGTTAAACTCTTCGTTCCCCTGTTAATATAAAACTCTTGGCTCCCCGTAAATATTAATCTCCTGGGAAACCCCGTTAAACATTAAACACCTGCTTACCTGGAAATATTAAACTCTTAATTCCCCTTTAAATATTAAATTCCTGGGAAACGCCAGTAAACATTAAACACCTGGTTTCCTGTAAATATTAAATTCTTGGTTCACCTGTAAATATTAAAATCCTGGGAAACCCCTGCAAATATTAAACACCTGGTTTCCTGAAAATATTAAACTCTTGGTTCCCCTGTAAATATTAAACTCCTGGGAAACCCCTGTAAATATTAAATTCCTGGGAAACCCCTGTAATTATTGAATTCTTGGTTCCCCTGTAAATATTAAAATCCTGGGAAGCGGCGGTAAATATTAAACACCAGGTTTCCTGTAAATATTAAACTCTTGGTTCCACTGTAAATATTAAACTCCTGGGAAATGCCTGTATATATTAAACACCTGGTTTCCTGTAAATATTAAACTCTTGGTTCCCCTGTAAATATTAAACTCCTGGGAAATGCCTGTAAATATTAAACACGTGGTTTCCTGTAAATATTAAACTCCTGGGAAATGGTTGTATAAATTAAACACCTGGTTTCCTGTCAATATTAAGCTCTTGATTCCTCTGTAAATATTAAAATCATGGGAAACGCCTGTAAATATTAAACACGTGGTTTCCTGTAAATATTAAAATCCTGGGAAACCCCTGTAAACATGAAAAACCTGGTTTCCTGTAAATATTAAACTCTTGATTCCTCTGTAAATATTAAAATCATGGGAAACGCCTGTAAATATTAAACACGTGGTTTCCTGTAAATATTAAATTCTTGCTTCACCTGTAAATATTAAACTGCTGGGAAACCCCTGTAAATATTAAGCACCTGGTTTCCTGTAAATATTAAACTCTTCGTTCCCTGATAATATTAAACTCTTTGTTCCCCTATAAGTACTAAACTCCTGGGAACTCCTGTAAATATTAAACACCTGGTTTCCTGTAAATATTAAACTCTTGGTTCCCGTGTAAATATTAAAATCCTGGGAAACCCCTTTAAACATTAAACACCTGGTTTCCTGTAAATATTAAATTCCTGGTTCAGCTGTAAATATAAACTCCTGGGAAACCACTATAAATATTAAACACTTCGTTCCCCTGTAAATATTAAACACCTGGTTTCCTGTGAATATTAAACTCTTGATTCCCCTGTAAATATTAAACTCCTGGTTCCGCTGTAAATATTAAAATCCTGGGAAACCCTGTATATATTAAAGTCCTGGGAAAGGCCTGTAAATATTAAACACCTGGTTTCCTGTAAATATTAAACTCTTGGTTCCGCTGTAAATATCAAACTCCTGGGAAATGCCTGTAAATATTAAACACCTGGTTTCCTGTAAATATTAAACTCTGCGTTCCCCTGTTAATATTAAACTCTTCATTCCTCTGTTAATATTAAACTCTTGGTTCCCCTGGAAATATTAAACTCCTGGGAAACCCCTGTAAATATTAAATTCCTGGGAAACCCCTGTAATTATTGAATTCTTGGTTTCCCTGTAAATATTAAAATCCTGGGAAACCGCGGTAAATATTAAACACCTGGTTTCCTGTAAATATTAAACTCTTGGTTCCCCTGTAAGTACTAAACTCCTGGGAAACCCTGTAAATATTAAAGTCCTGGGAAACCCCTGTAAATATTAAATTCCTGGTTCCCCTGTAAATATTAAAATCCTAGGAAACGCCTGTAAATATTAAACACCTGGTTTCCTGTAAATATTAAACTCTTGGTTCCCCTGTAAGTACTAAACTCCTGGGAAACCCTGTAAATATTAAAGTCCTGGGAAACCCCTGTTAATATTAAATTCCTGGTTCACCTGTAAATATAAACTCCAGGGAAACCACTGTAAATATTAAACACCTGGTTTCCTGTGAATATTAAACTCTTGGTTCCCCTGTTAATATTAAACTCTTGGTTCCGCTGTAAATATTAAACTCCTGGGAAACTCCTGTAAATATTAACGTCCTGGGAAACCCCTGTAAATATTAAACTCCTCGGAAATCCCTGTAAATATTAAACACCTGGGAAACTCCTGTACATATTAAACTCTTGGTTCCCCTGTAAATATTAAAAGCCTGGAAAACACCTGTAAATATTAAACTCCTGGAAAAACCCTGAAAATATTAAATGCCGGGTTTCCCTGTAAATATTAAACACCTGGGAAACTCCTGTACATATTAAACTCCTGGTCCCACAGTAAATATTAAAATCCAGGGAAAGCCCTGTAAATATTAAACACCTGGGAAACTCCTGTAAATATTAAACTCCTCGGAAATCCCTGTAAATATTAAACACCTGGGAAACTCCTGAACATATTAAACTCCTGGGAAATCCCTGTAAATATTAAACTCCAGGTTCCCCAGTAAATATTAAAAACCTGGGAAATCCCTGTAAATATTAAATTCCTGGGAAACCCTCATAAATATTAAACTACAGTTTCCCTGATAAATATCAAACACCTGGGAACTCCTGTAAATTTTAAACTTCTGGGAAACCCGTTAAATATTAAACAACTGGGAACCCCTGTAAATATTAAAATTGTTGGAAACCCCTGTAAATATTAAACACCTGAAAAACCCCTGTAAATATTAAACTGCGGGTTCCGGTGTAAATATTAAACTCCTGGGAAACCCCTGTAAATATCAAACACCTGGGAACTCCTGTAAATTTTAAACTTCTGGGAAACCTGTTAAATATGAAACAACTGGGAACCCCTGTAAAAATTAAACCTCAGGGAAACACTTTAAATATTAAACACCAGGGAACACCTGTTAATATTTAACTCCTGGGAAATCCCTGTAAATATTAGTAAATATCAAAATCCTGGGAAACCCTTGTAAATATTAAACTCCCGGATAAACCCGATATATATTAAACTCCTGGCAAACACCTGTAAATATTCAACTCCTGGGAAACCCTTGTAAATATTAAACTCCTGGGAAAACCCTGTAAATATTCAACTCCTGGGAAACCCTTGTAAATATTAAACTCATGGTTCCCCTGTAAATATCAAACTCTTGGGAACACCTGTAAATATCTAACTCCTGGGAAATCCCTGTAAATATTTAAAATAAAAACAAGAAATGCTGGAACCACTCAGCAGGTCTGGCAGCATCTGTGGAAAGAGAAGCAGAGTTAACGTTCCGGGTCAGTGACCCTTCTTCGGAACCCTTCCGATGAAGGGTCACTGACCCGAAACGTTAACTCTGCTTCTCTTTCCACAGATGCTGCCAGACCTGCTGAGTGGTTCCAGCATTTCTTGTTTTTATTTCAGATTTACAGCATCCGCAGTAATTTGCTTTTATTTTAGCGTAAATATTTAAATCCTGGTTCCTACGTAAATATTAATATCCGGGGAAATCCCTGTAAATATTCAACTCCTGGGAAGCCCCTGTGAATATTAATCTCCAGGGAAGCCCTTGTAAATATTAAAATCCTGGGAAACCCTTGTAAATATTAAACTCCTGGGAAATACCTGTAAATATTAAACTCCGTGGAAAGCCCTATAAATATAAAACTCCAGGTTCCCCAGTAAATATTAAAATCCTGGGAAACCCTTGTTAATATTAAGCTCCTAGGAAACCCTTATAAATATTAAACTCCAGATTCCCCAGTAAATATTCAACTCCTGGGAACCCCCTCTGAATGTTAACCTCCAGGGAAGCCCCTGTAAATTTTAAACTCCTGGTTCCACTGTAAATATTAAAATCCTGGGATACTCCAGTAAAAATTAAACTCCAGCTTCCCCAGTTAATATTAAAATCCTGGGAAACACCTATAAATATTAAACGCCTGGGAAATCCCTGCATATATTAAACCCCGGGATGCCCTGTAATTATTAAACTCCAGGGAACATCAGTAAATATTAAACTCCGGAAAACCCCTGTAAATATTAAAGTCCTGGGAAACCCCTGTAAATCTTAAATGCTTGGTTCCCCTGTAAATATTAAACTCCTGGGAAATCCCTGTACATGTTAAACTCCTGGGAAACACTGTAAATATTCAACACCTGGAGAACACCTGTAATTAATAAACTCCTGGGAAATCCCTAAAAATATTAAACTCCGGGTTCCCCTGTATATATTAAATTCCTGGCAAACCCCAGCAAATATTTAACTCCTGGAAATACACTATAAATACTAAACTCCTGGTTCCCCTATGAATATTAAACTCCTGCGAAACTGCTGTAAATATTTAACTCCTGGGATATGCCTGTACATATTAAATGCCTGCAAAACCACTGTAAATATTAATCTCCTGGGAAAGCCCTGTAAATATTAAACTACTGGGAAAGCCCTGTAAATATTAAACTGCGGGGAAACCTCTGTAAATGTTAAACTCCAGGTTCCCTCTGTAAATATTAAATTCCTGGCAAACCCCTGTAAATATTAAACTCCAGGTTCGCTCTGTAAATATTAAATTCCTGGCAAACCCCTGTAAATATTAAACTCCAGGTTCCCTCTGTAAATATTAAATTCCTGGCAAACCCCTGTAAATATTAAACTCCAGGTTCCCCTGTAAATATTGAACTCCTGGGAAAGCTCTGTAAATATTAAACTCCTGGAAACCCCTGTAAATATTAAACACCTGGTTCCCCTGTAAATATTGAACTCCTGAGAAACCCCAGTAATACTAAACTCCTGGGAAACCCCAGAAAATATTAATTTCGTGGGAATCCCCGAAATATTATACTCCTTGGAAACCCCTGTAAATATTAAATTTCTGTAAATACATTATAAATATTAAACTCCTGGTTCCCAGTAAATATTAAACTCCTGGGAAAACCCTGTAAATATTAAACTCCTGGGAAACCTCTGTAAATAGTAAACTCCAGGGAAACCTCTGTAAATATTAAACTCTGGGTTCCCCTGTAAATATTAACGTCCTGGGAAACCCCTGTAAATATTAAACTCCTCGGAAATCCCTGTAAATATTAAACACCTGGGAAACTCCTGTACATATTAAACTCCTGGTCCCACAGTAAATAATAAAATCCAGGGAAAGCCCTGTAAATATTAAACACCTGGGAAACTCCTGTAAATATTAAACTCCTGGTCCCACAGTAAATATTAAAAGCCTGGAAAACACCTGTAAATATTAAACTCCTGGAAAAACCCTGAAAATATTAAATGCCGGGTTTCCCTGTAAATATTAAACTCCTGGGAAATCCCTGTACATGTTAAACTCCTGGGAAATACTGTAAATAGTTAACACCTGGGGAACACCTGTAAATAATAAACTCCTGGAATATCCCCAAAAAAATTAAACTCCAGGTCCCCCTGTAAATATTAAACCCCTGGGAAACCCCTGTAAATATTAAACTCCGGGTCCCCCTGTAAATATTAACTCCTTTGCAATCCCTGTAAATATTAAACCCCTGGGAAACCCCTGTAAATATTAAACTCAGGGCGGCACAGTGGCGCAGTGGTTAGCACCGCAGTCTCACAGCTCCAGGGACCCGGGTTCGATTCCGGGTACTGCCTGTGTGGAGTTTGCAAGTTCTCCCTGTGTCTGCGTGGGTTTTCTCCGGGTGCTCCGGTTTCCTCCCACAAGCCTAAAGACTTGCAGGTTGATAGGTAAATTGGCCATTATAAATTGTCACTAGTATAGGTAGGTGGTAGGGAAATATAGGGACAGGTGGGGATGTTTGGTAGGAATATGGGATTAACGTAGGATTAGTATAAATGGGTGGTTGATGTTCGGCACAGACTCGGTGGGCCGAAGGGCCTGTTTCAGTGCTGTATCTCTAATCTAATCTAATCCGGGTCCCCCTGTAAATATTAAACTCCAGGTCCCCCTGTAAATATTAAACTCCTGGGAAACCCCTGTAAATATAAAACTCAGGGTCCCCCTGTAAATATTAAACTCCTTTGTAATCCCTGTAAATAATAAACCCCTGGGAAACCCCTATAAATATTAAACTCCGGGTCCCCCTGTAAATATTAAACCCCTGGGAAACCACTGTAAATATTAAACTCCGGGTTCCCCTGTAAATATTAAACTCCTGGGAAACCCCTGTAAATATTAAAATCCTGGGACACTCCTGTAAATATTCAACTCCTGGGAAATCCCTGTACATATTAAACTCTTGGTTCCCTTTGTAAATATTAAAGTCCTGGGAACTCCCGTAAATATTAAAATCCTGGGAACCTCAGTAAATATTAAACTCCTGGGAAACCCTTGAAAATATTAAACTGCTGGGAACCCCTGTAAATATTAAACTCCTGGGAAACCGTGTAAATATTAAAATCCTGGGAAACTCCTGTAAATATTCAACTCCTGGGAAATCCCTGAAAATATTAAACTCCTGGGAAACCCCTGTAAATATTAAACTCCTGGGAAATCCCTGTAAATATGAAACTCCTGGAAAACCTCTGTAAATATTAATCTCCTGAGAAATCCTGTAAATATTAAAGGGCAGGTGCCGCTATTAAAATCAAATTCCTGGTACCCCTGTAAATATTAAAATCCTGGGAAACCCCAGTAAATACTAAACTCCCGCGAAACCCAGAAAATATTAATCTCATGGGAACCCCCTAAATATTAAACTCTCTGGATACCCCTGTAAATATTAAACTTCTGGAAATACACTATAAATATTAAACTCCTGGTTCCCCTATGAATATTAAACTCTTGGGACACTCCTGTAAATATTTAAATCCTGGTTCCCCTGTAAATATTAAACTCCTGGGAAATCCCTGTAAATGTTAAACTCCTGGGAAACACTGTAAATATTAAAAACCTGGGGAACACCTGTAATTAATAAACTCCTGGGAAATCCCTAAAAATATTAAACTCCAGTTTTCCCTGTAAATATTAAACTCCTAGGAAACCCCAGCAAATATTTAACTCCTGGAAATACACTATAAATATTAAACCCCTGGTTCCCCTATGAATATTAAACTCCTGGGAAACTGCTGTAAATATTTAGCTCCTGGGATATGCCTGTACATATTAAACACCTGGAAAACCACTGTAAATATTAAACTCCTGGGAAAGCCCTGTAACTATTAAACTGCTGGGAAAGCCCTGTAAATATTAAACTGCTGGGAAACCTGTGTAAATGTTAAACACCAGGTTCCCCTGTAAATATTAAACTCCTGGGAAACCCCAGAAAATATTAATCTCGTGGGAACCCCCGAAATATTAAACTCCTTGGAAACCCCTGTAAATATTAAATTCCTGTAAATACATTATAAATATTAAACTCCTGGTTCCCAGTAAATATTAAACTCCTGGGAAAACCCTGTAAATATTAAACTCCTGGGAAACCTCTGTAAATAGTAAACTCCTGGGAAACCCCTGTAAATATTAAATTCCTGGGAAACACCTGTACATATTAAACTCAAGGTTCCGCAGTAAATATTAAAATCCTAGAAAACACCTGTAAATATTAAACTCCTGGAAAATCCTTGTAAATATCAAACTCCTGGGAAACCCATGTAAATATTAAACTCCTGGGAAATCCTTGTAAATATCAAACTCCTGGGCAACCCATGTAAATATTAAACTCTGGGTTCCCCTGTAAATATTAACGTCCTGGGAAACCACTGTAAATATTAAACTCCTCGGAAATCCCTGTAAATATTAAACTCCTGGGAAATCCTTGTAAATATCAAACTCCTGGGAAACCCATGTAAATATTAAACTCTGGGTTCCCCTGTAAATATTAACGTCCTGGGAAACCCCTGTAAATATTAAACTCAAGGTTCCGCAGTAAATATTAAAATCCTAGAAAACACCTGTAAATATTAAACTCCTGGAAAATCCTTGTAAATATCAAACTCCTGGGAAACCCATGTAAATATTAAACTCCTGGGAAATCCTTGTAAATATCAAACTCCTGGGAAACCCATGTAAATATTAAACTCTGGGTTCCCCTGTAAATATTAACGTCCTGGGAAACCACTGTAAATATTAAACTCAAGGTTCTGCAGTAAATATTAAAATCCTAGAAAACACCTGTAAATATTAAACTCCTGGGAAATCCTTGTAAATATAAAACTCCTGGGAAACCCATGTAAATATTAAACTCTGGGTTCCCCTGTAAATATTAACGTCCTGGGAAACCCCTGTAAATATTAAACTCCTCGGAAATCCCTGTAAATATTAAACACCTGGGAAACTCCTGTACATATTAAACTCCTGGTCCCACAGTAAATAATAAAATCCAGGGAAAGCCCTGTAAATATTAAACACCTGGGAAACTCCTGTACATATTAAACTCCTGGTCCCACAGTAAATATTAAAATCCAGGGAAAGCCCTGTAAATATTAAACACCTGGGAAACTCCTGTAAATATTAAACTCTGGGTTCCCCTGTAAATATTAACGTCCTGGGAAACCCCTGTAAATATTAAACTCCTCGGAAATCCCTGTAAATATTAAACACCTGGGAAACTCCTGTACATATTAAACTCCTGGTCCCACAGTAAATATTAAAATCCAGGGAAAGCCCTGTAAATATTAAACACCTGGGAAACTCCTGTAAATATTAAACTCAAGGTTCCGCAGGAAATATTAAAAGCCTGGAAAACACCTGTAAATATTAAACTCCTGGGAAAACCCTGAAAATATTAAATGCCGGGTTTCCCTGTAAATATTAAACTCCTGGGAAATCCCTGTACGTGTTAAACTCCTGGGAAATACTGTAAATATTTAACACATGGGGAACACCTGTAAATAATAAACTCCTGGAATATCCCTAAAAATTAAACTCCAGGTTCCCCTGTAAATATTAAACTCCTGGGAAACCCCTGTAAATATTAAATTCCTGGGAAATCCTTGTAAATATTAAACTCCGGGTTGCCCTGTAAATACTAAACTTCTGGGAAGCCCAGTAAATATTAAACTCCTTGGAAACCCCGAAAATTAAACTCTTGGGACTCTCCTGTAAATATTTAAATCCTGGTTCCCCTGTAAATAAAAACCTCCGGGGAAATCCTTGTAATTATTAAACACCTGGCTCCCCAGAAAATATTAAACTCATGGGAAAAATTGTAAATATTAAACTCCAGGGAGCACCTGTTAATATTAAACTCCTGGTTCCTCTGTAAATATTAAACTCCTGGGAAACCCTGTAAATATTAAACTCCTGGGAAACCCTGTAAATATTAAACTCCTGGCAAATCCCTGTGAATATTTAACTGCTGGGAAATTCCTGTAAATATTAAACTCCTGGGGAGCACCTGAAAATATTAAACTCTTGGTTCTTCTGTAAATATTAAACTCCTGGGAAATCCCCGTAAATAATAAATTCCTGGGCAAACCTGTAAATATTAAACTCCTGGGAAATTCCTGTAAATGTTAAACTCTGGGTTCCCTTGTAAATATTAAGCTACTGGGAAACCCCTGTAAATATTGAACTTCTTGGAAACCCCTGTAAATATTAAACTCCTGAAAACCCAGGTAAATATTAAACTCTTGGTTCCTCTGTAAATGTTAATCTCCTGGGAAACCCTGTAAATATTAAAATAATGGGAAACCCCTGTAAATATGAAAGTCCTGGGAAATCCCTGTAAATATTAAATTCCAGGTTCCCCTGTAAATATTTTACACATGGGAAACCGCTGTAAATGTTAAATTCCTGGCAGATCCCTGTGAATATTAAACTCCTGGGAAATCCCTGTAAATATTAAATTCCAGGTTCCCCTGTAAATATTTTACACATGGGAAACCGCTGTAAATGTTAAATTCCTGGCAAATCCCTGTGAATATTAAACTCCTGGGAAATTCCTGTAAATATTAAATTTCTTCTGAAATCTCTGTTAATATTAAACACCAGGTTACCCTCTAAATATTAAACTCCTGGGAACCTCTGTAAATATAAAACTCCTGGTTCCTCTGTAAATATTAAACTCCAGTAGAATCCATGAAAATATGAAACTCCTGGGGAATCCCTGTAAATATTAAACTCTTGGGAACCACTATAAACATTATATTGCTGAGAAACCCATGTAAATATCAATTTTCTGGGATACCCCCATAAATATTAAATGCCTGGTAAACCCCTGTACATATTATGTTCCTGGGAAACCCCAGTAAATATGAAGCTCCTGGGAACCCCTGTAAATATGAAACTCCTGGGGAATCGCTGTAAATATGAAACTCCTGGGCCGGAATTTTACCAGTGAGAATCGGGTCCAGTCGGGGTCGTGCGGAGGGAAAAATGGCGCGCAATGACATCAGGCTGGGTCCCCGGCAACATTACGCGCTGATGCAATTTAACCAGCGTGGGAAGTCGGCCGCGATCGGGTTTGCGCTCACTGCCCGACTAACATCAATTGAGAAGTACTTAAGGTAATTCAGAATCCAATTGATAGAGATTTTACGCTATGTATCTGATTTTACGCCCGTTAATCGGGTTGTATTAAAATTGAATTTTATTAATGCTGATGTTATTTGTGTGCCCTAACAAGGCAGGTTGTGCAGAAGGTTTAATCTGAATGTTATGCACTGCTGATAGGGACCCATGTAATATTAGTTATTGCCTGAAGGAAGTACCTGAAGTGAGCCAGTCACAAAAGCTGGAAGCTATTACCTGTGATCAAAGCATTTGTTCTGCTGTTCAACAATGGGAAATGTTCACTCTGGAAGTGGATCATCAGATGAGGAGGACAGTGATTCAATGGCTGGAATTCTACACCGCCCCAGTGGGTTGGATGGTGGCGTGGGAACAGCGTATAATTGAGCGGCAGGCTCCGGGAGGCCAAACCACCCTGATTCCACCTCCGACCAAGTTTACATAGGTCTGGCGGGGGGCGGGGAATGAGAAGCGGCCCGCCCGCCCAAGGCCAATCAAGACCCTTGAGTGGCCACTGATCGGCCACTTAAGGGCCCTCGCCTGGCTCCACGGGTACTTCACCTGTGGCAAGCGAGTGTGCCGGGGAAGTGAAAGGCCATCCAGCTTTTGCTGTCGGCCCTTCTGCACCCCGGGGTGGGGGGTTTGCTGGCAATCAGGCACAGGGTGCCCGATTGAGGGCCAGCCCCGCCTCCCAACCCAACCCCGGGATCCAAGATGCCCCCCCTCCCCCCAAACAACTACCCTATCCTCACCAGGGCACGACCGATTCCCCTGGTGAGGCTGCCCAAACTTACCTTTATTTTTTATTTATTTAGAGTTGCAGCACTGAAACAGGCCCTTCGGCCCACTGAGTCTGTGCCGACCATCAACCACCCATTTATACTAATCCCATATTCCTACCACATCCCCACCTGTCCCTACCACCTACCTATACTAGGGGCAATTTATAATGGCCAATTTACCTATCAACCTGCAAGTCTTTGGCTGTGGGAGGAAATCGGAGCACCCGGCGAAAACCCACACAGACACAGGGAGAACTTGCAAACTCCGCACAGGCAGTACCCAGAACTGAACCCGGGTCGCTGCAGCTGTGAGACTGCGGTGCTAACCACTGCGCCACTGTGCCGCCCACTATGTACCTTCTGTCCCGGTTCCTTTGCGTCCTCCTCAGTCGGCTGGTCTGAAGTCCCAGCAGTGGCCACCACTCCCGATGGCGCTTCTGAGACTAAGAGCTGCTGGCCCACTGATTGGCCAGCAACTCACTGAGGCAGAACCTCCTCCCTCAGGTGGGTGGAAGTCCCGCCTTGGGCCAATTGAAGCCTGGGGATCCATAAAATACGGGACGGATCCCCAGGCTGGGCGGGAGCGGGATCGGCACCGACATTTACGTCCGCCCAGCGTAAAATTCCGGCCAATGAGTGACAGAAGTACAAATGGTCAGGGGAACGTACAGCAAGCTGCACCAGTGCATCCTCGCAGTGTTGGAGGGAGAGTAACTCGCAGAGTTGCCCGGGAGCGACCAAATGTCAGGAGATGTGCCTACCCAGTAGTAAGGGCATACCGAACGCATCTGAACTACCTGCATCTGTCAGAACGCCAGTGCAGAAGACGACTGCGGCTGTCACGGGAGACTGTCACATCTCTTTGTGAGATGCTCGCAGTGGATGTTGCATCAAACTGTCTCGGTGGCCATCCAATGCCAGTCGCTCTAAAGGTCATAGTAGCTCTTAACTTCTATGTGTCTGGCTCCTTCCAAGCCTCAGCTGCAGACTTGTGCGGTGTCTCACAATCAGCAGCGCACCATTGCATAAAGGTTGTGACTGATGCATTGTTTCAACATGCTGACCATTTCATCACGTTCAAGACGGACAACACCAGTCAGGCTGAGAGAGCCAGAGGCTTCAGCATTATATCTGGCTTCCCAATGGTACAGGGTGTGATAGACTGTACTCAAGTGGCCCTTAGAGCACCAGCTGTACAGTCGGGGGCATTCATGAACCGCAAGGGATTCCATTCAATGAACATTCAGCTCATCTGTGATCATCAGAGGCGAATCATGCAGGTGTGTGCACGTTACCCTGGTAGTTGTCATGATTCTTTCATTCTCCACAACTCACAGGTGTCTGCAATTTTCAGTCTTCCACACAGAATGGAGGGATGGGTACTTGGCGACAGGGGTTATCCTCTGAAGACATGGCTCATGACACCAGTGAGGAACCCAAGGGGTGAGGCGGAGGAACGATACAACGGGAGCCATGCGGCCACCAGATTGACAATCGAGCACACTCTCGGCTTCCTAAAGATGAGATTTAGGTGTCTTTACCGCACTGGTGGATCACTGCAGTACGCACCGTCAAGGTTTTCCGGAATCATTGTCGTCTGCTGTGCCTTGCATAACCTGGCGATTGAACATGGAGATGCCCTGGAGGATGATCAATGTCAGCGCAATGTGTCATCAGATGATGACGACGTTTCTGATGAGGAAGATGGGCATCAGTCTAATGATGATCATGGAGAGGAAACTGAATGTAATTTGGTTCCAACTGCTAGAGAAACTGGGGAATCTCGAATAGGAATGCATTTCAGTTGAAATGATATAAATCTTCACACATTTCAAACTGCTTTATGACAGTAATCATTGTGAGGATCTGACAGTGCAAAATCTCTAACCTTTAGGGGGAGATGACAATGCGATGAACCAATCCATCACATCATGAGAGATGCGATCCAATTGTGTGCCTCATTATTGAGACACCTTGAGTTGATTAAATATGTAATATCTGACTTCAGGAATGACATGTCCAATGGTAAAATCTCCAATTTAATCAAACACTATTGTTTTACAAATCAAATAAATGTACTTCAAGTCACCCAGTGCACCAGTAGTTAAATTGAAGTGTTTTCTTAATCCGTTTACGCATGCTCATTCGTGTGCATGATCCCTCACCACCAGACTTACCAGAGGCAGGTGGCTGATCTTGTTGCCGCCCTGGTTTTGATGACATGGGCAGACGTCCCCTGCATGCTCGTGGCCATGAGGGCCCTGACATCTCAGGGTTCTCCTGACAAATATCATGAGCACCCTCTATCACCCCGGGATTTAGCGGATCACATGTCCCTGGTGCAGGGAGCAAGGAGCTGCAGGATGCATCAGAGGCGCCATGAGAGGAGCTCCCATATGCGATCTGCTGCCCCTGTGCCCTCGTGAGGCTCTGGTGGTCCTCAATGGTGGCATCAGAGCGCTGAGTGTTCTCAAGCTGGCGCAGTCACATCAGATTATGCTCTCTGATGCTCTGGTCCAGGGAGGCCACACTCACTTTGAGGTCCCGAATTGCATGAAGAACTGGTCCCTCCACTGCAGCCGCCAGTCTATCAACGGAGGAAGCCAGATATTCAAACGCCTGAGAGTTTGCTGAACTCATACTCTGGATGGATATCTCCAGAGTATGAGTCATAGCACACAGCGTTTCAGGCAACTCCGCCAGATTTCCATGGACCACATTCTGCACCTGCAACATCGCCCGACGAATTGATGATCTCAGAGGCACCTCATCAGCTTGCGGCTCTGCTGGCATCCCACTCTCCTCCGAGTGTGTGAGGCATCGGCCGATTCTGCCTCTGGTGTCTGGCCGGGCAAGTGTGCTGTGCTCACACCAGTATGTGACATTGATTCCCCAGACACTGTCATCCCAACTGAAGTGTCAGTATCTGCTGTGGTACTTGGTGCGTCGCGATGATGTGACGGTGCATCCTCTGAGGCGCCCTCCTCCACCTCAGAGGTGGCTGGTCAGGCAACGATAACACTTCCTGACACAAGCTGGGTTTCACCTGTTGGGAAAAGCATTGTGATCAGTTTCATCATCAATCCAGAGTTAAGCACAAGTTTGTGCCTCCAGCATTGTTACATCTGGGTGATGTTACAATTGAGGGCAACATTCAGTGCTTTTGACATTCACCAAATCATTGGCACAGTAGCACAGCCTCACCATCCCTCCCCATAATGAAGTGTTACACCACATTCTGGAACACTCACTCTCATGGCCAGGTACACCGGCCTCGCCATCTGCCACGACGCGTCCTCCTTCCTCCCCTGCTATAATTAAGGCATCCTCCTCCATCCTAGTGAGGAATGCCTGGGTGGCTACGCTGCCACCAGTACGTGACCTCTCCCGGGCATTGTGTGCCCTCTTTTCCTGAATAAACAAAGATACTTATTTTATACATAGTCAATGGCATATGACACTGTCACCCAAAGGGTTGGTGTTGCATTTCACTGCTGTGACAGTGTTGGGCGCAACTTTAACACCACAGCATCAGCGTTCATCTCAGACTTGCCCATCATGCGTCCCATTTCAAAGCAGCTAAACATTGATCATACAGGGCTTCCACATTGCATCATGGGTACACAAGAAACCTCCCTTGACACGTAACCGATTAGATGAATGAGGAATTCCCCTTACCCAGGCAGAGCGAAGCAGGTCATTGCGCTTGCGGCACTGCATCCATGTACACCTCAGTAAGCCTCGGCTGCTGACCTCCTCTGCAACTTCCAGCCAGGCTCTCTTGGTCACTTCGGAGGGTCTCCTTCTCCCATCTGAGCTGAATAGAATGTCTCTCCTCTCCTCAATGGCCTGGAGGAGGACCTGCAGTGAATCATCAGAGAATCGGGGGGCAACGCAATTACTTCTGCCCTCTATCTCCTCTAACAGCAATATTATTGTCTCCCAGTCTTTCTGTGTTTCAAGATATGGAGCCTTTGAAATCTCCAGAACTTATGACACTTGTATCTTCCTTGACATCCAATGAAGAACTCACTCCTCTGTTTAACTTCACTACTCCTTTATATAAGGCTTACAATCAGCCTTCCGCGATGTGGCCCTGCCCCCAATGATGCTGAAGTTCCCGCCCGCGCGCCAGTTCCTTTCAGAGTTACGCCGCGGGCCCGCTGATTAGGTGGTCAGCGCGTGATGCCAGCAGCAGGGAGACGTGGAGCGGGATCGGGGGCCTGATCTGCTTCGGGCACATCGACCCCGGGGCCACCGGTAAGCGAAAAATTCCAGCCCTGGTTCTCCTTTAAATATGAAACTCCTGGGGAATCCCTGTAAATATTAAACTCCTGGTTTCCCGGTAAATATTAAACCCCCTGGGAAACTCTGTAAATATTAAATTGGTGGGAATCCCCTGTAAATATGAAACTCCTGGAGGATCCCTGTAAATATTAAACCCCTGGGGAATCCCTGTAAACATGAAGCTCCTGGTTCCCCTGTAAATTTTAATCTCCTGGTTCCGCTATAAATATTAAACTCCTGGGAAACACCTGTAAATATGAAACTCCCGGGAAGGTCGGTACAGTGGCGCAGTGATTAGCACCGCAGCCTCACAGCTCCAGCAACCTGGGTTCCGCCTGTGCGGAGTTTGCAAGTTCTTCCTGTGACCGCATTGGTTTCTGCCGGGTGCTCCGGTTTCCTCCCACAGCCAAAGACTTGCAGGTTGATAGGTAAATTGGCCATTGTCAATTGTCCCTAGAGTAGGTAGGTGGTAGGAGAAGTGAGGGAAGGTGGGGATGTGATAGGGAATATGGGGTTAATGTAGGATTAGTATAAATGGGTGGTTGATGGTCGGCACCGACTCAGTGGGCCGAAGGGCCTGTTTCAGTGCTGTATCGTTCTATGACTGTATGAAACACCTGTAAATATTAATCTCCTGGTTTCCTGGTAGGATCTTGCTGTGATCATGCTGTGCTACTCAGTGTTGGCCAAGATGGGCAATGCCATGTCACGCCACATAGTTGATCCATGAAAGCAGCCTATGTTCCCCTCAACACCAATCCTTGCCCTGTTAAGCACCTGGTTCCTCCTCCCTGGTCTCTACACCTACATCATCCTTCTCCATAGTGAACACAGACGCAATGTAATCATTTAAAACCTCACCTATGTCCTCCAGCCCCACACACAGATCACCACTTTGGTCCTAATGGGCCCTACTCTTTTCCTGGTTATCCTCTTGCTCTTAACAAAATTATAAAACGTCTTAGGATTTTCCTTTATCTTGCCCACCAATGTTTTTTCATGTCCCCTTTTCGCACTCCTAATTAGTTTTTTTACTACCCCCCGACACTATCTATACTTCTCTAGTGCCTCCGCTGTTTTCAGCCCTCTGAATCTGCCATAAACCTCCTTTTATTTCCTGATCCAATCCTCCATATCCCTTGACATCCAGGGTTCCCTTGACTTGTTGGTCCTACCCTTCACCTGAACGGGTACATGTTGACTCTGAACTCTCACGATTTCCTCTTTGAATGACTCCCACTGGTCTGATGTAGACTTTCCTACAAGTAGCTGCTCCTAGTCCACTCTGGCCAGATCCTGTTTTATCATATTGAAATCGGCCTTCCCCCAATTCAGTACCTTTAGTTCCGTCCCGTCTTTGTCCTTGTCCATAACTACCTTGAATCTTACAGAGTTCTGGTCACTATCCCTGAAATGCTCCCCCACTGACACTTCTACCACTTGTCCGGCTTCATTTCCTAGGATTAGGTGCAATACTGCCCCTTCTCTTGTAGGACTTTCTACGTACTGGCTCAAAAAGCTGTCCTGTATGAATTTTCAGAATTCTGCTCCCTTTAAGCCTTTTGCACTAAGACTATCCCAGTTGATATTGGGGAAGTTGAAATCCCCTACTATTATTACCCTATTATTTTTACACCTCTCTAAGATTTGCCTACATATCTGCTCCTCTATTTCTCCCTGACTGTTTGGAGGCCTACAGTACACTCCCAGCCAAGTGATTGCCCCCTTTTTGGATTTAAGTTCTACCCAGTAGTTAGAGCTGTTACACGGTGGAGTCACCTTTGCATTTAAACGACCACACCAAAAGCCGAGGATGGCAGAGGGGTGCTCCAGGGTGGCCCCACAGTTCAACGATGTCTCCCTACTCACTCTCCTCCAGGCTGTCCGGGGCAAGGTGGGAGGTCCTTTTCACCAGCGATGGCAAGAAGAGGCCCTCCCGTCTGGCTAGAGATGACAGAGGAGGTGAGTGGCTGTGGGACCATCCACCATCAAAGGGTCCAGTGCTGGAAGGGGATGAACGAACACTCCTCCAGCCAGCCGGGACCCTCGAGCCCTCGTGTGCACAGGGTATGAGCATCAAAGTCATCCACAACCAAAGGGCAATCAGATCAGCAGCCTTCCTTCAGTCACTCTGTTAGTGCAGAGGTTGCACTAAGAAGGGGCACAGGCAAGCGTTAGCAAGGAACACACTGACACAAATGGGAATGCACGGGTGTCACAGCAATGTAAATACATCTTTCACCAAATGTTCCTCACCAAAATGTGTGTCCTTTTCTCTGTGTGAATGATGTGTGCCAGCGTGTAGCGCCAGTGTCACATCCCTTTGCACCATTGGCCCTTCAGGAGAGCCAGCGTATGCAATAACATCATTGCCATGCCACCATTACTCATGAGCGTCTCCACGGATGCAGTGACATGGAAATTGGTTCAGTCAGTTGCTGCCTCTAATGGTTTACACAGGATGCTGCAGATGTGGACTGGTGCACAGCAGGTGAGTGAGGGTGATGTGTGACTTGCAGAGCTCATGTCGGTTCCTATGGAGCAGATAGTCTTTGTCTGATAAGCCACTTCCGTACATCCCTAGCTCACTGCTAGCCCTGTGTGCAGAGCCTGGGTGCCATCTGCCCTCCCAGGCACCTTTCATGTTGTAGGTCCTCATCGTCCTCACCGTCCGAGGAGGAATCCTGTTGACGTCTCTCCTCATCATGCCAGGCCTGGCCCCTATTGGGTGCGTAGTTGTGCAGAGCAGCAAAGACAGGAGCTGGCCTTTTCAGCCCGTAGTACAGGGCATCACCCTATCCATACAGGCATTGGAGGCGTTCTTTCAGCATGCTGATCTCCTGCTCAATGGTGGCTCATGTAGCTCAGTGGCTGGTGTTGTATCTCTCCTCTGCAGCAGTGGTGGAGTCTCTCATCGGGAGCCATATCTGCAAAGGATAGCCCTTTATCTCCAAGAAGCCGCCCCTCCATCTGAGTCGGTTCTTTTTTTTTATTCGTTCATGGGATGTGGGCGTCACTGGCCAGGCCAGCATTTATTGCCCATCCCTAATTGCCCTTGAGAAGGTGGTGGTGAGCTGCCTTCTTGAACCGCTGCAGTCCAATTGGAGTAGATATACCCACAGTGCTGTTAGGAAGAGAGTTCCAGGATTTTGACCCAGCGACAGTGAAGGAACGGCGATTTAGTTCCAAGTAAGGATGGTGTGTGACTTGGAGGGGAACTTGCAGGTGCTGGTGTTCTCATGTATTTGCTGCACTTGTCCTTCTAGTTGGTAGAGGTCATGGGTTTGGAAGGTGCTGTCGAAGGAGCCTTGGTGCATTGCTGCAGTGCATCTTGTAGATGGTACACACTGCTGCCACTGTGCATCAGTGGTGGAGGGAGTGAATATTTGTGAATGGGGTGCCAATCAAGTGGGCTGCTTTGTCCTGGATTGTGGCGAGCTTCTTGAGTGTTGTTGGAGCTGCACCCATCCAGGCAAGTGGAGAGTATTCCATCACACTCCTGACTTGTGCCTTGTAGATGGTGGACAGGCTTTGGGGAGTCAGGAGGTGAGTTACTCACCACAGGATTCCTAGCCTCTGACCTGCTCTCATAGCCACGGTATTTATATGGCTACTCCAGTTCAGTTTCTGGTCAATGGTAGACCCTAGGATGTTGATAGTGGGGGATTCAGCGATGGTAATGCTGTTGAATGTCAAGAGGAGATAGTTAGATTCTCTCTTGTTGGAAATGGTCATTTCCTGGCATTTGTGTGGTGTGAATGTTACTTGCTACCCCTCAGCTCAAGCCTGAATATTGTCTGGGTCTTGCTGCATGCAGGCATGGACTGCTTCATTATCTGAGAAATTGTGAATAGAACTGAATACTGTGCAGTCATCAGCAATCATCCCACTTCTGACCTTATAATGGAAGGAAGATCATTAATGAAGCAGCTGAAGAAGACTAAACCTGCCCTTAGAAACTCCTGTAATGATATGCTGTTGCTGGGATGTTTGGCCTCCAACATCAATAATCATCTTCCTTTCTGCTGGGTATAACTCCAGCCAGTGGCAAGTTTTCCCCCGATTCCCATTGACATCAATTTTACGAGGTCAAATTTGGTCAAATGCTGCCTTGATATCTAGGGCAATCACTCTCACATCACCTCTTGAGTTCAGCTCTTTTGTCCATGTTTAAAGCAAGGCTGTAATGAGGTCAGGAGCTGAGTGGCCCTGGCGGAACCCAAATTGAGCGTCATTGAGCAGGTTATTGCTAAGCAAGTGCCGCTTGATGGCATTGTCGATGACACCTTCCATCGACGATTGAGAGTCGACTGATCGGGCTGTAATCGGCTGGGTTGGACTTGTCCTGCTTTTTGTGCACAGGACATACCTGGGCAATTTTCCACATAGCAGGGTAGATGCCTGTGTTGTAGCTGTACTGGAACAGCTTGGCTAGGGGTGCAGCAGGTTCTGGAGCACAGGTCTTCAGTACTATTGCCGGAATATTGTCACGGCCCATAGCCTTTGCTGTATCCAGTGCATTCAGTCGTTTCCTGATATCATGCGGAATGAATCGAATTAGCTGAGGTGTGGCATCTGTGATGCTGGGGACTTCAGGAGGAGGCCGAGATGGATCATCAACTTGGCACTTCTGGCTGAAGATTGTTGCAAATGCTTCAGCCTTATCTTTCACACTGATATGCTGGGCTCCCCCATCATTGAGGATGGGGATATTTGTGGAGCCACCTCCTCCAGTTAGTTGTTTAATTGTCCACCACCATTCACGACTGGATGTGGCAGGACTGCAGAGTTTAGAACTGATCTGTTGGTTATGGGATCGCTTAGCTCTGTCTATCGCATGTTGCTTACGCAGTTTAGCACGCAGATAGTCCTGTGTTGTAGCTTCACCAGGTTGTCACCTCATTTTGAGGTATGCCTGGTGCTGCTCCTGGCATGCCCTCCTGCACTCTTCATTGAACCAGGGTTGGTCTCCTGGCTTGATGGTAATGGTAGAGTGGGGGATATGCCGGGCCGTAAGGTTACAGATTGTGGTTGAGTACAATTCTGCTGCAGCTGATGGTCCACAACGCCTCACGGATGCCCAGTTTTGCATTGCTAGATCTGTTCGAAATCTAGAAATGCTGGATTCACTCAGCAGGTCTGGCAGCATCTGTGGAAAGAGAAGCAGAGTTAACGTTTCGGGTCAGTGACCCTTCTTACGTGGCATCTGTGACGTTAACTCTGCTTCTCTTTCCACAGATGCTGCCAGACCTGCTGTGTGAATCCAGCATTTCTTGTTTTTGTTTCAGATTTCCAGCATCCGCAGTATTTTGCTTTTATTTTACTGTTCGAAAACTATCCCATTTAGCACGGTGATAGTGCCACACAACACGATGGAGGGTATCCTCAATTTGAAGGCGGGACTTCGTCTCCACAAGGACTGTGCAGAATGTAGAATGAGACCCCTGAATATCCCCCTCCCTCCTCCCTTTTAGAATACAGAGTGAGACCCCTGAATATCCCACTCCCTCCTCCCTTTTAGAATACAGAGTGAGACCCCTGAAATCCCCCCCCCTCCTCCCTTTAAAAATGGAGAGTAAGACCCCTGAATATCCCCCTCCCTCCTCCCTTTTGGAATGTAGAGTGAGACCCCTGAATATCCCCCTCCCTCCTCCCTTTAAAAATGTAGAGAGAGACCCCTGAATAACCCCTCCCTCCTCCCTTTTGGAATGTAGAGTGAGACCCCAGAATATCCCCCTCCCTCCTCCCTTTAAGATTGCAGATTGAGACCCCTGAATTTCCCCCTCCCTCGTCACTTTAAGAATGCAGATTGAGACCCCGGAATATCCTCCCTCCCTCCTCCCTTTACGAATGTCGATGTGACCCCTTAATATGTCCCTCCCTCCTCCCTTTAAAAATGACGAGTGAGACCCCTGAATATCCCCCCTCCCTTTAAAATGCAGAGTGAGACCCCTGAATATTCCCCTCCCGCCTCCCTTTAAAATTGCAGAGTGAGACCCCTGAATATTCCCCTCCCGCCTCCCTTTAAAATTGCAGAGTGAGACCCCTGAATATCCCCACTCCCACCTCCCTTTAAGAATGCAGAGTGAGACCCCTGAATATTCCCCTCCCTCCTCCTTTTATGAATGCAGAGTGAGACCCCTGAATATCCCCCTACCTCCACCTTTAAGAATGCAGAGTGAGACCCCTGAATATTCCCCTCCCTCCTCCTTTTATGAATGCAGAGTGAGACCCCTGTATATCCCCCTCCCTCCTCGCTTGAAGAATGCAGAGTGAGACCCCTGAATATCCCCCTCCCTCCTCCCTTAAAGAATTCAGAGTGAGTCCCCTGAATATCCCCACTCCCACCTCGCTTTAAGAATGCACGGTGAGACCGCTGAATATCCCCCTCCCTCCTCGCTTGAAGAATGCAGAGTGAGACCCCAGAATATCCCCCTCCCTCCTCCCTTTAAGAATGCAGAGTGAGACCCCAGAATATCCCCCTCACTCCTCCCTTAAATAATGCAGAGTGAGACCCCTGAATATCCCCCTCCCTCCTCGCTTTAATAATGCAGAGAGAGACCCCTGAATACCCCCCTCACTCCTCGCTTTAAGAATGCAGAGTGAGACCCCTGAATATCCCCCTCCATCCTCGCTTTAAGAATGCAGAGTGAGACCCCTGAATATACCCCCTCCCTCCTTGCTTTAAGAATGCAGAGTGAGACCCCTGAATATCCCCCTCCCTCCTCGCTTTAAGAATGTAGAGTGAGACCCCTGAATATCCCCCTCCCTCCTCGTTTTAAGAATGCTGAGTGAGACCCCTGAATATCCCCCTCCCTCCTCCCTTTAAGAATGCAGAGTGAGACCCCTGAATATCCCCCTCCCTCCTCCCTTTAAGAATGCAGAGTGAGACCCCTGAATGTCCCCCTCCCTCATCGCTTTAAGAATGCAGAGTGAGACCCCTGAATATACCCCTCCCCCCACACCTTAAGAATGCGGAGTGAGCCCCCTGTATATCCCCCTCCCTCCTCCCTTTAAGAATGTAGAGTGAGACCCCTGAATATACCCCTCCCCCCACACCTTAAGAATGCAGAGTGAGACCCCTGTATATCCCCCTCCCTCCTTCCTTTAAGAATGCAGAGTGAGACCCCTGAATATAACACTCCCCCCACACCTTAGGAATGCAGAGTGAGACCCCTGAATATCCCCCTCCCTCCTCCCTTTAAGAATGCAGAGTGAGACCCCTGAATATCCCCCTCCCTCCTCCCTTTAAGAATGCAGAGTGAGACCCCTGAATATCCCCCTCCCTCCTCCCTTTAAGAATGCAGAGTGAGACCCCTGAATATCCCCCCTCCCTCCTCGCTTTATGAATGCAGAGAGAGACCCCTGAATATCCCCCCTCCTTCCTCCCTTTAAGAATGCAGAGTGAGACCCCTGAAAATCCCCCTCCCTCCTCCCTTGAAGAATGCAGAGAGAGACCCCTGAATATCCCCCCTCCCTCCTCCCATTAAGAATGCTGAGTGAGACCCCTGAATATCCCCCTCCCTCCTCGCTTTAAGAATGCAGAGTGAGACCCCTGAATATCCCCCCTCCCTCCTCCCTTCAAGAATGCAGGGTGAGACCCCTGAATGTACCCCCTCCCTCCTCCCTTTAGGAATGCAGAGTGAGACCCCTGAATATCCCCTTCCCTCCTCCCTTTCATAATGAGAGTGAGACCCCTGAAAATCCCCCTCCCTCCTCCCTTGATGAATGCAGAGTGAGACTCTGGATGGGGAATGAAAGATCGGTTAGCTTAACCTCTGTATTGGGGAAGATGCTTGAGTCTATCATCAAGGAAGAAATAGCAGGGCATCTCGTTAGAAATTGTCCCGTTGGGCAGACGCAGCATGGGTTCATGAAGGGCAGGTCATGCTTGACAAATCTTTTGGAATTCTATGATGACATTACGAGCAAGGTGGACAATGGGGACCCAGTGGATGTGGTGTACCTAGATTTCCAAAAAGCCTTCGACAAGGTGCCGCACAAGAGGCTGCTGTATAATATAAGGATGCATGGCGTTAGGGGTAAAGTATTAGCATGGATAGAGGATTGGTTGACTGACAGGAAGCAGAGAGTGGGGATAAATGAGTGCTATTCTGGTTGGCAATCAGTCACTAGTGGTATGCCTCAGGGATTGGTGTTGCGTCCGCAATTATTTACAATTTATATAGATGATTTGGAGTTTGGGACCACTTGTCGGGTGTCAAAGTTTGCAGATGACACTAAGATGAGTGGCAGAGCAAAGTGTGCAGATGACTGTGAAACTATGCAGAGGAACATAGATACATTGAGTGAGTGGGCAAAGGACTGGCAGATGGAATACAATGTTAATAAATTTGAAGTCTTTCATTTCGGTAGGAGTAACAGTAAAAAGGATTATTACTTGAATGGTAAAAAGTTACAGCATGCTGCTATGCAAAGGGACCTGGGTGTCCTTGTGCATGAATCGCAGAAGGTTGGTCTGCAGGTACAGCAAGTAATTAGGAAGGCAAATGGAATTTTGTCCTTCATTGCTAAAGGGATTGAGTTTAAAAGCAGAGAGGTTATGTTGCAGCTGTATAAGGTACTGGTGAGGCCGCACCTGGAGTACTGTGCGCAGTTTTGGTCTCCTTACTTGAGAAAGGATATACTGGCACTGGAGAGGGTGCAGAGGAGATTCACTAGGTTGATTCCGGAGTTGAGGAGGTTGGCTTATGAGGAGAGACTGAGTAGATTGGGATTATATTCATTGGAATTCAGAAGAATGAGGGGGGATCTTATAGAAACATATAAAATCATGAAGGGAATAGATAAGATACAAGTGGAGAGTATGTTTCCACTGGCAGGTGAAGCTAGGACAAGAGGGCAGAGCCTCAAGATTAGAGGGAGCAGATTTAGGACTGAATTAAGAAGGAACTTCTTCACCCAGAGGGTTGTTAATCTATGGAATTCCTTGCCCAGTGAAGTAGTTGACGCTTCTTCAGTAAATGTTTTTAAAGCTAAGGTAGATATCTTTTTGAATAATAAAGGAATTAAGGGATAAGGTGAGAATGTGGGTAAGAGGATCTGAGTCCACAAAAAGATCAGCCATGATCTTATTGAATGGCGGAGCAGGCTCGAGGGGCCGGACGGCCTACTCCTGCTCCGACTTCTTATGATCTGATGATCCTATATCCCTCCTCCCTTGCAGAATGCAGAGTGAGACCCCTGAATATCCCCCTCCCTCCTCCCTTTAAGAATGCAGAGTGAGACGCCTGAATATCCCCCTCCTTCCTCCCTTTAAGAATGCAGAGAGAGACCCCTGAATGTACCCCCTCCCTCCTCCCTTTAAGAATGCAGAGTGAGACCCCTGAATATCCCCCTCCCTCCTCCCTTTAAGAATGCAGAGTGAGACCCCTGAATATCCCCCCCCTCCTCCCTTTAAGAATGCAGAGTGAGACTCCTGAATAACCCCTCCCTCCTCCCTTTAAGAATGCAGATTGAGACCCATGAATATCCCCCTCCCTCCTCCCTTGAAGAATGCAGAGTGAGACCCCTGAATATCCCCCCTCACTCCTCGCTTTAAAAATGCAGAGTGAGACCCCTGAATATCCCCCTCCCTCCTCCCTTGAAGAATGCAGAGTGAGACCCCTGAATATCCCCCCTCCCTCCTCCCTTTAAGAATGCAGAGTGAGACCCCTGAATATCCCCCCTCCCTCCTCCCTTTAAGAATGCAGAGTGAGACCCCTGAATATACCCCCTCCCTCCTCCCTTTAAGAATGCAGAGTGAGACCCCTGAATATACCCCCTCCCTCCTCCCTTTAAGAATGCAGAGTGAGACCCCTGAATATCCCCCCTCCCTCCTTGCTTTAAGAATGCAGAGTGAGACTCCCGAATATACCCCCTCCCTCCTTCCTTTATGAATGCAGAGTGAGACCCCTGAATAACCCCCTCTGTCCTCCCTTGCAGAATGCAGAGTGCGACCCTTGAGATTACCCCCCTCCTCCTTTTAAGAATGCAGAGACCCCTGAATATCCCAAACCCTCCTCCCTTTAAGAATGCAGAGTGAGACCCCTGAATATCCCCCTCCCTCCTCCCTTTAAGAATGCAGAGTGAGATCCCTGAATATACCCCTCCCTCCTCCCATTAAGAATGCAGAGTGAAACCCCTGAATATCCCCGCTCCCTTCTCCCATTAAGAATGCAGAGTGAGACTCCTGAATATCCCCTCCCTCCTCCCATTAAGAATGCAGAGTGAAACCCCTGAATATCCCCCCTCCATCCTCACATTAAGAATACAGAGTGAGACTCCTGAATATCCCCTCCCTCCTCCCTTTAAGAATGCAGAGAGAGACCCCTGAATATCCCCCTCCCTCCTCCCTTTAAGAATGCAGAGTGAGACCCCTGAATAACCCCCACACTCCTGCCTTTAAGAATGCAGAGTGAGACCCCTGAATATCCCCCTCCCTCCTCCCTTTAAGAATGCAGAGTG
The DNA here is from genome assembly GCF_036365525.1 of Heterodontus francisci. Taxonomy (NCBI): domain Eukaryota; kingdom Metazoa; phylum Chordata; class Chondrichthyes; order Heterodontiformes; family Heterodontidae; genus Heterodontus; species Heterodontus francisci. The sequence goes on along the minus strand of NC_090384.1, from coordinate 13,826,904 downwards.
AGACCCCTGAATATCCCCCTCCCTCCCCGCTTCAAGAATGCAGAGTGAGACTCCTGAATATCCCCCTCCCTCCTCCATTTAAGAATGCAGAGTGAGACTCGTGAATAACCCCTCCCTCCTCCCTTTAAGAATGCAGAGTGAGACCCCTGAATATCCCCCTCCCTCCTCCCTTTAAGAATGCAGAGTGAGACTCCTGAATAACCCCTCCCTCCTCCCTTTAAGAATGCAGAGTGAGACCCCTGAATATCCCCCTCCATCCTCCCTTGAAGAATGCAGAGTGAGACCCCTGAATATCTGCCCTCCCTCCTCGCTTTAAGAATGCAGAGAGAGACCCCTGAATATCCCCCTCCTTCCTCCCTTTATGAATGCAGAGAGAGACCCCTGAATGGCCCCCTCCTTCCTACCTTTAAGAATGCAGAGAGAGACCCCTGAATGTACCCCCTCCCTCCTCCCTTTAAGAATGCAGAGTGAGACCCCTGAATATCCCCGCTCCCTCCTCCCTTTAAGAATGCAGAGTGAGACCCCTGAACATCCCCCTCCCTCCTCCCATTAAGAATGCAGAGTGAGACTCCAGAATAACCCCTCCCTCCTCCCTTTAAGAATGCAGAGTGAGACCCCTGAATATCCCCCTCCCTCCTCCCTTTAAGAATGCAGAGAGAGACCCCAGAATATACCCTCCCTCCTCCCTTTAAGAATGCAGAGTGAGACACCTGAATAACCCCTCCCTCCTCCATTTAAGAATGCAGAGTGAGACTCCTGAATAACCCCTCCCTCCTCCCTTTAAGAATGCAGAGAGAGACCCCAGAATATACCCCTCCCTCCTCCCTTTAAGAATGCAGAGTGAGACACCTGAATATCCCCCTCCCTCCTCCATTTAAGAATGCAGAGTGAGACTCCTGAATAACCCCTCCCTCCTCCCTTTAAGAATGCAGAGTGAGACCCCTGAATATCCCCCTCCCTCCTCCCTTGAAGAATGCAGAGTGAGACCCCTGAATATCCCCCCTCCCTCCTCGCTTTAAGAATGCAGAGAGAGACCCCTGAATATCCCCCTCCTTCCTCCCTTTAAGAATGCAGAGAGAGATCTGAATAGCCCCCTCCTTCCTCCCTTTAAGAATGCAGAGAGAGACCCCAGAATGTATCCCCTCCCTCCTCCCTTTAAGAATGCAGAGTGAGACCCCTGAATATCCACCTCCCTCCTCCCTTTAAGAATGCAGACTGAGACTCCTGAATAACCCCTCCCTCCTCCCTTTAAGAATGCAGAGTGAGACCCCTGAATATCCCCCTCACTCCTCCCTTGAAGAATGCAGAGAGAGACCCCTGAATATCCCCCCTCCCTCCTCGCTTTAAGAATGCAGAGAGAGATCCCTGAATATCCCCCTCCCTCCTCCCTTTAAGAATGCAGAGTGAGACCCCTGAGATTACCCCCCTTGTCCTTTTAAGAATGGAGAGTGAGACCCCAGAATATCCCCCTCCCTGCTCCCTTCAAGAATGCAGAGTGAGACCCCTGAATATCCCCCTCCCTCCTCGCTTTAAGAATGCAGAGAGAGACCCCTGAATATCCCCCTCCTTCCTCCCTTTAAGAATGCAGAGAGAGACCCCTGAATAGCCCCCTCCTTCCTCCCTTTAAGAATGCAGAGAGAGACCCCAGAATGTACCCCCTCCCTCCTCCCTTTAAGAATGCAGGGTGAGACCCCAGAATGTACCCCCTCCCTCCTCCCTTTAAGAATGCAGAGTGAGACCCCTGAATATCCCCCCTCCCTCCTCCCTTTAAGAATGCAGAGTGAGACCCCTGAATATCACCCCTCCCTCCTCCCGTTAAGAATGCAGAGTGAGACCCCTGAATATACCCCCTCCCTCCTCCCTTTAAGAATGCAGAGTGAGACCCCTGAATATACCCCCTCCCTCCTCCCTTTAAGAATGCAGAGTGAGACCCCTGAATATACCCCCTCCCTCCTCCCTTTAAGAATGCAGAGTGAGACCCCTGAATATCCCCCCTCGCTCCTCCCTTTATGAATGCAGAGTGAGACCCCTGAATAACCCCCTCTGTCCTCCCTTGCAGAATGCAGAGTGAGACCCCTGAGATTACCCCCCTTGTCCTTTTAAGAATGGAGAGAGAGACCCCTGAATATCCCCCTCCCTGCTCCCTTCAAGAATGCAGAGTGAGACCCCTGAATATCCCCCTCCCTCCTCCCTTTAAGAATGCAGAGTGAGACCCCTGAATATACCCCTCCCTCCTCCCTTTAAGAATGCAGAGTGAGACCCCTTAATATACCCCTCACTCCTCGCATTAAGAATGCAGAGTGAAACCCCTGAATATCCCCCCTCCCTCCTCCCATTAAGAATGCAGAGTGAGACTCCTGAATATCCCCTCCCTCCTCCCATTAAGAATGCAGAGTGAAACCCCTGAATATACCCCCTCCCTCCTTCCATTAAGAATACAGAGTGAGACTCCTGAATATCCCCTCCCTCCTCCCTTTAAGAATGCAGAGTGAGACCCCTGAATAACCCCCACCCTCCTGCCTTTGAGAATGCAGAGTGAGACTCCTGAATAACCCCTCCCTCCTCCCTTTAAGAATGCAGAGTGAGACCCCTGAATATCCCCCTCCCTCCTCCCTTGAAGAATGCAGAGTGAGACCCCTGAATATCCCCCCTCCCTCCTCACTTTAAGAATGCAGAGAGAGACACCTGAATATCCCCCTCCTTCCTCCCTTTAAGAATGCAGAGAGAGACCCCTGAATAGCCCCCTCCTCCCTACCTTTAAGAATGCAGAGAGAGACCCCTGAATGTACCCCCTCCCTCCTCCCTTTAAGAATACAGAGTGAGACTCCTGAATATCCCCACCCTCCTCCCATTAAGAATGCAGAGTGAAACCCCTGAATATCCCCCCTCCCTCCTCCCATTAAGAATACAGAGTGAGACTCCTGAATATCCCCTCGCTCCTCCCTTTATGAATGCAGAGAGAGACCCCTGAATATTCCCCTCCCTCCTCCCTTTAAGAATGCAGAGTGAGACCCCTGAATATCCCCCTCCCTCCTCCCTTTAAGAATGCAGAGTGAGACCCCTGAATATCCCCCTCCCTCCTCCATTTAAGAATGCAGAGTGAGACCCCTGAACATCCCCCTCCCTCCTCCCTTTTAGAATGCAGAGTGAGACCCCTAAATATCCCCCCTCCCACCTCCCATTAAGAATGCAGAGTGAGACCCCTGAATATCCCCCCTCCCTCCTCGCTTTAAGAATGCAGAGAGAGACCCCTGAATAGCCCCCTCTTTCCTCCCTTTAAGAATGCAGAGAGAGACCCCAGAATGTACCCCCTCCCTCCTACCTTTAAGAATGCAGAGTGAGACCCCTGAATAGCCCCCTCCTTCCTCCCTTTAAGAATGCAGAGAGAGACCCCAGAATGTACCCCCTCCCTCCTACCTTTAAGAATGCAGAGTGAGACCCCTGAATATCCACCTCCCACCTCCCTTTAAGAATGCAGAGTGAGACCCCTGAATATCCCCCTCCCTCCTCCCTTTAAGAATGCAGAGTGAGACCCCTGAATATCCACCTCCCTCCTCCCTTTAAGAATGCAGAGTGAGACCCCTGAATATCCCCCCTCCCTCCTCCCTTTAAGAATGCAGAGTGAGACCCCTGAATATCCCACCTCCCTCCTCCCATTAAGAATGCAGAGTGAGACCCCTGAATATACCCCCTCCCTCCTCCCTTTAAGAATGCAGAGTGAGACCCCTGAATATACCCCCTCCCTCCTCCCTTTAAGAATGCAGAGTGAGACCCCTGAATATACCCCCTCCCTCCTCCCTTTAAGAATGCAGAGTGAGACCCCTGAATATCCCCCCTCTCTCCTCCCTTTATGAATGCAGAGTGAGACCCCTGAATAACCCCCTCTGTCCTCCCTTGCAGAATGCAGAGTGAGACCCCTGAGATTACCCCCCTTGTCCTTTTAAGAATGGAGAGAGAGACCCCTGAATATCCCCCTCCCTGCTCCCTTCAAGAATGCAGAGTGAGACCCCTGAATATCCCACTCCCTCCTCCCTTTTAGAATGCAGAGTGAGACCCCTGAATATCCCCCTCCCTCCTCCCTTTAAGAATGCAGAGTGAGACCCCTTAATATACCCCTCACTCCTCCCATTAAGAATGCAGAGTGAAACCCCTGAATATCCCCCCTCCTTCCTTCCATTAAGAATACAGAGTGAGACCCCTGAATATCCCACTCCCTCCTCCCTTTTAGAATGCAGAGTGAGACCCCTGAATATCCCCCTCGCTCCTCCCTTTAAGAATGCAGAGTGAGACCCCTTAATATACCCCTCACTCCTCCCATTAAGAATGCAGAGTGAAACCCCTGAATATCCCCCCTCCTTCCTTCCATTAAGAATACAGAGTGAGACTCCTGTATATCCCCCTCCCTCCTCCCTTGAAGAATGCAGAGTGAGACCCCTGAATATCCCAATCCCTCCTCCCTTGAAGAATGCAGAGTGAGACCCCAGAATATCCCAATCCCTCCTCCCTTGAAGAATGCAGAGTGAGATCCCTGAATAGCCTCCCTCCCTCCTCGCTTTAAGAATGCAGAGAGAGTCCCCTGAATATCCCCCTCCTTCCTCCCTTTATGAATGCAGAGAGAGACCCCTGAATATCCCCCTCCTTCCTACCTTTAAGAATGCAGAGTGAGACCCCTGAATATCCCCCTCCCTCCTCCCTTTAAGAATGCAGAGTGAGACCCCTGAATATCCCCCTCCCTCTTCCCTTGAAGAATGCAGAGTGAGACCCCTGAATATCCCCCTCACTCCTCGCTTTAAGAATGCAGAGAGAGATCCCTGAATATCCACCTACCTCCTCCCTTTAAGAATGCAGAGTGAGACCCCTGAATGTCCCCCCTCCCTCCTCCCTTTAAGAATGCAGAGTGAGACCCCTGAATATACCCCCTCCCTCCTCCCTTTAAGAATGCAGAGTGAGACCCCTGAATATACCCGCTCCCTCCTCCCTTTAAGAATGCAGAGTGAGACCCCTGAATATCCCCCCTCTCTCCTCCCTTTATGAACACAGAGTGAGACCCCTGAATAACCCCCTCTGTCCTCCCTTACAGAATGCAGAGTGAGACCCCTGAGATTACCCCCCTTGTCCTTTTAAGAATGCAGAGTGAGACCCCTGAATATCCCCCTCCCTCCTCCCTTTAAGAATGCAGAGTGAGACCCCTTAATATACCCCTCACTCCTCCCATTAAGAATGCAGAGTGAAACCCCTGAATATCCCCCCTCCCTCCTCCCATTAAGAATGCAGACTGAGACTCCTGAATATCCCCTCCCTCCTCCCATTAAGAATGCAGAGTGAAACCCCTGAATATACCCCCTCCTTCCTTCCATTAAGAATACAGAGTGAGACTCCTGTATATCCCCTCCATCCTCCCTTTAAGAATGCAGAGTGAGACCCCTGAATATCTCCCTCCCTCCTCCCTTTAAGAATGCAGAGTGAGACCCCTGAATAAAACCCACCCTCCTGCCTTTGAGAATGCAGAGTGAGACTCCTGAATAACCTCTCCCTCCTCCCTTTAAGAATGCAGAGTGAGACCCCTGAATATCCCCCTCCCTCCTCCCTTGAAGAATGCAGAGTGAGACCCCTGAATATCCCCCACCCTCCTCCCTTTAAGAATGCAGAGTGAGACTCCTGAATAACCCCTCCCTCCTCCCTTTAAGAATGCAGAGTGAGACCCCTGAATATCCCAATCCCTCCTCCCTTGAAGAATGCAGAGTGAGATCCCTGAATATCCCCCCTCCCTCCTCGCTTTAAGAATGCAGAGAGAGACCCCTGAATATCCCCCTCCTTCCTTCCTTTATGAATGCAGAGAGAGACCCCTGAATAGCCCCCTCCTTCCTACCTTTAAGAATGCAGAGAGAGACCCCTGAATGTACCCCCTCCCTCCTCCCTTTAAGAATGCAGAGTGAGACCCCTGAATATCCCCCTCCCTCCTCCCTTTAAGAATGCAGAGTGAGACCCCTGAATATCCCCCTCCCTCCTCCCTTTAAGAATGCTGAGTGAGACCCCTGAATAGCCCCCTCCCTCCTCCCTTGAAGAATGCAGAGTGAGACCCCTGAATATCCCCCCTCACTCCTCGCTTTAAGAATGCAGAGAGAGATCCCTGAATATCCCCCTCCCTCCTCCCTTTAAGAATGCAGAGTGAGACCCCTGAATATCCCCCCTCCCTCCTCCCTTTAAGAATGCAGAGTGAGACCCCTGAATATCCCCCCTCCCTCCTCCCGTTAAGAATGCAGAGTGAGACCCCTGAATATACCCCCTCCCTCCTCCCTTTAAGAATGCAGAGTGAGACCCCTGAATATACCCCCTCCCTCCTCCCTTTAAGAATGCAGAGTGAGACCCCTGAATATACCCCCTCCCTCCTTCCTTTAAGAATGCAGAGTGAGACCCCTGAATATCCCCCCTCTCTCCTCCCTTTATGAATGCGGAGTGAGACCCCTGAATAACCCCCTCTGTCCTCCCTTGCAGAATGCAGAGTGAGACCCCTGAGATTACCCCCCTTGTCCTTTTAAGAATGGAGAGAGAGACCCCTGAATATCCCCCTCCCTGCTCCCTTCAAGAATGCAGAGTGAGACCCCTGAATATCCCACTCCCTCCTCCCTTTTAGAATGCAGAGTGAGACCCCTGAATATCCCCCTCCCTCCTCCCTTTAAGAATGCAGAGTGAGACCCCTTAATATACCCCTCACTCCTCCCATTAAGAATGCAGAGTGAAACCCCTGAATATCCCCCCTCCCTCCTCCCATTAAGAATGCAGAGTGAGACTCCTGAATATCCCCTCCCTCCTCCCATTAAGAATGCAGAGTGAAACCCCTGAATATACCCCCTCCCTCCTTCCATTAAGAATACAGAGTGAGACTCCTGAATATCCCCTCCCTCCTCCCTTGAAGAATGCAGAGTGAGACCCCTGAATATCCCCCTCCCTCCTCCCTTTAAGAATGCAGAGTGAGACCCCTGAATATCCCCCTCCCTCCTCCCTTTTAGAATGCAGAGTGAGACCCCTGAATATCCCCCTCCCTCCTCCCTTTAAGAATGCAGAGTGAGACCCCTGAATATCCCCCTCCCTCCTCCCTTGAAGAATGCAGAGTGAGACCCCTGAATATCCCCCTCCCTCCTCCCTTTAAGAATGCAGAGTGAGACCCCTGAATATCCCCCTCCCTCCTCCCTTTTAGAATGCAGAGTGAGACCCCTGAATATCCCCCTCCCTCCTCCCTTTAAGAATGCAGAGTGAGACCCCTGAATATCCCCCTCCCTCCTCCCTTGAAGAATGCAGAGTGAGTCCCCTGAATATCCCCCTCCCTCCTCCCTTTAAGAATGCAGAGTGAGACCCCTGAATAAAACCCACCCTCCTGCCTTTGAGAATGCAGAGTGAGACTCCTGAATAACCCCTCCCTCCTCCCTTTAAGAATGCAGAGTGAGACCCCTGAATATCCCCCTCCCTCCTCCCTTGAAGAATGCAGAGTGAGACCCCTGAATATCCCCCACCCTCCTCCCTTTAAGAATGCAGAGTGAGACTCCTGAATAACCCCTCCCTCCTCCCTTTAAGAATGCAGAGTGAGACCCCTGAATATCCCAATCCCTCCTCCCTTGAAGAATGCAGAGTGAGATCCCTGAATATCCCCCCTCCCTCCTCGCTTTAAGAATGCAGAGAGAGACCCCTGAATATCCCCCTCCTTCCTCCCTTTATGAATGCAGAGAGAGACCCCTGAATAGCCCCCTCCTTCCTACCTTTAAGAATGCAGAGAGAGACCCCTGAATGTACCCCCTCCCTCCTCCCTTTAAGAATGCAGAGTGAGACCCCTGAATATCCCCCTCCCTCCTCCCTTTAAGAATGCAGAGTGAGACCCCTGAATATCCCCCTCCCTCCTCCCTTTAAGAATGCTGAGTGAGACCCCTGAATAGCCCCCTCCCTCCTCCCTTGAAGAATGCAGAGTGAGACCCCTGAATATCCCCCCTCACTCCTCGCTTTAAGAATGCAGAGAGAGATCCCTGAATATCCCCCTCCCTCCTCCCTTTAAGAATGCAGAGTGAGACCCCTGAATATCCCCCCTCCCTCCTCCCTTTAAGAATGCAGAGTGAGACCCCTGAATATCCCCCCTCCCTCCTCCCGTTAAGAATGCAGAGTGAGACCCCTGAATATACCCCCTCCCTCCTCCCTTTAAGAATGCAGAGTGAGACCCCTGAATATACCCCCTCCCTCCTCCCTTTAAGAATGCAGAGTGAGACCTCTGAATATACCCCCTCCCTCCTCCCTTTAAGAATGCAGAGTGAGACCCCTGAATATCCCCCCTCTCTCCTCCCTTTATGAATGCGGAGTGAGACCCCTGAATAACCCCCTCTGTCCTCCCTTGCAGAATGCAGAGTGAGACCCCTGAGATTACCCCCCTTGTCCTTTTAAGAATGGAGAGAGAGACCCCTGAATATCCCCCTCCCTGCTCCCTTCAAGAATGCAGAGTGAGACCCCTGAATATCCCACTCCCTCCTCCCTTTTAGAATGCAGTGTGAGACCCCTGAATATCCCCCTCCCTCCTCCCTTTAAGAATGCAGAGTGAGACCCCTTAATATACCCCTCACTCCTCCCATTAAGAATGCAGAGTGAAACCCCTGAATATCCCCCTCCCTCCTCCCTTTAAGAATGCAGAGTGAGACCCCTGAATATCCCCCTCCCTCCTCCCTTTAAGAATGCAGAGTGAGACCCCTGAATATCCCCCTCCCTCCTCCATTTAAGAATGCAGAGTGAGACTCCTGAATAACCCCTCCCTCCTCCCTTTAAGAATGCAGAGTGAGACCCCTGAATATACCCCTCCCTCCTCCCTTTAAGAATGCATAGTGAGACCCCTGAATATCCCCCTCCCTCCTCCCTTGAAGAATGCAGAGTCAGACCCCTGAATATCCCCCCTCCCTCCTCGCTTTAAGAATGCAGAGAGAGACCCCTGAATATCCCCCTCCTTCCTCCATTTATGAATGCAGAGAGAGACCCCTGAATAGCCCCCTCCTTCCTACCTTTAAGAATGCAGAGAGAGACCCCTGAATGTACCCCCTCCCTCCTCCCTTTAAGAATGCAGAGTGAGACCCCTGAATATCCCCCTCCCTCCTCCCTTTAAGAATGCAGAGTGAGACCCCTGAATATCCCAATCCCTCCTCCCTTGAAGAATGCAGAGTGAGATCCCTGAATATCCCCCCTACCTCCTCGCTTTAAGAATGCAGAGAGAGACCCCTGAATAGCCCCCTCCTTCCTACCTTTAAGAATGCAGAGAGAGACCCCTGAATGTACCCCCTCCCTCCTCCCTTGAAGAATGCAGAGTGAGACCCCTGAATATCCCCCTCCCTCCTCCCTTTAAGAATGCAGAGTGAGACCCCTGAATATCCCCCTCCCTCCTCCCTTTTAGAATGCAGAGTGAGACCCCTGAATATCCCCCTCCCTCCTCCCTTTAAGAATGCAGAGTGAGACCCCTGAATATCCCCCTCCCTCCTCCCTTGAAGAATGCAGAGTGAGACCCCTGAATATCCCCCTCCCTCCTCCCTTTAAGAATGCAGAGTGAGACCCCTGAATATCCCCCTCCCTCCTCCCTTTTAGAATGCAGAGTGAGACCCCTGAATATCCCCCTCCCTCCTCCCTTTAAGAATGCAGAGTGAGACCCCTGAATATCCCCCTCCCTCCTCCCTTGAAGAATGCAGAGTGAGTCCCCTGAATATCCCCCTCCCTCCTCCCTTTAAGAATGCAGAGTGAGACCCCTGAATATCCCCCTCCCTCCTCCCTTTTAGAATGCAGAGTGAGACCCCTGAATATCCCCCTCCCTCCTCCCTTTAAGAATGCAGAGTGAGACCCCTGAATATCCCCCTCCCTCCTCCCTTTAAGAATGCAGAGTGAGACCCCTGAATATCCCCCTCCCTCCTTGCGTTAAGAATGCAGAGTGAGACCCCTGAATATACCCCCTCCCTCCTCCCTTTAAGAATGCAGAGTGAGACCCCTGAATATACCCCCTCCCTCCTCCCTTTAAGAATGCAGAGTGAGACCCCTGAATATACCCCCTCCCTCCTCCCTTTAAGAATGCAGAGTGAGACCCCTGAATATCCCCCCTCTCTCCTCCCTTTATGAATGCAGAGTGAGACCCCTGAATATACCCCCTCCCTCCTCCCTTTAAGAATGTAGAGTGAGACCCCTGAATATCCCCCCTCCCTCCTCCCTTTATGAATGCAGAGTGAGACCCCTGAGATTACCCCCCTTGTCCTTTTAAGAATGGAGAGAGAGACCCCTGAATATCCCCCTCCCTGCTCCCTTCAAGAATGCAGAGTGAGACCCCTCAATATCCCACTCCCTCCTCCCTTTTAGAATGCAGAGTGAGACCCCTGAATATCCCCCTCCCTCCTCCCTTTAAGAATGCAGAGTGAGACGCCTTAATATACCCCTCACTCCTCCCATTAAGAATGCAGAGTGAAACCCCTGAATATCCCCCCTCCTTCCTCCCATTAAGAATGCAGAGTGAGACTCCTGAATATCCCCTCCCTCCTCCCATTAAGAATGCAGAGTGAAACCCCTGAATATACCCCCTCCCTCCTTCCATTAAGAATACAGAGTGAGACTCCTGAATATCCCCTCCCTCCTCCCTTTAAGAATGCAGAGTGAGACCCCTGAATAACCCCCACCCTCCTGCCTTTGAGAATGCAGAGTGAGACTCCTGAATAACCCCTCCCTCCTCCCTTTAAGAATGCAGAGTGAGACCCCTGAATATCCCCCTCCCTCCTCCCTTGAAGAATGCAGAGTGAGACCCCTGAATATCCCCCCTCCCTCCTCACTTTAAGAATGCAGAGAGAGACACCTGAATATCCCCCTCCTTCCTCCCTTTAAGAATGCAGAGAGAGACCCCTGAATAGCCCCCTCCTCCCTACCTTTAAGAATGCAGAGTGAAACACCTGAATATCCCCCCTCCCTCCTCCCATTAAGAATACAGAGTGAGACTCCTGAATATCCCCCTCCCTCCTCCATTTAAGAATGCAGAGTGAGACCCCTGAATATACCCCTCCCTCCTCCCTTTAAGAATGCAGAGTGAGACCCCTGAATATCCCCCTCCCTCCTCCCTTTAAGAATGCAGAGTGAGACCCCTGAATATCCCCCTCCCTCCTCCCTTTAAGAATGCAGAGTGAGACCCCTGAATATCCCCCTCCCTCCACCATTTAAGAATGCAGAGTGAGACTCCTGAATAACCCCTCCCTCCTCCCTTTAAGAATGCAGAGTGAGACCCCTGAATATACCCCTCCCTCCTCCCTTTAAGAATGCAGAGTGAGACCCCTGAATATCCCCTTCCCTCCTCCCTTTAAGAATGCAGAGTGAGACTCCTGAATAACCCCTCCCTCCTCTCTTTAAGAATGCAGAGTGAGACCCCTGAATATCCCAATCCCTCCTCCCTTGAAGAATGCAGAGTGAGATCCCTGAATATCCCCCCTCCCTCCTCACTTTAAGAATGCAGAGAGAGACCCCTGAATATCCCCCTCCTTCCTCCCTTTATGAATGCAGAGAGAGACCCCTGAATAGCCCCCTCCTTCCTACCTTTAAGAATGCAGAGAGAGACCCCTGAATGTACCCCCTCCCTCCTCCCTTTAAGAATGCAGAGTGAGACGCCTGAATATCCCCTTCCCTCCTCCCTTTAAGAATGCAGAGTGAGACCCCTGAATATCCCCCTCCCTCCTCCCTTTAAGAATGCAGAGTGAGACCCCTGAATATCCCCCTCCCTCCTCCCTTTAAGAATGCAGAGTGAGACTCCTGAATAACCCCTACCTCCTCACTTTAAGAATGCAGAATTAGACCCCTGAATATCCCCCTCCCTCCTCCCTTTAAGAATGCAGAGTGAGACCCCTGAATATCCCCCTCCCTCCTCCATTTAAGAATGCAGAGTGAGACTCCTGAATAACCCCTGCCTCCTCCCTTTAAGAATGCAGAGTGAGACCCCTGAATATCCCCCTCCCTCCTCCCTTTAAGAATGCAGAGTGAGACCCCTGAATATCCCCCTCCCTCCTCCCTTTAAGAATGCAGAGTGAGACTCCTGAATAACCCTCCCTCCTCCCTTTAAGAATGCAGAGTGAGACCCCTGAATATCCCCCTCCCTCCTCCCTTGAAGAATGCAGAGTGAGACCCCTGAATATCCCCCCTCCCTCCTCGCTTTAAGAATGCAGAGAGAGACCCCTGAATATCCCCCTCCTTCCTCCCTTTATGAATGCAGAGAGAGACCCCTGAATAGCCCCCTCCTTCCTACGTTTAAGAATGCAGAGAGAGACCCCAGAATGTACCCCCTCCCTCCTCCCTTTAAGAAGGCAGAGTGAGACCCCTGAATATCCCCCTCCCTCCTCCCTTTAAGAATGCAGAGTGAGACCGCTGAATATCCCCCTCCCTCCTCCCGTTAAGAATGCAGAGTGAGACCCCTGAATAACCCCCACCCTCCTGCCTTTAAGAATGCAGAGTGAGACCCCTGAATATCCCCCTCCCTCCTCCCTTCAAGAATGCAGAGTGAGACCACTGAATATCCCTCTCCCTCCTCCATTTAAGAAAGCAGAGTTAGACCCCTGAATATACCCATCCCTCCTCCCTTTAAGAAAGCAGAGTGAGACTCCTGAATATCCCCTCCCTCCTCCCTTTAAGAATGCAGAGTGAGACCCCTGAATAACCCCCACCCTCCTGCCTTTGAGAATGCAGAGTGAGACTCCTGAATAACCCCTCCCTCCTCCCTTTAAGAATGCAGAGTGAGACCCCTGAATATCCCCCTCCCTCCTCCCTTGAAGAATGCAGAGTGAGACCCCTGAATATCCCCCCTCCCTCCTCACTTTAAGAATGCAGAGACAGACACCTGAATATCCCCCTCCTTCCTCCCTTTAAGAATGCAGAGAGAGACCCCTGAATATCCCCCTCCCTCCTCCCTTTAAGAATGCAGAGTGAGACTCCTGAATAACCCCTACCTCCTCACTTTAAGAATGCAGAATTAGACCCCTGAATATACCTCTCCCTCCTCCCTTTAGGTATGCAGAGTGAGACCCCTGAATATCCCCCTCCCTCCTCCCTTTAAGAATTCAGAGTGAGACCCCTGAATGTACCCCCTCCCTCCTCCCTTTAAGAATGCAGAGTGAGACCCCTGAATATCCCCCCTCCCTCCTCGCTTTAAGAATGCAGAGTGAGACCCCTGAATATCCCCCCTCCCTCCTCGCTTTAAGAATGCAGAGAGAGACCCCTGAATATCCCCCCTCCCTCCTCCCATTAAGAATACAGAGTGAGACTCCTGAATATCCCCTCCCTCCTCCCTTTAAGAATGCAGAGAGAGAACCCTGAATATCCCCCTCCCTCCACCCTTTAAGAATGCAGAGTGACACCCCTGAATAACCCCCACACTCCTGCCTTTAAGAATGCAGAGTGAGACCCCTGAATATCCCCCTCCCTCCTCCCTTTAAGAATGCAGAGTGAGACCCCTGAATATCCCCCTCCCTCCTCCATTTAAGAATGCAGAGTGAGACTCCTGAATAACCCCTGCCTCCTCCCTTTAAGAATGCAGAGTGAGACCCCTGAATATCCCCCTCCCTCCTCCCTTTAAGAATGCAGAGTGAGACCCCTGAATATCCCCCTCCCTCCTCCCTTTAAGAATGCAGAGTGAGACTCCTGAATAACCCTCCCTCCTCCCTTTAAGAATGCAGAGTGAGACCCCTGAATATCCCCCTCCCTCCTCACTTGAAGAATGCAGAGTGAGACCCCTGAATATCCCCCCTCCCTCCTCGCTTTAAGAATGCAGAGAGAGACCCCTGAATATCCCCCTCCTTCCTCCCTTTATGAATGCAGAGAGAGACCCCTGAATAGCCCCCTCCTTCCTACGTTTAAGAATGCAGAGAGAGACCCCAGAATGTACCCCCTCCCTCCTCCCTTTAAGAAGGCAGAGTGAGACCCCTGAATATCCCCCTCCCTCCTCCCTTTAAGAATGCAGAGTGAGACCGCTGAATATCCCCCTCCCTCCTCCCGTTAAGAATGCAGAGTGAGACCCCTGAATAACCCCCACCCTCCTGCCTTTAAGAATGCAGAGTGAGACCCCTGAATATCCCCCTCCCTCCTCCCTTCAAGAATGCAGAGTGAGACCACTGAATATCCCTCTCCCTCCTCCATTTAAGAAAGCAGAGTTAGACACCTGAATATACCCATCCCTCCTCCCTTTAAGAAAGCAGAGTGAGACTCCTGAATATCCCCTCCCTCCTCCCTTTAAGAATGCAGAGTGAGACCCCTGAATAACCCCCACCCTCCTGCCTTTGAGAATGCAGAGTGAGACTCCTGAATAACCCCTCCCTCCTCCCTTTAAGAATGCAGAGTGAGACCCCTGAATATCCCCCTCCCTCCTCCCTTGAAGAATGCAGAGTGAGACCCCTGAATATCCCCCCTCCCTCCTCACTTTAAGAATGCAGAGAGAGACACCTGAATATCCCCCTCCTTCCTCCCTTTAAGAATGCAGAGAGAGACCCCTGAATAGCCCCCTCCTCCCTACCTTTAAGAATGCAGAGAGAGACCCCTGAATATCCCCCTCCCTCCTCCCTTTTAGAATGCAGAGTGAGACCCCTGAATATCCCCCTCCCTCCTCCCTTGAAGAATGCAGAGTGAGTCCCCTGAATATCCCCCTCCCTCCTCCCTTTAAGAATGCAGAGTGAGACCCCTGAATATCCCCCTCCCTCCTCCCTTTTAGAATGCAGAGTGAGACCCCTGAATATCCCCCTCCCTCCTCCCTTTAAGAATGCAGAGTGAGACCCCTGAATATCCCCCTCCCTCCTCCCTTTAAGAATGCAGAGTGAGACCCCTGAATATCCCCCTCCCTCCTCCCGTTAAGAATGCAGAGTGAGACCCCTGAATATACCCCCTCCCTCCTCCCTTTAAGAATGCAGAGTGAGACCCCTGAATATACCCCCTCCCTCCTCCCTTTAAGAATGCAGAGTGAGACCCCTGAATATACCCCCTCCCTCCTCCCTTTAAGAATGCAGAGTGAGACCCCTGAATATCCCCCCTCTCTCCTCCCTTTATGAATGCAGAGTGAGACCCCTGAATATACCCCCTCCCTCCTCCCTTTAAGAATGCAGAGTGAGACCCCTGAATATCCCCCCTCCCTCCTCCCTTTATGAATGCAGAGTGAGACCCCTGAGATTACCCCCCTTGTCCTTTTAAGAATGGAGAGAGAGACCCCTGAATATCCCCCTCCCTGCTCCCTTCAAGAATGCAGAGTGAGACCCCTCAATATCCCACTCCCTCCTCCCTTTTAGAATGCAGAGTGAGACCCCTGAATATCCCCCTCCCTCCTCCCTTTAAGAATGCAGAGTGAGACCCCTTAATATACCCCTCACTCCTCCCATTAAGAATGCAGAGTGAAACCCCTGAATATCCCCCCTCCTTCCTCCCATTAAGAATGCAGAGTGAGACTCCTGAATATCCCCTCCCTCCTCCCATTAAGAATGCAGAGTGAAACCATTGAATATACCCCCTCCCTCCTTCCATTAAGAATACAGAGTGAGACTCCTGAATATCCCCTCCCTCCTCCCTTTAAGAATGCAGAGTGAGACCCCTGAATAACCCCCACCCTCCTGCCTTTGAGAATGCAGAGTGAGACTCCTGAATAACCCCTCCCTCCTCCCTTTAAGAATGCAGAGTGAGACCCCTGAATATCCCCCTCCCTCCTCCCTTGAAGAATGCAGAGTGAGACCCCTGAATATCCCCCCTCCCTCCTCACTTTAAGAATGCAGAGAGAGACACCTGAATATCCCCCTCCTTCCTCCCTTTAAGAATGCAGAGAGAGACCCCTGAATAGCCCCCTCCTCCCTACCTTTAAGAATGCAGAGTGAAACCCCTGAATATCCCCCCTCCCTCCTCCCATTAAGAATACAGAGTGAGACTCCTGAATATCCCCCTCCCTCCTCCATTTAAGAATGCAGAGTGAGACCCCTGAATATACCCCTCCCTCCTCCCTTTAAGAATGCAGAGTGAGACCCCTGAATATCCCCCTCCCTCCTCCCTTTAAGAATGCAGAGTGAGACCCCTGAATATCCCCCTCCCTCCTCCCTTTAAGAATGCAGAGTGAGACCCCTGAATATCCCCCTCCCTCCACCATTTAAGAATGCAGTGTGAGACTCCTGAATAACCCCTCCCTCCTCCCTTTAAGAATGCAGAGTGAGACCCCTGAATATACCCCTCCCTCCTCCCTTTAAGAATGCAGAGTGAGACCCCTGAATATCCCCTTCCCTCCTCCCTTTAAGAATGCAGAGTGAGACTCCTGAATAACCCCTCCCTCCTCTCTTTAAGAATGCAGAGTGAGACCCCTGAATATCCCAATCCCTCCTCCCTTGAAGAATGCAGAGTGAGATCCCTGAATATCCCCCCTCCCTCCTCACTTTAAGAATGCAGAGAGAGACCCCTGAATATCCCCCTCCTTCCTCCCTTTATGAATGCAGAGAGAGACCCCTGAATAGCCCCCTCCTTCCTACCTTTAAGAATGCAGAGAGAGACCCCTGAATGTACCCCCTCCCTCCTCCCTTTAAGAATGCAGAGTGAGACGCCTGAATATCCCCTTCCCTCCTCCCTTTAAGAATGCAGAGTGAGACCCCTGAATATCCCCCTCCCTCCTCCCTTTAAGAATGCAGAGTGAGACCCCTGAATATCCCCCTCCCTCCTCTCTTTAAGAATGCAGAGTGAGACTCCTGAATAACCCCTACCTCCTCACTTTAAGAATGCAGAATTAGACCCCTGAATATACCTCTCCCTCCTCCCTTTAGGAATGCAGAGTGAGACCCCTGAATATCCCCCTCCCTCCTCCCTTTAAGAATTCAGAGTGAGACCCCTGAATGTACCCCCTCCCTCCTCCCTTTAAGAATGCAGAGTGAGACCCCTGAATATCCCCCCTCCCTCCTCGCTTTAAGAATGCAGAGTGAGACCCCTGAATATCCCCCCTCCCTCCTCGCTTTAAGAATGCAGAGAGAGACCCCTGAATATCCCCCCTCCCTCCTCCCATTAAGAATACAGAGTGAGACTCCTGAATATCCCCTCCCTCCTCCCTTTAAGAATGCAGAGAGAGAACCCTGAATATCCCCCTCCCTCCACCCTTTAAGAATGCAGAGTGACACCCCTGAATAACCCCCACACTCCTGCCTTTAAGAATGCAGAGTGAGACCCCTGAATATCCCCCTCCCTCCTCCCTTTAAGAATGCAGAGTGAGACCCCTGAATATCCCCCTCCCTCCTCCATTTAAGAATGCAGAGTGAGACTCCTGAATAACCCCTGCCTCCTCCCTTTAAGAATGCAGAGTGAGACCCCTGAATATCCCCCTCCCTCCTCCCTTTAAGAATGCAGAGTGAGACCCCTGAATATCCCCCTCCCTCCTCCCTTTAAGAATGCAGAGTGAGACTCCTGAATAACCCTCCCTCCTCCCTTTAAGAATGCAGAGTGAGACCCCTGAATATCCCCCTCCCTCCTCCCTTGAAGAATGCAGAGTGAGACCCCTGAATATCCCCCGTCCCTCCTCGCTTTAAGAATGCAGAGAGAGACCCCTGAATATCCCCCTCCTTCCTCCCTTTATGAATGCAGAGAGAGACCCCTGAATAGCCCCCTCCTTCCTACGTTTAAGAATGCAGAGAGAGACCCCAGAATGTACCCCCTCCCTCCTCCCTTTAAGAATGCAGAGTGAGACCCCTGAATATCCCCCTCCCTCCTCCCTTTAAGAATGCAGAGTGAGACCCCTGAATATCCCCCTCCCTCCTCCCGTTAAGAATGCAGAGTGAGACCCCTGAATAACCCCCACCCTCCTGCCTTTAAGAATGCAGAGTGAGACCCCTGAATATCCCCCTCCCTCCTCCCTTCAAGAATGCAGAGTGAGACCACTGAATATCCCTCTCCCTCCTCCATTTAAGAAAGCAGAGTTAGACCCCTGAATATACCCATCCCTCCTCCCTTTAAGAAAGCAGAGTGAGACTCCTGAATATCCCCTCCCTCCTCCCTTTAAGAATGCAGAGTGAGACCCCTGAATAACCCCCACCCTCCTGCCTTTGAGAATGCAGAGTGAGACTCCTGAATAACCCCTCCCTCCTCCCTTTAAGAATGCAGAGTGAGACCCCTGAATATCCCCCTCCCTCCTCCCTTGAAGAATGCAGAGTGAGACCCCTGAATATCCCCCCTCCCTCCTCACTTTAAGAATGCAGAGAGAGACACCTGAATATCCCCCTCCTTCCTCCCTTTAAGAATGCAGAGAGAGACCCCTGAATAGCCCCCTCCTCCCTACCTTTAAGAATGCAGAGAGAGACCCCTGAATATCCCCCCTCCCTCCTCCCATTAAGAATACAGAGTGAGACTCCTGAATATCCCCCTCCCTCCTCCCATTAAGAATGCAGAGTGAAACCCCTGAATATCCCCCCTCCCTCCTCCCATTAAGAATACAGAGTGAGACTCCTGAATATCCCCCTCCCTCCTCCATTTAAGAATGCAGAGTGAGACCCCTGAATATACCCCTCCCTCCTCCCTTTAAGAATGCAGAGTGAGACCCCTGAATATCCCCCTCCCTCCTCCCTTTAAGAATGCAGAGTGAGACCCCTGAATATCCCCCTCCCTCCTCCCTTTAAGAATGCAGAGTGAGACCCCTGAATATCCCCCTCCCTCCACCATTTAAGAATGCAGAGTGAGACTCCTGAATAACCCCTCCCTCCTCCATTTAAGAATGCAGAGTGAGACTCCTGAATATCCCCCTCCCTCCTCCCTTTAAGAATGCAGAGTGAGACCCCTGAATATACCCCTCCCTCCTCCCTTTAAGAATGCAGAGTGAGACCCCTGAATATCCCAATCCCTCCTCCCTTGAAGAATGCAGAGTGAGATCCCTGAATATCCCCCCTCCCTCCTCACTTTAAGAATGCAGAGAGAGACCCCTGAATATCCCCCTCCTTCCTCCCTTTATGAATGCAGAGAGAGACCCCTGAATAGCCCCCTCCTTCCTACCTTTAAGAATGCAGAGAGAGACCCCTGAATGTACCCCCTCCCTCCTCCCTTTAAGAATGCAGAGTGAGACGCCTGAATATCCCCCTCCCTTCTCCCTTTAAGAATGCAGAGTGAGACCCCTGAATATCCCCCTCCCTCCTCCCTTTAAGAATGCAGAGTGAGACCCCTGAATATCCCCCTCCCTCCTCCCTTTAAGAATGCAGAGTGAGACTCCTGAATAACCCCTACCTCCTCACTTTAAGAATGCAGAATTAGACCCCTGAATATACCTCTCCCTCCTCCCTTTAGGAATGCAGAGTGAGACCCCTGAATATCCCCCTCCCTCCTCCCTTTAAGAATTCAGAGTGAGACCCCTGAATGTACCCCCTCCCTCCTCCCTTTAAGAATGCAGAGTGAGACCCCTGAATATCCCCCCTCCCTCCTCGCTTTAAGAATGCAGAGTGAGACCCCTGAATATCCCCCCTCCCTCCTCGCTTTAAGAATGCAGAGAGAGACCCCTGAATATCCCCCCTCCCTCCTCCCATTAAGAATACAGAGTGAGACTCCTGAATATCCCCTCCCTCCTCCCTTTAAGAATGCAGAGAGAGACCCCTGAATATCCCCCTCCCTCCACCCTTTAAGAATGCAGAGTGACACCCCTGAATAACCCCCACACTCCTGCCTTTAAGAATGCAGAGTGAGACCCCTGAATATCCCCCTCCCTCCTCCCTTTAAGAATGCAGAGTGAGACCCCTGAATATCCCCCTCCCTCCTCCATTTAAGAATGCAGAGTGAGACTCCTGAATAACCCCTGCCTCCTCCCTTTAAGAATGCAGAGTGAGACCCCTGAATATCCCCCTCCCTCCTCCCTTTAAGAATGCAGAGTGAGACCCCTGAATATCCCCCTCCCTCCTCCCTTTAAGAATGCAGAGTGAGACTCCTGAATAACCCTCCCTCCTCCCTTTAAGAATGCAGAGTGAGACCCCTGAATATCCCCCTCCCTCCTCCCTTGAAGAATGCAGAGTGAGACCCCTGAATATCCCCCCTCCCTACTCGCTTTAAGAATGCAGAGAGAGACCCCTGAATATCCCCCTCCTTCCTCCCTTTATGAATGCAGAGAGAGACCCCTGAATAGCCCCCTCCTTCGTACGTTTAAGAATGCAGAGAGAGACCCCAGAATGTACCCCCTCCCTCCTCCCTTTAAGAATGCAGAGTGAGACCCCTGAATATCCCCCTCCCTCCTCCCTTTAAGAATGCAGAGTGAGACCGCTGAATATCCCCCTCCCTCCTCCCGTTAAGAATGCAGAGTGAGACCCCTGAATAACCCCCACCCTCCTGCCTTTAAGAATGCAGAGTGAGACCCCTGAATATCCCCCTCCCTCCTCCCTTCAAGAATGCAGAGTGAGACCACTGAATATCCCTCTCCCTCCTCCATTTAAGAAAGCAGAGTTAGACCCCTGAATATACCCATCCCTCCTCCCTTTAAGAAAGCAGAGTGAGACTCCTGAATAACCCCTCCCTCCTCCCTTTAAGAATGCAGAGTGAGACCCCTGAATATCCCCCTCCCTCCTCCCTTGAAGAATGCAGAGTGAGACCCCTGAATATCCCCCATCCCTCCTCGCTTTAAGAAAGCAGAGAGAGACCCCTGAATATCCCCCTCCTTCCTCACTTTAAAAATGCAGAGAGAGACCCCTGAATAACCCCCACCCTCCTGCCTTTAAGAATGCAGAGTGAGACCCCTGAATATCCCCCTCCCTCCTCCCTTCAAGAATGCAGAGTGAGACTCCTGAATATCCCCCTCCCTCCTCCCTTCAAGAATGCAGAGAGAGACCCCTGAATATCCCCCTCCTTCCTCACTTTAACAATGCAGAGAGAGACCCCTGAATAACCCCCACCCTCCTGCCTTTAAGAATGCAGAGTGAGACCCCTGAATATCCCCCTCCCTCCTCCCTTCAAGAATGCAGAGTGAGACACCTGAATATCCCCCTCCCTCCTCCCTTTAAGAATGCAGAGTGAGACCCCTGAATATCCCCCTCCCTCCTCCCTTTAAGAATTCAGAGTGAGACCCCTGAATGTACCCCCTCCCTCCTCCCTTTAAGAATGCAGAGTGAGACCCCTGAATATCCCCCCTCCCTCCTCGCTTTAAGAATGCAGAGTGAGACCCCTGAATATCCCCCCTCCCTCCTCGATTTAAGAATGCAGAGAGAGACCCCTGAATATCCCCCCTCCCTCCTCCCATTAAGAATACAGAGTGAGACTCCTGAATATCCCCTCCCTCCTCCCTTTAAGAATGCAGAGAGAGAACCCTGAATATCCCCCTCCCTCCACCCTTTAAGAATGCAGAGTGACACCCCTGAATAACCCCCACACTCCTGCCTTTAAGAATGCAGAGTGAGACCCCTGAATATCCCCCTCCCTCCTCCCTTTAAGAATGCAGAGTGAGACCCCTGAATATCCCCCTCCCTCCTCCATTTAAGAATGCAGAGTGAGACTCCTGAATAACCCCTGCCTCCTCCCTTTAAGAATGCAGAGTGAGACCCCTGAATATCCCCCTCCCTCCTCCCTTTAAGAATGCAGAGTGAGACCCCTGAATATCCCCCTCCCTCCTCCCTTTAAGAATGCAGAGTGAGACTCCTGAATAACCCTCCCTCCTCCCTTTAAGAATGCAGAGTGAGACCCCTGAATATCCCCCTCCCTCCTCCCTTGAAGAATGCAGAGTGAGACCCCTGAATATCCCCCCTCCCTCCTCGCTTTAAGAATGCAGAGAGAGACCCCTGAATATCCCCCTCCTTCCTCCCTTTATGAATGCAGAGAGTGACCCCTGAATAGCCCCCTCCTTCCTACATTTAAGAATGCAGAGAGAGACCCCAGAATGTACCCCCTCCCTCCTCCCTTTAAGAATGCAGAGTGAGACCCCTGAATATCCCCCTCCCTCCTCCCTTTAAGAATGCAGAGTGAGACCGCTGAATATCCCCCTCCCTCCTCCCGTTAAGAATGCAGAGTGAGACCCCTGAATAACCCCCACCCTCCTGCCTTTAAGAATGCAGAGTGAGACCCCTGAATATCCCCCTCCCTCCTCCCTTCAAGAATGCAGAGTGAGACCACTGAATATCCCTCTCCCTCCTCCATTTAAGAAAGCAGAGTTAGACACCTGAATATACCCATCCCTCCTCCCTTTAAGAAAGCAGAGTGAGACTCCTGAATATCCCCTCCCTCCTCCCTTTAAGAATGCAGAGTGAGACCCCTGAATAACCCCCACCCTCCTGCCTTTGAGAATGCAGAGTGAGACTCCTGAATAACCCCTCCCTCCTCCCTTTAAGAATGCAGAGTGAGACGCCTGAATATCCCCCTCCCTCCTCCCTTGAAGAATGCAGAGTGAGACCCCTGAATATCCCCCCTCCCTCCTCACTTTAAGAATGCAGAGAGAGACACCTGAATATCCCCCTCCTTCCTCCCTTTAAGAATGCAGAGAGAGACCCCTGAATAGCCCCCTCCTCCCTACCTTTAAGAATGCAGAGAGAGACCCCTGAATATCCCCCCTCCCTCCTCCCATTAAGAATACAGAGTGAGACTCCGGAATATCCCCCTCCCTCCTCCCATTAAGAATGCAGAGTGAAACCCCTGAATATCCCCCCTCCCTCCTCCCATTAAGAATACAGAGTGAGACTCCTGAATATCCCCCTCCCTCCTCCATTTAAGAATGCAGAGTGAGACCCCTGAATATACCCCTCCCTCCTCCCTTTAAGAATGCAGAGTGAGACCCCTGAATATCCCCCTCCCTCCTCCCTTTAAGAATGCAGAGTGAGACCCCTGAATATCCCCCTCCCTCCTCCCTTTAAGAATGCAGAGTGAGACCCCTGAATATCCCCCTCCCTCCACCATTTAAGAATGCAGAGTGAGACTCCTGAATAAACCCTCCCTCCTCCATTTAAGAATGCAGAGTGAGACTCCTGAATATCCCCCTCCCTCCTCCCTTTAAGAATGCAGAGTGAGACCCCTGAATATCCCCTTCCCTCCTCTCTTTAAGAATGCAGAGTGAGACCCCTGAATATCCCAATCCCTCCTCCCTTGAAGAATGCAGAGTGAGATCCCTGAATATCCCCCCTCCCTCCTCACTTTATGAATGCAGAGAGAGACCCCTGAATAGCCCCCTCCTTCCTACCTTTAAGAATGCAGAGAGAGACCCCTGAATGTACCCCCTCCCTCCTCCCTTTAAGAATGCAGAGTGAGACGCCTGAATATCCCCCTCCCTCCTCCCTTTAAGAATGCAGAGTGAGACCCCTGAATATCCCCCTCCCTCCTCCCTTTAAGAATGCAGAGTGAGACCCCTGAATATTCCCCTCCCTCCTCCCTTTAAGAATGCAGAGTGAGACTCCTGAATAACCCCTACCTCCTCACTTTAAGAATGCAGAATTAGACCCCTGAATATACCTCTCCCTCCTCCCTTTAGGAATGCAGAGTGAGACCCCTGAATATCCCCCTCCCTCCTCCCTTTAAGAATTCAGAGTGAGACCCCTGAATGTACCCCCTCCCTCCTCCCTTTAAGAATGCAGAGTGAGACCCCTGAATATCCCCCCTCCCTCCTCGCTTTAAGAATGCAGAGTGAGACCCCTGAATATCCCCCCTCCCTCCTCGCTTTAAGAATGCAGAGAGAGACCCCTGAATATCCCCCCTCCCTCCTCCCATTAAGAATACAGAGTGAGACTCCTGAATATCCCCTCCCTCCTCCCTTTAAGAATGCAGAGAGAGACCCCTGAATATCCCCCTCCCTCCACCCTTTAAGAATGCAGAGTGACACCCCTGAATAACCCCCACACTCCTGCCTTTAAGAATGCAGAGTGAGACCCCTGAATATCCCCCTCCCTCCTCCCTTTAAGAATGCAGAGTGAGACCCCTGAATATCCCCCTCCCTCCTCCATTTAAGAATGCAGAGTGAGACTCCTGAATAACCCCTGCCTCCTCCCTTTAAGAATGCAGAGTGAGACCCCTGAATATCCCCCTCCCTCCTCCCTTTAAGAATGCAGAGTGAGACCCCTGAATATCCCCCTCCCTCCTCCCTTTAAGAATGCAGAGTCAGACTCCTGAATAACCCTCCCTCCTCCCTTTAAGAATGCAGAGTGAGACCCCTGAATATCCCCCTCCCTCCTCCCTTGAAGAATGCAGAGTGAGACCCCTGAATATCCCCCCTCCCTCCTCGCTTTAAGAATGCAGAGAGAGACCCCTGAATATCCCCCTCCTTCCTCCCTTTATGAATGCAGAGAGAGACCCCTGAATAGCCCCCTCCTTCCTACGTTTAAGAATGCAGAGAGAGACCCCAGAATGTACCCCCTCCCTCCTCCCTTTAAGAATGCAGAGTGAGACCCCTGAATATCCCCCTCCCTCCTCCCTTTAAGAATGCAGAGTGAGACCGCTGAATATCCCCCTCCCTCCTCCCGTTAAGAATGCAGAGTGAGACCCCTGAATAACCCCCACCCTCCTGCCTTTAAGAATGCAGAGTGAGACCCCTGAATATCCCCCTCCCTCCTCCCTTCAAGAATGCAGAGTGAGACCACTGAATATCCCTCTCCCTCCTCCATTTAAGAAAGCAGAGTTAGACCCCTGAATATACCCATCCCTCCTCCCTTTAAGAAAGCAGAGTGAGACTCCTGAATAACCCCTCCCTCCTCCCTTTAAGAATGCAGAGTGAGACCCCTGAATATCCCCCTCCCTCCTCCCTTGAAGAATGCAGAGTGAGACCCCTGAATATCCCCCATCCCTCCTCGCTTTAAGAAAGCAGAGAGAGACCCCTGAATATCCCCCTCCTTCCTCACTTTAAAAATGCAGAGAGAGACCCCTGAATAACCCCCACCCTCCTGCCTTTATGAATGCAGAGTGAGACCCCTGAATATCCCCCTCCCTCCTTCCTTCAAGAATGCAGAGTGAGACTCCTGAATATCCCCCTCCCTCCTCCCTTCAAGAATGCAGAGAGAGACCCCTGAATATCCCCCTCCTTCCTCACTTTAACAATGCAGAGAGAGACCCCTGAATAACCCCCACCCTCCTGCCTTTAAGAATGCAGAGTGAGACCCCTGAATATCCCCCTCCCTCCTCCCTTCAAGAATTCAGAGTGAGACACCTGAATATCCCCCTCCCTCCTCCCTTTAAGAATGCAGAGTGAGACCCCTGAATATCCCCCTCCCTCCTCCCTTCAAGAATGCAGAGTGAGACACCTGAATATCCTCCTCCCTCCTCCCTTCAAGAATGCAGAGAGAGACCCCTGAATATCCCCCTCCTTCCTCACTTTAAGAATGCAGAGAGAGACCCCTGAATAACCCCCACCCTCCTGCCTTTAAGAATGCAGAGTGAGACCCCTGAATATCCCCCTCCCTCCTCCCTTCAAGAATGCAGAGTGAGACACCTAAATATCCCCCTCCCTCCTCCCTTTAAGAATGCAGAGTGACACCCCTGAATATCCCCCCTCCTTCCTCCCGTTAAGAATGCAGAGTGAGACCCCTGAATATACCCCCTCCCTCCTCCCTTTAAGAATGCAGAGTGAGACCCCTGAATATCCCCCTCCCTCCTCCCTTTAAGAATGCAGAGTGAGACCCCTGAATATCCCCCCTCCCTCCTCCCTTTAAGAATGCAGAGTGAGACCCCTGAATATCCCCCCTCCCTCCTCCCGTTAAGAATGCAGAGTGAGACCCCTGAATATACCCCCTCCCTCCTCCCTTTAAGAATGCAGAGTGAGACCCCTGAATATACCCCCTCCCTCCTCCCATTAAGAATGCAGAGTGAGACCCCTGAATATACCCTCTACCTCCTCCCTTTAAGAATGCAGAGTGAGACCCCTGAATATCCCCCCTCCCTCCTCCCTTTATGAATGCAGAGTGAGACCCCTGAATAACCCCCTCTGTCCTCCCTTGCAGAATGCAGAGTGAGACCCCTGAGATTACACCCCTTGTCCTTTTAAGAATGGAGAGAGAGACCCCTGAATATCCCCCTCCCTGCTCCCTTCAAGAATGCAGAGTGAGACCCCTGAATATCCCCCTCCCTCCTCCCTTTAAGAATGCAGAGTGAGACCCCTGAATATAACCCTCCCTCCTCCCTTTAAGAATGCAGAGAGAGACCCCTGAATATCCCACTCCCTCCTCCCTTTTAGAATGCAGAGTGAGACCCCTGAATATCCCAATCCCTCCTCCCTTGAAGAATGCAGAGTGAGATCCCTGAATATCCCCCCTCCCTCCTCGCTTTAAGAATGCAGAGAGAGACCCCTGAATATCCCCCTCCTTCCTCCCTTTATGAATGCAGAGAGAGACCCCTGAATAGCCCCCTCCTTCCTACCTTTAAGAATGCAGAGAGAGACCCCTGAATGTACCCCCTCCCTCCTCCCTTTAAGAATGCAGAGTGAGACCCCTGAATATCCCCCTCCCTCCTCCCTTTAAGAATGCAGAGTGAGACCCCTGAATATCCCCCTCCCTCCTCCCTTTAAGAATGCAGAGTGAGACCCCTGAATATCCCCCTCCCTCCTCCCTTGAAGAATGCAGAGTGAGACTCCTGAATAACCCCTCCCTCCTCCCTTTAAGAATGCAGAGTGAGACCCCTGAATATCCCAATCCCTCCTCCCTTGAAGAATGCAGAGTGAGATCCCTGAATATCCCCCCTCCCTCCTCGCTTTAAGAATGCAGAGAGAGACCCCTGAATATCCCCCTCCTTCCTCCCTTTATGAATGCAGAGAGAGACCCCTGAATAGCCCCCTCCTTCCTACCTTTAAGAATGCAGAGAGAGACCCCTGAATGTACCCCCTCCCTCCACCCTTTAAGAATGCAGAGTGAGACCCCTGAATATCCCCCTCCCTCCTCCCTTTAAGAATGCAGAGTGAGACCCCTGAATATCCCCCTCCCTCCTCCCTTGAAGAATGCAGAGTGAGATCCCTGAATATCCCCCCTCACTCCTCGCTTTAAGAATGCAGAGAGAGATCCCTGAATATCCCCCTCCCTCCTCCCTTGAAGAATGCAGAGTGAGACCCCTGAATATACCCCCTCCCTCCTCCCTTTAAGAATGCAGAGTGAGACCCCTGAATATACCCCCTCCCTCCTCCCTTTAAGAATGCAGAGTGAGACCCCTGAATATACCCCCTCCCTCCTCCCTTTAAGAATGCAGAGTGAGACCCCTGAATATCCCCCCTCTCTCCTCCCTTTTTGAATGCAGAGTGCGACCCCTGAATAACCCCCTCTGTCCTCCCTTGCAGAATGCAGAGTGAGACCCCTGAGATTACCCCCCTTGTCCGTTTAAGAATGGAGAGAGAGACCCCTGAATATCCCCCTCCCTGCTCCCTTCAAGAATGCAGAGTGAGACCCCTGAATATCCCACTCCCTCCTCCCTTTTAGAATGCAGAGTGAGACCCCTGAATATCCCCCTCCCTCCTCCCTTTAAGAATGCAGAGTGAGACCCCTTAATATACCCCTCACTCCTCCCATTAAGAATGCAGAGTGAAACCCCTGAATATCCCCCTCCCTCCTCCCTTTAAGAATGCAGAGTGAGACCCCTTAATATACCCCTCACTCCTCCCATTAAGAATGCAGAGTGAAACCCCTGAATATCCCCCCTCCTTCCTCCCATTAAGAATGCAGAGAGAGACCCCTGAATATCCCACTCCCTCCTCCCTTTTAGAATGCAGAGTGAGACCCCTGAATATCCCCCTCCCTCCTCCCTTTAAGAATGCAGAGTGAGACCCCTGAATATCCCCCTCCCTCCTCCCTTTAAGAATGCAGAGTGAGACCCCTTAATATACCCCTCCCTCCTCCCTTTAAGAATGCAGAGAGAGACCCCTGAATATCCCACTCCCTCCTCCCTTTTAGAATGCAGAGTGAGACCCCTGAATATCCCCCTCCCTCCTCCCTTTAAGAATGCAGAGTGAGACCCCTTAATATACCCCTCCCTCCTCCCATTAAAAATGCAGAGTGAAACCCCTGAATATCCCCCCTCCTTCCTCCCATTAAGAATGCAGAGTGAGACTCCTGAATATCCCCTCCCTCCTCCCATTAAGAATGCAGAGTGAAACCCCTGAATATACCCCCTCCCTCCTTCCATTAAAATACAGAGTGAGACTCCTGAATATCCCCTCCCTCCTCCCTTTAAGAATGCAGAGTGAGACCCCTGAATAACCCCCACCCTCCTGCCTTTGAGAATGCAGAGTGAGACTCCTGAATAACCCCTCCCTCCTCCATTTAAGAATGCAGAGTGAGACCCCTGAATATCCCCCTCCCTCCTCCCTTGAAGAATGCAGAGTGAGACCCCTGAATATCCCCCCTCCCTCCTCACTTTAAGAATGCAGAGAGAGACACCTGAATATCCCCCTCCTTCCTCCCTTTAAGAATGCAGAGAGAGACCCCTGAATAGCCCCCTCCTCCCTACCTTTAAGAATGCAGAGAGAGACCCCTGAATGTACCCCCTCCCTCCTCCCTTTAAGAATACAGAGTGAGACTCCTGAATATCCCCACCCTCCTCCCATTAAGAATGCAGAGTGAAACCCCTGAATATCCCCTCGCTCCTCTCTTTAAGAATGCAGAGAGAGACCCCTGAATATTCCCCTCCCTCCACCCTTTAAGAATGCAGAGTGAGACCCCTGAATATCCCCCTCCCTCCTCCCTTTAAGAATGCAGAGTGAGACCCCTGAATATCCCCCTCCCTCCTCCCTTTAAGAATGCAGAGTGAGACCCCTGAATATCCCCCTCCCTCCTCCATTTAAGAATGCAGAGTGAGACTCCTGAATAACCCCTCCCTCCTCCCTTTAAGAATGCAGAGTGAGACCCCTGAATATCCCAATCCCTCCTCCCTTGAAGAATGCAGAGTGAGATCCCTGAATATCCCCCCTCCCTCCTCGCTTTAAGAATGCAGAGAGAGACCCCTGAATATCCCCCTCCTTCCTCCCTTTAAGAATGCAGAGTGAGACCCCTGAATATCCCCCCTCCCTCCTCCCGTTAAGAATGCAGAGTGAGACCCCTGAATATACCCCCTCCCTCCTCCCTTTAAGAATGCAGAGTGAGACCCCTGAATATACCCCCTCCCTCCTCCCTTTAAGAATGCAGAGTGAGACCCCTGAATATACCCCCTACCTCCTCCCTTTAAGAATGCAGAGTGAGACCCCTGAATATCCCCCCTCCCTCCTCCCTTTATGAATGCAGAGTGAGACCCCTGAATAACCCCCTCTGTCCTCCCTTGCAGAATGCAGAGTGAGACCCCTGAGATTACCCCCCTTGTCCTTTTAAGAATGGAGAGAGAGACCCCTGAATATCCCCCTCCCTGCTCCCTTCAAGAATGCAGAGTGAGACCCCTGAATATCCCCCTCCCTCCTCCCTTTAAGAATGCAGAGTGAGACCCCTGAATATACCCCTCCCTCCTCCCTTTAAGAATGCAGAGAGAGACCCCTGAATATTCCACTCCCTCCTCCCTTTTAGAATGCAGAGTGAGACCCCTGAATATCCCAATCCCTCCTCCCTTGAAGAATGCAGAGTGAGATCCCTGAATATCCCCCCTCCCTCCTCGCTTTAAGAATGCAGAGAGAGACCCCTGAATATCCCCCTCCTTCCTCCCTTTATGAATGCAGAGAGAGACCCCTGAATATCCCCCTCCTTCCTACCTTTAAGAATGCAGAGAGAGACCCCTGAATGTACCCCCTCCCTCCTCCCGTTAAGAATGCAGAGTGAGACCCCTGAATATACCCCCTCCCTCCTCCCTTTAAGAATGCAGAGTGAGACCCCTGAATATACCCCCTCCCTCCTCCCTTTAAGAATGCAGAGTGAGACCCCTGAATATACCCCCTCCCTCCTCCCTTTAAGAATGCAGAGTGAGACCCCTGAATATCCCCCCTCTCTCCTCCCTTTTTGAATGCAGAGTGAGACCCCTGAATAACCCCCTCTGTCCTCCCTTGCAGAATGCAGAGTGAGACCCCTGAGATTACCCCCCTTGTCCTTTTAAGAATGGAGAGAGAGACCCCTGAATATCCCCCTCCCTGCTCCCTTCAAGAATGCAGAGTGAGACCCCTGAATATCCCACTCCCTCCTCCCTTTTAGAATGCAGAGTGAGACCCCTGAATATCCCCCTCCCTCCTCCCTTTAAGAATGCAGAGTGAGACCCCTTAATATACCCCTCACTCCTCCCATTAAGAATGCAGAGTGAAACCCCTGAATATCCCCCCTCCTTCCTCCCATTAAGAATGCAGAGAGAGACCCCTGAATATCCCACTCCCTCCTCCCTTTTAGAATGCAGAGTGAGACCCCTGAATATCCCCCTCCCTCCTCCCTTTATGAATGCAGAGTGAGACCCCTTAATATACCCCTCCCTCCTCCCTTTAAGAATGCAGAGAGAGACCCCTGAATATCCCACTCCCTCCTCCCTTTTAGAATGCAGAGTGAGACCCCTGAATATCCCCCTCCCTCCTCCCATTAAGAATGCAGAGTGAGACCCCTTAATATACCCCTCACTCCTCCCATTAAGAATGCAGAGTGAAACCCCTGAATATCCCCCCTCCTTCCTCCCATTAAGAATGCAGAGTGAGACTCCTGAATATCCCCTCCCTCCTCCCATTAAGAATGCAGAGTGAGACCCCTTAATATACCCCTCACTCCTCCCATTAAGAATGCAGAGTGAAACCCCTGAATATCCCCCCTCCTTCCTCCCATTAAGAATGCAGAGTGAGACTCCTGAATATCCCCTCCCTCCTCCCATTAAGAATGCAGAGTGAAACCCCTGAATATACCCCCTCCCTCCTTCCATTAAGAATACAGAGTGAGACTCCTGAATATCCCCTCCCTGCTCCCTTCAAGAATGCAGAGTGAGACCCCTGAATATCCCACTCCCTCCTCCCTTTTAGAATGCAGAGTGAGACCCCTGAATATCCCCCTCCCTCCTCCCTTTAAGAATGCAGAGTGAGACCCCTTAATATACCCCTCACTACTCCCATTAAGAATGCAGAGTGAAACCCCTGAATATCCCCCCTCCTTCCTCCCATTAAGAATGCAGAGTGAGACTCCTGAATATCCCCTCCCTCCTCCCATTAAGAATGCAGAGTGAAACCCCAGAATATACCCCCTCCCTCCTTCCATTAAGAATACAGAGTGAGACTCCTGAATATCCCCTCCCTCCTCCCTTTAAGAATGCAGAGTGAGACCCCTGAATAACCCCCACCCTCCTGCCTTTGAGAATGCAGAGTGAGACTCCTGAATAACCCCTCCCTCCTCCCTTTAAGAATGCAGAGTGAGACCCCTGAATATCCCCCTCCCTCCTCCCTTGAAGAATGCAGAGTGAGACCCCTGAATATCCCCCCTCCCTCCTCACTTTAAGAATGCAGAGAGAGACACCTGAATATCCCCCTCCTTCCTCCCTTTAAGAATGCAGAATTAGACCCCTGAATATACCTCTCCCTCCTCCCTTTAGGAATGCAGAGTGAGACCCCTGAATATCCCCCTCCCTCCTCCCTTTAAGAATTCAGAGTGTGACCCCTGAATGTACCCCCTCCCTCCTCCCTTTAAGAATGCAGAGTGAGACCCCTGAATATCCCCCTCCCTCCTCCCTTTAAGAATGCAGAGTGCCACCCCTGAATATCCCCCCTCCCTCCTCGCGTTAAGAATGCAGAGAGAGACCCCTGAATATCCCCCCTCCCTCCTCCCATTAAGAATACTGAGTGAGACTCCTGAATATCCCCTCCCTCCTCCCTTTAAGAATGCAGAGAGAGACCCCTGAATATCCCCCTCCCTCCACCCTTTAAGAATGCAGAGTGACACCCCTGAATAACCCCCACACTCCTGCCATTAAGAATGCAGAGTGAGACCCCTGAATATCCCCCTCCCGCCTCCCTTTAAGAATGCAGAGTGAGACCCCTGAATATGCCCCTCCCTCCTCCATTTAAGAATGCAGAGTGAGACTCCTGAATAACCCCTGCCTCCTCCCTTTAAGAATGCAGAGTGAGACCCCTGAATATCCCCCTCCCTCCTCCCTTTAAGAATGCAGAGTGAGACCCCTGAATATCCCCCTCCCTCCTCCCTTTAAGAATGCAGAGTGAGACTCCTGAATAACCCTCCCTCCTCCCTTTAAGAATGCAGAGTGAGACCCCTGAATATCCCCCTCCCTCCTCCCTTGAATAATGCAGAGTCAGACCCCTGAATATCCCCCCTCCCTCCTCGCTTTAAGAATGCAGAGAGAGACCCCTGAATATCCCCCTCCTTCCTCCCTTTATGAATGCAGAGAGAGACCCCTGAATAGCCCCCTCCTTCCTACGTTTAAGAATGCAGAGAGAGACCCCAGAATGTACCTCCTCCCTCCTCCCTTTAAGAATGCAGAGTGAGACCCCTGAATATCCCTCTCCCTCCTCCCATTAAGAATGCAAGTGAGACCGCTGAATATCCCCCTCCCTCCTCCCGTTAAGAATGCAGAGTGAGACCCCTGAATAACCCCCACCCTCCTGCCTTTAAGAATGCAGAGTGAGACCCCTGAATATCACCCTCCCTCCTCCCTTCAAGAATGCAGAGTGAGACCACTGAATATCCCTCTCCCTCCTCCATTTAAGAAAGCAGAGTTAGACCCCTGAATATACCCATCCCTCCTCCATTTAAGAAAGCAGAGTGAGACTCCTCAATAACCCCTCCCTCCTCCCTTTAAGAATGCAGAGTGAGACCCCTGAATATCCCCCCTCCCTCCTCACTTTAAGAATGCAGAGAGAGACACCTGAATATCCCCCTCCTTCCTCCCTTTAAGAATGCAGAGAGAGACCCCTGAATAGCCCCCTCCTCCCTACCTTTAAGAATGCAGAGAGAGACCCCTGAATGTACCACCTCCCTCCTCCCTTTAAGAATACAGAGTGAGACTCCTGAATATCCCCACCCTCCTCCCATTAAGAATGCAGAGTGAAACCCCTGAATATCCCCCCTCCCTCCTCCCATTAAGAATACAGAGTGAGTCTCCTGAATATCCCCTCGCTCCTCCCTTTAAGAATGCAGAGAGAGACCCCTGAATGTTCCCCACCCTCCTCCCTTTAAGAATGCAGAGTGAGACCCCTGAATATCCCCCTCCCTCCTCCCTTTAAGAATGCAGAGTGAGACCCCTGAATATCCCCCTCCCTCCTCCCTTTAAGAATGCAGAGTGAGACCCCTGAATATCTCCCTTCATTCTCCATTTAAGAATGCAGAGTGAGACTCCTGAAAAACCCCTCCCTCCTCCCTTTAAGAATGCAGAGTGAGACCCCTGAATATACCCCTCCCTCCTCCCTTTAAGAATGCAGAGTGACACCCCTGAATATCCCCCTCCCTCCTCCCTTTAAGAATGCAGAGTGAGACTCCTGAATAACCCCTCCCTCCTCACTTTAAGAATGCAGAGTGAGACCCCTGAATATACCAATCCCTCCTCCCTTGAAAAATGCAGAGTGAGATCCCTGAATTTCCCCCCTCCCTCCTCGCTTTAAGAATGCAGAGAGAGACCCATGAATATCCCCCTCCTTCCTCCCTTTATGAATGCAGAGAGAGACCCCTGAATAGCCCCCTCCTTCCTACCTTTAAGAATGCAGAGAGAGACCCCTGAATGTACCCCCTCCCTCCTCCCTTTAAGAATGCAGAGTGAGACCCCTGAATATCCCCCTCCCTCCTCCCTTTAAGAATGCAGAGTGAGACCCCTGAATATCCCCCTCCCTCCTCCCTTGAAGAATGCAGAGTGAGACCCCTGAATATCCCCCTCCCTCCTCCCTTTAAGAATGCAGAGTGAGACTCCTGAATAACCCCTACCTCCTCACTTTAAGAATGCAGAATTAGACCCCTGAATATACCTCTCCCTCCTCCCTTTAGGAATGCAGAGTGAGACCCCTGAATATCCCCCTCCCTCCTCCCTTTAAGAATTCAGAGTGAGACCCCTGAATGTACCCCCTCCCTCCTCCCTTGAAGAATGCAGAGTGATACCCCTGAATATCCCCCTCCCTCCTCCCTTTATGAATGCAGAGTGAGACCCCTGAATATCCCCGCTCCTTCCTCGCTTTAAGAATGCAGAGAGAGACCCCTGAATATCCCACCTCCCTCCTCCCATTAAGAATACAGAGTGAGACTCCTGAATATCCCCTCCCTCCTCCCTTTAAGAATGCAGAGAGAGACCCCTGAATATCCCCCTCCCTCCATCCTTTAAGAATGCAGAGTGACACCCCTGAATAACCCCCTCCCTCCTCCCTTTAAGAATGCAGAGTGAGACCCCTGAATATGCCCCTCCCTCCTCCATTTAAGAATGCAGAGTGAGACTCCTGAATAACCCCTGCCTCCTCCCTTTAAGAATGCAGAGTGAGACCCCTGAATATCCCCCTCCCTCCTCCCTTTAAGAATGCAGAGTGAGACCCCTGAATATCCCCCTCCCTCCTCCCTTTAAGAATGCAGAGTGAGACTCCTGAATAACCCTCCCTCCTCCCTTTAAGAATGCAGAGAGAGACCCCTGAATAGCCCCCTCCTTCCTACGTTTAAGAATGCAGAGAGAGACCCCAGAATGTACCCCCTCCCTCCTCCCTTTAAGAATGCAGAGTGAGACCCCTGAATATCCCCCTCCCTCCTCCCTTTAAGAATGCAGAGTGAGACTGCTGAATATCCCCCTCCCTCCTGCCGTTAAGAATGCAGAGTGAGACCCCTGAATAACCCCCACCCTCCTGCCTTTAAGAATGCAGAGTGAGACCCCTGAATATCCCCCTCCCTCCTCCCTTGTAGAATGCAGAGTGAGACCCCTGAATATCCCCCATCCCTCCTCGCTTTAAGAATGCAGAGAGAGACCCCTGAATATCCCCCTCCTTCCTCACTTTAAAAATGCAGAGAGAGACCCTTGAATAACCCCCACCCTCCTGCCTTTAAGAATGCAGAGTGAGACCCCTGAATATCCCCCTCCCTCCTCCCTTCAAGAATGCAGAGTGAGACTCCTGAATATCCCCCTCCCTCCTCCCTTCAAGAATGCAGAGAGAGACCCCTGAATATCCCCCTCCTTCCTCACTTTAAGAATGCAGAGAGAGACCCCTGAATAACCCCCACCCTCCTGCCTTTAAGAATGCAGAGTGAGACCCCTGAATATCCCCCTCCCTCCTCCCTTGAAGAATGCAGAGTGAGACCCCTGAATATCCCCCTCCCTCCTCGCTTTAAGAATGCAGAGAGAGATCCCTGAATATCCCCCTCCCTCCTCCCTTTCAGAATGCAGAGTGAGACCCCTGAATATCCACCCTCCCTCCTCCCGTTAAGAATGCAGAGTGAGACACCTGAATATACCCCCTCCCTCCTCCCTTTAAGAATGCAGAGTGAGACACCTGAATATACCCCCTCCCTCCTCCCTTTAAGAATGCAGAGTGAGACCACTGAATAACCCCCTCTGTCCTCCCTTGCAGAATGCAGAGTGAGACCCCTGAGATTACCCATTTCCTCCTTTTAAGAATGGAGAGAGAGACCCCTGAATATCCCCCTCCCTCCTCCCTTTAAAAATGCAGAGTGAGACCCCTGAATATCCCCCTCCCTCCTCCCTTTAAAAATGCAGAGTGAGACCCCTGAATATCCCCCTCCCTCCTCCCTTTAAAAATGCAGAGTGAGACCCCTGAAAAGCCCCCTCCCTCCTCCCTTTAAAATTGCTGAGTGAGACCCCTGAATATCCCCCTCCTTCCTCCCTTTGAGAATGCAGAGTGAGACCCCTGAATGTACCCCCTCCCTCCTCCCTTTCAGAATGCAGAGTGAGACCCCTGAATAGACCCCTCCTTCCTACCTTTAAGAATGCAGAGTGAGACCCCTGAATGTACCCCCTCCCTCCTCCCTTTCAGAATGCAGAGTGAGACCCCTGAATATCCCCCTCCCTCCTCCCTTCAAGAATGCAGAGTGAGACCCCTCAATATCTCCCTCCCTCCTCCCTTTAAGAATGCAGAGTGAGACTCCTGAATAACCCCTCCCTCCTCCCTTTAAGAATGCAGAGTGAGACCCCTGAATAACCCCCACCCTACTGCCTTTAAGAATGCAGAGTGAGACCCCTGAATATCCCCCTCCCTCCTCCCTTTAAGAATGCAGAGTGAGACCCCTGAATATCCCCCTCCCTCCTCCCTTCAAGAATGCAGAGTGAGACTCCTGAATATCCCCCTCCCTCCTCCATTTAAGAATGCAGAGTGAGACTCCTGAAATACCCCTCCCTCCTCCTTGAAGAATGCAGAGTGAGACCCCTGAATATACCCCTCCCTCCTCCCTTTAATAATGCAGAATGAGACCCCTGAATATCCCCCTCCCATCTCCCTTTAAGAATGCAGAGTGAGACTCCTGAATAACCCCTCCCTCCTCCCTTTAAGAATGCAGAGTGAGGCCCCTGAATATCCCCCTCCCACCTCCCTTGAAGAATGCAGAGTGAGACCCCTGAATATCCCCCCTCCCTCCTCGCTTTAAGAATGCAGAGAGAGACCCCTGAATATCCCCCTCCTTCCTCCCTTTAAGAATGCAGAAAGAGACCCCTGAATAGCCCCCTCCCTCCTCGCTTTAAGAATGCCAAGAGAGACCCCTGAATATCCCCTCCTTCCTCCCTTTAAGAAGGCAGAGAGAGACCCCTGAATATCCCCCTCCCTCCTCCCTTTAAGAATGCAGAGTGAGACTCCTGAATAACCCCTCCCTCCTCCCTTTAAGAATGCAGAGTGAGACCCCTGAATAGACCCCTCCTTCCTACCTTTAAGAATGCAGAGTGAGACCCCTGAATGTACCCCCTCCCTCCTCCCTTTCAGAATGCAGAGTGAGACCCCTGAATATCCCCCTCCCTCCTCCCTTCAAGAATGCAGAGTGAGACCCCTCAATATCTCCCTCCCTCCTCCCTTTAAGAATGCAGAGTGAGACTCCTGAATAACCCCTCCCTCCTCCCTTTAAGAATGCAGAGTGAGACCCCTGAATAACCCCCACCCTCCTGCCTTTAAGAATGCAGAGTGAGACCCCTGAATATCCCC
This sequence comes from Heterodontus francisci, assembly GCF_036365525.1. Taxonomy (NCBI): domain Eukaryota; kingdom Metazoa; phylum Chordata; class Chondrichthyes; order Heterodontiformes; family Heterodontidae; genus Heterodontus; species Heterodontus francisci. The sequence continues at coordinate 13,789,979 of NC_090384.1, read as the reverse complement.
CTCCCTCCTCCCTTTAAGAATGCAGAGTGAGACCCCTGAATATCCCCCTCCCTCCTCCCTTCAAGAATGCAGAGTGAGACTCCTGAATATCCCCCTCCCTCCTCCATTTAAGAATGCAGAGTGAGACTCCTGAAATACCCCTCCCTCCTCCTTGAAGAATGCAGAGTGAGACCCCTGAATATACCCCTCCCTCCTCCCTTTAATAATGCAGAATGAGACCCCTGAATATCCCCCTCCCTCCTCCCTTTAAGAATGCAGAGTGAGACTCCTGAATAACCCCTCCCTCCTCCCTTTAAGAATGCAGAGTGAGGCCCCTGAATATCCCCCTCCCACCTCCCTTGAAGAATGCAGAGTGAGACCCCTGAATATCCCCCCTCCCTCCTCGCTTTAAGAATGCAGAGAGAGACCCCTGAATATCCCCCTCCTTCCTCCCTTTAAGAATGCAGAAAGAGACCCCTGAATAGCCCCCTCCCTCCTCGCTTTAAGAATGCCAAGAGAGACCCCTGAATATCCCCTCCTTCCTCCCTTTAAGAAGGCAGAGAGAGACCCCTGAATATCCCCCTCCCTCCTCCCTTTAAGAATGCAGAGTGAGACTCCTGAATAACCCCTCCCTCCTCCCTTTAAGAATGCAGAGTGAGTCCCCTGAATATCCCCCTCCCTCCTCCCTTTAAGAATGCAGAGTGAGACCCCTGAATATCCCCCTTCCCTCCTCCCTTTAAGAATGCAGAGTGAGACCCCTGAATGTTGCCCCTCCCTCAAACCTTTAAGAATGCAGAGTGAGACCCCTGAATATCCCCCCTCCCTCCTCCCTTTAAGAATGCAGAGTGAGACCCCTGAATATACCCCCTCCCTTTAAGAATGCAGAGTGAGACCCCTGAATATACCCCCTCCCTCCTCCCTTTAAGAATGCAGAGTGAGACCCCTGAATATCCCCCCTCCCTCCTTGCTTTAAGAATGCAGAGTGAGACTCCTGTATATACCCCCTCCCTCCTCCCTTTATGAATGCAGAGTGAGACCCCTGAATAACCCCCTCTGTCCTCAATTGCAGAATGCAGAGTGAGACCCCTGAGATTACCCCCCTCCTCCTTTTAAGAATGGAGAGAGAGACCCCTGAATATCCCCCTCCCTCCTCCCTTCAAGAATGCAGAGTGAGACTCCTGAATATCCCCCTTCCTCCTCCCTTTATGAATGCAGAGTTAGACCCCTGAATATACCCCTCCCTGCTCCCTTTAAGAATGCAGAGTGAGACCCCTGAATATCCCCCTCCCTCCTCCCTTTAAGAATGCAGAGTGAGACTCCTGAATAACCCCTCCCTCCTCCCTTTAAGAATGGAGAGTGAGACCCCTGAATAACCCCCACCCTCCTGCCTTTAAGAATGCAGAGTGAGACCCCTGAATATCCCCCTCCCTCCTCCCTTTAAGAATGCAGAGTGAGACCCCTGAATATCCCCCTCCCTCCTCCCTTCAAGAATGCAGAGTGAGACTCCTGAATATCCTCCTTCCTCCTCCCTTTATGAATGCAGAGTTAGACCCCTGAATATCCCCCTCCCTCCTCCCTTTAAGATTGCAGAGTGAGACCCCTGAATATCCCCCTCCCTCCTCCCTTCAAGAATGCAGAGTGAGACTCCTGAATATCCCCCTTCCTCCTCCCTTTAAGAATGCAGAGTGAGACCCCTGAATGTACCCCCTCCCTCCACCCTTTAAGAATGCAGAGTGAGACCCCTGAATATCCTCCCTCCCTCCTCCCTTTAAGAATGCAGAGTGAGACCCCTGAATATACCCCCTCCCTCCTCCCTTTAAGAATGCAGAGTGAGACCCCTGAATATAACCCCTCCCTCCTCCCATTAAGAATGCAGAGTGAGACCCCAGAATATACTCCCTCCCTCCTTGCTTTAAGAATGCAGAGTGAGACTCCTGAATATACCCCCTCCCTCCTCCTTTTATGAATGCAGAGTGAGACCCCTGAATAACCCCCTCTGTCCTCCCTTGCAGAATGCAGAGTGAGACCCCTGAGATTAACCCCCTCCTCCTTTTAAGAATGGAGAGAGAGACCCCTGAATATCCCCCACCCAGCTCCCTTCAAGAATGCAGAGTGAGACCCCTGAATATCCCCCTCCCTCCTCCCTTTAAGAATGCAGAGTGAGACCCCTGAATATACCACTCCCTCCTCCCTTTAAGAATGCAGAGTGAGACCCCTGAATATACCCCTCCCTTCTCCCATTAAGAATGCAGAGTGAAACCCCTGAATATACCCCCTCCCTCCTCCCATTAAGAATACAGAGTGAGACTCCTGAATATACCCTCCCTCCTCCCTTTAAGAATGCAGAGTTGGACCCCTGAATATCACCCTCCCTCCTCCCTTTAAGAATGCAGAGTGAGACCCCTGAATATCCCCCTCCCTCCTCCCTTGAAGAATGCAGAGTGAGACCCCTGAATATCCCCCGTCCCTCCTCGCTTTAAGAATGCAGAGAGAGACCCCTGAATATCCCCCTCCATCCTCCCTTTAGGAATGCAGAGAGAGACCCCTGAATAGCCCGCTCCTTCCTACCTTTAAGAATGCAGAGAGAGACCCCTGAATGTACCCCCTCCCTCCTCCGTTTAAAAATGCAGAGTGAGACCCCTGAATATCCCCCTCCCTCCTCCCTTTAAGAATGCAGAGTGAGACCCCTGAATATCCCCCTCCCTCCTCCCTTTAAGAATGCAGATTGAGACTCCTGAATAACCCCTCCCTCCTCCCTTTAAGAATGCAGAGTGAGACCCCTGAATAACCTCCACCCTCCTGCCTTTAAGAATGCAGAGTGAGACCCCTGAATATCCCCTCCCTCCTCCATTTAAGAATGCAGAGTGAGACTCCTGAATAACACCTCCCTCCTCCCTTTAAGAATGCAGAGTGAGACCCCTGAATATACCCCTCCCTCCTCCCTTTAAGAATGCAGAGTGAGACCCATGAATATCCCCCTCCCTCCTCCCTTTAAGAATGCAGAGTGAGACTCCTGAATAACCCCTCCCTTAAAAAATGCAGAGTGAGACCCCTGAATATCCCCCTCCCTCCTCCCTTTAAAAATGCTGAGTGAGACCCCTGAAAAGCCCCCTCCCTCCTCCCTTTAAAATTGCTGAGTGAGACCCCTGAATATCCCCCTCCTTCCTCCCTTTGAGAATGCAGAGAGACCCCTGAATAGACCCCTCCTTCCTACCTTTAAGAATGCAGAGTGAGACCCCTGAATGTACCCCCTCCCTCCTCCCTTTCAGAATGCAGAGTGAGACCCCTGAATATCCCCCTCCCTCCTCCCTTCAAGAATGCAGAGTGAGACCCCTCAATATCTCCCTCCCTCCTCCCTTTAAGAATGCAGAGTGAGACTCCTGAATAACCCCTCCCTCCTCCCTTTTAGAATGCAGAGTGAGACCCCTGAATAACCCCCACCCTCCTGCCTTTAAGAATGCAGAGTGAGACCCCTGAATATCCCCCTCCCTCCTCCCTTTAAGAATGCAGAGTGAGACCCCTGAATATCCCCCTCCCTCCTCCCTTCAAGAATGCAGAGTGAGACTCCTGAATATCCCCCTCCCTCCTCCATTTAAGAATGCAGAGTGAGACTCCTGAAATACCCCTCCCTCCTCCTTGAAGAATGCAGAGTGAGACCCCTGAATATACCCCTCCCTCCTCCCTTTAATAATGCAGAATGAGACCCCTGAATATCCCCCTCCCTCCTCCCTTTAAGAATGCAGAGTGAGACTCCTGAATAACCCCTCCCTCCTCCCTTTAAGAATGCAGAGTGAGGCCCCTGAATATCCCCCTCCCACCTCCCTTGAAGAATGCAGAGTGAGACCCCTGAATATCCCCCCTCCCTCCTCGCTTTAAGAATGCAGAGAGAGACCCCTGAATATCCCCCTCCTTCCTCCCTTTAAGAATGCAGAGAGAGACCCCTGAATAGCCCCCTCCCTCCTCGCTTTAAGAATGCCAAGAGAGACCCCTGAATATCCCCTCCTTCCTCCCTTTAAGAAGGCAGAGAGAGACCCCTGAATATCCCCCTCCCTCCTCCCTTTAAGAATGCAGAGTGAGACTCCTGAATAACCCCTCCCTCCTCCCTTTAAGAATGCAGAGTGAGTCCCCTGAATATCCCCCTCCCTCCTCCCTTTAAGAATGCAGAGTGAGACCCCTGAATATCCCCCTTCCCTCCTCCCTTTAAGAATGCAGAGTGAGACCCCTGAATGTTGCCCCTCCCTCCAACCTTTAAGAATGCAGAGTGAGACCCCTGAATATCCCCCCTCCCTCCTCCCTTTAAGAATGCAGAGTGAGACCCCTGAATATACCCCCTCCCTTTAAGAATGCAGAGTGAGACCCCTGAATATACCCCCTCCCTCCTCCCTTTAAGAATGCAGAGTGAGACCCCTGAATATCCCCCCTCCCTCCTTGCTTTAAGAATGCAGAGTGAGACTCCTGTATATACCCCCTCCCTCCTCCCTTTATGAATGCAGAGTGAGACCCCTGAATAACCCCCTCTGTCCTCAATTGCAGAATGCAGAGTGAGACCCCTGAGATTACCCCCCTCCTCCTTTTAAGAATGGAGAGAGAGACCCCTGAATATCCCCCTCCCTCCTCCCTTCAAGAATGCAGAGTGAGACTCCTGAATATCCCCCTTCCTCCTCCCTTTATGAATGCAGAGTTAGACCCCTGAATATACCCCTCCCTGCTCCCTTTAAGAATGCAGAGTGAGACCCCTGAATATCCCCCTCCCTCCTCCCTTTAAGAATGCAGAGTGAGACTCCTGAATCACCCCTCCCTCCTCCCTTTAGGAATGGAGAGTGAGACCCCTGAATAACCCCCACCCTCCTGCCTTTAAGAATGCAGAGTGAGACCCCTGAATATCCCCCTCCCTCCTCCCTTTAAGAATGCAGAGTGAGACCCCTGAATATCCCCCTCCCTCCTCCCTTCAAGAATGCAGAGTGAGACTCCTGAATATCCTCCTTCCTCCTCCCTTTATGAATGCAGAGTTAGACCCCTGAATATCCCCCTCCCTCCTCTCTTTAAGAATGCAGAGTGAGACCCCTGAATATCCCCCTCCCTCCTCCCTTCAAGAATGCAGAGTGAGACTCCTGAATATCCCCCTTCCTCCTCCCTTTAAGAATGCAGAGTGAGACCCCTGAATGTACCCCCTCCCTCCACCCTTTAAGAATGCAGAGTGAGACCCCTGAATATCCTCCCTCCCTCCTCCCTTTAAGAATGCAGAGTGAGACCCCTGAATATACCCCCTCCCTCCTCCCTTTAAGAATGCAGAGTGAGACCCCTGAATATAACCCCTCCCTCCTCCCATTAAGAATGCAGAGTGAGACCCCAGAATATACTCCCTCCCTCCTTGCTTTAAGAATGCAGAGTGAGACTCCTGAATATACCCCCTCCCTCCTCCCTTTAAGAATGCAGAGTGAGACCCCTGAATATAACCCATCCCTCCTCCCATTAAGAATGCAGAGTGAGACCCCAGAATATACTCCCTCCCTCCTTGCTTTAAGAATGCAGAGTGAGACCCCTGAATAACCCCCTCTGTCCTCCCTTGCAGAATGCAGAGTGAGACCCCTGAGATTACCCCCCTCCTCCTTTTAAGAATGGAGAGAGAGACCCCTGAATATCCCCCACCCAGCTCCCTTCAAGAATGCAGAGTGAGACCCCTGAATATCCCCCTCCCTCCTCCCTTTAAGAATGCAGAGTGAGACCCCTGAATATACCACTCCCTCCTCCCTTTAAGAATGCAGAGTGAGACCCCTGAATAGACCCCCTCCCTCCTCCCATTAAGAATACAGAGTGAGACTCCTGAATATACCCTCCCTCCTCCCTTTAAGAATGCAGTGTTGGACCCCTGAATATCCCCCTCCCTCCTCCCTTTAAGAATGCAGAGTGAGACCCCTGAATATCCCCCTCCCTCCTCCCTTGAAGAATGCAGAGTGAGACCCCTGAATATCCCCCGTCCCTCCTCGCTTTAAGAATGCAGAGAGAGACCCCTGAATATTACCCTCCATCCTCCCTTTAGGAATGCAGAGAGAGACCCCTGAATAGCCCCCTCCTTCCTCCCTTTAAGAATGCAGAGAGAGACCCCTGAATGTACCCCCTCCCTCCTCCGTTTAAAAATGCAGAGTGAGACCCCTGAATATACCACTCCCTCCTCCCTTTAAGAATGCAGAGTGAGACCCCTGAATATACCCCCTCCCTCCTCCCATTAAGAATACAGAGTGAGACTCCTGAATATACCCTCCCTCCTCCCTTTAAGAATGCAGAGTTGGACCCCTGAATATCCCCCTCCCTCCTCCCTTTAAGAATGCAGAGTGAGACCCCTGAATATCCCCCTCCCTCCTCCCTTTAAGAATGCAGAGAGAGACCCCTGAATATCCCCCTCCCTCCTCCCTTTAAGAATGCAGAGTGAGACTCCTGAATAACCCCTCCCTCCTCCCTTTAAGAATGCAGAGTGAGACCCCTGAATAACCTCCACCCTCCTGCCTTTAAGAATGCAGAGTGAGACCCCTGAATATCCCCTCTCTCCTCCATTTAAGAATGCAGAGTGAGACCCATGAATATCCCCCTCCCTCCTCCCTTTAAGAATGCAGAGTGAGACTCCTGAATAACCCCTCCCTCCTCCCTTAAAAAATGCAGAGTGAGACCCCTGAATATCCCCCTCCCACCTCCCTTTAAGAATGCAGAGAGAGACCCCTGAATAGCCCGCTCCTTCCTACCTTTAAGAATGCAGAGAGAGACCCCTAAATGTACCCCCTCCCTCCTCCCTTTAAGAATGCAGAGTGAGACCCCTGAATATCCCCCTCCTACCTCCCTTTAAGAATGCAGAGTGAGACCCCTGAATAGACCCCCTCCCTCCTCCCATTAAGAATACAGAGTGAGACTCCTGAATATACCCTCCCTCCTCCCTTTAAGAATGCAGTGTTGGACCCCTGAATATCCCCCTCCCTCCTCCCTTTAAGAATGCAGAGTGAGACCCCTGAATATCCCCCTCCCTCCTCCCTTGAAGAATGCAGAGTGAGACCCCTGAATATCCCCCGTCCCTCCTCGCTTTAAGAATGCAGAGAGAGACCCCTGAATATTACCCTCCATCCTCCCTTTAGGAATGCAGAGAGAGACCCCTGAATAGCCCCCTCCTTCCTCCCTTTAAGAATGCAGAGAGAGACCCCTGAATGTACCCCCTCCCTCCTCCGTTTAAAAATGCAGAGTGAGACCCCTGAATATACCACTCCCTCCTCCCTTTAAGAATGCAGAGTGAGACCCCTGAATATACCCCCTCCCTCCTCCCATTAAGAATACAGTGAGACTCCTGAATATACCCTCCCTCCTCCCTTTAAGAATGCAGAGTTGGACCCCTGAATATCCCCCTCCCTCCTCCCTTTAAGAATGCAGAGTGAGACCCCTGAATATCCCCCTCCCTCCTCCCTTTAAGAATGCAGAGAGAGACCCCTGAATATCCCCCTCCCTCCTCCCTTTAAGAATGCAGAGTGAGACTCCTGAATAACCCCTCCCTCCTCCCTTGAAGAATGCAGAGTGAGACCCCTGAATAACCTCCACCCTCCTGCCTTTAAGAATGCAGAGTGAGACCCCTGAATATCCCCTCCCTCCTCCATTTAAGAATGCAGAGTGAGACCCATGAATATCCCCCTCCCTCCTCCCTTTAAGAATGCAGAGTGAGACTCCTGAATAACCCCTCCCTCCTCCCTTAAAAAATGCAGAGTGAGACCCCTGAATATCCCCCTCCCACCTCCCTTTAAGAATGCAGAGAGAGACCCCTGAATAGCCCGCTCCTTCCTACCTTTAAGAATGCAGAGAGAGACCCCTAAATGTACCCCCTCCCTCCTCCCTTTAAGAATGCAGAGTGAGACCCCTGAATATCCCCCTCCTACCTCCCTTTAAGAATGCAGAGTGAGACACCTGAATATCCCCCTCCCTCCTCCCTTTAAGAATGCAAAGCGGGACTCCTGAATAACCCCTCCCTCCTCCCTTTCAGAATGCAGAGTGAGACCCCTGAATATCCCCCTCCCTCCTCCCTTGAAGAATGCAGAGTGAGACCCCTGAATATCCCCCCTCCCTCCTCGCTTTAAGAATGCAGAGAGAGACCCCTGAATATCCCCCTCCCTCCTCCCTTTAAGAATGCAGAGTGAGACCCCTGAATATACCGCTCCCTCCTCCCTTTAAGAATGCAGAGTGAGACCCCTGAATATACCCCTCCCTTCTCCCATTAAGAATGCAGAGTGAAACCCCTGAATATACCCCCTCCCTCCTCCCATTAAGAATACAGAGTGAGACTCCTGAATATACCCTCCCTCCTCCCTTTAAGAATGCAGAGTTGGACCCCTGAATATACCCCTCCCTCCTCCCTTTAAGAATGCAGAGTGAGACCCCTGAATATCCCCCTCCCTCCTCCCTTGAAGAATGCAGAGTGAGACCCCTGAATATCCCCCGTCGCTCCTCGCTTTAAGAATGCAGAGAGAGACCCCTGAATATCCCCCTCCTTCCTCCCTTTAGGAATGCAGAGAGAGACCCCTGAATAGCCCCCTCCTTCCTACCTTTAAGAATGCAGAGAGAGACCCCTGAATATCCCCGTCCCTCCTCCCTTTAAGAATGCAGAGTGAGACCCCTGAATATCACCCCTCCCTCCTCCCTTTAAGAATGCAGAGAGAGACCCCTGAATATCCCCCTCCTTCCTCCCTTTAAGAATGCAGAGAGAAACCCCTGAATAGCCCCCTCGCTCCTCGCTTTAAGAATGTAGAGAGAGACCCCTGTATATCCCCCTCCTTCCTCCCTTTAAGAAAGCAGAGAGAGACCCCTGAATATCCCCCTCCCTCCTCCCTTTAAGAATGCAGAGTGAGACCCCTGAATAACCCCTCCCTCCTCCCTTTAAGAATGCAGAGTGAGTCCCCTGAATATCCCCCTCCCTCCTCCCTTTAAGAATGCAGAGTTGGACCACTGAATATCCCCCTCCCTCCTCCCTTTAAGAATGCAGAGTGAGACCCCTGAATATCCCCCTCCCTCCTCCCTTTAAGAATGCAGAGTGAGTCCCCTGAATATCCCCCTCCCTCCTCCCTTTAAGAATGCAGAGTGAGTCCCCTGAATATCCCCCTCCCTCCTCCCTTTAAGAATGCAGAGAGAGACCCCTGAATAGCCCCCTCCCTCCTCGCTTTATGAATGCAGAGAGAGACCCCTGAATATCACCCTCCTTCCTCCCTTTAAGAATGCAGAGAGAGACCCCTGAATATCCCCCTCCCTCCTCCCTTTAAGAATGCAGAGTGAGACTCCTGAATAACCCATCCCTCCTCCCTTTAAGAATGCAGAGTGAGTCCCCTGAATATCCCCCTCCCTCCTCGCTTTAAGAATGCAGAGAGAGAACCCTGAATATCCCCCTCCGTCCTCCCTTTAAGAATGCAGAGTGAGACCCCTGAATATCCCCCTTCCCTCTTCCCTTTAAGAAAGCAGAGTGAGACCCCTGAATGTAGCCCCTCCCTCCTCCCTTTAAGAATGCAGAGTGAGACTCCTGAATAACCCCTCCCTCCTCCCTTGAAGAATGCAGAGTGAGACCCCTGAATATCCCCCCTCCCTCCTCGCTTTAAGAATGCAGAGAGAGAACCCTGAATATCCCCCTCCCTCCTCCCTTTAAGAATGCAGAGTGAGACCCCTGAATATCCCCCTTCCCTCTTCCCTTTAAGAAAGCAGAGTGAGACCCCTGAATGTAGCCCCTCCCTCGACACTTTAAGAATGCAGAGTGAGACCCCTGAATATCCCCCCTCCCTCCTCCCTTTAAGAATGCAGAGTGAGACCCCTGAATATACCCCCTCCCTCCTCCCTTTAAGAATGCAGAGTGAGACCCCAGAATATACCCCCTCTCTCCTCCCTTTAAGAATGCAGAGTGAGACCCCTGAATATCCCCCCTCCCTCCTTGCGTTAAGAATGCAGAGTGAGACTCCTGTATATACCCCCTCCCTCCTGCCTTTATGAATGCAGAGTGAGACCCCTGAATAACCCCCTCTGTCCTCCCTTGCAGAATGCAGAGTGAGACTCCTGAGATTACCCCCCTCCTCCTTTTAAGAATGGAGAGAGAGACCCCTGAATATCCCCCTCCCTGCTCCCTTCAAGAATGCAGAGTGAGACTCCTGAATAACCCCTCCCTCCTCCCTTTAAGAATGGAGAGTGAGACCCCTGAATAAGCCCCACCCTCCTCCCTTTAAGAATGCAGAGTGAGACCCCTGAATATCCCCCTCCCTCCTCCCTTTAAGAATGCAGAATGAGACCCCTGAATATCCCCCTCCCTCCTCCCTTCAAGAATGCAGAGTGAGACTCCTGAATATCCCCCTTCCTCCTCCCTTTAAGAATGCAGAGTTAGACCCCTGAATATCCCCCTCCCTCCTCGCTTTAAGAATGCAGAGTGAGACTCCTGAATAAGCCCTCCCTCCTCCCTTTAAGAATGCAGAGTGAGACCCCTGAATATCCCCCATCCCTCCTCGCTTTAAGAAAGCAGAGAGAGACCCCTGAATATCCCCCTCCTTCCTCCCTTTAAGAATGCAGAGAGAGACCCCTGAATAGCCCCCTCCTTCCTACCTTTAAGAATGCAGAGAGAGACCCCTGAATGTACCCCCTCCCTCCTCCCTTTAAGAATGCAGAGTGAGACCCCTGAATATCCCCCAACCTCCTCCCTTTAAGAATGCAGAGTGAGACACCTGAATATCCCCCTCCCTCCTCCCTTTAAGAATGCAGAGTGAGACTCCTGAATAACCCCTCCCTCCTCCATTTAAGAATGCAGAGTGAGACCCCTGAATATCCCCCTCCCTCCTCACTTGAAGAATGCAGAGTGGGACCCCTGAATATACCCCCTCCCTCCTCCCTTGCAGAACGCAGAGTGAGACCCCTGAGATTACCCCCCTCCTCCTTTTAATAATGGAGAGAGAGACCCCTGAATATCCCCCTCACTGCTCCCTTCAAGAATGCAGAGTGAGACCCCTGAATATCCCCCTCCCTCCTCCCTTTAAGAATGCAGAGTGAGACCCCTGAATATCCCACTTCCTCCTCCCTTGAAGAATGCAGAGTGAGACCCCTGAATATCCCCCTTCCTCCTCCCTTTAAGAATGCAGAGTTTAGACCCCTGAATATACCCCTCCCTGCTCCCTTGAAGAATGCAGAGTGAGACCCCTGAATAGCCCCCTCCTTCCTACCTTTAAGAATGCAGAGAGAGACCCCTGAATGTACCCCCTCCCTCCTCCCTTTAAGAATGCAGAGTGAGACCCCTGAATATCCCCCAACCTCCTCCCTTTAAGAATGCAGAGTGAGACACCTGAATATCCCCCTCCCTCCTCCCTTTAAGAATGCAGAGTGAGACTCCTGAATAACCCCTCCCTCCTCCATTTAAGAATGCAGAGTGAGACCCCTGAATATCCCCCTCCCTCCTCACTTGAAGAATGCAGAGTGAGACCCCTGAATATACCCCCTCCCTCCTCCCTTGCAGAACGCAGAGTGAGACCCCTGAGATTACCCCCCTCCTCCTTTTAATAATGGAGAGAGAGACCCCTGAATATCCCCCTCACTGCTCCCTTCAAGAATGCAGAGTGAGACCCCTGAATATCCCCCTCCCTCCTCCCTTTAAGAATGCAGAGTGAGACCCCTGAATATCCCACTTCCTCCTCCCTTGAAGAATGCAGAGTGAGACCCCTGAATATCCCCCTTCCTCCTCCCTTTAAGAATGCAGAGTTTAGACCCCTGAATATACCCCTCCCTCCTCCCTTTAAGAATGCAGAGTGAGACCCCTGAATATCCCCCTCCCTCCTCCCTTTAAGAATGCAGAGTGAGACTCCTGAATAACCCCTCCCTCCTCCCTTTAAGAATGCAGAGTGAGACCCCTGAATATCCCCCTCCCTCCTCCGTACAAGAATGCAGAGTGAGACCCCTGAATATCCCCCCTCCCTCCTCGCTTTAAGAATGCAGAGAGAGACCCCTGAATATCCCCCTCCTTCCTCCCTTTAAGAATGCAGACAGAGACCCCTGAATAGACCCCTCCTTCCTACCTTTAAGAATGCAAAGAGAGACCCTTGAATGTACCCCCTCCCTCCTCCCTTTAAGAATGCAGAGTGAGACTCCTGAATAACCCCTCCCTCCTCCCTTTAAGAATGGAGAGTGAGACCCCTGAATAAGCCCCACCCTCCTCCCTTTAAGAATGCAGAGTGAGACCCCTGAATATCCCCCTCCCTCCTCCCTTTAAGAATGCAGAGTGAGACCCCTGAATATCCCCCTCCCTCCTCCCTTCAAGAATGCAGAGTGAGACTCCTGAATATCCCCCTTCCTCCTCCCTTTAAGAATGCAGAGTTAGACCCCTGAATATCCCCCTCCCTCCTCGCTTTAAGAATGCAGAGTGAGACTCCTGAATAAGCCCTCCCTCCTCCCTTTAAGAATGCAGAGTGAGACCCCTGAATATCCCCCATCCCTCCTCGCTTTAAGAAAGCAGAGAGAGACCCCTGAATATCCCCCTCCTTCCTCCCTTTAAGAATGCAGAGAGAGACCCCTGAATAGCCCCCTCCTTCCTACCTTTAAGAATGCAGAGAGAGACCCCTGAATGTACCCCCTCCCTCCTCCCTTTAAGAATGCAGAGTGAGACCCCTGAATATCCCCCAACCTCCTCCCTTTAAGAATGCAGAGTGAGACACCTGAATATCCCCCTCCCTCCTCCCTTTAAGAATGCAGAGTGAGACTCCTGAATAACCCCTCCCTCCTCCATTTAAGAATGCAGAGTGAGACCCCTGAATATCCCCCTCCCTCCTCACTTGAAGAATGCAGAGTGAGACCCCTGAATATAACCCCTCCCTCCTCCCTTGCAGAACGCAGAGTGAGACCCCTGAGATTACCCCCCTCCTCCTTTTAATAATGGAGAGAGAGACCCCTGAATATCCCCCTCACTGCTCCCTTCAAGAATGCAGAGTGAGACCCCTGAATATCCCCCTCCCTCCTCCCTTTAAGAATGCAGAGTGAGACCCCTGAATATCCCACTTCCTCCTCCCTTGAAGAATGCAGAGTGAGACCCCTGAATATCCCCCTTCCTCCTCCCTTTAAGAATGCAGAGTTTAGACCCCTGAATATACCCCTCCCTCCTCCCTTTAAGAATGCAGAGTGAGACCCCTGAATATCCCCCTCCCTCCTCCCTTTAAGAATGCAGAGTGAGACTCCTGAATAACCCCTCCCTCCTCCCTTTAAGAATGCAGAGTGAGACCCCTGAATATCCCCCTCCCTCCTCCGTACAAGAATGCAGAGTGAGACCCCTGAATATCCCCCCTCCCTCCTCGCTTTAAGAATGCAGAGAGAGACCCCTGAATATCCCCCTCCTTCCTCCCTTTAAGAATGCAGACAGAGACCCCTGAATAGACCCCTCTCCTACCTTTAAGAATGCAAAGAGAGACCCTTGAATGTACCCCCTCCCTCCTCCCTTTAAGAATGCAGAGTGAGACTCCTGAGATTACCCCCCTCCTCCTTTTAAGAATGGAGAGTGAGACCCCTGATTATCCCCCCTCCCTCCTCGCTTTAAGAATGCAGAGAGAGACCCCTGAATATCCCCTTCCCTCCTCCCTTTAAGAATGCAGAGTGAGACCCCTGAATATACCCCCTCCCTCCTCCCTTTAAGAATGCAGAGTGAGACCCCTGAATATCCCCCTCCCTCCTCCGTTCAAGAATGCAGAGTGAGACCCCTGAATATCCCCCCTCCCTCCTCGCTTTAAGAATGCAGAGAGAGACCCCTGAATATCCCCCTCCCTCCTCCCTTTAAGAATGCAGAGTGAGACCCCTGAATATACCCCTCCCTGCTCCCTTGAAGAATGCAGAGTGAGACCCCTGAATAGCCCCCTCCTTCCTACCTTTAAGAATGCAGAGAGAGACCCCTGAATGTACCCCCTCCCTCCTCCCTTTAAGAATGCAGAGTGAGACCCCTGAATATCCCCCAACCTCCTCCCTTTAAGAATGCAGAGTGAGACACCTGAATATCCCCCTCCCTCCTCCCTTTAAGAATGCAGAGTGAGACTCCTGAATAACCCCTCCCTCCTCCATTTAAGAATGCAGAGTGAGACCCCTGAATATCCCCCTCCCTCCTCACTTGAAGAATGCAGAGTGAGACCCCTGAATATACCCCCTCCCTCCTCCCTTGCAGAACGCAGAGTGAGACCCCTGAGATTACCCCCCTCCTCCTTTTAATAATGGAGAGAGAGACCCCTGAATATCCCCCTCACTGCTCCCTTCAAGAATGCAGAGTGAGACCCCTGAATATCCCCCTCCCTCCTCCCTTTAAGAATGCAGAGTGAGACCCCTGAATATCCCACTTCCTCCTCCCTTGAAGAATGCAGAGTGAGACCCCTGAATATCCCCCTTCCTCCTCCCTTTAAGAATGCAGAGTTTAGACCCCTGAATATACCCCTCCCTCCTCCCTTTAAGAATGCAGAGTGAGACCCCTGAATATCCCCCTCCCTCCTCCCTTTAAGAATGCAGAGTGAGACTCCTGAATAACCCCTCCCTCCTCCCTTTAAGAATGCAGAGTGAGACCCCTGAATATCCCCCTCCCTCCTCCGTACAAGAATGCAGAGTGAGACCCCTGAATATCCCCCCTCCCTCCTCGCTTTAAGAATGCAGAGAGAGACCCCTGAATATCCCCCTCCTTCCTCCCTTTAAGAATGCAGACAGAGACCCCTGAATAGACCCCTCCTTCCTACCTTTAAGAATGCAAAGAGAGACCCTTGAATGTACCCCCTCCCTCCTCCCTTTAAGAATGCAGAGTGAGACTCCTGAATAACCCCTCCCTCCTCCCTTTAAGAATGGAGAGTGAGACCCCTGAATAAGCCCCACCCTCCTCCCTTTAAGAATGCAGAGTGAGACCCCTGAATATCCCCCTCCCTCCTCCCTTTAAGAATGCAGAGTGAGACCCCTGAATATCCCCCTCCCTCCTCCCTTCAAGAATGCAGAGTGAGACTCCTGAATATCCCCCTTCCTCCTCCCTTTAAGAATGCAGAGTTAGACCCCTGAATATCCCCCTCCCTCCTCGCTTTAAGAATGCAGAGTGAGACTCCTGAATAAGCCCTCCCTCCTCCCTTTAAGAATGCAGAGTGAGACCCCTGAATATCCCCCATCCCTCCTCGCTTTAAGAAAGCAGAGAGAGACCCCTGAATATCCCCCTCCTTCCTCCCTTTAAGAATGCAGAGAGAGACCCCTGAATAGCCCCCTCCTTCCTACCTTTAAGAATGCAGAGAGAGACCCCTGAATGTACCCCCTCCCTCCTCCCTTTAAGAATGCAGAGTGAGACCCCTGAATATCCCCCAACCTCCTCCCTTTAAGAATGCAGAGTGAGACACCTGAATATCCCCCTCCCTCCTCCCTTTAAGAATGCAGAGTGAGACTCCTGAATAACCCCTCCCTCCTCCATTTAAGAATGCAGAGTGAGACCCCTGAATATCCCCCTCCCTCCTCACTTGAAGAATGCAGAGTGAGACCCCTGAATATAACCCCTCCCTCCTCCCTTGCAGAACGCAGAGTGAGACCCCTGAGATTACCCCCCTCCTCCTTTTAATAATGGAGAGAGAGACCCCTGAATATCCCCCTCACTGCTCCCTTCAAGAATGCAGAGTGAGACCCCTGAATATCCCCCTCCCTCCTCCCTTTAAGAATGCAGAGTGAGACCCCTGAATATCCCACTTCCTCCTCCCTTGAAGAATGCAGAGTGAGACCCCTGAATATCCCCCTTCCTCCTCCCTTTAAGAATGCAGAGTTTAGACCCCTGAATATACCCCTCCCTCCTCCCTTTAAGAATGCAGAGTGAGACCCCTGAATATCCCCCTCCCTCCTCCCTTTAAGAATGCAGAGTGAGACTCCTGAATAACCCCTCCCTCCTCCCTTTAAGAATGCAGAGTGAGACCCCTGAATATCCCCCTCCCTCCTCCGTACAAGAATGCAGAGTGAGACCCCTGAATATCCCCCCTCCCTCCTCGCTTTAAGAATGCAGAGAGAGACCCCTGAATATCCCCCTCCTTCCTCCCTTTAAGAATGCAGACAGAGACCCCTGAATAGACCCCTCTCCTACCTTTAAGAATGCAAAGAGAGACCCTTGAATGTACCCCCTCCCTCCTCCCTTTAAGAATGCAGAGTGAGACTCCTGAGATTACCCCCCTCCTCCTTTTAAGAATGGAGAGTGAGACCCCTGATTATCCCCCCTCCCTCCTCGCTTTAAGAATGCAGAGAGAGACCCCTGAATATCCCCTTCCCTCCTCCCTTTAAGAATGCAGAGTGAGACCCCTGAATATACCCCCTCCCTCCTCCCTTTAAGAATGCAGAGTGAGACCCCTGAATATCCCCCTCCCTCCTCCGTTCAAGAATGCAGAGTGAGACCCCTGAATATCCCCCCTCCCTCCTCGCTTTAAGAATGCAGAGAGAGACCCCTGAATATCCCCCTCCCTCCTCCCTTTAAGAATGCAGAGTGAGACCCCTGAATATCCCCCTCCCTCCTCCGTTCAAGAATGCAGAGTGAGACCCCTGAATATCCCCCCTCCCTCCTCGCTTTAAGAATGCAGAGAGAGACCCCTGAATATCCCCCTCCTTCCTACCTTTAAGAATGCAAAGAGAGACCCTTGAATGTACCCCCTCCCTCCTCCCTTTAAGAATGCAGAGTGAGAACCCTGAATATCACCCTCCCTCCTCCCTTTAAGAATGCAGAGTGAGACCCCTGAATATCCCCCTCCCTCCTCCCTTTAAGAATGCAGAGTGAGACCCCTGAATATCCCCCTCCCTCCTCCCTTTAAGAATGCAGAGTGAGAACCCTGAATATCACCCTCCCTCCTCCCTTTAAGAATGCAGAGTGAGACCCCTGAATATCCCCCTCCCTCCTCCCTTTAAGAATGCAGAGTGAGACCCCTGAATATCCCCCCTCCCTCCTCGCTTTAAGAATGCAGAGAGAGACCCCTGAATATCCCCCTCCTTCCTACCTTTAAGAATGCAAAGAGAGACCCTTGAATGTACCCCCTCCCTCCTCCCTTTAAGAATGCAGAGTGAGAACCCTGAATATCACCCTCCCTCCTCCCTTTAAGAATGCAGAGTGAGACCCCTGAATATCCCCCTCCCTCCTCCCTTTAAGAATGCAGAGTGAGACCCCTGAATATCACCCTCCCTCCTCCCTTTAAGAATGCAGAGTGAGACTCCTGAATAACCCCTCCCTCCTCCATTTATGAATGCAGAGTGAGACCACTGATTATCCCCCCTCCCTCCTCACTTTAAGAATGCAGAGAGAGACCCCTGAATATCCCCTTCCCTCCTCCCTTTAAGAATGCAGAGTGAGACCCCTGAATATCCCCCTCCCTCCTCCCTTTAAGAATGCAGAGTCAGACTCCTGAATAACCCCTCCCTCCTCCATTTAAGAATGCATAGTGAGACCCCTGATTATCCCCCCTCCCTCCTCGCTTTAAGAATGCAGAGAGAGACCCCTGAATATCCCCCTCCCTCCTCCCTTTAAGAATGCAGAGTGAGACCCCTGAATATCACCCTCCCTCCTCCCTTTAAGAATGCAGAGTGAGACTCCTGAATAACCCCTCCCTCCTCCATTTAAGAATGCAGAGTGAGACCCCTGATTATCCCCCCTCCCTCCTCGCTTTAAGAATGCAGAGAGAGACCCCTGAATATCCCCTTCCCTCCTCCCTTTAAGAATGCAGAGTGAGACCCCTGAATATCCCCCTCCCTCCTCCCTTTAAGAATGCAGAGTGAGACTCCTGAATAACCCCTCCCTCCTCCATTTAAGAATGCAGAGTGAGACCCCTGATTATCCCCCCTCCCTCCTCCCTTTAAGAATGCAGAGTGAGACCCCTGAATATACCCCCTCCCTCCTCCCTTTATGAATGCAAGTGAGACCCCTGAATATACCCCCTCTGTCCGCCCTTGCAGAATGCAGAGTGAGACCCCTGAGATTACCCCCTTCCTCCCTTCAAGAATGCAGAGTGAGACCCCTGAATATCCCCCTTCCTCCTCCCTTTAAGAATGCAGAGAGAGACCACTGAATATCCCACTCCCTCCTCCCTTTAAGAATGCAGAGTGAGACCCCTGAATATCCCCCCTCCCTCCTCCCTTTAAGAATGCAGAGTGAGACTCCTGAATATCCCCTCCCTCCTCCCATTAAGAATGCATAGTGAAACCCCTGAATATCCCCCCTCCCTCCTCCCATTAAGAATACAGAGTGAGACTCCTGAATATCCCCTCCCTCCTCCCTTTAAGAATGCAGAGTGAGACCCCTGAATATCCCCCTCCCTCCTCCCTTTAAGAATGCAGAGTGAGACCCCTGAATAACCCCCACCCTCCTGCCTTTGAGAATGCAGAGTGAGACTCCTGAATAACCCCTCCCTCCTCCCTTTAAGATTGCAGAGTGGGACCCCTGAATAGCCCCCTCCCTCCTCCCTTTAAGAAAGCAGAGTGAGACCCCTGAATATCCCCCTCCCTCCTCCTTTAAGAATGCAGAGTGAGACCCCTGAATATCCCCCTCCCTCCTCCCTTTAAGAATGCAGAGTGAGACCCCTGAATAACCCCCACACTCTTGCCTTTGAGAATGCAGAGTGAGAATCCTGAATAACCCCTCCCTCCTCCCTTTAAGAATGCAGAGTGAGACCCCTGAATATCCCCCTCCCTCCTCCCTTTAAGAATGCAGAGTGAGATTCCTGAATAACCCCTCCCTCCTCCCTTTAAGAATGCAGAGTGAGACGCCTGAAATATCCCCCATCCTTCCTCGCTTTTAAAATGCAGAGTGAGACCCCTGAATAATCCCCTTCCTCCTCGCTTTAAGAATGCAGAGTGAGACTCATGAATAACCCCTCCCTCCTCCCTTTAAGAATGCAGAGTGAGACCCCTGAATATCCCCCTCCCTCCTCCATTTAAGAAATCAGAGTGAGACTCCTGAATATCCCCCTCCCTCCTCCCTTCAAGAATGCAGAGAGAGACCACTGAATATCCCACTCCCTCCTCCCTTTAAGAATGCAGAGTGAGACCCCTGAATATCCGCCTCCCTCCTCCCTTCAAGAATGCAGAGTGAGACCCCTGAATATCCCCCTTCCTCCTCCCTTTAAGAATGCAGAGTTAGACCCCTGAATATACCCCTCCCTCCTCCCTTTAAGAATGCAGAGTGAGACCCCTGAATATCCCCCTCCCTCCTCCCTTTAAGAATGCAGAGTGAGACTCCTGAATAACCCCTCCCTCCTCCCTTTAAGAATGCAGAGTGAGACCCCTGAATATCCCCCCTCCCTCCTCGCTTTAAGAATGCAGAGAGAGACCCCTGAATATCCCCCTCCTTCCTCCCTTTAAGAATGCAGAGAGAGACCACTGAATAGCCCCCTCCTTCCTACCTTTAAGAATGCAAAAAGAGACCCCTGAATGTACCCCCTCCCTCCTCCCTTTAAGAATGCAGAGTGAGACACCTGAATATCCCCCTCCCTCCTCCCTTTAAGAATGCAGAGTGAGAACCCTGAATATCACCCTCCCTCCTCCCTTTAAGAATGCAGAGTGAGACTCCTGAATAACCCCTCCCTCCTCCATTTAAGAATGCAGAGTGAGACCCCTGAATATCCCCCTCCCTCCCCCCTTGAAGAATGCAGAGTGAGACCCCTGATTATCCCCCCTCCCTCCTCGCTTTAAGAATGCAGAGAGAGACCCCTGAATATCCGCCTCCCTCCTCCCTTTAAGAATGCAGAGTGAGACCCCTGAATGTCCCCCCTCCCTCCTTGCTTTAAGAATGCAGAGTGAGACCCCTGAATATACCCCCTCCCTCCTCCCTTTAAGAATGCAGAGTGAGACCCATGAATATACCCCCTCCCTTCTCCCTTGCAGAATGCAGAGTGAGACCCCTGAGATTACCCCCCTCCTCCCTTCAAGAATGCAGAGTAAGACCCCTGAATATACCCCTCCCTCCTCCCTTTAAGAATGCAGAGAGAGACCACTGAATATCCCACACCCTCCTCCCTTTAAGAATGCAGAGTGAGACCCCTGAATATCCCCCTCCCTCCTCCCTTTAAGAATGCAGAGTGAGACTCCTGAATATCCCCTCCCTCCTCCCATTAAGAATGCAGAGTGAAACCCCTGAATATACCCCCTCCCTCCTCCCATTAAGAATACAGAGTGAGACTCCTGAATATCCCCTCCCTCCTCCCTTTAAGAATGCAGAGTGAGACCCCTGAATATCCCCCTCCCTCCTCCCTTTAAGAATGCAGAGTGAGACCCCTGAATAACCCCCACCCTCCTGCCTTTGAGAATGCAGAGTGAGACTCCTGAATAAACCCTCCCTCCTCCCTTTAAGAATGCAGAGTGAGACTCCTGAATATCCCCCTCCCTCCTCCCTTTAAGAATGCAGAGTGAGACTCCTGAATAACCCCTCCCTCCTCCCATTAAGAATGCAGAGTGGGACCCCTGAATACCCCCTCCCTCCTCCCTTTAAGAAAGCAGAGTGAGACCCCTGAATATCCCCCTCGCTCCTCCCTTTAAGAATGCAGAGTGAGACCCCTGAATATCTCCCTCCCTCCTCCCTTTAAGAATGCAGAGTGAGACCCCTGAATAACCCCCACACTCCGGCCTTTGAGAATGCAGAGTGAGAAGCCTGAATAACCCCTCCCTCCTCCATTTAAGAATGCAGAGTGAGAGCCCTGAATATCCCCCTCCCTCCTCGCTTTAAGAATGCAGAGTGAGACTCATGAATAACCCCTCCCTCCTCCCTTTAAGAATGCAGAGTGAGACCCCTGAATATCCCCCTCCCTCCTCCATTTAAGAAATCAGAGTGAGACTCCTGAATATCCCCCTCCCTCCTCCCTTTAAGAATGCAGAGTGAGACCACTGAATATCCCCCTCCCTCCTCCCTTTAAGAATGCAGAGTGAGACCCCTGAATATCCCCCTCCCTCTTCCCTTTAAAAATGCAGGGTGAGACCCCTGAATATCCCCCTCCCTCCTCCCTTCAAGAATGCAGAGTGAGACCCCTGAATATCCCACTCCCTCCTCCCTTTAAAAATGCAGAGTGAGACCACTGAATATCCCCCTCCCTCCTCCCTTTAAGAATGCAGAGTGAGACCCCTGAATATCCCCCTCCCTCCTCCCTTCAAGAATGCAGAGTGAGCCCCCAGAATATCCCCCTCCCTCCTCCCTTTAAGAATGCAGAGTGAGACCCCTGAATATCCCCCTCCCTCCTCCCTTTAAGAATGCAGAGTGAGACTCCTGAATATCCCCCTCCCTCCTCCCTTTAAGAATGCAGAGTGAGACTCCTGAATATCCCCCTCCCTCCTCCCTTGAAGAATGCAGAGTGGGACCCCTGAATACCCCCTCCCTCCTCCCTTTAAGAAAGCAGAGTGAGACCCCTGAATATCCCCCTCCCTCCTCCCTTTAAGAATGCAGAGTGAGACTCCTGAATAACCCCTCCCTCCTCCATTTAAGAATGCAGAGTGAGACCCCTGAATATCACCCTCCCTCCTCCCTTTAAGAATGCAGAGTGAGACTCCTGAATAACCCCTCCCTCCTCCCTTTAAGAATGCAGAGTGAGACGCCTGAAATATCCCCCATCCGTCCTCGCTTTTAAAATGCAGAGTGAGACCCCTGAATATCCCACCTTCCTCCTCCCTTTAAGAATGCAGAGTGAGAACCCTGAATATCCCCCTTCCTCCTCTCTTTAAGAATGCAGAGTGAGACTCATGAATAACCCCTCCCTCCTCCCTTTAAGAATGCAGAGTGAGACCCCTGAATATCCCCCTCCCTCCTCCCTTTAAGAATGCAGAGTGAGACCCCTGAATAACCCCCACCCTCCTGCCTTTGAGAATGCAGAGTGAGACCCCTGAATATTGCCCTCCCTCCTCCCTTTAAGAATGCAGAGTGAGACCCTTGAATATCCCCCTCCCTCCTCCCTTCAAGAATGCAGAGTGAGACTCCTGAATATCCCCCTCCCTCCTCCCTTTAAGAATGCAGAGTGAGACCCCTGAATATCCCCCTCCCTCCTCCCTTTAAGAATGCAGAGTGAGACCCCTGAATAACTCCAACCATCCTGCCTTTGAGAATGCAGAGTGAGACCCCTGAATATTGCCCTCCCTCCTCCCTTTAAGAATGCAAAATGAGACCCCTGAATATCCCCCTCCCTCCTCCCTTTAAAAATGCAGGGTGAGACCCCTGAATATCCCCCTCCCACCTCCCTTCAAGAATGCAGAGTGAGACCCCTGAATATCCCACTCCCTCCTACCTTTAAAAATGCTGAGTGAGACCACTGAATATACCCCTCCCTCCTCCCTTTAAGAATGCAGAGTGAGACCCCTGAATATCCCCCTCCCTCCTCCCTTCAAGAATGCAGAGTGAGCCCCCAGAATATCCCCCTCCCTCCTCCCTTTAAGAATGCAGAGTGAGACCCCTGAATATCCCCCTCCCTCCTCCCTTTAAGAATGCAGAGTGAGACTCCTGAATATCCCCCTCCCTCCTCCCTTTAAGAATGCAGAGTGAGACTCCTGAATATCCCCCTCCCTCCCCTCTTTAAGAATGCAGAGTGAGACTCCTGAATAACCCCTCCCTCCTCCCTTGAAGAATGCAGAGTGGGACCCCTGAATACCCCCTCCCTCCTCCCTTTAAGAAAGCAGAGTGAGACCCCTGAATATCCCCCTCCCTCCTCCCTTTAAGAATGCAGAGTGAGACTCCTGAATAACCCCTCCCTCCTCCATTTAAGAATGCAGAGTGAGACCCCTGAATATCACCCTCCCTCCTCCCTTTAAGAATGCAGAGTGAGACTCCTGAATAACCCCTCCCTCCTCCCTTTAAGAATGCAGAGTGAGACGCCTGAAATATCCCCCATCCGTCCTCGCTTTTAAAATGCAGAGTGAGACCCCTGAATATCCCACCTTCCTCCTCCCTTTAAGAATGCAGAGTGAGAACCCTGAATATCCCCCTTCCTCCTCTCTTTAAGAATGCAGAGTGAGACTCATGAATAACCCCTCCCTCCTCCCTTTAAGAATGCAGAGTGAGACCCCTGAATATCCCCCTCCCTCCTCCCTTTAAGAATGCAGAGTGAGACCCCTGAATAACCCCCACCCTCCTGCCTTTGAGAATGCAGAGTGAGACCCCTGAATATTGCCCTCCCTCCTCCCTTTAAGAATGCAGAGTGAGACCCTTGAATATCCCCCTCCCTCCTCCCTTCAAGAATGCAGAGTGAGACTCCTGAATATCCCCCTCCCTCCTCCCTTTAAGAATGCAGAGTGAGACCCCTGAATATCCCCCTCCCTCCTCCCTTTAAGAATGCAGAGTGAGACCCCTGAATAACTCCAACCATCCTGCCTTTGAGAATGCAGAGTGAGACCCCTGAATATTGCCCTCCCTCCTCCCTTTAAGAATGCAAAATGAGACCCCTGAATATCCCCCTCCCTCCTCCCTTTAAAAATGCAGGGTGAGACCCCTGAATATCCCCCTCCCACCTCCCTTCAAGAATGCAGAGTGAGACCCCTGAATATCCCACTCCCTCCTACCTTTAAAAATGCTGAGTGAGACCACTGAATATACCCCTCCCTCCTCCCTTTAAGAATGCAGAGTGAGACCCCTGAATATCCCCCTCCCTCCTCCCATTAAAAATGCAGGATGAGACCCCTGAATAACCCCCCTCCCTCCTCCCTTTAAGAATGCAGAGTGAGACCCCTGAATATCCCCCTCCCTCCTCCCTTCAAGAATGCAGAGTGAGCCCCCTGAATATCCCCCTCCCTCCTCCCTTTAAGAATGCAGAGTGAGACCCCTGAATATCCCCCTCCCTCCTCCCTTTAAGAATGCAGAGTGAGACCCCTGAATATCCCCCTCCCTCCTCCCTTTAAGAATGCAGAGTGAGACCCCTGAATAACCCCCACCCTCCTGCCTTTGAGAATGCAGAGTGAGACCCCTGAATATTGACCTCCCTCCTCCCTTTAAGAATGCAGAGTGAGACCCCTGAATATCCCCCTCCCTCCTCCCTTTAAGAATGCAGAGTGAGACTCCTGAATATCCCCCTCCCTCCTCCCTTTAAGAATGCAGAGTGAGACTCCTGAATATCCCCCTCCCTCCCCTCTTTAAGAATGCAGAGTGAGACTCCTGAATAACCCCTCCCTCCTCCCTTGAAGAATGCAGAGTGGGACCCCTGAATACCCCCTCCCTCCTCCCTTTAAGAAAGCAGAGTGAGACCCCTGAATATCCCCCTCCCTCCTCCCTTTAAGAATGCAGAGTGAGACTCCTGAATAACCCCTCCCTCCTCCATTTAAGAATGCAGAGTGAGACCCCTGAATAAACCCTCCCTCCTCCCTTTAAGAATGCAGAGTGAGACTCCTGAATATCCCCCTCCCTCCTCCCTTTAAGAATGCAGAGTGAGACTCCTGAATAACCCCTCCCTCCTCCCTTTAAGAATGCAGAGTGGGACCCCTGAATACCCCCTCCCTCCTCCCTTTAAGAAAGCAGAGTGAGACCCCTGAATATCCCCCTCCCTCCTCCCTTTAAGAATGCAGAGTGAGACTCCTGAATATCCCCCTCCCTCCTCCCTTTAAGAATGCAGAGTGAGACTCCTGAATATCCCCCTCCCTCCCCTCTTTAAGAATGCAGAGTGAGACTCCTGAATAACCCCTCCCTCCTCCCTTGAAGAATGCAGAGTGGGACCCCTGAATACCCCCTCCCTCCTCCCTTTAAGAAAGCAGAGTGAGACCCCTGAATATCCCCCTCCCTCCTCCCTTTAAGAATGCAGAGTGAGACTCCTGAATAACCCCTCCCTCCTCCATTTAAGAATGCAGAGTGAGACCCCTGAATAAACCCTCCCTCCTCCCTTTAAGAATGCAGAGTGAGACTCCTGAATATCCCCCTCCCTCCTCCCTTTAAGAATGCAGAGTGAGACTCCTGAATAACCCCTCCCTCCTCCCTTTAAGAATGCAGAGTGGGACCCCTGAATACCCCCTCCCTCCTCCCTTTAAGAAAGCAGAGTGAGAACCCTGAATATCCCCCTCCCTCCTCCCTTTAAGAATGCAGAGTGAGACCCCTGAATATCCCCCTCCCTCCTCGCTTTAAGAATGCAGATGAGACTCATGAATAACCCCTCCCTCCTCCCTTTAAGAATGCAGAGTGAGACCCCTGAATATCCCCCTCCCTCCTCCATTTAAGAAATCAGAGTGAGACTCCTGAATATCCCCCTCCCTCCTCCCTTTAAGAATGCAGAGTGAGACCACTGAATATCCCCCTCCCTCCTCCCTTTAAGAATGCAGAGTGAGACCCCTGAATATCCCCCTCCATCCTCCCTTTAAAAATGCAGGGTGAGATCCCTGAATATCCTCCTCCCTCCTCCCTTCAAGAATGCAGAGTGAGACCCCTGAATATCCCACTCCCTCCTCCCTTTAAAAATGCAGAGTGAGACCACTGAATATCCCCCTCCCTCCTCCCTTTAAGAATGCAGAGTGAGACCCCTGAATATCCCCCTCCCTCCTCCCTTTAAGAATGCAGAGTGAGACCCCTGAATATCCCCCTCCCTCCTCCCTTTAAGAATGCAGAGTCAGACCCCTGAATATTCCCCTCCCTCCTCACTTTAAGAATGCAGAGTGAGACCCCTGAATATCCCCCTCCCTCCTCCCTTTAAGAATGCAGATTGAGACCCCTGAATATCCCCCTCCCTCCTCCCTTTAAGAATGCAGAGTGAGACCCCTGAATAACCCCCACCCTCCTGCCTTTGAGAATGCAGAGTGAGACCCCTGAATAACCCCCACCCTCCTGCCTTTGAGAATGCAGAGTGAGACCCCTGAATATTGCCCTCCCTCCTCCCTTTAAGAATGCAGAGTGTGACCCCTGAATATCCCCCTCCCTCCTCCCTTTAAGAATGCAGAGTGAGACTCCTGAATATCCCCCAGCCCTCCTCCCTTTAAGAATGCAGAGTGAGACTCCTGAATATCCCCCTCCCTCCCCTCTTTAAGAATGCAGAGTGAGACTCCTGAATAACCCCTCCCTCCTCCCTTGAAGAATGCAGAGTGAGACCCCTGAATATCCCCCTCCCTCCTCCCTTTAAGAAAGCAGTGTGAGACCCCTGAATATCCCCCTCCCTCCTCCCTTTAAGAATGCAGAGTGAGACTCCTGAATAACCCCTCCCTCCTCCATTTAAGAATGCAGAGTGAGACCCCTGAATATCCCCCCCCCTCCTCCCTTTAAGAATGCAGAGTGAGACTCCTGAATAACCCCTCCCTCCTCCCTTTAAGAATGCAGAGTGAGACGCCTGAAATATCCCCCATCCCTCCTCGCTTTTAAAATGCAGAGTGAGACCCCTGAATATCCCACCTTCCTCCTCCCTTTAAGAATGCAGAGTGAGAACCCTGAATATCCCCCTTCCTCCTCGCTTAAAGAATGCAGAGTGAGACTCATGAATAACCCCTCCCTCCTCCCTTTAAGAATGCAGAGTGAGACCCCTGAATATCCCCCTCCCTCCTCCATTTAAGAAATCAGAGTGAGACTCCTGAATATCCTCCTCCCTCCTCCATTTAAGAATGCAGAGAGAGATCCCTGAATATCCCCCTCCCTCCTCCCTTTAAGAATGCAGAGAGAGACCCCTGAATATCCCCCTCCCTCCTCCCTTTAAAAATGCAGGGTGAGAGCCCTGAATATCCCCCTCCCTCCTCCCTTTAAGAATGCAGAGTGAGACCCCTGAATATCCCACTCCCTCCTCCCTTTAAAAATGCAGAGTGAGACCACTGAATATCCCCCTCCCTCCTCCCTTTAAGAATGCAGAGTGAGACCCCTGAATATCCCCCTCCCTCCTCCCATTAAAAATGCAGGATGAGACCCCTGAATAACCCCCTCCCTCCTCCCTTTAAGAATGCAGAGTGAGACCCCTGAATATCCCCCTCCCTCCTCCCTTTAAGAATGCAGAGTGATCCCCCTGAATATCCCCATTCCTCCTCCCTTTAAGAATGAAGAGTGAGACCCCTGAATATCCCCTCCCTCCTCCCTTTAAGAATGCAGAGTGAGACCCCTGAATATTCCCCTCCCTCCTCCCTTTAAGAATGCAGAGTGAGACCCCTGAATATCCCCCTCCCTCCTCCCTTTACGAATGCAGAGTGAGACCCCTGAATATCCCCCTCCCTCCTCCCTTCAAGAATGCAGAGTGAGACACCGGAATATCCCCCTCCCTCCTCCCTTTAATAATGCAGAGTGAGACACCTGAATATCCACCTCCCTCCTCCCTTTAAGAATGCAGAGTGAGACCCCTGAATATTCCCCTCCCTCCTTGCTTTAAGAATGCAGAGTGAGACCCTTAATATTCCCCTCCCTCCTCCCTTTAAGAATGCAGAGAGAGACCCCTGAATATCCCCCTCCCTCCTCCCTTTAAGAATGCAGAGTGAGACCCCTGAATGTAGCCCCTCCCTCCACCCTTTAAGAATGCAGAGTGAGACCCCTGAATATCCCCCCTCCCTCCTCCCTTTAAGAATGCAGAGTGAGACCCCTGAATATACCACCTCCCTCCTCCCTTTAAGAATGCAGAGTGAGACCCCTGAATAACCCCCTCTGTCCTCCCTTGCAGAATGCAGAGTGAGACCCCTGAGATTACCCCCCTCCTCCTTTTAAGAATGGAGAGAGAGACCCCTGAATATCCCCCTCCCTGCTCCCTTCAAGAATCCAGATTGAGACTCCTGAATAACCCCTCCCTCCTCCCTTTAAGAATGCAGAGTGAGACCCCTGAATATCCCCCTCCCTCCACCCTTCAAGAATGCAGAGTGAGACCCCTGAATATCCCCCCTCCCTCCTCGCTTTAAGAATGCAGAGAGAGACCCCTGAATATCCCCCTCCTTCCTCCCTTTAAGAATGCAGAGAGAGACCCCTGAATAGCCCGCTCCTTCCTACCTTTAAGAATGCAGAGAGAGACCCCTGAATGTACCCCCTCCCTCCTCCCACTTAAGAATGCAGAGTGAGACCCCTGAATATCCCCCTCCCTCCTCCCTTTAAGAATGCAGAGTGAGACTCCTGAATAACCCCTCCCTCCTCCGCTTAAGAAGGCAGAGTGAGACCCCTGAATATCCCCCTCCCTCCTCACTTGCAGAATGCAGAGTGAGACCCCTGAATATCCCCCCTCCCTCCTCGCTTTAAGAATGCAAAGAGAGACCCCTGAATATCCCCCTCCCTCCTCCCTTTAAGAAAGCAGAGTGAGACCCCTGAATATCCCCCTCCCTCCTCCCTTTAAAAATGCAGGGTGAGACCCCTGAATATCCCCCTCCCTCCTCCATTCAAGAATGCAGAGTGAGACCCCTGAATATCCCACTCCCTCCTCCCTTTAAAAATGCAGAGTGAGACCACTGAATATCCCCCTCCCTCCTCCCTTTAAGAATGCAGAGTGAGACCCCTGAATATCCCCCTCCCTCCTCCCATTAAAAATGCAGGATGAGACCCCTGAATAACTCCCCTCCCTCCTCCCTTTAAGAATGCAGAGTGAGACCCCTGAATATCCCCCTCCCTCCTCCCTTCAAAAATGCAGAGTGAGCCCCCTGAATATCCCCCTCCCTCCTCCCTTTAATAATGCAGAGTGAGACCACTGAATATCCCCCTCCCTCCTCCCTTTAAGAATGCAGAGTGAGACCCCTGAATATTCCCCTCCCTCCTCACATGAAGAATGCAGAGTGAGACCCCTGAATATCCCCCTCCCTCCTCCCTTTAAGAATGCAGAGTGAGACCCCTGAATATCCCCCTCCCTCCTCCCTTTAAGAATGCAGAGTGAGACCCCTGAATATCCCCCTCCCTCCTCCCTTTAAGAATGCAGAGTGAGACCCCTGAATAACCCCCACCCTCCTGCCATTGAGAATGCAGAGTGAGACCCCTGAATATTGCCCTCCCTCCTCCCTTTAAGAATGCAGAGTGAGACCCCTGAATATCCCCCTCCCTCCTCCCTTTAAGAATGCAGAGTGAGACTCCTGAATATCCCCCTCCCTCCTCCCTTTAAGAATGCAGAGTGAGACTCCTGAATATCCCCCTCCCTCCCCTCTTTAAGAATGCAGAGTGAGACTCCTGAATAACCCCTCCCTCCTCCCTTGAAGAATGCAGAGTGGGACCCCTGAATACCCCCTCCCTCCTCCCTTTAAGAAAGCAGAGAGAGACCCCTGAATAACCCCCACACTCCTGCCTTTGAGAATGCAGAGTGAGAATCCTGAATAACCCTCCCTCCTCCATTTAAGAATGCAGAGTGAGACCCCTGAATATCCCCCTCCCTCCTCCCTTTAAGAATGCAGAGTGAGACTCCTGAATAGCCCCTCCCTCCTCCCTTTAAGAATGCAGAGTGAGACGCCTGAAATATCCCCCATCCCTCCTCGCTTTTAAAATGCAGAGTGAGACCCCTAAATATCCCACCTTCCTCCTCCCTTTAAGAATGCAGAGTGAGAACCCTGAATATCCCCCTTCCTCCTCGCTTTAAGAATGCAGAGTGAGACTCATGAATAACCCCTCCCTCCTCCCTTTAAGAATGCAGAGTGAGACCCCTGAATATCCCCCTCCCTCCTCCATTTAAGAAATCAGAGTGAGACTCCTGAATATCCCCCTCCCTCCTCCCTTTAAGAATGCAGAGTGAGACCTCTGAATATCCCACTCCCTCCTCCCTTTAAAAATGCAGAGTGAGACCACTGCATATCCCCCTCCCTCCTCCCTTTAAGAATGCAGAGTGAGACCCCTGAATATCCCCCTCCCTCCTCCCATTAGAAATGCAGGATGAGACCCCTGAATAACCCCCTCCCTCCTCCCTTTAAGAATGCAGAGTGAGACCCCTGAATATCCCCCTCCCTCCTCCCTTTAAGAATGCAGAGTGAGCCCCCTGAATATCCCCATCCCTCCTCCCTTTAAGAATGCAGAGTGAGACCCCTGAATATCCCCCTCCCTCCTCCCATTAAAAATGCAGGATGAGACCCCTGAATAACTCCCCTCCCTCCTCCCTTTAAGAATGCAGAGTGAGACCCCTGAATATCCCCCTCCCTCCTCCCTTCAAAAATGCAGAGTGAGCCCCCTGAATATCCCCCTCCCTCCTCCCTTTAATAATGCAGAGTGAGACCACTGAATATCCCCCTCCCTCCTCCCTTTAAGAATGCAGAGTGAGACCCCTGAATATTCCCCTCCCTCCTCACATGAAGAATGCAGAGTGAGACCCCTGAATATCCCCCTCCCTCCTCCCTTTAAGAATGCAGAGTGAGACCCCTGAATATCCCCCTCCCTCCTCCCTTTAAGAATGCAGAGTGAGACCCCTGAATATCCCCCTCCCTCCTCCCTTTAAGAATGCAGAGTGAGACCCCTGAATAACCCCCACCCTCCTGCCATTGAGAATGCAGAGTGAGACCCCTGAATATTGCCCTCCCTCCTCCCTTTAAGAATGCAGAGTGAGACCCCTGAATATCCCCCTCCCTCCTCCCTTTAAGAATGCAGAGTGAGACTCCTGAATATCCCCCTCCCTCCTCCCTTTAAGAATGCAGAGTGAGACTCCTGAATATCCCCCTCCCTCCCCTCTTTAAGAATGCAGAGTGAGACTCCTGAATAACCCCTCCCTCCTCCCTTGAAGAATGCAGAGTGGGACCCCTGAATACCCCCTCCCTCCTCCCTTTAAGAAAGCAGAGTGAGACCCCTGAATAACCCCCACACTCCTGCCTTTGAGAATGCAGAGTGAGAATCCTGAATAACCCTCCCTCCTCCATTTAAGAATGCAGAGTGAGACCCCTGAATATCCCCCTCCCTCCTCCCTTTAAGAATGCAGAGTGAGACTCCTGAATAGCCCCTCCCTCCTCCCTTTAAGAATGCAGAGTGAGACGCCTGAAATATCCCCCATCCCTCCTCGCTTTTAAAATGCAGAGTGAGACCCCTAAATATCCCACCTTCCTCCTCCCTTTAAGAATGCAGAGTGAGAACCCTGAATATCCCCCTTCCTCCTCGCTTTAAGAATGCAGAGTGAGACTCATGAATAACCCCTCCCTCCTCCCTTTAAGAATGCAGAGTGAGACCCCTGAATATCCCCCTCCCTCCTCCATTTAAGAAATCAGAGTGAGACTCCTGAATATCCCCCTCCCTCCTCCCTTTAAGAATGCAGAGTGAGACCTCTGAATATCCCACTCCCTCCTCCCTTTAAAAATGCAGAGTGAGACCACTGCATATCCCCCTCCCTCCTCCCTTTAAGAATGCAGAGTGAGACCCCTGAATATCCCCCTCCCTCCTCCCATTAGAAATGCAGGATGAGACCCCTGAATAACCCCCTCCCTCCTCCCTTTAAGAATGCAGAGTGAGACCCCTGAATATCCCCCTCCCTCCTCCCTTTAAGAATGCAGAGTGAGCCCCCTGAATATCCCCATCCCTCCTCCCTTTAAGAATGCAGAGTGAGACCCCTGAATATCCCCCTCCCTCCTCCCTTTAAGAATGCAGAGTGAGACCCGTGAATATTCCCCTCCCTCCTCCCTTTAAGAATGCAGAGTGAGACCCCTGAATATCCCCCTCCCTCCTCCCTTTAAGAATGCAGAGTGAGACCCCTGAATATCCCCCTCCCTCCTCCCTTTAAGAATGCAGAGTGAGACCCCTGAATATCCCCCTCCATCCTCCCTTTAAGAATGCAGAGTGAGACCCCTGAATATCCCCCTCTGTCCTCGCTTGCAGAATGCAGAGTGAGACCCTTGAGATTAACCCCCTCCTCCTTTTAAGAATGGAGAGAGAGACCCCTGAATATCCCCCTCCCTGCTCCCTTCAAGAATGCAGAGTGAGACTCCTGAATAACCCCTCCCTCCTCCCTTTAAGAATGGAGAGTGAGACCCCTGAATAACCCCCACTCTCCTGCCTTTAAGAATGCAGAGTGAGACCCCTGAATATCCCCCTCCCTCCTCCCTTTAAGAATGCTGAGTGAGACCCCTGAATATCCCCCACACTCCTGCCTTTGAGAATGCAGAGTGAGAATCCTGAATAACCCCTCCCTCCTCCATTTAAGAATGCAGAGTGAGACCCCTGAATACCCCCTCCCTCCTCCCTTTAAGAATGCAGAGTGAGACTACTGAATAACCCCTCCCTCTTCCCTTTAAGAATGCAGAGTGAGACGCCTGAAATATTCCCCATCCCTCCTCGCTTTTAAAATGCAGAGTGAGACCCCTGAATATCCTACCTTCCTCCTCCCTTTAAGAATGCAGAGTGAGACCCCTGAATATCCCCTTCCCTCCTCCCTTTAAGAATGCAGAGTGAGACCCCTGAATATCCCCCTCCCTCCTCCCTTCAAGAATGCAGAGTGAGACTCCTGAATATCCCCCTTCCTCCTCCCTTTAAGAATGCAGAGTGAGACTCCTGAATAACCCCTCCCTCCTCCCTTGAAGAATGCAGAGTGGGACCCCTGAATACCCCCTCCCTCCTCCCTTTAAGAAAGCAGAGTGAGACCCCTGAATAACCCCCACACTCCTGCCTTTGAGAATGCAGAGTGAGAATCCTGAATAACCCTCCCTCCTCCATTTAAGAATGCAGAGTGAGACCCCTGAATATCCCCCTCCCTCCTCCCTTTAAGAATGCAGAGTGAGACTCCTGAATAACCCCTCCCTCCTCCCTTTAAGAATGCAGAGTGAGACGCCTGAAATATCCCCCATCCCTCCTCGCTTTTAAAATGCAGAGTGAGACCCCTGAATATCCCACCTTCCTCCTCCCTTTAAGAATGCAGAGTGAGAACCCTGAATATCCCCCTTCCTCCTCGCTTTAAGAATGCAGAGTGAGACTCATGAATAACCCCTCCCTCCTCCCTTTAAGAATGCAGAGTGAGACCCTTGAATATCCCCCTCCCTCCTCCATTTATGAAATCAGAGTGAGACTCCTGAATATCCCCCTCCCTCCTCCATTTAAGAATGCAGAGTGAGACTCCTGAATATCCCCCTCCCTCCTCCCTTTAAAAATGCAGGGTGAGACCCCTGAATATCCCCCTCCCTCCTCCCTTTAAGAATGCAGAGTGAGACCTCTGAATATCCCACTCCCTCCTCCCTTTAAAAATGCAGAGTGAGACCACTGAATATCCCCCTCCCTCCTCCCTTTAAGAATGCAGAGTGAGACCCCTGAATATCCCCCTCCCTCCTCCCATTAAAAATGCAGGATGAGACCCCTGAATAACCCCCTCCCTCCTCCCTTTAAGAATGCAGAGTGAGACCCCTGAATATCCCCCTCCCTCCTCCCTTTAAGAATGCAGAGTGAGCCCCCTGAATATCCCCATCGCTCCTCCCTTTAAGAATGCAGAGTGAGACCCCTGAATATCCCCCTCCCTCCTCCCTTTAAGAATGCAGAGTGAGACCCGTGAATATTCCCCTCCCTCCTCCCTTTAAGAATGCAGAGTGAGACCCCTGAATATCCCCCTCCCTCCTCCCTTTAAGAATGCAGAGTGAGACCCCTGAATATCCCCCTCCCTCCTCCCTTTAAGAATGCAGAGTGAGACCCCTGAATATCCCCCTCCATCCTCCCTTTAAGAATGCAGAGTGAGACCCCTGAATATCCCCCTCTGTCCTCGCTTGCAGAATGCAGAGTGAGACCCTTGAGATTAACCCCCTCCTCCTTTTAAGAATGGAGAGAGAGACCCCTGAATATCCCCCTCCCTGCTCCCTTCAAGAATGCAGAGTGAGACTCCTGAATAACCCCTCCCTCCTCCCTTTAAGAATGGAGAGTGAGACCCCTGAATAACCCCCACTCTCCTGCCTTTAAGAATGCAGAGTGAGACCCCTGAATATCCCCCTCCCTCCTCCCTTTAAGAATGCAGAGTGAGACCCCTGAATATCCCCCTCCCTCCTCCCTTCAAGAATGCAGAGTGAGACTCCTGAATATCCCCCTTCCTCCTCCCTTTAAGAATGCAGAGTGAGACCCCTGAATATCCCCCTCCCTCCTCCCTTGAAGAATGCAGAGTGGGACCCCTGATTACCCCCTCCCTCCTCCCTTTAAGAAAGCGGAGTGAGACCCCTGAATAACCCCCACACTCCTGCCTTTGAGAATGCAGAGTGAGAATCCTGAATAACCCCTCCCTCCTCCATTTAAGAATGCAGAGTGAGACCCCTGAATATCCCCCTCCCTCCTCCCTTTAAGAATGCAGAGTGAGACTCCTGAATAACCCCTCCCTCCTCCCTTTAAGAATGCAGAGTGAGACGCCTGAAATATTCCCCATCCCTCCTCGCTTTTAAAATGCAGAGTGAGACCCCTGAATATCCTACCTTCCTCCTCCCTTTAAGAATGCAGAGTGAGACCCCTGAATATCCCCTTCCCTCCTCCCTTTAAGAATGCAGAGTGAGACCCCTGAATATCCCCCTCCCTCCTCCCTTCAAGAATGCAGAGTGAGACTCCTGAATATCCCCCTTCCTCCTCCCTTTAAGAATGCAGAGTTAGAAGCCTGAATATCCCCCTCCCTCCTCCCTTTAAGAATGCAGAGTGAGACCCCTGAATATCCCCCTCCCTCCACCCTTCAAGAATGCAGAGTGAGACCCCTGAATATCCCCCCTCCCTCCTCGCTTTAAGAATGCAGAGAGAGACCCCTGAATATCCCCCTCCTTCCTCCCTTTAAGAATGCAGAGAGAGACCACTGAATAGCCCCCTCCTTCCTATCTTTAAGAAAGCAGAGAGAGACCCCTGAATGTACCCCCTCCCTCCTCCCTTTAAGAATGCAGAGTGAGACCCCTGAATATCCCCCTCCCTCCTCCCTTTAAGAATGCAGAGTGAGACCCCTGAATATCCCCCTCCCTCCTCCCTTTAAGAATGCAGAGTGAGACTCCTGAATAACCCCTCCCTCCTCCGTTTAAGAAGGCAGAGTGAGACCCCTGAATTTCCACCTCCCTCCTCACTTGAAGAATGCAGAGTGAGACCCCTGAATATCCCCCCTCCCTCCTCGCTTTAAGAATGCAAAGAGAGACCCCAAAATATCCCCCTCCCTCCTCCCTTTAAGAAAGCAGAGAGAGACCCCTGAATATCCCCCCTCCCTCCTTGCTTTAAGAATGCAGAGTGAGACCCCTGAATATACCCCCTCCCTCCTCCCTTTAAGAATGCAGAGTGAGACCCCTGAATATACCCCCTCCCTCCTCCCTTTATGAATGCAAGTGAGACCCCTGAATATGCCCCCACTGTCCTCCCTTGCAGAATGCAGAGTGAGACCCCTGAGATTACCCCCTCCTCCTTTTAAGAATGGAGAGAGAGACCCCTGAATATCCCCCTCACTGCTCCCTTCAAGAATGCAGAGTGAGACCCCTGAATATCCCCCTCCCTGCTCCCTTTAAGAATGCAGAGAGAGACCACTGAATATCCCACTCCCTCCTCCCTTTACGAATGCAGAGTGAGACCCCTGAATATCCCCCTCCCTCCTCCCTTTAAGAATGCAGAGTGAGACTCCTGAATATCCCCCTCCCTCCTCCCTTCAAGAATGCAGAGAGAGACCACTGAATATCCCACTCCCTCCTCCCATTAAGAATGCAGATTGTGACCCCTGAATATCCCCCTCCCTCCTCCCTTCAAGAATGCAGAGTGAGACTCCTGAATATCCCACTCCCTCCTCCCTTTAAGAATGCAGAGCAAGACCACTGAATATCCCCCTCCCTCCTCCCTTTAAGAATGCAGAGTTAGACCCCTGAATATACCCCTCCCTCCTCCCTTTAAGAATGCAGAGTGAGACCACTGAATATCCCACTCCCTCCTCCCTTTAAGAATGCAGAGCGAGACCCCTGAATATCCCCCTCCCTCCTCCCTTTAAGAATGCAGAGTGAAACTCCTGAATAACCCATCCCTCCTCCCTTTAAGAATGCAGAGTGAGACCCCTGAATATCCCCCTCCCTCCTCCGTTCAAGAATGCAGAGTGAGACCCCTGAATATCCCCCCTCCCTCCTCGCTTTAAGAATGCAGAGAGAGACACCTGAATAACCCCCTCCTTCCTCCCTTTAAGAATGCAGAGAGAGACCCCTGAATAGCCCCCTCCTTCCTACCTTTAAGAATGCAAAGAGAGACCCCTGAATGTACCCCCTCCCTCCTCCCTTTAAGAATGCAGAGTGAGACCCCTGAATGTCCCCCTCCCTCCTCCCTTTAAGAATGCAGAGTGAGAACCCTGAATATCACCCTCCCTCCTCCCTTTAAGAATGCAGGCTGAGACTCCTGAATAACCCCTCCCTCCTCCATTTAAGAATGCAGAGTGAGACCCCTGAATATCCCCCTCCCTCCTCCCTTGAAGAATGCAGAGTGAGACCCCTGATTATCCCCCCTCCCTCCTCGCTTTAAGAATGCAGAGAGAGACCCCTGAATATCCCCCTCCCTCCTCCCGTTAAGAATGCAGAGTGAGACCCCTGAATATCCCACCTCCCTCCTTGCTTTAAGAATGCAGAGTGAGACCCCTGAATATACCCCCTCCCTCCTCCCTTTAGGAATGCAAGTGAGACCCCTGAATATACCCCCTCTGTCCTCCCTTGCAGAATGCAGAGTGAGACCCCTGAGATTACCCCCCTCCTCCTTTTAAGAATGGAGAGAGAGACCCCTGAATATCCCCCTCCCTGCTCCCTTCAAGAATGCAGAGTGAGACCCCTGAATATCCCCCTCCCTCCTCCCTTTAAGAATGCAGAGAGAGACCACTGAATATCCCACTCCCTCCTCCCTTTAAGAATGCAGAGTGAGACCCCTGAATATCCTCCTCCCTCCTCCCTTTAAGAATGCAGAGTGAGACTCCTGAATATCCCCTCCCTCCTCCCATTAAGAATGCAGAGTGAAACCCCTGAATATCCCCCCTCCCTCCTCCCATTAAGAATACAGAGTGAGACTCCTGAATATCCCCTCCCTCCTCCCTTTAAGAATGCAGAGTGAGACCCCTGAACATCCCCCTCCCTCCTCCCTTTAAGAATGCAGAGTGAGACCCCTGAATAACCCCCATCCTCCTGCCTTTGAGAATGCAGAGTGAGACTCCTGAATATCCCCTCCCTCCTCCCTTTAAGAATGCAGAGTGAGACTCCTGAATAACCCCTCCCTCCTCCGTTTAAGAAGGCAGAGTGAGACCCCTGAATATCCCCCTCCCTCCTCACTTGAAGAATGCAGAGTGAGACCCCTGAATATCCCCCTCCCTCCTCCCTTTAAGAATGCAGAGTGAGACTCCTGAATAACCCCTCCCTCCTCCCTTTAAGAATGCAGAGTGAGACGCCTGAAATATCCCCCATCCCTCCTCGCTTTTAAAATGCAGAGTGAGACCCCTGAATATCCCACCTTCCTCCTCCCTTTAAGAATGCAGAGTGAGACCCCTGAATATCCCCTTCCCTCCTCCCTTTAAGAATGCAGAGTGAGACCCCTGAATATCCCCCTCCCTCCTCCCTTCAAGAATGCAGAGTGAGACTCCTGAATATCCCCCTTCCTCCTCCCTTTAAGAATGCAGAGTTAGAAGCCTGAATATCCCCCTCCCTCCTCCCTTTAAGAATGCAGAGTGAGACCCCTGAATATCCCCCTCCCTCCACCCTTCAAGAATGCAGAGTGAGACCCCTGAATATCCCCCCTCCCTCCTCGCTTTAAGAATGCAGAGAGAGACCCCTGAATATCCCCCTCCTTCCTCCCTTTAAGAATGCAGAGAGAGACCACTGAATCGCCCCCTCCTTCCTATCTTTAAGAAAGCAGAGAGAGACCCCTGAATGTACCCCCTCCCTCCTCCCTTTAAGAATGCAGAGTGAGACCCCTGAATATCCCCCTCCCTCCTCCCTTTAAGAATGCAGAGTGAGACCCCTGAATATCCCCCTCCCTCCTCCCTTTAAGAATGCAGAGTGAGACTCCTGAAGAACCCCTCCCTCCTCCGTTTAATAAGGCAGAGTGAGACCCCTGAATTTCCACCTCCCTCCTCACTTGAAGAATGCAGAGTGAGACCCCTGAATATCCCCCCTCCCTCCTCACTTTAAGAATGCAAAGAGAGACCCCAAAATATCCCCCTCCCTCCTCCCTTTAAGAAAGCAGAGAGAGACCCCTGAATATCCCCCCTCCCTCCTTGCTTTAAGAATGCAGAGTGAGACCCCTGAATATACCCCCTCCCTCCTCCCTTTAAGAATGCAGAGTGAGACCCCTGAATATACCCCCTCCCTCCTCCCTTTATGAATGCAAGTGAGACCCCTGAATATACCCCCACTGTCCTCCCTTGCAGAATGCAGAGTGAGACCCCTGAGATTACCCCCTCCTCCTTTTAAGAATGGAGAGAGAGACCCCTGAATATCCCCCTCACTGCTCCCTTCAAGAATGCAGAGTGAGACCCCTGAATATCCCCCTCCCTGCTCCCTTTAAGAATGCAGAGAGAGACCACTGAATATCCCACTCCCTCCTCCCTTTACGAATGCAGAGTGAGACCCCTGAATATCCCCCTCCCTCCTCCCTTTAAGAATGCAGAGTGAGACTCCTGAATATTCCCCTCCCTCCTCCCTTCAAGAATGCAGAGAGAGACCACTGAATATCCCACTCCCTCCTCCCATTAAGAATGCAGATTGAGACCCCTGAATATCCCCCTCCCTCCTCCCTTCAAGAATGCAGAGTGAGACTCCTGAATATCCCCCTTCCTCCTCCCTTTAAGAATGCAGAGAGAGACCACTGAATATCCCACTCCCTCCTCCCTTTAAGAATGCAGAGCGAGACCCCTGAATATCCCCCTCCCTCCTCCCTTTAAGAATGCAGAGTTAGACCCCTGAATATACCCCTTCCTCCTCCCTTTAAGAATGCAGAGTGAGACCACTGAATATCCCACTCCCTCCTCCCTTTAAGAGTGCAGAGCGAGACCCCTGAATATCCCCCTCCCTCCTCCCTTTAAGAATGCAGAGTGAAACTCCTGAATAACCCCTCCCTCCTCCCTTTAAGAATGCAGAGTGAGACCCCTGAATATCCCCCTCCCTCCTCCGTTCAAGAATGCAGAGTGAGACCCCTGAATATCCCCCCTCCCTCCTCGATTTAAGAATGCAGAGAGAGACACCTGAATATCCCCCTCCTTCCTTCCTTTAAGAATGCAGAGAGAGACCCCTGAATTTCCCACTCCCTCCTCCCTTTAAGAATGCAGAGTGAGACCCCTGAATGTCCCCCTCCCTCCTCCCTTTAAGAATGCAGAGTGAGAACCCTGAATATCACCCTCCCTCCTCCCTTTAAGAATGCAGAGTGAGACTCCTGAATAACCCCTCCCTCCTCCATTTAAGAATGCAGAGTGAGACCCCTGAATATCCCCCTCCCTCCTCCCTTGAAGAATGCAGAGTGAGACCCCTGATTATCCCCCCTCCCTCCTCGCTTTAAGAATGCAGAGAGAGACCCCTGAATATCCCACTCCCTCCTCCCGTTAAGAATGCAGAGTGAGACCCCTGAATATCCCCCCTCCCTCCTTGCTTTAAGAATGCAGAGTGAGACCCCTGAATATACCCCCTCCCTCCTCCCTTTAGGAATGCAAGTGAGACCCCTGAATATACCCCCTCTGTCCTCCCTTGCAGAATGCAGAGTGAGACCCCTGAGATTACCCCCCTCCTCCTTTTAAGAATGGAGAGAGAGACCCCTGAATATCCCCCTCCCTGCTCCCTTCAAGAATGCAGAGTGAGACCCCTGAATATCCCCCTCCCTCCTCCCTTTAAGAATGCAGAGAGAGACCACTGAATATCCCACTCCCTCCTCCCTTTAAGAATGCAGAGTGAGACCCCTGAATATCCCCCTCCCTCCTCCCTTTAAGAATGCAGAGTGAGACTCCTGAATATCCCCTCCCTCCTCCCATTAAGAATGCAGAGTGAAACCCCTGAATATCCCCCCTCCCTCCTCCCATTAAGAATACAGAGTGAGACTCCTGAATATCCCCTTCCTCCTCCCTTTAAGAATGCAGAGTGAGACCCCTGAACATCCCCCTCCCTCCTCCCTTTAAGAATGCAGAGTGAGACCCCTGAATAACCCCCATCCTCCTGCCTTTGAGAATGCAGAGTGAGACTCCTGAATATCCCCTCCCTCCTCCCTTTAAGAATGCAGAGTGAGACTCCTGAATAACCCCTCCCTCCTCCGTTTAAGAAGGCAGAGTGAGACCCCTGAATATCCCCCTCCCTCCTCACTTGAAGAATGCAGAGTGAGACCCCTGAATATCCCCCCTCCCTCCTCGCTTTAAGAATGCAAAGAGAGACCCCAAAATATCCCCCTCCCTCCTCCCTTTAAGAAAGCAGAGTGAGACCCCTGAATATCCCCCCTCCCTCCTTGCTTTAAGAATGCAGAGTGAGACCCCTGAATATACCCCCTCCCTCCTCCCTTTAAGAATGCAGAGTGAGACCCCTGAATATACCCCCTCCCTCCTCCCTTTATGAATGCAAGAGAGACCCCTGAATATACCCCCACTGTCCTCCCTTGCAGAATGCAGAGTGAGACCCCTGAGATTACCCCCCTCCTCCTTTTAAGAATGGAGAGAGAGACCCCTGAATATCCCCCTCACTGCTCCCTACAAGAATGCAGAGTGAGAGCCCTGAATATCCCCCTCCCTGCTCCCTTTAAGAATGCAGAGAGAGACCACTGAATATCCCACTCCCTCCTCCCTTTACGAATGCAGAGTGAGACCCCTGAATATCCCCCTCCCTCCTCCCTTTAAGAATGCAGAGTGAGACTCCTGAATATCCCCCTCCCTCCTCCCTTCAAGAATGCAGAGAGAGACCACTGAATATCCCACTCCCTCCTCCCATTAAGAATGCAGATTGAGACCCCTGAATATCCCCCTCCCTCCTCCCTTCAAGAACGCAGAGTGAGACTCCTGAATATCCCCCTTCCTCCTCCCTTTAAGAATGCAGAGAGAGACCACTGAATATCCCACTCCCTCCTCCCTTTAAGAATGCAGAGCGAGACCCCTGAATATCCCCCTCCCTCCTCCCTTTAAGAATGCAGAGTTAGACCCCTGAATATACCCCTCCCTCCTCCCTTTAAGAATGCAGAGTGTGACCACTGAATATCCCCCTCCCTCCACCCTTTAAGAATGCAGAGTGAGACTCCTGAATAACCCCTCACTCCTCCGTTTAAGAAGGCAGAGTGAGACCCCTGAATGTCCCCCTCCCTCCTCACTTGAAGAATGCAGAGTGAGACCCCTGAATATCCCCCCTCCCTCCTCGCTTTAAGAATGCAAAGAGAGACCCCAAAATATCCCCCTCCCTCCTCCCTTTAAGAAAGCAGAGTGAGACCCCTGAATATCCCCCCTCCCTCCTTGCTTTAAGAATGCAGAGTGAGACCCCTGAATATACCCCCTCCCTCCTCCCTTTAAGAATGCAGAGTGAGACCCCTGAATATACCCCCTCCCTCCTCTCTTTATGAATGCAAGTGAGACCCCTGAATATACCCCCACTGTCCTCCCTTGCAGAATGCAGAGTGAGACCCCTGAGATTACCCCCTCCTCCTTTTAAGAATGGAGAGAGAGACCCCTGAATATCCCGCTCACTGCTCCCTTCAAGAATGCAGAGT
Organism: Heterodontus francisci; assembly: GCF_036365525.1. Taxonomy (NCBI): domain Eukaryota; kingdom Metazoa; phylum Chordata; class Chondrichthyes; order Heterodontiformes; family Heterodontidae; genus Heterodontus; species Heterodontus francisci. The sequence continues at coordinate 13,748,584 of NC_090384.1, read as the reverse complement.
GAGACCCCTGAATATCCCCCTCCCTGCTCCCTTTAAGAATGCAGAGAGAGACCACTGAATATCCCACTCCCTCCTCCCTTTACGAATGCAGAGTGAGACCCCTGAATATCCCCCTCCCTCCTCCCTTTAAGAATGCAGAGTGAGACTCCTGAATATCCCCCTCCCTCCTCCCTTCAAGAATGCAGAGAGAGACCACTGAATATCCCACTCCCTCCTCCCATTAAGAATGCAGATTGAGACCCCTGAATATCCCCCTCCCTCCTCCCTTCAAGAATGCAGAGTGAGACTCCTGAATATCCCCCTTCCTCCTCCCTTTAAGAATGCAGAGAGAGACCACTGAATATCCCACTCCCTCCTCCCTTTAAGAATGCAGAGCGAGACCCCTGAATATCCCCCTCCCTCCTCCCTTTAAGAATGCAGAGTTAGACCCCTGAATATACCCCTCCCTCCTCCCTTTAAGAATGCAGAGTGAGACCACTGAATATCCCACTCCCTCCTCCCTTTAAGAGTGCAGAGCGAGACCCCTGAATATCCCCCTCCCTCCTCCCTTTAAGAATGCAGAGTGAAACTCCTGAATAACCCCTCCCTCCTCCCTTTAAGAATGCAGAGTGAGACCCCTGAATATCCCCCTCCCTCCTCCGTTCAAGAATGCAGAGTGAGACCCCTGAACATCCCCCCTCCCTCCTCGCTTTAAGAATGCAGAGAGAGACACCTGAATATCCCCCTCCTTCCTCCCTTTAAGAATGAGAGAGAGACCCCTGAATAGCCCCCTCCTTCCTACCTTTAAGAATGCAAAGAGAGACCCCTGAATGTACCCCCTCCCTCCTCCCTTTAAGAATGCAGAGTGAGACCCCTGAATGTCCCCCTCCCTCCTCCCTTTAAGAATGCAGAGTGAGAACCCTGAATATCACCCTCCCTCCTCCCTTTAAGAATGCAGAGTGAGACTCCTGAATAACCCCTCCCTCCTCCATTTAAGAATGCAGAGTGAGACCCCTGAATATCCCCCTCCCTCCTCCATTGAAGAATGCAGAGTGAGACCCCTGATTATCCCCCCTCCCTCCTCGCTTTAAGAATGCAGAGAGAGACCCCTGAATATCCCCCTCCCTCCTCCCGTTTAGAATGCAGAGTGAGACCCCTGAATATCCCCCCTCCCTCCTTGCTTTAAGAATGCAGAGTGAGACCCCTGAATATACCCCCTCCCTCCTCCCTTTAGGAATGCAAGTGAGACCCCTGAATATACCCCCTCTGTCCTCCCTTGCAGAATGCAGAGTGAGACCCCTGAGATTACCCCCCTCCTCCTTTTAAGAATGGAGAGAGAGACCCCTGAATATCCCCCTCCCTGCTCCCTTCAAGAATGCAGAGTGAGACCCCTGAATATCCCCCTCCCTCCTCCCTTTAAGAATGCAGAGAGAGACCACTGAATATCCCACTCCCTCCTCCCTTTAAGAATGCAGAGTGAGACCCCTGAATATCCCCCTCCCTCCTCCCTTTAAGAATGCAGAGTGAGACTCCTGAATATCCCCTCCCTCCTCCCATTAAGAATGCAGAGTGAAACCCCTGAATATCCCCCCTCCCTCCTCCCATTAAGAATACAGAGTGAGACTCCTGAATACCCCCTCCCTCCTCCCTTTAAGAATGCAGAGTGAGACCCCTGAATGTCCCCCTCCTTCCTCCCTTTAAGAATGCAGAGTGAGAACCCTGAATATCACCCTCCCTCCTCCCTTTAAGAATGCAGAGTGAGACTCCTGAATAACCCCTCCCTCCTCCATTTAAGAATGCAGAGTGAGACCCCTGAATATCCCCCTCCCTCCTCCCTTGAAGAATGCAGAGTGAGACCCCTGATTATCCCCCCTCCCTCCTCGCTTTAAGAATGCAGAGAGAGACCCCTGAATATCCCCCTCCCTCCTCCCGTTAAGAATGCAGAGTGAGACCCCTGAATATCCCCCCTCCCTCCTTGCTTTAAGAATGCAGAGTGAGACCCCTGAATATACCCCCTCCCTCCTCCCTTTAGGAATGCAAGTGAGACCCCTGAATATACCCCCTCTGTCCTCCCTTGCAGAATGCAGAGTGAGACCCCTGAGATTACCCCCCTCCTCCTTTTAAGAATGGAGAGAGAGACCCCTGAATATCCCCCTCCCTGCTCCCTTCAAAAATGCAGAGTGAGACCCCTGAATATCCCCCTCCCTCCTCCCTTTAAGAATGCAGAGAGAGACCACTGAATATCCCACTCCCTCCTCCCTTTAAGAATGCAGAGTGAGACCCCTGAATATCCCCCTCCCTCCTCCCTTTAAGAATGCAGAGTGAGACTCCTGAATATCCCCTCCGTCCTCCCATTAAGAATGCAGAGTGAAACCCCTGAATATCCCCCCTCCCTCCTCCCATTAAGAATACAGAGTGAGACTCCTGAATATCCCCTCCCTCCTCCCTTTAAGAATGCAAAGAGAGACCCCAAAATATCCCCCTCCCTCCTCCCTTTAAGAAAGCAGAGTGAGACCCCTGAATATCCCCCCTCCCTCCTTGCTTTAAGAATGCAGAGTGAGACCCCTGAATATACCCCCTCCCTCCTCCCTTTAAGAATGCAGAGTGAGACCCCTGAATATACCCCCTCCCTCCTCTCTTTATGAATGCAAGTGAGACCCCTGAATATACCCCCACTGTCCTCCCTTGCAGAATGCAGAGTGAGACCCCTGAGATTACCCCCTCCTCCTTTTAAGAATGGAGAGAGAGACCCCTGAATATCCCGCTCACTGCTCCCTTCAAGAATGCAGAGTGAGACCCCTGAATATCCCCCTCCCTGCTCCCTTTAAGAATGCAGAGAGAGACCACTGAATATCCCACTCCCTCCTCCCTTTACGAATGCAGAGTGAGACCCCTGAATATCCCCCTCCCTCCTCCCTTTAAGAATGCAGAGTGAGACTCCTGAATATCCCCCTCCCTCCTCCCTTCAAGAATGCAGAGAGAGACCACTGAATATCCCACTCCCTCCTCCCATTAAGAATGCAGATTGAGACCCCTGAATATCCCCCTCCCTCCTCCCTTCAAGAATGCAGAGTGAGACTCCTGAATATCCCCCTTCCTCCTCCCTTTAAGAATGCAGAGAGAGACCACTGAATATCCCACTCCCTCCTCCCTTTAAGAATGCAGAGCGAGACCCCTGAATATCCCCCTCCCTCCTCCCTTTAAGAATGCAGAGTTAGACCCCTGAATATACCCCTCCCTCCTCCCTTTAAGAATGCAGAGTGAGACCACTGAATATCCCACTCCCTCCTCCCTTTAAGAGTGCAGAGCGAGACCCCTGAATATCCCCCTCCCTCCTCCCTTTAAGAATGCAGAGTGAAACTCCTGAATAACCCCTCCCTCCTCCCTTTAAGAATGCAGAGTGAGACCCCTGAATATCCCCCTCCCTCCTCCGTTCAAGAATGCAGAGTGAGACCCCTGAACATCCCCCCTCCCTCCTCGCTTTAAGAATGCAGAGAGAGACACCTGAATATCCCCCTCCTTCCTCCCTTTAAGAATGAGAGAGAGACCCCTGAATAGCCCCCTCCTTCCTACCTTTAAGAATGCAAAGAGAGACCCCTGAATGTACCCCCTCCCTCCTCCCTTTAAGAATGCAGAGTGAGACCCCTGAATGTCCCCCTCCCTCCTCCCTTTAAGAATGCAGAGTGAGAACCCTGAATATCACCCTCCCTCCTCCCTTTAAGAATGCAGAGTGAGACTCCTGAATAACCCCTCCCTCCTCCATTTAAGAATGCAGAGTGAGACCCCTGAATATCCCCCTCCCTCCTCCCTTGAAGAATGCAGAGTGAGACCCCTGATTATCCCCCCTCCCTCCTCGCTTTAAGAATGCAGAGAGAGACCCCTGAATATCCCCCTCCCTCCTCCCGTTTAGAATGCAGAGTGAGACCCCTGAATATCCCCCCTCCCTCCTTGCTTTAAGAATGCAGAGTGAGACCCCTGAATATACCCCCTCCCTCCTCCCTTTAGGAATGCAAGTGAGACCCCTGAATATACCCCCTCTGTCCTCCCTTGCAGAATGCAGAGTGAGACCCCTGAGATTACCCCCCTCCTCCTTTTAAGAATGGAGAGAGAGACCCCTGAATATCCCCCTCCCTGCTCCCTTCAAGAATGCAGAGTGAGACCCCTGAATATCCCCCTCCCTCCTCCCTTTAAGAATGCAGAGAGAGACCACTGAATATCCCACTCCCTCCTCCCTTTAAGAATGCAGAGTGAGACCCCTGAATATCCCCCTCCCTCCTCCCTTTAAGAATGCAGAGTGAGACTCCTGAATATCCCCTCCCTCCTCCCATTAAGAATGCAGAGTGAAACCCCTGAATATCCCCCCTCCCTCCTCCCATTAAGAATACAGAGTGAGACTCCTGAATACCCCCTCCCTCCTCCCTTTAAGAATGCAGAGTGAGACCCCTGAATGTCCCCCTCCTTCCTCCCTTTAAGAATGCAGAGTGAGAACCCTGAATATCACCCTCCCTCCTCCCTTTAAGAATGCAGAGTGAGACTCCTGAATAACCCCTCCCTCCTCCATTTAAGAATGCAGAGTGAGACCCCTGAATATCCCCCTCCCTCCTCCCTTGAAGAATGCAGAGTGAGACCCCTGATTATCCCCCCTCCCTCCTCGCTTTAAGAATGCAGAGAGAGACCCCTGAATATCCCCCTCCCTCCTCCCGTTAAGAATGCAGAGTGAGACCCCTGAATATCCCCCCTCCCTCCTTGCTTTAAGAATGCAGAGTGAGACCCCTGAATATACCCCCTCCCTCCTCCCTTTAGGAATGCAAGTGAGACCCCTGAATATACCCCCTCTGTCCTCCCTTGCAGAATGCAGAGTGAGACCCCTGAGATTACCCCCCTCCTCCTTTTAAGAATGGAGAGAGAGACCCCTGAATATCCCCCTCCCTGCTCCCTTCAAAAATGCAGAGTGAGACCCCTGAATATCCCCCTCCCTCCTCCCTTTAAGAATGCAGAGAGAGACCACTGAATATCCCACTCCCTCCTCCCTTTAAGAATGCAGAGTGAGACCCCTGAATATCCCCCTCCCTCCTCCCTTTAAGAATGCAGAGTGAGACTCCTGAATATCCCCTCCCTCCTCCCATTAAGAATGCAGAGTGAAACCCCTGAATATCCCCCCTCCCTCCTCCCATTAAGAATACAGAGTGAGACTCCTGAATATCCCCTCCCTCCTCCCTTTAAGAATGCAGAGTGAGACCCCTGAACATCCCCCTCCCTCCTCCCTTTAAGAATGCAGAGTGAGACCCCTGAATAACCCCCATCCTCCTGCCTTTGAGAATGCAGAGTGAGACTCCTGAATATCCCCTCCCTCCTCCCTTTAAGAATGCAGAGTGAGACTCCTGAATAACCCCTCCCTCCTCCGTTTAAGAAGGCAGAGTGAGACCCCTGAATATCCCCCTCCCTCCTCACTTGAAGAATGCAGAGTGAGACCCCTGAATATCCCCCCTCCCTCCTTGCTTTAAGAATGCAGAGTGAGACCCCTGAATATACCCCCTCCCTCCTCCCTTTAAGAATGCAGAGTGAGACCCCTGAATATACCCCCTCCCTCCTCCCTTTATGAATGCAAGAGAGACCCCTGAATATACCCCCACTGTCCTCCCTTGCAGAATGCAGAGTGAGACCCCTGAGATTACCCCCTCCTCCTTTTAAGAATGGAGAGAGAGACCCCTGAATATCCCCCTCACTGCTCCCTTCAAGAATGCAGAGTGAGACCCCTGAATATCCCCCTCCCTGCTCCCTTTAAGAATGCAGAGAGAGACCACTGAATATCCCACTCCCTCCTCCCTTTACGAATGCAGAGTGAGACCCCTGAATATCCCCCTCCCTCCTCCCATTAAGAATGCAGAGTGAGACTCCTGAATATCCCCCTCCCTCCTCCCTTCAAGAATGCAGAGAGAGACCACTGAATATCCCACTCCCTCCTCCCATTAAGAATGCAGATTGAGACCCCTGAATATCCCCCTCCCTCCTCCCTTCAAGAATGCAGAGTGAGACTCCTGAATATCCCCCTTCCTCCTCCCTTTAAGAATGCAGAGAGAGACCACTGAATATCCCACTCCCTCCTCCCTTTAAGAATGCAGAGCGAGACCCCTGAATATCCCCCTCCCTCCTCCCTTTAAGAATGCAGAGTTAGACCCCTGAATATACCCCTCCCTCCTCCCTTTAAGAATGCAGAGTGAGACCACTGAATATCCCACTCCCTCCTCCCTTTAAGAATGCAGAGTGAGACTCCTGAATAACCCCTCCCTCCTCCATTTAAGAATGCAGAGTGAGACCCCTGAATATCCCCCTCCCTCCTCCCTTGAAGAATGCAGAGTGAGACCCCTGATTATCCCCCCTCCCTCCTCGCTTTAAGAATGCAGCGAGAGACCCCTGAATATCCCCCTCCCTCCTCCCGTTAAGAATGCAGAGTGAGACCCCTGAATATCCCCCCTCCCTCCTTGCTTTAAGAATGCAGAGTGAGACCCTTGAATATACCCCCTCCCTCCTCCCTTTAGGAATGCAAGTGAGACCCCTGAATATACCCCCTCTGTCCTCCCTGTAAGAATGCAGAGTGAGACCCCTGAATAACCCCCACACTCCTGCCATTGAGAATGCAGAGTGAGAATCCTGAATAACCCCTCCCTCCTCCATTTAAGAATGCAGAGTGAGACCCCTGAATATCCCCCTCCCTCCTCCCTTTAAGAATGCAGAGTGAGACTCCTGAATAACCCCTCCCTCCTCCCTTTAAGAATGCAGAGTGAGACCCCTGAATATCCCCCTCCCTCCTCCATTTAAGAAATTAGAGTGAGACTCCTGAATATCCCCCTCCCTCCTCCCTTTAAGAATGCAGAGAGAGACCCCTGAATATCCCCCTCCCTCCTCCCTTTAAAAATGCAGGGTGAGACCCCTGAATATCCCCCTCCCTTCTCCCTTTAAGAATGCAGAGTGAGAGCCCTGAATATCCCACTCCCTCCTCCTTTAAAAATGCAGAGTGAGACCCCTGAATATCCCCCTCTTTCCTCCCATTAAAAATGCAGGATGAGACCCCTGAATAACCCCCCTCCCTCCTCCCTTTAAGAATGCAGAGTGAGACCCCTGAATATCCCCCTCCCTCCTCCCTTTAAGAATGCAGATTGAGCCCCCTGAATATCCCCCTCCCTCCTTTCTTTAAGAATGCAGAATGAGACGCCTGAAATATCCCCCATCCCTCCTCGCTTTTAAAATGCAGAGTGAGGCCCCTGAATATCTCCCTCCCTCCTCCCTTTAAGAATGCAGAGTGAGCCCCCTGAATATCCCCATCCCTCCTCCCTTTAAGAATGCAGAGTGAGACCCCTGAATATCCCCCTCCCTCCTCCCTTTAAGAATGCAGAGTGAGACCCCTGAATATTCCCCTCCCTCCTACCTTTAAGAATGCAGAGTGAGACCCCTGAATATCCCCCTCCCTCCTCCCTTTTAGAATGCAGAGTGAGATCCCTGAATATCCCCCTCCCTCCTCCCTTTAAAAATGCAGGGTGAGACCCCTGAATATTCCCCTCCCTCCTCGCTTTAAGAACGCAGAGTGAGACCACTGAATATCCCCCTCCCTCCTCCCTTTAAAAATGCTGGGTGAGACCCGTGAATATCCCCCTCCCTCCTCCCTTTACGAATGCATTGTGAGACCCCTGAATAATCCCCTCCATCCTCCCTTTAGAAATGCAGGGTGAGACCCCTGAATATCCCCAAGCTCCTCCCTTTAAGAATGCAGAGTGAGACCCCTGAAATTCCGCCTTCTCCCTTTAAGAATGCAGAGTGAGACCCCTGAATATTCCCCTCCCTCCTCGCTTTAAGAATGCAGAGTGAGACCAGTGAATATCCCCCTCCCTCCTCCCGTTAAAAATGCAGAGTGAGACCCCTGAATATCCCCCTCCCTCCTCCCTTTAAGAATGCAGAGTGAGACCCCTGAATACCCCCAAGCTCCTCCCTTTAAGAATGCAGAGTGAGACCCCTGAATATTCCCCTCCCTCCTTGCTTTAAGAATGCAGAGTGAGACCCCTGAATATTCCCCTCCCTCCTTGCTTTAAGAATGCAGAGTGAGACCCCTGAATATTCCCCTCCCTCCTTGCTTTAAGAATGCAGAGAGAGATCCCTGAATATCCCCCTCCCTCCTCCCTTTAAGAATGCAGAGTGAGACCCCTGAATATCCCCCTCCCTCCTCCCTTCAAGAATGCAGAGTGAGACCCCTTAATATCCCCCTCCCTCCTCCCTTTTAGAATGCAGAGTGAGACCCCTGAATATCCCCCTCACTCCTCCCTTTAAAAATGCAAGGTGAGACCCCTGAATATTCCGCTCCCTCCTCGCTTTAAGAATGCAGAGTGAGACCCCTGAATATCCCCCTCCCTCCTCCGTTTAAAAATGCTGAGTGAGACCCCTGAATATCCCCCTCCCTCCTCCCTTTAAGAATGCAGGGTGAGACCCCTGAATATCCCCCTCCCTCCTCCCTTTAAGAATGCAGAGTGAGACCCCTGAATATCCCCAAGCTCCTCCCTTTCAGAATGCAGAGTGAGACCCCTGAATATCGCCCTCCCTCCTCCCTTTAAAAATGCAGGGTGAGACCCCTGAATATCCCCAAGCTCCTCCCTTTATGAATGCAGAGTGAGACCCCTGAATATCCCCCTACTTCCTCCCTTTAAGAATGCAGAGTGAGACCCCTGAATATCCCCCTCCCTCCTCGCTTTAAGAATGCAGAGTGAGACCACTGATATATCCCCCATCCCTCCTTCCTTTAACAGTGCAGAGTGAGACCCCTGAATATCCCCCTCCCTCCTCCCTTTAAGAATGCAGAGTGATACCCCTGAATATCCCCTTCCCTCCTCCCTTTAAGAATTCAGAGTGAGACCCCTGAATCTCCCCCAGCTCCTCCCTTTAAGAATGCAGAGTGAGACCACTGAATATTCCCCTCCCTCCTCGCTTTAAAAATGCAGAGTGAGACCCCTGAATATCCCCCTCCAACCTCCCTTTAAAAATGCAGAGTGAGACCCCTGAATGTCCCCCTCCAACCTCCCTTTAAAAATGCAGAGTGAGACCCCTGAATATCCCCCTCCCTCCTTCCTTTATAAATGCAGAGTGAGACCCCTGAATATCCCCCTCCCTCCTTCCTTTATAAATGCAGAGTGAGACCCCTGAATATCCCACTCCCTCCTCCCTTTAAGAATGCAGATTGAGACCCCTGAATATCCCCCTCCCTCCTTCCTTTATAAATGCAGAGTGAGACCCCTGAATATCCCCCTCCCTCCTCCCTTTATCAATGCAGAGTGATACCCCAGAATATCCCCCTCCCTCCTGACTTTATAAATGCAGAGTGAGACCCCTGAATATCCCCCTCCCTCCTCCCTTTATAAATGCAGAGTGAGACCCCTGAATATCCCCCTCCCTCCTCCCTTTATAAATGCAGAGTGATACCCCAGAATATCCCCCTCCCTCCTCCCTTTAAAAATGCAGGGTGATACTCCTGAATATCCCCCTCCCTCCTCCCTTTAAGAATGCAGATTGAGACCCCTGAATATCCCCCTCCCTCCTCCCTTTAGGAATGCAGAATGAGACCCCTGAATATCCCCCTCCCTTCTCCCTTTCAGAATGCAGAGTGAGACCCCTGAATATCCCCCTCCCTCCTCCGTTTAAAAATGCAGAGTGAGACCCCTGAATATCCCCCTCCCTCCTGCCTTTAACAATGCAGAGTGAGACCCCTGAATATCGCCCTCCCTCCTCCCTTTAACAATGCAGAGTGAGACCCCTGAATATCCCCCTCCCTCCTCCCTTTATGATTGCCGAGTCAGACACCTGAATATCCCCCTCCCTCCTCCCTTTAAGAATGCAGAGTGAGACCCCTGAATATCCCCCTCCCTCCTCCCTTTATAAATGCAGAGTGTGACCCCTGAATATCCCCCTCCCTCCTCCCTTTATAAGTGCAGAGTGAGACCCCTGAATATCCCCCTCCCTCCTCCCTTGAAGAATGCAGAGTGAGACCCCTGAATATCCCCCAGCTCCTCCCTTGAAGAATGCAGAGTGAGACCCCTGAATATCCCCCTCCCTCCTCCATTTATGAATGCAGAGTGAGACCCCTGAATATCCCTCTGCCTCCTCCCTTTAAAAATGCAGAGTGAGACTCCTGACTATCCCCCTCCCTCCACCCTTGAAGAATGCAGAGTGAGACCCCTGAATATCCCCCTCCCTCCTCCCTTTAAGAATGCAGAGTGAGACACCTGAATATTCCCCTTCCTCCTCGGATTAAGTATGTAGAGTGAGACCTCTGAATATTCCCCAGCTCCTCCTTTCAAGAATGAGAGTGAGACCCCTGAATATCCCCCTCCCTCCACGCTTTAAGAATGCAGAGTGAGACCCCTGAATATACCCCTCCCTCCTCCCTTTAAGATTGCAGAGTGAGAACCCTGAATATCCCCAAGCTCCTCCCTTTAATAATGCAGAGTGAGACCCCTGAATATTCCCCTCCCTCCTCCCTTTAAGAATGCAGAGTGAGACCCCTGAATATCCCCTCCCTCCTCCCTTTAAGAATGCAGAGTGAGACCCCTGAATATTCCCCTTCTTCCTCGGATTAAGTATGTAGAGTGAGACCCCTGAATATCCCCCAGCTCCTCCTTTCAAGAATGAGAGTGAGACCCCTGAATATCCCCCTCCCTCCACGCTTTAAGAATGCAGAGTGAGACCCCTGAATAGACCCCTCCCTCCTCCCTTTGATAATGTAGAGTGAGACCCCTGAATATCCCCCTCCCTCCTCCCTTTAAGAAAGCAGAGTGAGACACCTGAATATCCCCCTCCCTCCTCCCTTTAACAATGCAGAGTGAGACCCCTGAATATCCCCCTCCCTCCTCCCTTTAACAATGCAGAGTGAGACTCCTGAATATCCCCCTCCCTCCTCCCTTTAAGAATGCAGAGAGAGACCCCTGAATATCCCCCTCCCTCCTCCCTTAAAGAATGCAGAGTGAGACCCCTGAATATCCCCCTCCCTCCTCCCTTTAATAATGCAGAGTGAGACCCCTGAATATCCACCTCCCTCCTCCCTTTAAGACGGCAGAGTGAGACCCCTGAATATCCCCCTCCCTCCTCCCTTTAAGAATGCAGAGTGAGACCCCTGAATATCCCCCTGCCTCCTCCCTTTAAGAATGCAGAGTGAGACCCGTGAATATCCCCCTCCCTCCTCCCTTTAAAAATGCAGAGTGAGACCACTGAATATCCCCCTCCCTCCTCCCTTTAAGAATGCAGAGTGAGACCCCTGAATATCCCCCTCCCTCCTCCCATTAAAAATCCAGGATGAGACCCCTGAATATCCCCCTCCCTCCTCCCTTTAAGAATGCAGAGTGAGACCCCTGAATATCCCCCTCCCTCCTCCCTTTAAGAATGCAGACTGAGACCACTGAATATCCCCCTCCCTCCTCCCTTTAAGAATGCAGAGTGAGACACCTGAATATCCCCCTCCCTCCTCCCTTCAAGAATGCAGAGTGAGCCCCCTGAATATCCCCCTCCCTCCTCCCTTTAAGAATGCAGAGTGAGACCCCTGAATATCCCCCTCCCTCCTCCCTTTAAGAATGCAGAGTGAGCCCCCTGAATATCCCCCTCCCTCCTCCCTTTAAGAATGCAGAGTGAGACCCCTGAATATCCCCCTCCCTCCTCCCTTTAAGAATGCAGAGTGAGACCCCTGAATATCCCCCTCCCTCCTCCCTTTAAGAATGCAGAGTGAGACCCCTGAATATCCCCCTCCCTCCTCCCTTAAAGAATGCAGAGTGAGACCCCTGAATATCCCCCTCCCTCCTCCCTTTAATAATGCAGAGTGAGACCCCTGAATATCCCCCTCCCTCCTCCCTTTAAAAATGCAGAGTGAGACCCCTGAATATGCCCCTCCCTCCTTGCTTTAAGAATGCAGAGTGAGACCCTGAATATCCACCCCCCTCCTCCCTTTAAGAATGCAGAGTGAGACCCCTTAATATCCCCCTCCCTCCTCCCTTTTAGAATACAGAGTGAGACCCCTGAATATCCCCCTCCCTCCTCCCTTTAAAAATGCAGGGTGAGACCCCTGAATATTCCCCTCCCTCCTCACTTTAAGAATGCAGAGTGAGACCCCTGAATATCCCCCTCCCTCCTCCCTTTAAAAATGCTGGGTGAGACCCCTGAATATCCCCCTCCCTCTTCCCTTTACGAATGCAGGGTGAGACCCCTGAATATCCCCCTCCGCCCTCCCTTTAAAAATGCAGGGTGAGACCCCTGAATATCCCCCTCCCTCCTCCCTTTAAAAATGCTGGGTGAGACCCCTGAATATCCCCCTCCCTCTTCCCTTTACGAATGCAGGGTGAGACCCCTGAATATCCCCCTCCCTCCTCCCTTTAAAAATGCAGAGTGAGACCCCTGAATATCCCCCTCCCTCCTCCCTTTAAGAATGCAGAGTGAGACCCCTGAATACCGCCAAGCTCCTCCCTTTAAGAATGCAGAGTGAGACCCCTGAATCTCCCCCAGCTCCTCCCTTTAAGAATGCAGAGTGAGACCCCTGAATATCCCCCTCCCTCCTCCCTTTAAAAATGCAGAGTGAGACCCCTGAATATCCCCCTCCCTCCTCCCTTTAAGAATGCAGAGTGAGACCCCTGAATACCGCCAAGCTCCTCCCTTTAAGAATGCAGAGTGAGACCCCTGAATCTCCCCCAGCTCCTCCCTTTAAGAATGCAGAGTGAGACCCCTGAATATTCCCCTCCCTCCTTGCTTTAAGAATGCAGAGTGAGACCCCTGAATATCCCCCTCCCTCCTCCCTTTAAGAATGCAGAGTGAGACCCCTTAATATCCCCCTCCCTCCTCGCTTTAAAAATGCTGGGTGAGACCCCTGAATATCCCCCTCCCTCCTCCCTTTAGGAATGCAGAGTGAGACCCCTGAATATCCCCCTCCCTCCTCCCTTTAAGAATGCAGTGTGAGACCCCTGAATTTCCCCCCTCCCTCCTCCCTTTAAAAATGCTGGGTGAGACCCCTGAATATCCCCCTCCCTCCTCCCTTTAAAAATGCTGGGTGAGACCCCTGAATATCCCCCATCCCTCCTCGCTTTAAGAATACAGATTGAGACCCCTGAATATCCCCCTCCCTCCTCCCTTTAAAAATGCAGAGTGAGACCCCTGAATATCCCCCTCCCTCCTCCCTTTAAGAATGCAGTGTGAGACCCCTGAATATCCCCCATCCCTCCTCGCTTTAAGAATACAGATTGAGACCCCTGAATATCCCCCTTCCTACTGCCTTTAAAAATGCAGGGTGAGACCCCTGAATATCCCCAAGCTCACCCTTTAAGAATGCAGAGTGAGACCCCTGAATATCCCCCTCCCTCCTCCCTTTAAAAATGCAGGGTGAGAGCCCTGAATATCCCCAAGCTCCTCCCTTTATGAATGCAGAGTGAGACCCCTGAATATCCCCCATCCCTCCTCACTTTAAGAATACAGATTGAGACCCCTGAATATCCCCCATCCCTCCTCGCTTTAAGAATGCAGAGTGAGACCCCTGAATATCCCCCTACTTCCTCCTTTTAAGAATGCAGAGTGAGACCCCTGAATATCCCCCTCCCTCCTCGCTTTATGAATGCAGAGTGAGACCCCTGATATATCCCCCATTCCTCCTCCCTTTAACAGTGCAGAGTGAGACCCCTGAATATCCCCCTCCCTCCTCCCTTTAAGAATGCAGAGTGAGACCCCTGAATATCCCCTTCCCTCCTCCCTTTAAGAATTCAGAGTGAGACCCCTGAATCTCCCCCAGCTCCTCCCTTTAATAATGCAGAGTCAGACCACTGAATATTCCCCTCCCTCCTCGCTTTAAAAATGCAGAGTGAGACCCCTGAATGTCCCCCTCCAACCTCCCTTTAAGAATGCAGAGTGAGACCCCTGAATATCCCCCTCCCTCCTCCCTTTAAGAATGCAGAGTGAGACCCCTGAATATTCCCCTCCCTCCACGCTTTAAGTATGTAGAGTGAGACCCCTGAATATCCCCCAGCTCCTCCCTTTAAAAATGCAGGGTGATACTCCTGAATATCCCCCTCCCTCCTCCCTTGATAAATGCAGAGTGAGACCCCTGAATATACCCCTCCCTCCTCCCTTTATAAATGCAGAGTGATACCCCTGAATATCCCCCTCCCTCCTGACTTTATAAATGCAGAGTGAGACCCCTGAATATCCCCCTCCCTCCTCCCTTTAGGAATGCAGAATGAGACCCCTGAATATCCCCCTCCCTCCTGACTTTATAAATGCAGAGTGATACCCCTGAATATCCCCCTCCCTCCTGACTTTATAAATGCAGAGTGAGACCCCTGAATATCCCCCTCCCTCCTCCCTTTAGGAATGCAGAATGAGACCCCTGAATATCCGCCTCCCTCCTGACTTTATAAATGCAGAGTGATACCCCTGAATATCCCCCTCCCTCCTGACTTTATAAATGCAGAATGAGACCCCTGAATATCCCCCTCCCTCCTGACTTTATAAATGCAGAGTGAGACCCCTGAATATCCCCGTCCCCCCTCCGTTTAAAAATGCAGAGTGAGACCCCTGAATATCCCCCTCCCTCCTCCCTTTAACAATGCAGAGTGAGACCCCTGAATATCCCCCTCCCTCCTCCCTTTAAGAATGCAGAGTGAGACCCCTGAATATCCCCGTCCCTCCTCCGTTTAAAAATGCAGAGTGAGACCCCTGAATATCCCCCTCCCTCCTCCCTTGAACAATGCAGAGTGAGACCCCTGAATATCGCCCTCCCTCCTCCCTTTATGATTGCCGAGTGAGACACCTGAATATCCCTCTGCCTCCTCCCTTTAAAAATGCAGAGTGAGACCCCTGAATATCACCCTCCCTCCTCCCTTTATAAATGCAGAGTGAGACCCCTGAATATCCCCCTCCCTCCTCCCTTTAAGAATGCAGAGTGAGACCCCTGAATATCCCCCAGCTCCTCCCTTTATGAATGCAGAGTGAGACCCCAGAATATCCCTCTGCCTCCTCCCTTTAAAAATGCAGAGTGAGACCCCTGAATATCCCCCAGCTCCTCCCTTTATGAATGCAGAGTGAGACCCCTGAATATCCCCCAGCTCCTCCCTTTATGAATGCAGAGTGAGACCCCTGAATATCCCCCAGCTCTTCCCTTTAAGAATGCAGAGTGAGACCCCTGAATATCCCTCTGCCTCCTCCCTTTAAAAATGCAGAGTGAGACCCCTGAATATCCCCAAGCTCCTCCCTTTAATAATGCAGAGTGAGACCCCTGAATATTCCCCTCCCTCCTCCCATTAAGAATGCAGAGTGAGACCCTTGAATATCCCCCTCCATCCTCCCTTTAAGAATGCAGAGTGAGACCCCTGAATATTCCCCTTCCTCCTCGGATTAAGTATGTAGAGTGAGACCCCTGAATATCCCCCAGCTCCTCCTTTTGAGAATGAGAGTGAGACCCCTGAATATTCCCCTCCCTCCTCCCTTTAAGAATGCAGAGTGAGACCCCTGAATATACCCCTCCCTCCTCCCTTTAAGAATGTAGAGTGAGACCCCTGAATATCCCCCTCCCTCCTCCCTTTAAGAAAGCAGAGTGAGACCCCAGAATATCCCCCTCCCTCCTCCCTTTAAGACTGCAGAGTGAGACACCTGAATATCCCCCTCCCTCCTCCCTTTAACGATGCAGAGTGAGACCCCTGAATATACCCCTCCCTCCTCCCTTTAACAATGCAGAGTGAGACACCTGAATATCCCCCTCCCACCTCCCTTTAACAATGCAGAGTGAGACCCCTGAATATCCCCCTGCCTCCTCCCTTTAAGAATGCAGAGTGAGACCCCTGAATATCCCCCTCCCTCCTCCCTTTAACAATGCAGAGAGACCCCTGAATATCCCCCTCCCTCCTCCCTTTAAAAATGCAGAGTGAGCCCCCAGAATATCCCCCTCCCTCCTCCCTTTAAAAATGCAGGGTGAGACCCCTGAATATCCCCCTCCCTCCGCCCTTTAAGAATGCAGAGTGAGACCCCTGAATCTCCCCCAGCTCCTCCCTTTAAGAATGCAGAGTGACACCCCTGCAATTCCCCCCTTCTCCCTTGAAGAATGCAGAGTGAGACCCCTGAATATGCCCCTCGCTCCTCGCTTTAAGAATGCAGAGTGAGACCCCTGAATATCCCCCATCCCTCCTTGCTTTAAGAATACAGATTGAGACCCCTGAATATCCCCCTCCCTCCTCCCTTTAAGAATGCAGAGTGAGACCCTTCAATTCCCCCCTTCTCCTTTTAAGAATGCAGAGTGAGACCCCTGAATATTCCCCTACCTCCTCGCTTTAAGAATGCAGAGTGAGACCACTGAATATCCCCCTCCCTCCTACCTTTAAAAATGCAGAGTGAGACCCCTGAATATCCCCCTCCCTCCTCCCTTTAAGAATGCAGAATGAGACCCCTGAATATCCCCCTCCCTCCACCCTTTAAAAATGCAGGGTGATACTCCTGAATATCCCCCTCCCTCCTCCCTTTAAGAATGCAGAGTGAGACCCCTGAATATCCCCCTCCCTCCTCCCTTGATAAATGCAGAGTGAGACCCCTGAATATACCCCTCCCTCCTCCCTTTATAAATGCAGATTGATACCCCTGAATATCCCCCTCCCTCCTGACTTTATAAATGCAGAGTGAGACCCCTGAATATCCCCCTCCCTCCTCCCTTTAAGAATGCAGAGTGAGACCCCTGAATATCCCCCTCCCTCCTACGTTTAAAAATGCAGAGTGAGACCCCTGAATATCCCCCTCCCTCCTCCCTTTAACAATGCAGAGTGAGACCCCTGAATATTGCCCTCCCTCCTCCCTTTAACAATGCAGAGTGAGACCCCTGAATATCGCCCTCCCTCCTCCCTTTATGATTGCCGAGTGAGACACCTGAATATCCCCCTCCCTCCTCCCATTAAGAATGCAGAGTGAGACCCCTGAATATCCCCCTCATTCCTCCCTTTATAAATGCAGAGTGAGACCCCTGAATATCCCCCTCCCTCCTCCCTTTAAGAATGCAGAGTGAGACCCCCGAATATCCCCCAGCTCCTCCCTTTATGAATGCAGAGTGAGACCCCTGAATATCCCCCAGCTCCTCCCTTTATGAATGCAGAGTGAGACCCCTGAATATCCCTCTGCCTCCTCCCTTTAAAAATGCAGGGTGAGACTCCTGAATATCCCCCTCCCTCCTCCCTTGAAGAATGCAGACTGAGACCCCTGAATATCCCCAAGCTCCTCCCTTTAATAATGCAGAGTGAGACCCCTGAATATTCCCCTCCCTCCTCCCATTAAGAATGCAGAGTGAGACCCCTGAATATCCCCCTCCCTCCTCCCTTTAAGAATGCAGAGTGAGACCCCTGAATATTCCCCTTCCTCCTCGGATTAAGTATGTAGAGTGAGACCCCTGAATATCCCCCAGCTCCTCCTTTTGAGAATGAGATTGAGACCCCTGAATATTCCCCTCCCACCTCCCTTTAACAATGCAGAGTGAGACCCCTGAATATCCCCCTGCCTCCTTCCTTTAAGAATGCAGAGTGAGACCCCTGAATATCCCTCTCCCTCCTCCCTTTAACAATGCAGAGAGACCCCTGAATATCCCCCTCCCTCCTCCCTTTAAAAATGCAGAGTGAGCCCCCAGAATATCCCCCTCCCTCCTCCCTTTAAAAATGCAGGGTGAGACCCCTGAATATCCCCCTCCCTCCGCCCTTGAAGAATGCAGAGTGAGACCCCTGAATATTCCCCTACATCCTCGCTTTAAGAATGCAGAGTGAGACCACTGAATATCCCCCTCCCTCCTACCTTTAAAAATGCAGAATGAGACCCCTGAATATCCCCAAGCTCCTCCCTTTAAGAATGTAGAGTGAGACCCCTGAATATCCCCCTCCCTCCTCCCTTTAAAAATGAAGGGTGATACTCCTGAATATCCCCCTCCCTCCTCCCTTTAAGAATGCAGATTGAGACCCCTGAATATCCCCATCCCTCCTCCCTTTATAAATGCAGATTGATACCCCTGAATATCCCCCTCCCTCCTGACTTTATAAATGCAGAGTGAGACCCCTGAATATCCCCCTCCCTTCTCCCTTTAGGAATGCAGAATGAGACCCCTGAATATCCCCCTCCCTTCTCCCTTTAAGAATGCAGAGTGAGACCCCTGAATATCCCCCTCCCTCCTCCGTTTAAAAATGCAGAGTGAGACCCCTGAATATCACCCTCCCTCCTCCCTTTAACAATGCAGAGCGAGACCCCTGAATATCGCCCTCCCTCCTCCCTTTATCATTGCCGAGTGAGACACCTGAATATCCCCCTCCCTCCTCCCATTAAGAATGCAGAGTGAGACCCCTGAATAACCCCCTCCCTCCTCCCTTTATAAATGCAGAGTGAGACCCCTGAATATCCTCCTCCCTCCTCCCTTTAAGAATGCAGAGTGAGACCCCCGAATATCCCCCAGCTCCTCCCTTTATGAATGCAGAGTGAGACCCCTGAATATCCCCCTGCTCCTCCCTTTATGAATGCAGAGTGAGACCCCTGAATATCCCTCTGCCTCCTCCCTTTAAAAATGCAGGGTGAGACTCCTGAATATCCCCCTCCCTCCTCCCTTGAAGAATGCAGACTGAGACCCCTGAATATCCCCAAGCTCCTCCCTTTAATAATGCAGAGTGAGACCCCTGAATATTCCCCTCCCTCCTCCCATTAAGAATGCAGAGTGAGACCCCTGAATATCCCCCTCCCTCCTCCCTTTAAGAATGCAGAGTGAGACCCCTGAATATTCCCCTTCCTCCTCGGATTAAGTCTGTAGAGTGAGACCCCTGAATATCCCCCAGCTCCTCCTTTTGAGAATGAGAGTGAGACCCCTGAATATTCCCCTCCCTCCTCCCTTTAAGAATGCAGAGTGAGACCCCTAAATATACCCCTCCCTCCTCCCTTTAAGAATGTAGAGTGAGACCCCTGAATATCCCCCTCCCTCCTCCCTTTAAGAAAGCAGAGTGAGACACCTGAATATCCCCCTCCCTCCTCCCTTTAACAATGCAGAGTGAGACCCCTGAATATCCCCCTCCCTCCTCCCTTTAACAATGCAGAGTAAGACCCCTGAATATCCCCCTCCCTCCTCCCTTTAAGACTGCAGAGTGAGACACCTGAATATCCCCCTCCCTCCTCCCTTTAACAATGCAGAGTGAGACCCCTGAATCTCCCCCTCCCTCCTCCCTTTAACAATGCAGAGTGAGACCCCTGAATATCCCCCTCCCTCCTCCCTTTATAAATGCAGAGTGAGACCCCTGAATATCCCCCTCCCTCCTCCCTTTAAGAATGCAGAGTGAGACCCCCGAATATCCCCCAGCTCCTCCCTTTATGAATGCAGAGTGAGACCCCTGAATATCCCCCAGCTCCTCCCTTTAAGAATGCAGAGTGAGACCCCTGAATATCCCTCTGCCTCCTCCCTTTAAAAATGCAGGGTGAGACTCCTGAATATCCCCCTCCCTCCTCCCTTGAAGAATGCAGACTGAGACCCCTGAATATCCCCAAGCTCCTCCCTTTAATAATGCAGAGTGAGACCCCTGAATATTCCCCTCCCTCCTCCCATTAAGAATGCAGAGTGAGACCCCTGAATATCCCCCTCCCTCCTCCCTTTAAGAATGCAGAGTGAGACCCCTGAATATTCCCCTTCCTCCTCGGATTAAGTATGTAGAGTGAGACCCCTGAATATCCCCCAGCTCCTCCTTTTGAGAATGAGAGTGAGACCCCTGAATATCCCCCTCCCTCCTCCCTTTAAGAAAGCAGAGTGAGACCCCAGAATATCCCCCTCCCTCCTCCCTTTAAGACTGCAGAGTGAGACACCTGAATATCCCCCTCCCTCCTCCCTTTAACAATGCAGAGTGAGACCCCTGAATATCCCCCTCCCTCCTCCCTTTAACAATGCAGAGTGAGACCCCTGAAGATCCCCCTCCCTCCTCCCTTTAACAATGCAGAGTGAGACCCCTGAATATCCCCCTGCCTCCTCCCTTTAAGAAGGCACAGTGAGACCCCTGAATATCCCCCTCCCTCCTCCCTTTAACAATGCAGAGAGACCCCTGAATATCCCCCTCCCTCCTCCCTTTAAAAATGCAGAGTGAGCCCCCAGAATATCCCCCTCCCTCCTCCCTTTAAAAATGCAGGGTGAGACCCCTGAATATCCCCCTACCTCTGCCCTTTAAGAATGCAGAGTGAGACCCCTGAATCTCCCCCAGCTCCTCCCTTTAAGAATGCAGAGTGAGACCCCTGCAATTCCCCCCTTCTCCCTTTAAGAATGCAGAGTGAGACCCCTGAATATGCCCCTCCCTCCTCGCTTTAAGAATGCAGAGTGAGACCCCTGAATATCCCCCATCCCTGCTCGCTTTAAGAATACAGATTGAGACCCCTGAATATCCCCCTCCCTCCTCCCTTTAAGAATGCAGAGTGAGACCCCTGAATATTCCCCTACCTCCTCGCTTTAAGAATGCAGAGTGAGACCACTGAATATCCACCTCCCTCCTACCTTTAAAAATGCAGAGTGAGACCCCTGAATATCCCCCTCCTTCCACCCTTTAAGAATGCAGAATGAGACCCCTGAATATCCCCAAGCTCCTCCCTTTAAGAATGCAGAGTGGGACCCCTGAATCTCCCCCAGCTCCTCCCTTTAAGAATGCAGAGTGAGACCCCTGAATATTCCCCTCCCTCCTTGCTTTAAGAATGCAGAGTGAGACCCCTTAATATCCCCCTCCCTCCTCCCTTTTAGAATGCAGAGTGAGACCCCTGAATATCCCCCTCCCTCCTCCCTTTAAAAATGCAGGGGGAGACCCCTGAATATTCCCCTCCCTCCTCGCTTTAGTAATGCAGAGTGAGACCCCTGAATATCCCCCTCGCTCCTCCCTTTAAAAATGCTGGGTGAGACCCCTGAATATCCCCCTCCCTCCTCCCTTTAAGAATGCAGGGTGAGACCCCTGAATATCCCCCTCCCTCCTCCCTTTAAAAATGCAGGGTGAGACCCCTGAATATCCCCAAGCTCCTCCCTTTAAGAATGCAGGGTGAGACCCCTGAATATCCCCCTCCCTCCTCCCTGTAAAGATGCAGAGTGAGACCCCTGAATATCCCCCATCTCTCCTCGCTTTAAGAATACAGATTGAGACCCCTGAATATCCCCCATCCCTCCTCGCTTTAAGAATGCAGAGTAAGACCCCTGATATATCCCCCATCCCTCCTCGCATTAAGAATGCAGAGTGAGGCCGCTGAATATCTCCCTCCCTCCTCCCTTTAAGAATGCAGAGTGAGACCCATGAAGATCCCCCTCCCTCCTCGCTTTAAGAATGCAGAGTGAGACCCCTGATATATCCCCCATCCCTCCTCCCTTTAACAGTGCAGAGTGAGACCCCTGAATATCCCCCTCCCTCCTCCCTTTAAGAATGCAGAGTGAGACCCCTGAATATCACCCTCCCTCCTCCCTTTACGAATGCAGAGTGAGACCCCTGAATATCCCCGTCCCTCCTCCCTTTATGAATGCAGAGTGAGTCCCCTGAATATCCCCCTCCCTCCTCCCTTTAAGAATGCATAGTGAGACCCCTGAATATCCCCCATCCCTCCTCTCTTTAAAAATGCAGGGTGAGTACCCTCCCGTTAAGAATGCAGAGTGCAACCCCTGAATGTCCCCCAGCTCCTCCCTTTCAGAAATGCAGAGTGAGACCCCTGAATATTCCCCTCCCTCCTCGCTTCAAGAATGCAGATTGAGACCCCTGAATATCCCCCTCCCTCCTCCCTTTAAGAATGCAGAGTGAGAACCCTGAATATCCCCCTCCCTCCTCCCTTGAAGAATTCAGAGTGAGACCCCTGAATAATCCCCTCCCTCCTCCCTTTAAAAATGCAGAGTGAGAACCCTGAATATTCCCCTCCCTCCTCGCTTTAAAAATGCAGAGTGAGACCCCTGAATAATCCCCTCCCTCCTCCCTTTAAAAATGCAGAGTGAGACCCCTGAATATTCCTCTCCCTCCTCGCTTTAAGAATACAGATTGAGACCCCTGAATATCCCCCTCCCTCCTCCCTTTAAAAATGCAGAGTGAGACCCGTGAATATCCCCAAGCTCCTCCCTTTCAGAATGCAGGGTGAGACCCCTGAATATCCCCCTCCTTCCTCCCTGTAAAAATGCAGGGTGAGACCCCTGAATTTCCCCAAGCTCCTCCCTTTATGAATGCAGTGTGAGACCCCTGAATATCGCCCATCCCTCCTCGCATTAAGAATGCAGAGTGAGACCCCTGAATATCCCCCTCCCTCCTCCCTTGAAGAATGCAGAGTGAGACCCCTGATATATCCCCCATCCCTCCTCCCTTTAACAGTGCAGAGTGAGACCCCTGAATATCCCCATCCCTCCTCCCTTTAAGAATGCAGAGTGAGACCCCTGAATATCACCTCCCTCCTCCCTTTACGAATGCAGAGTGAGACCCCTGAATATCCCCCTCCCTCCTCCCTTTAAGAATGCAGAGTGAGTCCCCTGAATATCCCCCTCCCTCCTCCCATTAAGAATGCATAGTGAGACCCCTGAATATCCCCCTCCCTCCTCGCTTTTAAAATGCAGGGTGAGACCCCTGAATATTCCCCCTCCCTACTCCCTTTAAGAATGCAGAGTGAGACCCCTGAATAATCCCCTTCCTCCTCCCTTTAAAAATGCAGAGTGAGAACCCTGAATATTCCCCGCCCTCCTCGCTTTAAAAATGCAGAGTGAGACCCCTGAATAATCCCCTCCCTCCTCCCTTTAAAAATGCAGAGTGAGACCCCTGAATATTCCTCTCCCTCCTCGCTTTAAGTATGTAGAGTGAGACCCCTGAATATCCTCCCTCCCTCCTCCATTTAAAAATGCAGGGTGATACTCCTGAATATCCGCCTCCCTCCTCCCTTTAAGAATGCAGAGTGAGACCCCTGAATATCCCCCTCCCTCCTCGCTTTCAGTATGTAGAGTGAGACCCCAGAATATCCCTCAGCTCCTCCCTTTAAGAATGCAGAGTGATGCCCCTGAATATCCCCCTCCCTCCTCCCTTTATAAATGCAGAGTGAGACCCCTGATTATCCCCCTCCCTCCTCCCTTTAAGAATGCAGAATGAGAACCCTGAATATCCCCCTCCCTCCTCCCTTTCACAATGCAGAGTGAGACCCCTGAATATCGCCCTCCCTCCTCGCTTTATGATTGCAGAGTGAGACACCTGAATATCCCCCTCCCTCCTCCCTTTAAGAATGCAGAGTGAGACCCCTGAATATCCCCCTCCCTGCTCCCTTCAAGAATGCAGAATGAGACCCCTGAATATCCCACTCCCTCCTCCCTTTATAAATGCAGAGAGAGACCCCTGAAATATCACCCTCCCTCCTCCCTTTAAGAATGCAGAGTGAGACACCTGAATATCCCCCTCCCTCCTCCCTTTAAGAATACAGAGTGAGACCCCTGAATATCCCCCAGCTCCTCCCTTTATGAATGCAGAGTGAGACCCCTGAATATCCCTCTGCCTCCTCCCTTTAAAAATGCAGGGTGAGACTCCTGAATATCCCCCTCCCTCCTCCCTTTAAGAATGCTGAGTGATACCCCTGAATATTCCCCTTCCTCCTCGGTTTAAGTATGTAGAGTGAGACCCCTGAATATCCCCCAGCTCCTCCTTTTAAGAATGAGAGTGAGACCCCTGAATATCCCCCTCCCTCCTCCCTTTAAGACTGCAGAGTGAGACCCCTGAATATCCCCCATCCCTCCTCGCTTTAAGAATACAGATTGAGACCCCTGAATATCCCCCTCCCTCCTCCCTTTAAGAATGCAGAGTGAGACCCCTGCAATTCCCCCCTTCTCCCTTTAAGAATGCAGAGTGAGACCCCTGAATATCCCCCTCCCTCCTCCCTTTAAGAATGCAGGGTGAGACCCCTGAATATCCCCCTCCCTCCTCCCTTTAAAGATGCAGGGTAAGACCCCTGAATATCCCCAAGCTCCTCCCTTTAAGAATGCAGAGTGAGACCCCTGAATATCCCCCTCCCTCCTCCCTTTAAAAATGCTGGGTGAGACCCCTGAATATCCCCCTCCCTCCTCCCTTTAAGAATGCAGGGTGAGACCCCTGAATATCCCCCTCCCTCCTCCCTTTAAAAATGCAGGGTGAGACCCCTGAATATCCCCAAGCTCCTCCCTTTATGAATGCAGAGTGAGACCCCTGAATATCCCCCATCCCTCCTCGCTTTAAGAATGCAGAGTAAGACCCCTGATATATCCCCATTCCTCCTCGCATTAAGAATGCAGAGTGAGACCACTGAATATCCCCCTCCCTCCTCCCTTTAAGAATGCAGAGTGAGACCCCTGAATATCCCCCTCCCTCCTCCCTTTAAGAATGCAGAGTGAGACCCCTGAATATCCCCCTCCCTCCTCGCTTTAAGAATGCAGAGTGAGACCCCTGATATTTATCCCATCCCTCCTCCCTTTAACAGTGCAGAGTGAGACCCCTGAATATCCCCACCCTCCTCCCTTTAAGAATGCAGAGTGAGACCCCTGAATATCCCCCTCCCCCCTCCCTTTAAGAAGGCAGGTTGAGACCCCAGAATATTCCCCCTCCCTCCTCCCTTTAAGAATGTAGAGTGAGACCCCTGAATATCCCCCTCCCTCCTCCCTTTAAGAAAGCAGAGTGAGACACCTGAATATCCCCCTCCCTCCTCCCTTTAACAATGCAGAGTGAGACCCCTGAATATCCCCCTCCCTCCTCCCTTTAACAATGCAGAGTGAGACCCCTGAATATCCCCCTCCCTCCTCCCTTTAAGACTGCAGAGTGAGACACCTGAATATCCCCCTCCCTCCTCCCTTTACCAATGCAGAGTGAGACCCCTGAATATCCCCCTCCCTCCTCCCTTTAACAATGCAGAGTGAGACCCCTGAATATCCCCCTCCCTCCTCCCTTTATAAATGCAGAGTGAGACCCCTGAATATCCCCCTCCCTCCTCCCTTTAAGAATGCAGAGTGAGACCCCCGAATATCCCCCAGCTCCTCCCTTTATGAATGCAGAGTGAGACCCCTGAATATCCCCCAGCTCCTCCCTTTATGAATGCAGAGTGAGACCCCTGAATATCCCTCTGCCTCCTCCCTTTAAAAATGCAGGGTGAGACTCCTGAATATCCCCCTCGCTCCTCCCTTGAAGAATGCAGACTGAGACCCCTGAATATCCCCAAGCTCCTCCCTTTAATAATGCAGAGTGAGACCCCTGAATATTCCCCTCCCTCCTCCCATTAAGAATGCAGAGTGAGACCCCTGAATATCCCCCTCCCTCCTCCCTTTAAGAATGCAGAGTGAGACCCCTGAATATTCCCCTTCCTCCTCGGATTAAGTATGTAGAGTGAGACCCCTGAATATCCCCCAGCTCCTCCTTTTGAGAATGAGAGTGAGACCCCTGAATATCCCCCTCCCTCCTCCCTTTAAGAAAGCAGAGTGAGACCCCAGAATATCCCCCTCCCTCCTCCCTTTAAAACTGCAGAGTGAGACACCTGAATATCCCCCTCCCTCCTCCCTTTAACAATGCAGAGTGAGACCCCTGAATATCCCCCTCCCTCCTCCCTTTAACAATGCAGAGTGAGACCCCTGAATATCCCCCTCCCTCCTCCCTTTAACAATGCAGAGTGAGACCCCTGAATATCCCCCTGCCTCCTCCCTTTAAGAAGGCACAGTGAGACCCCTGAATATCCCCCTCCCTCCTCCCTTTTACAATGCAGAGAGACCCCTGAATATCCCCCTCCCTCCTCCCTTTAAAAATGCAGAGTGAGCCCCCAGAATATCCCCCTCCCTCCTCCCTTTAAAAATGCAGGGTGTGAACCCTGAATATCCCCCTCCCTCCTCCCTTTAACAATGCAGAGTGAGACCCCTGAATATCCCCCTCCCTCCTCCCTTTAAAAATGCAGGGTGTGAACCCTGAATATCCCCCTACCTCTGCCCTTTAAGAATGCAGAGTGAGACCCCTGAATCTCCCCCAGCTCCTCCCTTTAAGAATGCAGAGTGAGACCCCTGCAATTCCCCCCTTCTCCCTTTAAGAATGCAGAGTGAGACCCCTGAATATGCCCCTCCCTCCTCGCTTTAAGAATGCAGAGTGAGACCCCTGAATATCCCCCATCCCTGCTCGCTTTAAGAATACAGATTGAGACCCCTGAATATCACCCTCCCTCCTCCCTTTAAGAATGCAGAGTGAGACCCCTGAATATTCCCCTACCTCCTCGCTTTAAGAATGCAGAGTGAGACCACTGAATATCCACCTCCCTCCTACCTTTAAAAATGCAGAGTGAGACCCCTGAATATCCCCCTCCTTCCTCCCTTTAAGAATGCAGAATGAGACCCCTGAATATCCCCAAGCTCCTCCCTTTAAGAATGCAGAGTGGGACCCCTGAATCTCCCCCAGCTCCTCCCTTTAAGAATGCAGAGTGAGACCCCTGAATATTCCCCTCCCTCCTTGCTTTAAGAATGCAGAGTGAGACCCCTTAATATCCCCCTCCCTCCTCCCTTTTAGAATGCAGAGTGAGACCCCTGAATATCCCCCTCCCTCCTCCCTTTAAAAATGCAGGGGGAGACCCCTGAATATTCCCCTCCCTCCTCGCTTTAGTAATGCAGAGTGAGACCCCTGAATATCCCCCTCGCTCCTCCCTTTAAAAATGCTGGGTGAGACCCCTGAATATCCCCCTCCCTCCTCCCTTTAAGAATGCAGGGTGAGACCCCTGAATATCCCCCTCCCTCCTCCCTTTAAAAATGCAGGGTGAGACCCCTGGATATCCCCAAGCTCCTCCCTTTAAGAATGCAGGGTGAGACCCCTGAATATCCCCCTCCCTCCTCCCTGTAAAGATGCAGAGTGAGACCCCTGAATATCCCCCATCTCTCCTCGCTTTAAGAATACAGATTGAGACCCCTGAATATCCCCCATCCCTCCTCGCTTTAAGAATGCAGAGTAAGACCCCTGATATATCCCCCATCCCTCCTCGCATTAAGAATGCAGAGTGAGGCCGCTGAATATCTCCCTCCCTCCTCCCTTTAAGAATGCAGAGTGAGACCCATGAAGATCCCCCTCCCTCCTCGCTTTAAGAATGCAGAGTGAGACCCCTGATATATCCCCCATCCCTCCTCCCTTTAACAGTGCAGAGTGAGACCCCTGAATATCCCCCTCCCTCCTCCCTTTAAGAATGCAGAGTGAGACCCCTGAATATCACCCTCCCTCCTCCCTTTACGAATGCAGAGTGAGACCCCTGAATATCCCCGTCCCTCCTCCCTTTATGAATGCAGAGTGAGTCCCCTGAATATCCCACTCCCTCCTCCCTTTAAGAATGCATAGTGAGACCCCTGAATATCCCCCATCCCTCCTCTCTTTAAAAATGCAGGGTGAGATCCCTCCCGTTAAGAATGCAGAGTGCAACCCCTGAATGTCCCCCAGCTCCTCCCTTTCAGAAATGCAGAGTGAGACCCCTGAATATTCCCCTCCCTCCTCGCTTCAAGAATGCAGATTGAGACCCCTGAATATCCCCCTCCCTCCTCCCTTTAAGAATGCAGAGTGAGAACCCTGAATATCCCCCTCCCTCCTCCCTTGAAGAATTCAGAGTGAGACCCCTGAATAATCCCCTCCCTCCTCCCTTTAAAAATGCAGAGTGAGAACCCTGAATATTCCCCTCCCTCCTCGCTTTAAAAATGCAGAGTGAGACCCCTGAATAATCCCCTCCCTCCTCCCTTTAAAAATGCAGAGTGAGACCCCTGAATATTCCTCTCCCTCCTCGCTTTAAGAATACAGATTGAGACCCCTGAATATCCCCCTCCCTCCTCCCTTTAAAAATGCAGAGTGAGACCCGTGAATATCCCCAAGCTCCTCCCTTTCAGAATGCAGGGTGAGACCCCTGAATATCCCCCTCCTTCCTCCCTGTAAAAATGCAGGGTGAGACCCCTGAATTTCCCCAAGCTCCTCCATTTATGAATGCAGTGTGAGACCCCTGAATATCGCCCATCCCTCCTCGCATTAAGAATGCAGAGTGAGACCCCTGAATATCCCCCTCCCTCCTCCCTTGAAGAATGCAGAGTGAGACCCCTGATATATCCCCCATCTCTCCTCCCTTTAACAGTGCAGAGTGAGACCCCTGAATATCCCCATCCCTCCTCCCTTTAAGAATGCAGAGTGAGACCCCTGAATATCACCTCCCTCCTCCCTTTAAGAATGCAGGGTGAGACCCCTGAATATCCCCCTCCCTCCTCCCTTTAAAAATGCAGGGTGAGACCCCTGAATATCCCCAAGCTCCTCCCTTTATGAATGCAGAGTGAGACCCCTGAATATCCCCCATCCCTCCTCGCTTTAAGAATGCAGAGTAAGACCCCTGATATATCCCCATTCCTCCTCGCATTAAGAATGCAGAGTGAGACCACTGAATATCCCCCTCCCTCCTCCCTTTAAGAATGCAGAGTGAGACCCCTGAATATCCCCCTCCCTCCTCCCTTTAAGAATGCAGAGTGAGACCCCTGAATATCCCCCTCCCTCCTCGCTTTAAGAATGCAGAGTGAGACCCCTGATATTTATCCCATCCCTCCTCCCTTTAACAGTGCAGAGTGAGACCCCTGAATATCCCCACCCTCCTCCCTTTAAGAATGCAGAGTGAGACCCCTGAATATCCCCCTCCCCCCTCCCTTTAAGAAGGCAGGTTGAGACCCCAGAATATTCCCCCTCCCTCCTCCCTTTAAGAATGTAGAGTGAGACCCCTGAATATCCCCCTCCCTCCTCCCTTTAAGAAAGCAGAGTGAGACACCTGAATATCCCCCTCCCTCCTCCCTTTAACAATGCAGAGTGAGACCCCTGAATATCCCCCTCCCTCCTCCCTTTAACAATGCAGAGTGAGACCCCTGAATATCCCCCTCCCTCCTCCCTTTAAGACTGCAGAGTGAGACACCTGAATATCCCCCTCCCTCCTCCCTTTACCAATGCAGAGTGAGACCCCTGAATATCCCCCTCCCTCCTCCCTTTAACAATGCAGAGTGAGACCCCTGAATATCCCCCTCCCTCCTCCCTTTATAAATGCAGAGTGAGACCCCTGAATATCCCCCTCCCTCCTCCCTTTAAGAATGCAGAGTGAGACCCCCGAATATCCCCCAGCTCCTCCCTTTATGAATGCAGAGTGAGACCCCTGAATATCCCCCAGCTCCTCCCTTTATGAATGCAGAGTGAGACCCCTGAATATCCCTCTGCCTCCTCCCTTTAAAAATGCAGGGTGAGACTCCTGAATATCCCCCTCGCTCCTCCCTTGAAGAATGCAGACTGAGACCCCTGAATATCCCCAAGCTCCTCCCTTTAATAATGCAGAGTGAGACCCCTGAATATTCCCCTCCCTCCTCCCATTAAGAATGCAGAGTGAGACCCCTGAATATCCCCCTCCCTCCTCCCTTTAAGAATGCAGAGTGAGACCCCTGAATATTCCCCTTCCTCCTCGGATTAAGTATGTAGAGTGAGACCCCTGAATATCCCCCAGCTCCTCCTTTTGAGAATGAGAGTGAGACCCCTGAATATCCCCCTCCCTCCTCCCTTTAAGAAAGCAGAGTGAGACCCCAGAATATCCCCCTCCCTCCTCCCTTTAAAACTGCAGAGTGAGACACCTGAATATCCCCCTCCCTCCTCCCTTTAACAATGCAGAGTGAGACCCCTGAATATCCCCCTCCCTCCTCCCTTTAACAATGCAGAGTGAGACCCCTGAATATCCCCCTCCCTCCTCCCTTTAACAATGCAGAGTGAGACCCCTGAATATCCCCCTGCCTCCTCCCTTTAAGAAGGCACAGTGAGACCCCTGAATATCCCCCTCCCTCCTCCCTTTTACAATGCAGAGAGACCCCTGAATATCCCCCTCCCTCCTCCCTTTAAAAATGCAGAGTGAGCCCCCAGAATATCCCCCTCCCTCCTCCCTTTAAAAATGCAGGGTGTGAACCCTGAATATCCCCCTCCCTCCTCCCTTTAACAATGCAGAGTGAGACCCCTGAATATCCCCCTCCCTCCTCCCTTTAAAAATGCAGGGTGTGAACCCTGAATATCCCCCTACCTCTGCCCTTTAAGAATGCAGAGTGAGACCCCTGAATCTCCCCCAGCTCCTCCCTTTAAGAATGCAGAGTGAGACCCCTGCAATTCCCCCCTTCTCCCTTTAAGAATGCAGAGTGAGACCCCTGAATATGCCCCTCCCTCCTCGCTTTAAGAATGCAGAGTGAGACCCCTGAATATCCCCCATCCCTGCTCGCTTTAAGAATACAGATTGAGACCCCTGAATATCACCCTCCCTCCTCCCTTTAAGAATGCAGAGTGAGACCCCTGAATATTCCCCTACCTCCTCGCTTTAAGAATGCAGAGTGAGACCACTGAATATCCACCTCCCTCCTACCTTTAAAAATGCAGAGTGAGACCCCTGAATATCCCCCTCCTTCCTCCCTTTAAGAATGCAGAATGAGACCCCTGAATATCCCCAAGCTCCTCCCTTTAAGAATGCAGAGTGGGACCCCTGAATCTCCCCCAGCTCCTCCCTTTAAGAATGCAGAGTGAGACCCCTGAATATTCCCCTCCCTCCTTGCTTTAAGAATGCAGAGTGAGACCCCTTAATATCCCCCTCCCTCCTCCCTTTTAGAATGCAGAGTGAGACCCCTGAATATCCCCCTCCCTCCTCCCTTTAAAAATGCAGGGGGAGACCCCTGAATATTCCCCTCCCTCCTCGCTTTAGTAATGCAGAGTGAGACCCCTGAATATCCCCCTCGCTCCTCCCTTTAAAAATGCTGGGTGAGACCCCTGAATATCCCCCTCCCTCCTCCCTTTAAGAATGCAGGGTGAGACCCCTGAATATCCCCCTCCCTCCTCCCTTTAAAAATGCAGGGTGAGACCCCTGGATATCCCCAAGCTCCTCCCTTTAAGAATGCAGGGTGAGACCCCTGAATATCCCCCTCCCTCCTCCCTGTAAAGATGCAGAGTGAGACCCCTGAATATCCCCCATCTCTCCTCGCTTTAAGAATACAGATTGAGACCCCTGAATATCCCCCATCCCTCCTCGCTTTAAGAATGCAGAGTAAGACCCCTGATATATCCCCCATCCCTCCTCGCATTAAGAATGCAGAGTGAGGCCGCTGAATATCTCCCTCCCTCCTCCCTTTAAGAATGCAGAGTGAGACCCATGAAGATCCCCCTCCCTCCTCGCTTTAAGAATGCAGAGTGAGACCCCTGATATATCCCCCATCCCTCCTCCCTTTAACAGTGCAGAGTGAGACCCCTGAATATCCCCCTCCCTCCTCCCTTTAAGAATGCAGAGTGAGACCCCTGAATATCACCCTCCCTCCTCCCTTTACGAATGCAGAGTGAGACCCCTGAATATCCCCGTCCCTCCTCCCTTTATGAATGCAGAGTGAGTCCCCTGAATATCCCACTCCCTCCTCCCTTTAAGAATGCATAGTGAGACCCCTGAATATCCCCCATCCCTCCTCTCTTTAAAAATGCAGGGTGAGATCCCTCCCGTTAAGAATGCAGAGTGCAACCCCTGAATGTCCCCCAGCTCCTCCCTTTCAGAAATGCAGAGTGAGACCCCTGAATATTCCCCTCCCTCCTCGCTTCAAGAATGCAGATTGAGACCCCTGAATATCCCCCTCCCTCCTCCCTTTAAGAATGCAGAGTGAGAACCCTGAATATCCCCCTCCCTCCTCCCTTGAAGAATTCAGAGTGAGACCCCTGAATAATCCCCTCCCTCCTCCCTTTAAAAATGCAGAGTGAGAACCCTGAATATTCCCCTCCCTCCTCGCTTTAAAAATGCAGAGTGAGACCCCTGAATAATCCCCTCCCTCCTCCCTTTAAAAATGCAGAGTGAGACCCCTGAATATTCCTCTCCCTCCTCGCTTTAAGAATACAGATTGAGACCCCTGAATATCCCCCTCCCTCCTCCCTTTAAAAATGCAGAGTGAGACCCGTGAATATCCCCAAGCTCCTCCCTTTCAGAATGCAGGGTGAGACCCCTGAATATCCCCCTCCTTCCTCCCTGTAAAAATGCAGGGTGAGACCCCTGAATTTCCCCAAGCTCCTCCATTTATGAATGCAGTGTGAGACCCCTGAATATCGCCCATCCCTCCTCGCATTAAGAATGCAGAGTGAGACCCCTGAATATCCCCCTCCCTCCTCCCTTGAAGAATGCAGAGTGAGACCCCTGATATATCCCCCATCTCTCCTCCCTTTAACAGTGCAGAGTGAGACCCCTGAATATCCCCATCCCTCCTCCCTTTAAGAATGCAGAGTGAGACCCCTGAATATCACCTCCCTCCTCCCTTTACGAATGCAGAGTGAGACCCCTGAATATCCCCCTCCCTCCTCCCTTTAAGAATGCAGAGTGAGTCCCCTGAATATCCCCCTCCCTCCTCCCATTAAGAATGCATAGTGAGACCCCTGAATATCCCCCTCCCTCCTCGCTTTTAAAATGCAGGGTGAGACCCCTGAATATTCCCCCTCCCTCCTCCCTTTAAGAATGCAGAGTGAGACCCCTGAATAATCCCCTTCCTCCTCCCTTTAAAAATGCAGAGTGAGAACCCTGAATATTCCCCGCCCTCCTCGCTTTAAAAATGCAGAGTGAGACCCCTGAATAATCCCCTCCCTCCTCCCTTTAAAAATGCAGAGTGAGACCCCTGAATATTCCTCTCCCTCCTCGCTTTAAGTATGTAGAGTGAGACCCCTGAATATCCTCCCTCCCTCCTCCATTTAAAAATGCAGGGTGATACTCCTGAATATCCCCCTCCCTCCTCCCTTTAAGAATGCAGAGTGAGACCCCTGAATATCCCCCTCCCTCCTCGCTTTCAGTATGTAGAGTGAGACCCCAGAATATCCCTCAGCTCCTCCCTTTAAGAATGCAGAGTGATGCCCCTGAATATCCCCCTCCCTCCTCCCTTTATAAATGCAGAGTGTGACCCCTGATTATCCCCCTCCCTCCTCCCTTTAAGAATGCAGAATGAGAACCCTGAATATCCCCATCCCTCCTCCCTTTCACAATGCAGAGTGAGACCCCTGAATATCGCCCTCCCTCCTCGCTTTATGATTGCAGAGTGAGACACCTGAATATCCCCCTCCCTCCTCCCTTTAAGAATGCAGAGTGAGACCCCTGAATATCCCCCTCCCTGCTCCCTTCAAGAATGCAGAATGAGACCCCTGAATATCCCACTCCCTCCTCCCTTTATAAATGCAGAGAGAGACCCCTGAAATATCACCCTCCCTCCTCCCTTTAAGAATGCAGAGTGAGACACCTGAATATCCCCCTCCCTCCTCCCTTTAAGAATGCAGAGTGAGACCCCTGAATATCCCCCAGCTCCTCCCTTTATGAATGCAGAGTGAGACCCCTGAATATCCCTCTGCCTCCTCCCTTTAAAAATGCAGGGTGAGACTCCTGAATATCCCCCTCCCTCCTCCCTTTAAGAATGCTGAGTGATACCCCTGAATATTCCCCTTCCTCCTCGGTTTAAGTATGTAGAGTGAGACCCCTGAATATCCCCCAGCTCCTCCTTTTAAGAATGAGAGTGAGACCCCTGAATATCCCCCTCCCTCCTCCCTTTAAGACTGCAGAGTGAGACCCCTGAATATCCCCCATCCCTCCTCGCTTTAAGAATACAGATTGAGACCCCTGAATATCCCCCTCCCTCCTCCCTTCAAGAATGCAGAGTGAGACCCCTGCAATTCCCCCCTTCTCCCTTTAAGAATGCAGAGTGAGACCCCTGAATATCCCCCTCCCTCCTCCCTTTAAGAATGCAGGGTGAGACCCCTGAATATCCCCCTCCCTCCTCCCTTTAAAGATGCAGGGTAAGACCCCTGAATATCCCCAAGCTCCTCCCTTTAAGAATGCAGAGTGAGACCCCTGAATATCCCCCTCCCTCCTCCCTTTAAAAATGCTGGGTGAGACCCCTGAATATCCCCCTCCCTCCTCCCTTTAAGAATGCAGGGTGAGACCCCTGAATATCCCCCTCCCTCCTCCCTTTAAAAATGCAGGGTGAGACCCCTGAATATCCCCAAGCTCCTCCCTTTATGAATGCAGAGTGAGACCCCTGAATATCCCCCATCCCTCCTCGCTTTAAGAATGCAGATTAAGACCCCTGATATATCCCCATTCCTCCTCGCATTAAGAATGCAGAGTGAGACCCCTGAATATTCCCCTCCCTCCTCGCTTCAAGAATGCAGATTGAGACCCCTGAATATCCCCCTCCCTCCTCCCTTTAAGAATGCAGAGTGAGAACCCTGAATATCGCCCTCCCTCCTCCCTTGAAGAATTCAGAGTGAGACCCCTGAATAATCCCCTCCCTCCTCCCTTTAAAAATGCAGAGTGAGAACCCTGAATATTCCCCTCCCTCCTCGCTTTAAAAATGCAGAGTGAGACCCCTGAATAATCCCCTCCCTCCTCCCTTTAAAAATGCAGAGTGAGACCCCTGAATATTCCTCTCCCTCCTCGCTTTAAGAATACAGATTGAGACCCCTGAATATCCCCCTCCCTCCTCCCTTAAAAATGCAGAGTGAGACCCGTGAATATCCCCAAGCTCCTCCCTTTCAGAATGCAGGGTGAGACCCCTGAATATCCCCCTCCTTCCTCCCTGTAAAAATGCAGGGTGAGACCCCTGAATTTCCCCAAGCTCCTCCCTTTATGAATGCAGTGTGAGACCCCTGAATATCGCCCATCCCTCCTCGCATTAAGAATGCAGAGTGAGACCCCTGAATATCCCCCTCCCTCCTCCCTTGAAGAATGCAGAGTGAGACCCCTGATATATCCCCCATCCCTCCTCCCTTTAACAGTGCAGAGTGAGACCCCTGAATATCCCCATCCCTCCTCCCTTTAAGAATGCAGAGTGAGACCCCTGAATATCACCTCCCTCCTCCCTTTACGAATGCAGAGTGAGACCCCTGAATATCCCCCTCCCTCCTCCCTTTAAGAATGCAGAGTGAGTCCCCTGAATATCCCCCTCCCTCCTCCCATTAAGAATGCATAGTGAGACCCCTGAATATCCCCCTCCCTCCTCGCTTTTAAAATGCAGGGTGAGACCCCTGAATATTCCCCCTCCCTCCTCCCTTTAAGAATGCAGAGTGAGACCCCTGAATAATCCCCTTCCTCCTCCCTTTAAAAATGCAGAGTGAGAACCCTGAATATTCCCCGCCCTCCTCGCTTTAAAAATGCAGAGTGAGACCCCTGAATATCCCCCTCCCTCCTCCCTTTAAGAATGCAGGGTGAGACCCCTGAATATCCCCCTCCCTCCTCCCTTTAAAGATGCAGGGTAAGACCCCTGAATATCCCCAAGCTCCTCCCTTTAAGAATGCAGAGTGAGACCCCTGAATATCCCCCTCCCTCCTCCCTTTAAAAATGCTGGGTGAGACCCCTGAATATCCCCCTCCCTCCTCCCTTTAAGAATGCAGGGTGAGACCCCTGAATATCCCCCTCCCTCCTCCCTTTAAAAATGCAGGGTGAGACCCCTGAATATCCCCAAGCTCCTCCCTTTATGAATGCAGAGTGAGACCCCTGAATATCCCCCATCCCTCCTCGCTTTAAGAATGCAGATTAAGACCCCTGATATATCCCCATTCCTCCTCGCATTAAGAATGCAGAGTGAGACCCCTGAATATTCCCCTCCCTCCTCGCTTCAAGAATGCAGATTGAGACCCCTGAATATCCCCCTCCCTCCTCCCTTTAAGAATGCAGAGTGAGAACCCTGAATATCGCCCTCCCTCCTCCCTTGAAGAATTCAGAGTGAGACCCCTGAATAATCCCCTCCCTCCTCCCTTTAAAAATGCAGAGTGAGAACCCTGAATATTCCCCTCCCTCCTCGCTTTAAAAATGCAGAGTGAGACCCCTGAATAATCCCCTCCCTCCTCCCTTTAAAAATGCAGAGTGAGACCCCTGAATATTCCTCTCCCTCCTCGCTTTAAGAATACAGATTGAGACCCCTGAATATCCCCCTCCCTCCTCCCTTAAAAATGCAGAGTGAGACCCGTGAATATCCCCAAGCTCCTCCCTTTCAGAATGCAGGGTGAGACCCCTGAATATCCCCCTCCTTCCTCCCTGTAAAAATGCAGGGTGAGACCCCTGAATTTCCCCAAGCTCCTCCCTTTATGAATGCAGTGTGAGACCCCTGAATATCGCCCATCCCTCCTCGCATTAAGAATGCAGAGTGAGACCCCTGAATATCCCCCTCCCTCCTCCCTTGAAGAATGCAGAGTGAGACCCCTGATATATCCCCCATCCCTCCTCCCTTTAACAGTGCAGAGTGAGACCCCTGAATATCCCCATCCCTCCTCCCTTTAAGAATGCAGAGTGAGACCCCTGAATATCACCTCCCTCCTCCCTTTACGAATGCAGAGTGAGACCCCTGAATATCCCCCTCCCTCCTCCCTTTAAGAATGCAGAGTGAGTCCCCTGAATATCCCCCTCCCTCCTCCCATTAAGAATGCATAGTGAGACCCCTGAATATCCCCCTCCCTCCTCGCTTTTAAAATGCAGGGTGAGACCCCTGAATATTCCCCCTCCCTCCTCCCTTTAAGAATGCAGAGTGAGACCCCTGAATAATCCCCTTCCTCCTCCCTTTAAAAATGCAGAGTGAGAACCCTGAATATTCCCCGCCCTCCTCGCTTTAAAAATGCAGAGTGAGACCCCTGAATATCCCCCTCCCTCCTCCCTTTATAAATGCAGAGGGAGACCCCTGAATATCACCCTCCCTCCTCCCTTTAAGAATGCAGAGTGATGCCCCTGAATATCCCCCTCCCTCCTCCCTTTATAAATGCAGAGTGTGACCCCTGATTATCCCCCTCCCTCCTCCCTTTAAGAATGCAGAATGAGAACCCTGAATATCCCCCTCCCTCCTCCCTTTCACAATGCAGAGTGAGACCCCTGAATATCGCCCTCCCTCCTCGCTTTATGATTGCAGAGTGAGACACCTGAATATCCCCCTCCCTCCTCCCTTTAAGAATGCAGAGTGAGACCCCTGAATATCCCCCTCCCTGCTCCCTTCAAGAATGCAGAATGAGACCCCTGAATATCCCACTCCCTCCTCCCTTTATAAATGCAGAGAGAGACCCCTGAAATATCACCCTCCCTCCTCCCTTTAAGAATGCAGAGTGAGACACCTGAATATCCCCCTCCCTCCTCCCTTTAAGAATGCAGAGTGAGACCCCTGAATATCCCCCAGCTCCTCCCTTTATGAATGCAGAGTGAGACCCCTGAATATCCCTCTGCCTCCTCCCTTTAAAAATGCAGGGTGAGACTCCTGAATATCCCCCTCCCTCCTCCCTTTAAGAATGCTGAGTGATACCCCTGAATATTCCCCTTCCTCCTCGGTTTAAGTATGTAGAGTGAGACCCCTGAATATCCCCCAGCTCCTCCTTTTAAGAATGAGAGTGAGACCCCTGAATATCCCCCTCCCTCCTCCCTTTAAGACTGCAGAGTGAGACCCCTGAATATCCCCCATCCCTCCTCGCTTTAAGAATACAGATTGAGACCCCTGAATATCCCCCTCCCTCCTCCCTTCAAGAATGCAGAGTGAGACCCCTGCAATTCCCCCCTTCTCCCTTTAAGAATGCAGAGTGAGACCCCTGAATATCCCCCTCCCTCCTCCCTTTAAGAATGCAGGGTGAGACCCCTGAATATCCCCCTCCCTCCTCCCTTTAAAGATGCAGGGTAAGACCCCTGAATATCCCCAAGCTCCTCCCTTTAAGAATGCAGAGTGAGACCCCTGAATATCCCCCTCCCTCCTCCCTTTAAAAATGCTGGGTGAGACCCCTGAATATCCCCCTCCCTCCTCCCTTTAAGAATGCAGGGTGAGACCCCTGAATATCCCCCTCCCTCCTCCCTTTAAAAATGCAGGGTGAGACCCCTGAATATCCCCAAGCTCCTCCCTTTATGAATGCAGAGTGAGACCCCTGAATATCCCCCATCCCTCCTCGCTTTAAGAATGCAGAGTAAGACCCCTGATATATCCCCATTCCTCCTCGCATTAAGAATGCAGAGTGAGACCACTGAATATCCCCCTTCCTCCTCCCTTTAAAAATGCAGAGTGAGAACCCTGAATATTCCCCGCCCTCCTCGCTTTAAAAATGCAGAGTGAGACCCCTGAATAATCCCCTCCCTCCTCCCTTTAAAAATGCAGAGTGAGACCCCTGAATATTCCTCTCCCTCCTCGCTTTAAGTATGTAGAGTGAGACCCCTGAATATCCTCCCTCCCTCCTCCCTTTAAAAATGCAGGGTGATACTCCTGAATATCCGCCTCCCTCCTCCCTTTAAGAATGCAGAGTGAGACCCCTGAATATCCCCCTCCCTCCTCGCTTTCAGTATGTAGAGTGAGACCCCAGAATATCCCTCAGCTCCTCCCTTTAAGAATGCAGAGTGATGCCCCTGAATATCCCCCTCCCTCCTCCCTTTATAAATGCAGAGTGAGACCCCTGATTATCCCCCTCCCTCCTCCCTTTAAGAATGCAGAATGAGAACCCTGAATATCCCCCTCCCTCCTCCCTTTCACAATGCAGAGTGAGACCCCTGAATATCGCCCTCCCTCCTCGCTTTATGATTGCAGAGTGAGACACCTGAATATCCCCCTCCCTCCTCCCTTTAAGAATGCAGAGTGAGACCCCTGAATATCCCCCTCCCTGCTCCCTTCAAGAATGCAGAATGAGACCCCTGAATATCCCACTCCCTCCTCCCTTTATAAATGCAGAGAGAGACCCCTGAAATATCACCCTCCCTCCTCCCTTTAAGAATGCAGAGTGAGACACCTGAATATCCCCCTCCCTCCTCCCTTTAAGAATGCAGAGTGAGACCCCTGAATATCCCCCAGCTCCTCCCTTTATGAATGCAGAGTGAGACCCCTGAATATCCCTCTGCCTCCTCCCTTTAAAAATGCAGGGTGAGACTCCTGAATATCCCCCTCCCTCCTCCCTTTAAGAATGCTGAGTGATACCCCTGAATATTCCCCTTCCTCCTCGGTTTAAGTATGTAGAGTGAGACCCCTGAATATCCCCCAGCTCCTCCTTTTAAGAATGAGAGTGAGACCCCTGAATATCCCCCTCCCTCCTCCCTTTAAGACTGCAGAGTGAGACCCCTGAATATCCCCCATCCCTCCTCGCTTTAAGAATACAGATTGAGACCCCTGAATATCCCCCTCCCTCCTCCCTTTAAGAATGCAGAGTGAGACCCCTGCAATTCCCCCCTTCTCCCTTTAAGAATGCAGAGTGAGACCCCTGAATATCGCCCTCCCTCCTCCCTTTAAGAATGCAGGGTGAGACCCCTGAATATCCCCCTCCCTCCTCCCTTTAAAGATGCAGGGTAAGACCCCTGAATATCCCCAAGCTCCTCCCTTTAAGAATGCAGAGTGAGACCCCTGAATATCCCCCTCCCTCCTCCCTTTAAAAATGCTGGGTGAGACCCCTGAATATCCCCCTCCCTCCTCCCTTTAAGAATGCAGGGTGAGACCCCTGAATATACCCCTCCCTCCTCCCTTTAAAAATGCAGGGTGAGACCCCTGAATATCCCCAAGCTCCTCCCTTTATGAATGCAGAGTGAGACCCCTGAATATCCCCCATCCCTCCTCGCTTTAAGAATGCAGAGTAAGACCCCTGATATATCCCCATTCCTCCTCGCATTAAGAATGCAGAGTGAGACCACTGAATATCCCCCTCCCTCCTCCCTTTAAGAATGCAGAGTGAGACCCCTGAATATCCCCCTCCCTCCTCCCTTTAAGAATGCAGAGTGAGACCCCTGAATATCCCCCTCCCTCCTCGCTTTAAGAATGCAGAGTGAGACCCCTGATATTTATCCCATCCCTCCTCCCTTTAACAGTGCAGAGTGAGACCCCTGAATATCCCCACCCTCCTCCCTTTAAGAATGCAGAGTGAGACCCCTGAATATCCCCCTCCCCCCTCCCTTTAAGAATGCAGAGTGAGACCCCTGAATATCCCCCTCCCTCCTCGCATTTAAAATGCAGGTTGAGACCCCAGAATATTCCCCCTCCCTCCTCCCTTTAAGAATGCATAGTGAGACCCCTGAATATCCCCCTCCCTCCTCCCTTTAAGAATGCAGAGTGAGTCCCCTGAATATCCCCCTTCCTCCTCCCTTTAAGAATGCAGAGTGAGAGCCCTGAAATATCCCCCTCCCTCCTTCCTTTAAGAATGCAGAGTGCGACCCCTAAATGTCCCCCAGCTCCTCCCTTTCAGAATGCAGAGTGAGACCCCTGAATATTCCCCTGCTTCCTCGCTTTAAGAATGCAGATTGAGACCCCTGAATATCCCCCTCCCTCCTCCCTTCAAGAATGCAGAGTGAGACCCCTGAATATCCCCCTCCCTCCTCCCTTTAAGAATTCAGAGTGAGACCCCTGAATATCGCCCTCCCTCCTCGCTTTAAAAATGCA
Organism: Heterodontus francisci; assembly: GCF_036365525.1. Lineage (NCBI taxonomy): Eukaryota > Metazoa > Chordata > Chondrichthyes > Heterodontiformes > Heterodontidae > Heterodontus > Heterodontus francisci. Next base: position 13,708,206 of record NC_090384.1, on the reverse strand, counting down.
GATTGAGACCCCCGAATAATCCCCTCCCTCCTCCCTTCAAAAATGCATAGTGAGAACCCTGAATATTCCCCTCCCTCGTCGCTTTAAAAATGCAGAGTGAGACCCCTGAATAATCCCCTCCCTCCTCCCTTTAAAAATGCAGAGTGAGACCCCTGAATATCCCCCTCCCTCCTCCCTTTAAGAATGCAGAGTGAGACCCCTGAATATTCCTCTCCCTCCTCGCTTTAAGTATGTAGAGTGAGACCCCTGAATATCCCCCTCCCTCCTCCCTTTAAGAATGCAGAGTGAGACCCCTGAATATAACCCTCCCTCCTCCCTTTAAAAATGCAGGGTGAGACCCCTGAATATACCCCTCCCTACTCCCTTTAAGAATGCAGAGTGAGACCCCTGAATATTCCCCTCCCTCCTCGCTTTCAGTATGTAGAGTGAGACCCCAGAATATCCCCCAGCTCCTCCCTTTAAGAATGCAGAGTGATGCACCTGAATATCCCCCTCCCTCCTCCCTTTATAAATGCAGAGTGAGACCCCTGAATATCCCCCTCCCTCCTCCCTTTAAGAATGCAGAGTGAGACCCCTGAATATCGCCCTCCCTCCTCGCTTTAAGAATGCAGAGTGAGGCACCTGAATATCCCCCTCCCTCCTCCCTTTAACAATGCAGAGTGAGGCACCTGAATATCCCCCTCCCTCCTCCCTTTAAGAATGCAGAGTGAGACCCCTGAATATACCCCTCCCTCCTCCGTTCAAGAATGCAGAGTGAGACCCCTGAATATCACCCTCCCTCCTCCCTTTAAGAATGCAGAGTGAGACACCTGAATATCCCCCTCCCTCCTCCCTTTAAGAATGCAGAGTGAGACCCCTGAATATCCCCCAGCTCCTCCCTTGATGCATGCAGAGTGAGACCCCTGAATATACCCCAGCTCCTCCCTTTATGAAAGCAGAGTGAGACCCCTGAATATCCCCCTCCCTCCCCCTTTCAGAATGCAGAGTGAGACCCCTGAATATCCCACAGCCCCTCCCTTTAAGAATGCAGAGTGAGACCCCTGAATATTCCCCTCCCTCCTCGCTTTAAGAATGCAGAGTGAGACCCCTGAATATCCCCCTCCCTCCTCTCTTTAAGAATGCAAAGTGAGACACCTGAATATCCCCCTCCCTCCTCCCTTTAAGAATGCAGAGTGAGACCCCTGAATATTCCTCTCCCTCCTCGCTTTAAGTATGTAGAGTGAGACCCCTGAATATCCCCCTCCCTCCTCCCTTTAAGAATGCAGAGTGAGACCCCTGAATATCCCCCTCCCTCCTCCCTTTAAAAATGCAGGGTGAGACCCCTGAATATACCCCTCCCTCCTCCCTTTAAGAATGCAGAGTGAGACCCCTGAATATTCCCCTCCCTCCTCGCTTTCAGTATGTAGAGTGAGACCCCAGAATATCCCCCAGCTCCTGCCTTTAAGAATGCAGAGTGATGCCCCTGAATATCCCCCTCCCTCCTCCCTTTATAAATGCAGAGTGAGACCCCTGAATATCCCCCTCCCTCCTCCCTTTAAGAATGCAGAGTGAGACCCCTGAATATCGCCCTCCCTCCTCGCTTTAAGAATGCAGAGTGAGGCACCTGAATATCCCCCTCCCTCCTCCCTTTAAGAATGCAGAGTGAGGCACCTGAATATCCCCCTCCCTCCTCCCTTTAAGAATGCAGAGTGAGACCCCTGAATATCCCCCTCCCTCCTCCGTTCAAGAATGCAGAGGGAGACCCCTGAATATCACCCTCCCTCCTCCCTTTAAGAATGCAGAGTGAGACACCTGAATATCCCCCTCCCTCCTCCCTTTAAGAATGCAGAGTGAGACCCCTGAATATCCCCCAGCTCCTCCCTTGATGCATGCAGAGTGAGACCCCTGAATATACCCCAGCTCCTCCCTTTATGAAAGCAGAGTGAGACCCCTGAATATCCCCCTCCCTCCTCCCTTTCAGAATGCAGAGTGAGACCCCTGAATATCCCACAGCCACTCCCTTTAAGAATGCAGAGTGAGACCCCTGAATATTCCCCTCCCTCCTCGCTTTAAGAATGCAGAGTGAGACCCCTGAATATCCCCCTCCCTCCTCTCTTTAAGAATGCAGAGTGAGACCCCTGAATATCCCCCTCCCTCCTCCCTTTAAGAATGCAGAGTGAGACCCCTGAATATTCCCCTTCCTCCTCGGTTTAAGTATGTAGAGTGAGACCCCTGAATATCCCCCAGCTCCTCCTTTTAAGAATGAGAGTGAGACCCCTGAAAATCCCCCTCCCTCCTCCCTTTAAGAATGCAGAGTGAGACCCCTGAATTTCCCCCTCCCTCCTCCCTTTAAGAATGCAGAGTGAGACCCCTGAATATCCCCCTCCATCCTCCCTTTAAGAATGCAGAGTGAGACCCCTGAATATTCCCCTTCCTCCTCGGTTAAAGTATGTAGAGTGAGACCCCTGAATATCCCCCTCCATCCTCCCTATAACATTGCAGAGTGAGACCCCTGTATATCCCCCTCCCTCCTCCCTTCAACAATGCAGAGTGAGACCCCTGAATATCCCCCTCCCTCTGCCCTTTAAGAATGCAGAGTGAGACCCCTGAATATCCCCCTCCCTCCGCCATTTAAGAATGCAGAGTGAGACCCCTGAATATTCCCCTCCTTCCTCGCTTTAAGAAGACAGATTGAGACCCCTGAATATCCCCCTCCCTCCTCCCTTTAAAAATGCAGGGTGAGACCCCTGAATATCCCCAAGCTCCTCCCTTTAAGAATGCAGAGTGAGACCCCTGAATATCCCCCATCCCTCCTCACTTTAAGAATGCAGAGTGAGACCCCTGATATATCCCCCATCCCTCCTCGCATTAAGAATACAGATTGAGACCCCTGAATATCCCCCATCCCTCCTCGCTTTAAGAATGCAGAGTGAGACCCCTGAATATCCCCCAGCTCCTCCCTTAATGAATGCAGAGTGAGACCCCTGAATATCCCCCTCCCTCCTCCCTTTAAGAATGCAGAGTGAGACCCCTGAATATCCCCCTCCCTCCTCCCTTTAAGAATGCAGAGTGAGACCCCTGAATATCCCCCTCCATCCTCCCTTTAAGAATGCAGAGTGAGACCTCTGAATATTCCCCTTCCTCCTCGGTTTAAGTATGTAGAGTGAGACCCCTGAATATCCCCCTCCATCCTCCCTATAACATTGCAGAGTGAGACCCCTGTATATCCCCCAGCTCCTCCCTTAATGAATGCAGAGTGAGACCCCTGAATATCCCCCTCCCTCCTCTCTTTAAGAATGCAGAGTGAGACCCCTGAATATCCCCCTCCCTCCTCCCTTTAAGAATGCAGAGTGAGACCCCTGAATATTCCCCTTCCTCCTCGGTTTAAGTATGTAGAGTGAGACCCCTGAATATCCCCCAGCTCCTCCTTTTAAGAATGAGAGTGAGGCCCCTGAATATCCCCCTCCCTCCTCCCTTTAACAATGCAGAGTGAGACCCCTGAATATCCCCCTAACCTCCTCCCTTTATGATTGCAGAGTGAGACCCCTGAATATCCCCCTCCATCCTCCCTATAACATTTCAGAGTGAGACCCCTGAATATCCCCCTGCCTCCTCCCTTCAACAATGCAGAGTGAGACCCCTGAATATCCCCCTCCCTCCTCCCTTCCAGAATGCAGAGTGAGACCCCTGAATATCCCCCTCACTCCTCCCTTTAACAATGCAGAGTGAGACCCCTGAATATCCCCCTCCCTCCTCCCTTCCAGAATGCAGAGTGAGAAACCTGAATATCCCCCTCCCTCCTCCCTTTAATAATGCAGAGTGAGACCCCTGAATATCACCCCCCTCCTACCTTTAAGAATGTCGAGTGAGACCCCTGAATATACCCCTCCCTCCTCCCTTTAAGAATGCAGAGTGAGACCCCTGAATATCCCCCTCCCTCCTCCCTTTAAGAATGCAGAGTGAGGCACCTGAATATCCCCCTCCCTCCTCCCTTTAAGAATGCAGAGTGAGACCCCTGAATATCCCCCTCCCTCCTCCGTTCAAGAATGCAGAGGGAGACCCCTGAATATCACCCTCCCTCCTCCCTTTAAGAATGCAGAGTGAGACACCTGAATATCCCCCTCCCTCCTCCCTTTAAGAATGCAGAGTGAGACCCCTGAATATCCCCCAGCTCCTCCCTTGATGCATGCAGAGTGAGACCCCTGAATATACCCCAGCTCCTCCCTTTATGAAAGCAGAGTGAGACCCCTGAATATCCCCCTCCCTCCTCCCTTTCAGAATGCAGAGTGAGACCCCTGAATATCCCACAGCCACTCCCTTTAAGAATGCAGAGTGAGACCCCTGAATATTCCCCTCCCTCCTCGCTTTAAGAATGCAGAGTGAGACCCCTGAATATCCCCCTCCCTCCTCTCTTTAAGAATGCAGAGTGAGACCCCTGAATATCCCCCTCCCTCCTCCCTTTAAGAATGCAGAGTGAGACCCCTGAATATTCCCCTTCCTCCTCGGTTTAAGTATGTAGAGTGAGACCCCTGAATATCCCCCAGCTCCTCCTTTTAAGAATGAGAGTGAGACCCCTGAAAATCCCCCTCCCTCCTCCCTTTAAGAATGCAGAGTGAGACCCCTGAATTTCCCCCTCCCTCCTCCCTTTAAGAATGCAGAGTGAGACCCCTGAATATCCCCCTCCATCCTCCCTTTAAGAATGCAGAGTGAGACCCCTGAATATTCCCCTTCCTCCTCGGTTAAAGTATGTAGAGTGAGACCCCTGAATATCCCCCTCCATCCTCCCTATAACATTGCAGAGTGAGACCCCTGTATATCCCCCTCCCTCCTCCCTTCAACAATGCAGAGTGAGACCCCTGAATATCCCCCTCCCTCTGCCCTTTAAGAATGCAGAGTGAGACCCCTGAATATCCCCCTCCCTCCGCCATTTAAGAATGCAGAGTGAGACCCCTGAATATTCCCCTCCTTCCTCGCTTTAAGAAGACAGATTGAGACCCCTGAATATCCCCCTCCCTCCTCCCTTTAAAAATGCAGGGTGAGACCCCTGAATATCCCCAAGCTCCTCCCTTTAAGAATGCAGAGTGAGACCCCTGAATATCCCCCATCCCTCCTCACTTTAAGAATGCAGAGTGAGACCCCTGATATATCCCCCATCCCTCCTCGCATTAAGAATACAGATTGAGACCCCTGAATATCCCCCATCCCTCCTCGCTTTAAGAATGCAGAGTGAGACCCCTGAATATCCCCCAGCTCCTCCCTTAATGAATGCAGAGTGAGACCCCTGAATATCCCCCTCCCTCCTCCCTTTAAGAATGCAGAGTGAGACCCCTGAATATCCCCCTCCCTCCTCCCTTTAAGAATGCAGAGTGAGACCCCTGAATATCCCCCTCCATCCTCCCTTTAAGAATGCAGAGTGAGACCTCTGAATATTCCCCTTCCTCCTCGGTTTAAGTATGTAGAGTGAGACCCCTGAATATCCCCCTCCATCCTCCCTATAACATTGCAGAGTGAGACCCCTGTATATCCCCCAGCTCCTCCCTTAATGAATGCAGAGTGAGACCCCTGAATATCCCCCTCCCTCCTCTCTTTAAGAATGCAGAGTGAGACCCCTGAATATCCCCCTCCCTCCTCCCTTTAAGAATGCAGAGTGAGACCCCTGAATATTCCCCTTCCTCCTCGGTTTAAGTATGTAGAGTGAGACCCCTGAATATCCCCCAGCTCCTCCTTTTAAGAATGAGAGTGAGGCCCCTGAATATCCCCCTCCCTCCTCCCTTTAACAATGCAGAGTGAGACCCCTGAATATCCCCCTAACCTCCTCCCTTTATGATTGCAGAGTGAGACCCCTGAATATCCCCCTCCATCCTCCCTATAACATTTCAGAGTGAGACCCCTGAATATCCCCCTGCCTCCTCCCTTCAACAATGCAGAGTGAGACCCCTGAATATCCCCCTCCCTCCTCCCTTCCAGAATGCAGAGTGAGACCCCTGAATATCCCCCTCACTCCTCCCTTTAACAATGCAGAGTGAGACCCCTGAATATCCCCCTCCCTCCTCCCTTCCAGAATGCAGAGTGAGAAACCTGAATATCCCCCTCCCTCCTCCCTTTAATAATGCAGAGTGAGACCCCTGAATATCACCCCCCTCCTACCTTTAAGAATGTCGAGTGAGACCCCTGAATATACCCCTCCCTCCTCCCTTTAAGAATGCAGAGTGAGACCCCTGAATATCCCCCTCCCTCCTCCCTTTAGGATTGCAGAGTGAGACACCTGAATATCCCCCTCCCTCCTCCCTTTAACAATGCAGAGTGAGACCCCTGAATATCACCCTGCCTCCTCCCTTTAAGAATGCAGATTGAGACCCCTGAATATCCCCCTCCCTCCTCCCTTTAACAATGCAGAGTGAGACCCCAGAATATCCCCCTGCCTCCTCCCTTTAAGAATGCAGAGTGAGACCCCTGAATATCCCCCTCCCTCCTCCCTTTAAGAATGCAGAGTGAGACCCCTGAATATCCCCCTCCCTCCTCCCTTTAAAAATGCAGAGAGAGCCCCCTGAATATCCCCCTCCCTCCTCCCTTTAAAAATGCAGGGTGAGACCCCTGAATATACCCCTCCCTCCTCCCTTTAACAATGCAGAGTGAGACCCCTGAATATCCCCCTCCCTCCTCCATTTAAAAATGCAGAGAGAGCCCCCTGAATATCCCCCTCCCTCCTCCCTTTAAAAATGCAGGGTGAGACCCCTGAATATCCCCCTCCCTCCTCGCTTTAAGAAGACAGATTGAGACCCCTGAATATCCCCCTCCCTCCTCCCTTTAAAAATGCAGGGTGAGACCCCTGAATATCCCCAAGCTCCTCCCTTTGAGAATGCAGAGTGAGACCCCTGAATATCCCCCATCCCTCCTCCCTTTAAAAATGCAGGGTGAGACCCCTGAATATCCCCAAGCTCCTCCCTTTAAGAATGCAGAGTGAGACCCCTGAATATCCCCCATCCCTCCTCACTTTAAGAATGCAGAGTGAGACCCCTGATATATCCCCCATCCCTCCTCGCATTAAGAATACAGATTGAGACCCCTGAATATCCCCCATCCCTCCTCGCTTTAAGAATGAAGAGTGAGACCCCTGAATATCCCCCCTCCCTCCTCCCTTTAAGAATGGAGAGTGAGACCCCTGAATATCCCCCTCCCTCCTCGCTTTAAGAATGCAGAGTGAGACCCCTGATATATCCCCCATCCCTCCTCCCTTTAATAGTGCAGAGTGAGACCCCTGAATATCCCACTCCCTCCTCCCTTGAAAAATGCAGTGAGACCCCTGAATATCCCCCTCCCTCCTCCCTTTAAGAAGGCAGAGTGAGACCCCTGAATATCCCCCTCCCTCCTCGCATTTAAAATGCAGGGTGAGACCCCTGAATATCCACAAGCTCCTCCCTTTAAGAATGCAGAGTGAGACCCCTGAATGTCCCCCAGCTCCTCCCTTTCAGAATGCAGAGTGAGACCCCTGAATATTCCCCTCCCTCCTCGCTTAAAGAATGCAGAGTGAGACCCCTGAATATCCCCTTCCCTCCTCCCTTTAAGAATGCAGAGTGAGACCCCTGAATCTCCCCCAGCTCCTCCCTTTAAGAATGCAGAGTGAGTCCCCTGAATATAGCCCTCCATCCCCGCTTTAAGAATGCAGAGTGAGACCCCTGAATGTCCCCGTCCAACCTCCCTTTAAGAATGCAGAGTGAGACCCCTGAATAATCACCTCCCTCCTCCCTTTAAAATTGCAGAGTGAGACCCCTGAATATCCCCCTCTCTCCTCCCTTTAAAAATGCAGAGTGAGACCCCTGAATATCCCCCTCCCTCCTCCCTTTAAGTATGTAGAGTGAGACCCCTGAATATCCCCCAGCTCCTCCCTTTAAGAATGCAGAGGGAGACACCTGAAATATCCCCCTCCCTCCTCCCTTTAAAAATGCAGGGTGATACTCCTGAATATCCCCCTCCCTCCTCCCTTTAAAAATGCAGGGTGAGACCCCTGAATATCCCCCTCCCTCCTCCCTTGAAAAATGCAGGGTGAGACCCCTGAATATCCCCCTCCCTCCTCCCTTTAAGAATGCAGAGTGAGACCCCTGAATATTCCCCTCCCTCCTCGCTTTAAGTATGTAGTGTGAGACCCCTGAATATCCCCCAGCTCCTCCCTTTAAGAATGCAGAGTGATACCCCTGAATATCCCCCTCCCTCCTCCCATTATAAATGCAGAGTGAGACCCCTGAATATCCCCCTCCCTCCTCCCTTTAAGAATGCAGAGTGAGACCCCTGAATATCCCCCACCTCCTCCCTTTATGAATGCAGAGTGAGACCCCTGAATATCCCCCAGCTCCTCCCTTTATGAATGCAGAGTGAGACCCCTGAATATCCCCCAGCTCCTCCCTTTATGAATGCAGAGTGAGACCCCTGAATATCCCCCTGCCTCCTCCCTTTAAAAATGCAGAGTGAGACCCCTGAATATCCCCCTCCCTCCTCCCTTTACAAATGCAGAGTGAGACCCCTGAATATCCCCCTCCCTCCTCCCTTTAAGAATGCAGAGTGAGACCCCTGAATATCCCCCTCCCTCCTCCCTTTACAAATGCAGAGTGAGACCCCTGAATATCCCCCTCCCTCCTCCCTTTACAAATGCAGAGTGAGACCCCTGAATATCCCCCTCCCTCCTCCCTTTAAGAATGCAGAGTGAGACCCCTGAATATCCCCCTCCCTCCTCCCTTCAAGAATGCAGAGTGAGATCCCTGAATATCCCCCTCCCTCCTCCCTTCCAGAATGCAGAGTGAGACCCCTGAATATCCCCCTCCCTCCTACCTTTAACAATGCAGAGTGAGACACCTGAATATCCCCCTCCCTCTTCCCTTCCAGAATGCAGAGTGAGACCCCTGAATATCCCCTCCCTCCTCCCATTAATAAAGAAGACTGAGACCCCTGAATATCCCCCTCCCTCCTCCCTTTAAGAATGCAGAGTGAGACCCCTGAATATTCGCATCCCTCCTCCCTTTAAGAAGGTAGAGTGAGAACCCTGAATATCCCCCTCCCTCCTCCCTTTAAGAATGTAGAGTGAGAACCCTGAATATCCCCCTCCCTCCTCCCTTTAAGAATGCAGAGTGAGACCCCTGAATATTCCCTTCCGTCCTCACTTTAAGAATGCAGAGTGAGACCCCTGAATATCCCCCTCCCTCCTCCCTTTAAAAATGCAGAGAGAGCCCCCTGAATATCCCCCTCCCTCCTCCCATTAATAAAGAAGAGTGAGACCCCTGAATATCCCCCTCCCTCCTCCCTTTAAGAATGCAGAGTGAGACCCCTGAATATACCCCAGCTACTCCTTTTAAGAATGAGAGTGAGACCCCTGAATATCCCCCTGCCTCCTCCCTTCAACAATGCAGAATGAGACCCCTGAATATCCCCCTCCCTCTCCCTTTAACAATGCAGAGTGAGACCCCTGAATGTCCCCCTCCCTCCTCCCTTCCAGAATGCAGAGTGAGACCCCTGAATATCCCCCTCCCTCCTCCCTTTAATAATGCAGATTGAGACCCCTGAATATCCCCCTCCCTCCTCCCTTTAAGAATGCACAGTGTGACCCCTGAATATCCCCCTGCTCCTCCCTTTAAGAATGCAGAGTGAGACCCCTGAATATCCCCCTCCCTCCTCCCTTTAAGAATGCCGAGTGAGACCCCTGAATATCCCCCTCCCTCCTCCCTTTAGGATTGCAGAGTGAGACACCTGAATATCCCCCTCCCTCCTCCCTTTAACAATGCAGAGTGAGACCCCTGAATATCCCCCTCCCTCCTCCCTTTAACAATGCAGAGTGAGACCCCTGAAAATCCCCCTCCCTCCTCCCTTTAACAATGCAGAGTGAGACCCCTGAATATCCCCCTGCCTCCTCCCATTAAGAATGCAGAGTGAGACCCCTGAATATCCCCCAGCTCCTCCCTTTATGAATGCAGAGTGAGACCCCTGAATATCCCCCTCCCTCCTCCCTTCATGAATGCAGAGTGAGACCCCTGAATATCCCCCTCCCACCTCCCTTTATGAATGCAGAGTGAGACCCCTGAATATCCCCCAGCTCCTCCCTTTATGAATGCAGAGTGAGACCCCTGAATATCCCCCTGCCTCCTCCCTTTAAAAATGCAGGGTGAGACCCCTGAATATCCCCCTGCCTCCTCCCTTTAAAAATGCAGAGTGAGACCCCAGAATATTCCCCTCCCTCCTCGCTTTAAGAATGCAGAGTGAGACCCCTGAATATCCCTCTCCTTCCTCCCTTTAAGAATGCAGAGTGAGACCCCTGAATAACCCCATCCCTCCTCCCTTTATAAATGCAGAGTGAGACCCCTGAATATTCCCCTCCCTCCTCGCTTTAAGAATGAGAGTGAGACCCCTGAATATCCCCGTGCCTCCTCCCTTTAAAAGTGCAGGGTGAGACCCCTGAATATCCCCCTCCCTCCTCCCTTTAAGAATGCAGAGTGAGACCCCTGAATATCCCCAGCTCCTCCCTTTAAGAATGCAGACTGAGACCCCTGAATATTCCCCACCCTCCTCGCTTTAAGAATGCAGAGTGAGACCCCTGAATATCCCCCTCCCTCCTCCCTTTAAGATTGCAGAGTGAGACCCCTGAATATCCCCCTCCCTCCTCCCTTTATAATTGCAGAGTGGGACCCCTGAATATCCCCCTCCCTCCTCGCTTTAAGCATGAAGAGTGAGACCCCTGAATATCCCCCTGCCTCCTCCCTTCAACAATGCAGAGTGAGACCCCTGAATATCTCCCTCCCTCCTCCCTTCCAGAATGCAGAGTGAGACCCCTGAATATCCCCCTCCTTCCTCCCTTTCACAATGCAGAGTGAGACCCCTGAATATCCCCCTCCCTCCTCCCTTCCAGAATGCAGAGTGAGACCCCTGAAAATCCCCCTCCCTCCTCCCTTTAATAATGCAGAGTGAGACCGCTGAATATCCGCCTCCCTCCTCCCTTTAAGAATGCAGAGTGAGACCCCTGAATATCCCCCAACTCCTCCCTTTATGAATGCAGAGTGAGACCCCTGAATATCCCCCTCCCTCCTCCCTTTAAGAATGTAGAGTGAGACCCCTGAATATCCCCCTCCCTCCTCCCTTTAAGAATGCAGAGTGAGACCCCTGAATATCCCCCTCCCTCCTCCCTTTAGGATTGCAGAGTGAGACCCCTGAATATCCCCCTCCCTCCTCCCTTTAACAATGCAGAGTGAGACCCCTGAATATCCCCCTCCCTCCACCCTTTAAAAATGCAGGGTGAGACCCCTGAATATCCCCCTCCCTCTGCTTTTAAGAATGCAGAGTGTGACCCCTGAATCTACCCCAGCTCCTCCCTTTAAGAATGCAGAGTGAGACCACTGAATATTCCCCATCCCTCCTCGCTTTAAGAAGACAGATTGAGACCCCTGAATATCCCCCTCCCTCCTCCCTTTAAGAATGCAGAGTGAGACCCCTGCAATTCCCCCCTTCTCCCTTTAAGAATGCAGAGTGAGACCACTGAATATCCCCCTCCCTCCTCCCTTTAAAAATGCAGAGTAAGACCCCTGAATATTCCCCTCCCTCCTCCCTTCATGAATGCAGAGTGAGACCTCTGAATATACCCCTCCCACCTCCCTTTAAGAATGCAGAGTGAGACCCCTCAATATCCCCCTGCCTCCTCCCTTTAAGAATGCAGAGTGAGACCCCTGAATATCCCATTCCCTCCTCCCTTTAACAATGCAGAGTGAGACCCCTGAATATCCCCCTCCCTCTTCCCTTTAAAAATGCAGGGTGAGACCCCTGAATATCCCCCTCCCTCCGCCATTTAAGAATGCAGAGTGAGACCCCTGAATCTACCCCAGCTCCTCCCTTTAAGAATGCAGAGTGAGACCACTGAATATTCCCCTCCCTCCTCGCTTTCGGAATGCAGAGTGAGACCCCTGAATATCCCCCATCCCTCCTCGCTTTAAGAAGACAGATTGAGACCCCTGAATATCCCCCTCCCTCCTCCCTTTAAGAATGCAGAGTGAGACCCCTTAATATACCCCTCCCTCCTCCCTTTTAGAATGCAGAGTGAGACCCCTGAATATTCCCCTCCCTCCTCGCTTTAAGAATGCAGAGTGAGACCACTGAATATCCCCCTCCCTCCTCCCTTTAAAAATGCAGAGTGAGACCCCTGAATATTCCCCTCACTCCTCGCTTTAAGAATGCAGAGTGAGACCCCTGAATATCCCCATCCCTCCTCCCTTTAAAAATGCAGGGTGAGAGCCCTGAATATCCCCCTCCCTCCTCCCTTTAAGAATGCAGAGTGAGACCCCTGAATCTCCCCCAGCTCCTCCCTTTAAGAATGCAGAGTGAGACCCCTCAATATTCCCCTCCCTCCTCGCTTTAAGAATGCAGAGTGAGACCCCTGAATATCCCCCTCCCTCCTCCCTTTAAAAATGCAGGGTGAGACCCCTGAATATCCCCAAGCTCCTCCCTTTAAGAATGCAGGGTGAGACCCCTGAATATCCCCCATCCCTCCTCGCTTTAAGGATGCAGAGTGAGACCCCTGAATATCCCCCCTCCCTCCTCCCTTTAAGAATGCAGAGTGAGACCCCTGAATACCCCCCTCCCTCCTCGCTTTAAGAATGCAGAGTGAGACCCCTGATATATCCCCCATCCCTCCTCCCTTTAACAGTGCAGAGTGAGACCCCTGAATATCCCCCTCCCTCCTCCCTTTAAAAATGCAGAGTGAGACCCCTGAATATCCCCCTCCCTCCTCCCTTTAAGAAGGCAGAGTGAAACCCCTGAATATCCCCCTCCCTCCTCGCATTTAAAATGCAGGGTGAGAACCCTGAATATTCCCACTCCCTCCTCCCTTTAAGAATGTAGAGTGAGACCCCTGAATATCCCCCTCCCTCCTCCTTTAAAAATGCAGAGTGAGACCCCTGAATATCCCCCTCCCTCCTCCCTTTAAGAAGGCAGAGTGAAACCCCTGAAATATCCCCCTCAATCCTCGCTTCTAAAATGCAGGGTGAGACCCCTGAATATCTCCCCTCCCTCCTCCCTTTAAGAATGCAGATTGAGACCCCTCAAATATCCACCATCCCACCTCCCTTTAAGAATGCAGAGTGAGACCCCTGAATATTCCCACTCCCTCCTCGCATTAAGAATGCAGAGTGAGAGCCCTGTAATATCCCCCTTCCACCTCCCTTTAAGAAAGCAGAGTGAGACCCCTGAATATCCCAAAGCTCCTCCCTTTAAGAATCCAGAGTAAGACCCCTGAATGTCCCCCAGCTCCTCCCTTTCAGAATGCAGAGTGAGACCCCTGAATATTCCCCTCCCTACTCGCTTTAAGAATGCAGAGTGAGACCCCTGAATGTCCCCCAGCTCCTCCCTTTCAGAATGCAGAGTGAGACCACTGAATATTCCCCTCTCTCCTCGCTTTAAGAATGCAGAGTGAGACCCCTGAATCTCCCCCAGCTCCTCCCTTTAAGAATGCAGAATGATACCCCTGAATATCCCCCTCCCTCCTCCCTTTATAAATGCAGAGTGAGACCCCTGAATATCCCCCTCGCTCCTCGCTTTAAGTACATAGAGTGAGACCCCTGAATATCCCCCAGCTCCTCTATTTAATAATGAGTGAGACCCCTGAATATCCCCCTCCCTCCTCCCTTTAAGAATGCAGAGTGAGACCCCTGAATATCCCCCTCCCTCCTCCCTTTGTAAATGCAGAGTGAGACCCCAGAATATCCCCCTCCCTCCTCGCTTTCAGTTTGTAGAGTGAGACCCCTGAATATCCCCCAGCTCCTACTTTTAAGAATGAGAGTGAGACCCCTGAATATCCCCCTCCCTCCTCCCTTCCATAATGCAGAGTGAGACCCCTGAATATCGCCCTGCCTCCTCCCTTTAAGAATGCAGAGTGAGACCCCTGAATATCCCATTCCCTCCTACCTTTAACAATGCAGAGTGAGACCCTTGAATATCACCCTCCCTCCTCCCATTAAAAATGCAGAGTGAGCCCCCTGAATATCCCCCTCCCTCTTCCCTTTAAAAATGCAGGGTGAGACCCCTGAATATACCCCTCCCTCCGCCCTTTAAGAATGCAGAGTGAGACCCCTGAATCCACCCCAGCTCCTGCCTTTAAGAATGCAGAGTGAGACCACTGAATATTCCCCTCCCTCCTCGCTTTCGGAATGCAGAGTGAGACCCCTGAATATCCCCCATCCCTCCTCGCTTTAAGAAGACAGATTGAGACCCCTGAATATCCCCCTCCCTCCTCCCTTTATGAATGCAGAGTGAGACCCCTGTAATTCCCCCCTTCTCCCTTTATGAATGCAGAGTGAGACCCCTGTAATTCCCCCCTCCTCCCTTTTAGAATGCAGAGTGAGACCCCTGAATATTCCCACTCCCTCCTTCCTTTAAGAATGTAGAGTGAGACCCCTGAATATCCCCCCCCCCTCCTCCTTTAAAAATGCAGAGTGAGACCCCTGAATATCCCCCTCCCTCCTCCCTTTAAGAAGGCAGAGTGAAACCCCTGAATATCCCCCTCCCTCCTCGCATTTAAAATGCAGGGTGAGACCCCTGAATATTCCCACTCCCTCCTCCCTTTAAGAATGCAGAGTGAGAGCCCTGAAAAATCCCCCTCCCTCCTCCCTTTAAGAATGCAGAGTGAGAGCCCTGAAATATCCCCCTCAATCCTCGCTTCTAAAATGCAGGGTGAGACCGCTGAATATCTCCCCTCCCTCCTCCCTTTAAGAATGCAGATTGAGACCCCTCAAATATCCACCATCCCACCTCCCTTTAAGAATGCAGAGTGAGACCCCTGAATATTCCCACTCCCTCCTCGCATTAAGAATGCAGAGTGAGAGCCCTGAAATATCCCCCTTCCTCCTCCCTTTAAGAAAGCAGAGTGAGACCCCTGAATATCCCAAAGCTCCTCCCTTTAAGAATCCAGAGTAAGACCCCTGAATGTCCCCCAGCTCCTCCCTTTCAGAATGCAGAGTGAGACCCCTGAATATTCCCCTCCCTACTCGCTTTAAGAATGCAGAGTGAGACTCCTGAATGTCCCCCAGCTCCTCCCTTTCAGAATGCAGAGTGAGACCCCTGAATATTCCCCTCTCTCCTCGCTTTAAGAATGCAGAGTGAGACCCCTGAATCTCCCCCAGCTCCTCCCTTTAAGAATGCAGAATGATACCCCTGAATATCCCCCTCCCTCCTCCCTTTATAAATGCAGAGTGAGACCCCTGAATATCCCCCTCGCTCCTCGCTTTAAGTACATAGAGTGAGACCCCTGAATATCCCCCAGCTCCTCTATTTAATAATGAGTGAGACCCCTGAATATCCCCCTCCCTCCTCCCTTTGTAAATGCAGAGTGAGACCCCAGAATATCCCCCTCCCTCCTCGCTTTCAGTTTGTAGAGTGAGACCCCTGAATATCCCCCAGCTCCTACTTTTAAGAATGAGAGTGAGACCCCTGAATATCCCCCTCCCTCCTCCCTTCCATAATGCAGAGTGAGACCCCTGAATATCGCCCTGCCTCCTCCCTTTAAGAATGCAGAGTGAGACCCCTGAATATCCCATTCCCTCCTCCCTTTAACAATGCAGAGTGAGACCCTTGAATATCACCCTCCCTCCTCCCATTAAAAATGCAGAGTGAGCCCCCTGAATATCCCCCTCCCTCTTCCCTTTAAAAATGCAGGGTGAGACCCCTGAATATACCCCTCCCTGCGCCCTTTAAGAATGCAGAGTGAGACCCCTGAATCCACCCCAGCTCCTCCCTTTAAGAATGCAGAGTGAGACCACTGAATATTCCCCTCCCTCCTCGCTTTCGGAATGCAGAGTGAGACCCCTGAATATCCCCCATCCCTCCTCGCTTTAAGAAGACAGATTGAGACCCCTGAATATCCCCCTCCCTCCTCCCTTTATGAATGCAGAGTGAGACCCCTGTAATTCCCCCCTTCTCCCTTTATGAATGCAGAGTGAGACCCCTGTAATTCCCCCCTCCTCCCTTTTAGAATGCAGAGTGAGACCCCTGAATATTCCCCTCCCTCCTCGCTTTCGGAATGCAGAGTGAGACCCCTGAATATCCCCCATCCCTCCTCGCTTTAAGAAGACAGATTGAGACCCCTGAATATCCCCCTCCCTCCTCCCTTTATGAATGCAGAGTGAGACCCCTGTAATTCCCCCCTTCTCCCTTTAAGAATGCAGAGTGAGACCCCTGAATATCCCCCTCCCTCCTCCCTTTTAGAATGCAGAGTGAGACCCCTGAATATTCCCCTCCCTCCTCGCTTTAAGAATGCAGAGTGAGACCACTGAATATCCCCCTCCCTCCTCCCTTTAAAAATGCAGAGTGAGACCCCTGAATATTCCCCTCACTCCTCGCTTTAAGAATGCAGAGTGAGACCCCTGAATATCCCCATCCCTCCTCCCTTTAAAAATGCAGGGTGAGAGCCCTGAATATCCCCCTCCCTCCTCCCTTTAAGAATGCAAAGTGAGACCCCTGTATCTCCCCCAGGTCCTCCCTTTAAGAATGCAGAGTGAGACCCCTTAATATTCCCCTCCCTCCTCGCTTTAAGAATGCAGAGTGAGACCCCTGAATATCCCCCTCCCTCCTCCCTTTAAAAATGCAGGGTGAGACCCCTGAATATCCCCAAGCTCCTCCCTTTAAGAATGCAGGGTGAGACCCCTGAATATCCCCCATCCTTCCTCGCTTTAAGAATGCAGAGTGAGACCCCTGAATATCCCCCCTCCCTCCTCCCTTTAAGAATGCAGAGAGAGACCCCTGAATACCCCCTCCCTCCTCGCTTTAAGAATGCAGAGTGAGACCCCTGATATATCCCCCATCCCTCCTCCCTTTAACAGTGCAGAGTGAGACCCCTGAATATCCCCCTCCCTCCTCGCTTTAAGAATGCAGAGTGAGACCACTGAATATCCCCCTCCCTCCTCCCTTTAAGAAGGCAGATTGAAACCCCTGAATATCCCCCTCCCTCCTCGCATTTAAAATGCAGGGTGAGACCCCTGAATATTCCCACTCCCTCCTCCCTTTAATAATGTAGAGTGAGACCCCTGAATATCCCCCTCCCTCCTCCCTTTAAAAATGCAGAGTGAGACCCCTGAATATCCCCCTCCCTCCTCCCTTTAAGAAGGCAGAGTGAAACCCCTGAATATGCCCCTCCCTCCTCGCATTTAAAATGCAGGGTGAGACCCCTGAATATTCCCACTCCCTCCTCCCTTTAAGAATGCAGGGTGAGACCCCTGAATATCCCCCATCCTTCCTCGCTTTAAGAATGCATAGTGAGACCCCTGAATATCGCCCTCTCTCTTCGCTTTTAAAATGCAGGGTGAGACTCCTGAATATTCCCCCTCCGTCCTCCCTTTAAGAATGCAGGGTGAGACCCCTGAATATCCCCCATCCTTCCTCGCTTTAAGAATGCAGAGTGAGACCCCTGAATATCTCCCCTCCCTCCTCCCTTTAAGAATGCAGAGTGAGACCCCTGAATATTCCCACTCTCTCCTCGCATTAAGAATGCAGAGTGAGACCCCTGAAATATCCCCCTTCCTCCTCCCTTTAAGAAAGCAGAGTGAGACCCCTGAATATCCCCCAGCTCCTCCCTTTAAGAATCCAGAGTAAGACCCCTGAATGTCCCCCAGCTCCTCCCTTTCAGAATGCAGAGTAAGACCCCTGAATGTCCCGCAGCTCCTCCCTTTCAGAATGCAGAGTGAGACCCCTGAATATTCCCCTCCCTCCTCGCTTTAGGAATGCAGAGTGAGACCCCTGAATCTCCCCCAGCTCCTCCCTTTAAGAATGCAGAGTGATAACCCTGAATATACCCCTCCCTCCCCGCTTTCAGAATGCAGAGTGAGACCCCTGAATCTCCCCCAGCTCCTCCCTTTAAGAATGCAGAGTGAGACCCCTTAATATACCCCTCCCTCCCCGCTTTAAGAATGCAGAGTGAGACCCCTGAATGTCCCCCTCCAACCTCCCTTTAAGAATGCAGAGTGAGACCCCTGAATATTCCTCTCCCTCCTCGCTTTAAGTATGTAGAGTGAGACCCCTGAATATCCCCCAGCTCCTCCCTTTAAGAATGCAGAGGGAGACACCTGAAATATCCCCCTCCCTCCTCCCTTTAAAAATGCAGGGTGATACCCCTGAATATCCCCCTCCCTCCTCCCTTTAAGAGTGCAGAGTGAGACCCCTGAATATTCCCCTCCCTCCTCGCTTTAAGTATGTACAGTGAGACCCCAGAATATCCACCAGCACCTCCCTTTAAGAATGCAGAGTGAGAACCCTGAATATCCCCCTCCCTCCTCCCTTTAAGAATGCAGAGTGAGACCCCTGAATATCCCCCAGCTCCTCCCTTTAACAGTGCAGAGTGAGACCCCTGAATATCGCCCTCCCTCCTCCCTTTATGATTGCAGAGTGAGACACCTGAATATCCCCCTCCCTCCTCCCTTTAAGAATGCAGAGTGAGACCCCTGAATATCCCCCAGCTCCTCCCTTTATGAATGCAGAGTGAGATCACTGAATATCCCCCTCCCTCCTCCCTTTATGAATGCAGAGTGAGACCCCTGAATATCCCCCTCCCTCCTCCCTTTATGAATGCAGAGTGAGACCACTGAATATCCCCCAGCTCCTCCCTTTATGAATGCAGAGTGAGATCACTGAATATCCCCCTCCCTCCTCCCTTTATGAATGCAGAGTGAGACCCCTGAATATCCCCCTCCCTCCTCCCTTTATGAATGCAGAGTGAGACCCCTGATTATCCCCCTCCACCTCCCTTGAAGAATGCAGAGTGAGACACCTGAATATCCCCCTCCCTCCTCGCTTTATGAATGCAGAGTGAGACCCCTGAATATCCCCCAGCTCCTCACTTTATGAATGCAGAGTGAGACCCCTGAATATCCCCCAGCTCCTCCCTTTATGAATGCAGAGTGAGACCCCTGAATATCCCGCTCCCTCCTCCCTTTAAGAATGCAGAGTGAGACCCCTGAATATTCGCCTCCCTCCTCCCTTTAAGAATGCAGAGTGAGACCCCTGAATATTCCCCTCCCTCCTCGCGTTAAGCATGTAGAGTGAGCCCCCTGAATATCCCCCAGCTCCTCCTTTTAAGAATGAGAGTGAGACCCCTGAATATCCCCCTCCCTCCTCCCTTTATGAATGCAGAGTGAGACCCCTGAATATCCCCCTCCCTCCACCCTTTATGAATGCAGAGTGAGACCCCTGAATAACGACCTCCCTCCTCCCTTTAACAATGCAGAGTGAGACCCCTGAATATCCCCCTGCCTCCTCCCTTCAACAATGCAGAGTGAGACCCCTGTATATCCCCCTGCCTCCTCCCTTTAACAATGCAGAGTGAGACCCCTGAATATCCCCCTCCCTCCTCTATTCCAGAATGCAGAGTGAGACAACCTGAATATCCCCCTCCCTCCTCCCTTTAACAATGCAGAGTGAGACCCCTGAATATCCCCCTCCTCCCTTCGAGAATGCAGAGTTAGACCCCTGAATATCCCCCTCTATCCTCCCTTTAATAATGCAGAGTGAGACCCCTGAATATCCCCCTCCCTCCTCCCTTTAAGAATGCAGAGTGAGACCCCTGAATATCCCCAGCTCCTCCCTTTATGAATGCAGAGTGAGACCCCTGAATATCCCCCTCCCTCCTCCCTTTAAAAATGCAGGGTGAGACCCCTGGATATCCCCAAGCTCCTCCCTTTAAGAATGCAGGGTGAGACCCCTGAATATCCCCCTCCCTCCTCCCTTTAAGAATGCAGAGTGAGACCCCTGAATATCCCCCTCCCTCATCCCTTTAAGATTGCAGTGTGAGACACCTGAATATCCCCCTCCCTCCTCCCTTTAAGAATGCAGAGTGAGACCCCTGAATATCCCCCTCCCTCCTCCCTTTAAAAATGCAGAGTGAGACCCCTGAATATCCCCCTCCCTCCTCCCTTTAAAAATGCAGAGTGAGACCCCTGAATATCCCCCTCCCTCCTCCCTTTAAGAATGCAGAGTGAGACCCCTGAATATCCCGCTCCCTCCTCCCTTTAAGAATGCAGGGTGAGACCCCTGAATATCCGCCTCCCTCCTCCCTTTAAGAATGCAGGGTGAGACCCCTGAATATCCCCCTCCCTCCTCCCTTTAAGAATGCAGAGTGAGACCCCTGAATATCCCCCGTCCCTCCTCCCTTTAAGAATGCAGAGTGAGACCCCTCAAATATCCCCCATCCCTCCTCGCTTTTAAAATGCAGGGTGAGATCCCTCAAATATCCCCCTCCCTCCGCCCTTTAAGAATGCAGGGTGAGACCCCTGAATATCCCCCTCCCTCCTCCCTTTAAGAATGCAGAGTGAGACCCCTGAATATCCCCCTCCCTCCTCCCTTTAAGAATGCAGGGTGAGACCCCTGAATATCCCCCTCCCTCCTCCCTTTAAGAATGCAGGGTGAGACCCCTGAATATCCCCCTCCCTCCTCGCTTTAAGAGTGCAGAGTGAGACCCCTGAATATCCCCCTCCCTCCTCCCTTTCAGAATGCAGAGTGAGACACCTCAAAAATCCCCCATCCCTCCTCGCTTTTAAAATGCAGGGTGAGACCCCTGAATATTCCCCCTCCCTCCTCCCTTTAAGAATGCAGAGTGAGAGCCCTGAATATCCCCCCTCCCTCCTCCCTTTAAGAATGCAGAGTGAGACACCTCAAATAGCCCCCTCCCTCCTCCCTTTAAGAATGCAGAGTGAGAGCCCTGAATATTCCCCCTCCCTCCTCCCTTTAAGAATGCAGAGTGAGAGCCCTGAATATCCCCCCTCCTTCCTCCCTTTAACAATGCAGAGTGAGACCCCTGAATATCCCCCTCCCTCCTCTATTCCTGAATGCAGAGTGAGACCCCTGAATATCCCCCTGCCTCCTCCCTTCAACAATGCAGAGTGAGACCCCTGAATATCCCCCTCCCTCCTCTATTCCAGAATGCAGAGTGAGACCCCTGAATATCCCCCTCCCTCCTCCCTTTAACAATGCAGAGTGAGACCCCTGAATATCCCCCTCCCTCCTCTATTCCAGAATGCAGAGTGAGACCCCTGAATATCCCCCTCTATCCTCCCTTTAATAATGCAGAGTGAGACCACTGAATATCCCCCTCCCTCCTCCCTTTAAAAATGCAGAGTGAGACACCTGAATATCCCCCTCCGTCCTCCCTTTAAGAATGCAGAGTGAGATCCCTGAATATCCCCCCCCCCTCCTCCCTTTAAGAATGCAGAGTGAGACCCCTTAATATTCCCCTCCCTCCTCGCTTTAAGAATGCAGAGTGAGACCCCTGAATCTCCCCCAGCTCCTCCCTTGATGAATGCAGAGTGAGACCCCTGAATATCCCCCTCCCTCCTCCCTTTAAAAATGCAGGGTGAGACCCCTGAATATCCCCCTCCCTCCTCCCTTTAAGAATGCAGAGTGAGACCCCTGAATATCCCCCCCCCCCCCCTCCTCCCTTTAAGAATGCAGAGTGGGATCCCTGAATCTCCCCCAGCTCCTCCCTTTAAGAATGCAGAGTGAGACCCCTGAATATTCCGCTCCCTCCTTGCTTTAAGAATGCAGAGTGAGACCCCTGAATATCCCCCTCCCTCCTCCCTTTAAAAATGCAGGGTGAGATCCCTGAATATCCCCAAGCTCCTCCCTTTAAGAATGCAGAGTGAGACCCCTGAATCTCCCCCAGCTCCTCCCTTTAAGAATGCAGAGTTAGACCCCTGAATATCCCCCTCCCTCCTCGCTTTAAAAATGCAGGGTGAGACCCCTGAATATCCCCCTCCCTCCTCCCTTTAAGAATGCAGAGTGAGACCCCTGAATATCCCACTCCCTCCTCGCTTTAAAAATGCAGGGTGAGACCCCTGAATATCCCCCTCCCTCCTCGCTTTAAGAATGCAGAGTGAGACCCCTGATATATCCCCCATCCCTCCTCGCATTAAGAATGCAGAGTGAGACCCCTGAATATCCCCCTCCCTCCTCCCTTTAATAATGTAGAGTGAGAAGCCTGAATATCCCCCTCCCTCCTCCCTTTAAGAATGCAGAGTGAGACCCCTGAATATCCCCCAGCTCCTCCCTTTAAGAATGCAGAGTGAGACACCTGAATATCCCCCTCCCTCCTCCCTTTCAGAATGTAGAGTGAGACCGCTGAATATCCCCCTCCCTCCTCCCTTTAAGAATGCAGAGTGAGACACCTGAATATCCCCCTCCCTCCTCCCTTTCAGAATGTAGAGTGAGACCGCTGAATATCCCCCTCCCTCCTCCCTTTAGGAATGCAGAGTGAGACCCCTGAATCTCCCCCAGCTCCTCCCTTTCAGAATGCAGAGTGAGACCCCTGAATATTCCCCTCCCTCCTCGCTTTAAGAATGCAGAGTGAGACCCCTGAATATCCCCCATCCCTCCTCGCATAAAGAATACAGATTGAGACCCCTGAATATCCCCCTCCCTCTCCCCTTTAAGAATGCAGAGTGAGACCCCTGAATATCCCCCTCCCTCCTCCCTTTAACAATGCAGAGTGAGACCCCTGAATATCCCCCTCCCTCTCCCCTTTAAGAATGCAGAGTGAGACCCCTGAAGATCCCCCTCCCTCCTCCCTTCAAGAATGCAGAGTGAGACCCCTGAAAATCCCCCTGCCTCCACCCTTTAACAATGCAGAGTGAGACCCCTGAAGATCCCCCTCCCTCCTCCCTTCAAGAATGCAGAGTGAGACCCCTGAATATCCCCCTCCCTCCTCCCTTCCAGAATGCAGAGTGAGACCCCTGAATATCCCCCCCCTCCTCCCTTTAAGAATGCTGAGTGAGACCCCTGAATATCCCCCCCTCCTCCCTTTAAGAATGCAGAGTGAGACCCCTGAATATCCCCCAGCTCCTCCCTTTATGAATGCAGAGTGAGACCCCTGAATATCCCCCTCCCTCCTCCCTTTAATAATGCAGAGTGAGACCCCTGAATATCCCCCTCCCTCCTCCCTTTAAGAATGCAGAGTGAGACCCCTGAATATCCCCCCCCCCTCCTCCCTTTAAGAATGCAGAGTGAGACCCCTGAATATCCCCCAGCTCCTCCCTTTATGAATGCAGAGTGAGACCCCTGAAGATGCACCTCCCTCCTCCCTTTAAGAATGTAGAGTGAGACCCCTGAATATCCCCCAACTCCTCCCTTTATGAATGAAGAGTGGGACCCCTGAATATCCCACTCCCTCCTCCCTTTAATAATGCAGAGTGAGACCCCTGATTATCACCCTCCCTCCTCCCTTTAAGAATGTAGAGTGGGACCCCTGAATATCCACCTCCCTCCTCCCTTTAAGAATGCAGAGTGAGACGCCTGAATATCCCCCTCCCTCCTCCCTTTAATAATGCAGAGTGAGACTCCTGAATATCCACCTCCCACCTCCCTTTGAGAATGCAGAGTGAGACCCCTGAATATCCCCCCCTCCTCCCTTTAAGAATGCAGAGTGAGACCCCTGAATATCCCCCAGCTCCTCCCTTTATGAATGCAGAGTGAGACCCCTGAATATCCCCCTCCCTCCTCCCTTTAAGAATGCAGAGTGAGACCCCTGAATATCCCCCTCCCTCCTCGCTTTAAGAATGCAGAGTGAGACTCCTGAATATCCCCCTCCCTCCTCCCTTCAAAAATGCAGTGAGACCCCTGAATATCCCCCTCCCTCCTCGCTTTATGAATGCAGAGTGAGACACCTGAATATCCCCCTCCCTCCTCCCTTTAAGAATGCAGAGTGAGACCCCTGAATATCCCCCTCCCTCCTCGCTTTAAGAATGCAGAGTGAGACTCCTGAATATCCCCCTCCCTCCTCCCTTCAAAAATGCAGTGAGACCCCTGAATATCCCCCTCCCTCCTCCCTTTAAGAATGCAGAGTTTGACCCCTGAATATCCTCCCTACCTCCTCCCTTTAAGAATGCAGAGTGAGACCCCTGAATATCCCCCTCCCTCCTCCCTTTAAGAATGCAGAGTGAGACCCCTGAATATCCCCCTCCCTCCTCCCTTTAAGAATGCAGAGTGAGACCCCTGAATATCCCCCTCCCTCCTCCCTTTAAGAATGTAGAGTGAGACCCCTGAATATCCACCTCCCTCCTCCCTTTAAGAATGTAGAGTAAAACCTCTGAATATCCCCCTCCCTCCGCCCTTTAAGAATGCAGGGTGAGACCCCTGAATATCCCCCTCCCTCCTCGCTTTAAGAATGCAGAGTGAGACCCCTGAATATCCCCCTCCCTCCTCCCTTTAAGAATGCAGGGTGAGACCCCTGAATATCCCCCTCCCTCCTCCCTTTAAGAATGCAGGGTGAGACCCCTGAATATCCCCCTCCCTCCTCGCTTTAAGAATGCAGAGTGAGACCCTGAATATCCCCCTCCCTCCTCCCTTTCAGAATGCAGAGTGAGACACCTCAAAAATCCCCCATCCCTCCTCGCTTTTAAAATGCAGGGTGAGACCCCTGAATATTCCCCCTCCCTCCTCCCTTTAAGAATGCAGAGTGAGAGCCCTGAATATCCCCCCTCCCTCCTCCCTTTAAGAATGCAGAGTGAGACACCTCAAATATCCCCCTCCCTCCTCCCTTTAAGAATGCAGAGTGAGAGCCCTGAATATTCCCCCTCCCTCCTCCCTTTAAGAATGCAGAGTGAGAGCCCTGAATATCCCCCCTCCTTCCTCCCTTTAACAATGCAGAGTGAGACCCCTGAATATCCCCCTCCCTCCTCTATTCCTGAATGCAGAGTGAGACCCCTGAATATCCCCCTGCCTCCTCCCTTCAACAATGCAGAGTGAGACCCCTGAATATCCCCCTCCCTCCTCTATTCCAGAATGCAGAGTGAGACCCCTGAATATCCCCCTCCCTCCTCCCTTTAACAATGCAGAGTGAGACCCCTGAATATCCCCCTCCCTCCTCTATTCCAGAATGCAGAGTGAGACCCCTGAATATCCCCCTCTATCCTCCCTTTAATAATGCAGAGTGAGACCACTGAATATCCCCCTCCCTCCTCCCTTTAAAAATGCAGAGTGAGACACCTGAATATCCCCCTCCGTCCTCCCTTTAAGAATGCAGAGTGAGATCCCTGAATATCCCCAAGCTCCTCCCTTTAAAAATGCAGAGTGAGACCCCTTAATATTCCCCTCCCTCCTCGCTTTAAGAATGCAGAGTGAGACCCCTGAATCTCCCCCAGCTCCTCCCTTGATGAATGCAGAGTGAGACCCCTGAATATCCCCCTCCCTCCTCCCTTTAAAAATGCAGGGTGAGACCCCTGAATATCCCCCTCCCTCCTCCCTTTAAGAATGCAGAGTGGGATCCCTGAATCTCCCCCAGCTCCTCCCTTTAAGAATGCAGAGTGAGACCCCTGAATATTCCGCTCCCTCCTTGCTTTAAGAATGCAGAGTGAGACCCCTGAATATCCCCCTCCCTCCTCCCTTTAAAAATGCAGGGTGAGATCCCTGAATATCCCCAAGCTCCTCCCTTTAAGAATGCAGAGTGAGACCCCTGAATCTCCCCCAGCTCCTCCCTTTAAGAATGCAGAGTTAGACCCCTGAATATCCCCCTCCCTCCTCGCTTTAAGAATGCAGAGTGAGACCCCTGAATATCCCCCTCCCTCCTCGCTTTAAAAATGCAGGGTGAGACCCCTGAATATCCCCCTCCCTCCTCGCTTTAAGAATGCAGAGTGAGACCCCTGATATATCCCCCATCCCTCCTCGCATTAAGAATGCAGAGTGAGACCCCTGAATATCCCCCTCCCTCCTCCCTTTAATAATGCAGAGTGAGACCCCTGAATATCCCCCTCCCTCCTCGCTTTAAAAATGCAGGGTGAGACCCCTGAATATCCCCCTCCCTCCTCGCTTTAAGAATGCAGAGTGAGACCCCTGATATATCCCCCATCCCTCCTCGCATTAAGAATGCAGAGTGAGACCCCTGAATATCCCCCTCCCTCCTCCCTTTAATAATGTAGAGTGAGACGCCTGAATATCCCCCTCCCTCCTCCCTTTAAGAATGCAGAGTGAGACCCCTGAATATCCCCCAGCTCCTCCCTTTAAGAATGTAGAGTGGGACCCCTGAATATCCACCTCCCTCCTCCCTTTAAGAATGCAGAGTGAGACCCCTGAATATCCCCCTCCCTCCTCTCTTTAATAATGCAGAGTGAGACTCCTGAATATCCACCTCCCACCTCCCTTTGAGAATGCAGAGTGAGACCCCTGAATATCCCCCCCTCCTCCCTTTAAGAATGCAGAGTGAGACCCCTGAATATCCCCCAGCTCCTCCCTTTATGAATGCAGAGTGAGACCCCTGAATATCCCCCTCTCTCCTCCCTTTAAGAATGCAGAGTGAGACCCCTGAATATCCCCCTCCCTCCTCGCTTTAAGAATGCAGAGTGAGACTCCTGAATATCCCCCTCCCTCCTCCCTTCAAAAATGCAGTGAGACCCCTGAATATCCCCCTCCCTCCTCGCTTTATGAATGCAGAGTGAGACCCCTGAATATCCCCCTCCCTCCTCCCTTTAAGAATGCAGAGTGAGACCCCTGAATATCCCCCTCCCTCCTCGCTTTAAGAATGCAGAGTGAGAATCCTGAATATCCCCCTCCCTCCTCCCTTCAAAAATGCAGTGAGACCCCTGAATATCCCCCTCCCTCCTCCCTTTAAGAATGCAGAGTTTGACCCCTGAATATCCTCCCTACCTCCTCCCTTTAAGAATGCAGAGTGAGACCCCTGAATATCCCCCTCCCTCCTCCCTTTAAGAATGCAGAGTGAGACCCCTGAATATCCCCCTCCCTCCTCCCTTTAAGAATGCAGAGTGAGACCCCTGAATATCCCCCTCCCTCCTCCCTTTAAGAATGTAGAGTGAGACCCCTGAATATCCACCTCCCTCCTCCCTTTAAGAATGTAGAGTGAAACCTCTGAATATCCTCCTCCCTCCTCCCTTTAAGAATGTAGAGTGAGACCCCTGAATGTTCCCCTCCCTCCTCCCTTTAATGATGCAGAGTGAGACCCCTGAATATCCCCCTCCCTCCTCCCTTTAAGAATGCAGAGTTTGACCCCTGAATATCCTCCCTACCTCCTCCCTTTAAGAATGCAGAGTTTGACCCCTGAATATCCTCCCTACCTCCTCCCTTTAAGAATGCAGAGTGAGACCCCTGAATATCCCCCTCCCTCCTCCCTTTAAGAATGCAGAGTGAGACCCCTGAATATCCCCCTCCCTCCTCCCTTTAAGAATGCAGAGTGAGACCCCTGAATATCCCCCTCCCTCCTCCCTTTAAGAATGCAGAGTGAGACCCCTGAATATCCCCCTCCCTCCTCCCTTTAAGAATGCAGAGTGAGATCCCTGAATATCCCCCTCCCTCCTCCCTTTAAAAATGCAGAGTGAGACCCCTGAATATCCCCCTCCCTCCTCCCTTTAAGAATGCAGAGTTTGACCCCTGAATATCCTCCCTACCTCCTCCCTTTAAGAATGCAGAGTGAGACCCCTGAATATCCCCCTCCCTCCTCCCTTTAAGAATGCAGAGTGAGACCCCTGAATATCCCCCTCACTCCTCCCTTTAAGAATGCAGAGTGAGACCCCTGAATATCCTCCTCCCTCCTCGCTTTATGAATGCAGAGTGAGACCCCTGAATATCCCCCTCCCTCCTCCCTTTAAGAATGTAGAGTGAGACCCCTGAATATCCTCCCTACCTCCTCCCTTTAAGAATGCAGAGTTTGACCCCTGAATATCCTCCTACCTCCTCCCTTTAAGAATGCAGAGTGAGAACCCTGAATATCCCCCTCCCTCCTCCCTTTAATAATGCAGAGTGAGACCCCTGATTATCCCCCTCCCTCCTCCCTTTAATAATGCAGAGTGAGACCCCTGAATATTCCCCTCCCTCCTCCCTTTAATAATGCAGAGTGAAACCCCTGAATATCCCCCTCCCTCCTCGCTTTATGAATGCAGAGTGAGACCCCTGAATATCCCCCTCCCTCCTCCTTTTAAGAATGTAGAGTGAGACCCCTGAATATCCCCCTCCCTCCTCGCTTTATGAATGCAGAGTGAGACCCCTGAATATCCCCCTCCCTCCTCCCTTTAAGAATGCAGAGATTGACCCCTGAATATCCTCCCTACCTCCTCCCTCTAAGAATGCAGAGTGAGACCCCTGAATATCCTCCCTACCTCCTCCCTTTAAGAATGCAGAGTGAGACCCCTGAATATCCTCCCTACCTCCTCCCTTTAAGAATGCAGAGTGAGACCCCTGAATATCCCCCTCCCTCCTCCCTTTAAGAATGCAGAGTGAGACCCCTGAATATCCCCCTCCCTCCTCCCTTTAAGAATGCAGAGTGAGACCCCTGAATATCCCCCCTCCCTCCTCCCTTTAAGAATGCAGAGTGATTCCCCTGAATATCCTCCCTCCCTCCTCCCTTTAAGAATGCAGAGTGAGACCCCTGAATATCCCCCCTTCCAACTCCCTTTAAGAATGCAGATAGAGACCCCTGAATATCCCCTCCCTCCTCCCTTTAAGAATGCAGAGTGAGACCCCTGAATATCCCCCTTCCTCCTCCCTTTAAGAATGCAGAAAGAGACCCCTGAATATCCCCCTCCCTCCTCGCTTTAAGAATGCAGAGTGAGACCCCTGAAAATCCCCCTCCCTCCTCCCTTTAAGAATGCTGAGTGAGACCCCTTGAATATCCCCCTTCCTACTCCCTTTAAGAATGCAGAGTGAGACCCCTGAATATCCCCCCTTCCTCCTCCCTTTAAGAATGCAGATTGAGACCCCTGAATATCTCCCCTTCCTCCTCCCTTTAAGAATGCAGAGTGAGACCCCTGAATATCCCCCCTTCCTCCTCCCTTTAAGAATGCAGAGTGAGACCCCTGAATATCCCCCTCCCTCCTCCCTTTAAGAATGCTGAGTGAGACCCCTTGAATATCCCCCTTCCTCCTCCCTTTAAGAATGCAGAGTGAGACCCCTGAATATCCCCCCTTCCTCCTCCCTTTAAGAATGCAGAGTGAGACCCCTGAATATCCCCCTCCCTCCTCCCTTTAAGAATGCTGAGTGAGACCCCTTGAATATCCCCCTTCCTCCTCCCTTTAAGAATGTAGAGTGGGACCCCTGAATATCCCACTCCCTCCTCCCTTTCATAATGCAGAGTGAGAACCCTGAATATTCCCCTCCCTCCTCGCTTTACGTATGCCGAGTGAGACCCCTGAATATCCCCCCTTCCTCCTCCCTTTATGAATGCTGAGTGAGACCCCTGAATATCCCCCTCCCTCCTCCCTTTAATAATGCAGAGTGGGACCCCTGAATATCCCCCTCCCTCCTCCCTTTAATAATGCAGAGTGGGACCCCTGAATATCCCCCTCCCTCCTCCCTTTAATAATGCAGAGTGGGACCCCTGAATATCCACCTCCCTCCTTCCTTTAAGAATGCAGAGTGAGTCCCCTGAATATCCACCTCCCTCCTCCCTTTAAGAATGTAGAGTGGGACCCCTGAATATCCCCCATCCCTCCTCCCTTTAAGAATGCAGAGTTTGACCCCTGAATATCCACCTCCCTCCTCCCTTTAAGAATGCAGAGTGAGACCCCTGAATATCCCCCTCCCTCCTCCCTTTACGAATGCAAAGTGAGACCCCTGAATATCCCCCTCCCTCCTCCCTTTAAGAATGCAAAGTGAGACCCCTGAATATCCCCCTCCCTCCTCCCTTTAAGAATGCAGATTGAGACCCCTGAATATCCCCCCTTCCTCCTCCCTTTAAGAATGCAGAGTGAGACCCCTGAATATCCTCCCTCCCTCCTCCCTTTAAGAATGCAGAGTGAGACCCCTGAATATCCCCCCTTCCTCCTCCCTTTAAGAATGCAGAGTGAGACCCCTGAATATCCTCCCTCCCTCCTCCCTTTAAGAATGCAGAGTGAGACCCCTGAATATACCCACTTCCTCCTCCCTTTAAGAATGCAGAGAGAGACCCCTGAATATCCCCTCCCTCCTCCCTTTAAGAATGCAGAGTGAGACCCCTGAATATCCCCCTTCCTCCTCCCTTTAAGAATGCAGAATGAGACCCCTGAATATCCCCTCCCACCTCCCTTTAAGAATGCAGAGTGAGACCCCTGAATATCCCCCTTCCTCCTCCCTTTAAGAATGCAGAGAGAGACCCCTGAATATCCCCCTCCCTCCTCCCTTTAAGAATGCAGAATGAGACCCCTGAATATCCCCTCCCTCCTCCCTTTAAGAATGCAGAGAGAGACCCATGAATATCCCCCTCCCTCCTCCCTTTAAGAATGCAGAATGAGACCCCTGAATATCCCCCTTCCTCCTCCCTTTAAGAATGCAGAGTGAGACCCCTGAATGTCCCCCTCCCTCCTTGCTTTAAGAATGCAAAGTGAGACCCCTGAATATCCCCTCCCTCCTCCCTTTAAGAATGCAGAGTGAGACCCCTGAATATCCCCTCCCTCCTCCCTTTAAGAATGCAGAGTTTGACCCCTGAATATCCCCCTCCCTCCTCCCTTTAAGAATGCAGAGTGAGACCCCTGAATATCCCCCTTCCTCCTCCCTTTAAGAATGCAGAGTGAGACCCCTGAATATCCTCCCTACCTCCTCCCTTTAAGAATGCAGAGTTTGACCCCTGAATATCCCCCTCCCTCCTCCCTTTTAGAATGCAGAGAGAGACCCCTGAATATCCCCCTCCCTCCTCCCTTTAAAAATGCAGGGTGAGACCCCTGAATATCCCCCTCCCTCCTCCCTTTAAGAATGCAGAGTGAAACCCCTGAATATCCCCCTCCCTCCTCGCTTTATGAATGCAGAGTGAGACCCCTGAATATCCCCCTCCCTCCGCCTTTTAAGAATGTAGAGTGAGACCCCTGAATATCCCCCTCCCTCCTCCCTTTAATAATGCAGAGTGAGACCCCTGAATATCCCCCTCCCTCCTCCTTTTAAGAATGTAGAGTGAGACCCCTGAATATCCCCCTCCCTCCTCCCTTTAATAATGCAGAGTGAGACCCCTGAATATCCCCCTCCCTCCTCCTTTTAAGAATGTAGAGTGAGACCCCTGAATATCCCCCTCCCTCCTCGCTTTTAAGAATGCAGAGTGAGACCCCTGAATATCCCCCTCCCTCCTCGCTTTATGAATGCAGAGTGAGACCCCTGAATATCCTCCCTACCTCCTCCCTTTAAGAATGCAGAGTGAGAACCCTGAATATCCCCCTCCCTCCTCCTTTTAAGAATGCAGAGTGAGACCCCTGAATATCCCCCTCCCTCCTCCCTTTAATAATGCAGAGTGAGACCCCTGAATATCCCCCCTCCCTCCTCCCTTTAAGAATGCAGAGTGAGAACCCTGAATATCCCCCTCCCTCCTCCCTTTAAGAATGCAGAGTGAGACCCCTGAATATCCCCCTCCCTCCTCCCTTTAATAATGCAGAGTGAGACCCCTGAATATCCCCCCTCCCTCCTCCCTTTAAGAATGCAGAGTGAGACCCCTGAATATCCTCCCTCCCTCCTCCCTTTAAGAATGCAGAGTGAGACCCCTGAATATCCCCCCTTCCACCTCCCTTTAAGAATGCAGATAGAGACCCCTGAATATCCCCTCCCTCCTCCCTTTAAGAATGCAGAGTGAGACCCCTGAATATCCCCCTTCCTCCTCCCTTTAAGAATGCAGCAAGAGACCCCTGAAAATCCCCCTCCCTCCTCCCTTTAAGAATGCTGAGTGAGACCCCTTGAATATCCCCCTTCCTCCTCCCTTTAAGAATGCAGAGTGAGACCCCTGAATATCCCCCCTTCCTCCTCCCTTTAAGAATGCAGATTGAGACCCCTGAATATCCCCCCTTCCTCCTCCCTTTAAGAATGCAGAGTGAGACCCCTGAATATCCCCCCTTCCTCCTCCCTTTAAGAATGCAGAGTGAGACCCCTGAATATCCCCCTCCCTCCTCCCTTTAAGAATGCTGAGTGAGACCCCTTGAATATCCCCCTTCCTCCTCCCTTTAAGAATGCAGAGTGAGACCCCTGAATATCCCCCTCCCTCCTCCCTTTAAGAATGTAGAGTGGGACCCCTGAATATCCCACTCCCTCCTCCCTTTCAGAATGCAGATTGAGACCTCTGAATATCCCCCTCCCTCCTCGCTTTAAGAATGCAGAGTGAGACCACTGAATATCCCCCAGCTCCTCCCTTTATGAATGCTGAGTGAGACCCCTGAATATCCCACTCCCTCCTCCCTTTATGAATGCTGAGTGAGACCCCTGAATATCCCCCTCCCTCCTCCCTTTAATAATGCAGAGTGGGACCCCTGAATATCCCCCCTTCCTCCTCCCTTTAAGAATGCAGAGTGAGAACCCTGAATATCCACCTCCCTCCTCCCTTTAAGAATGCAGAGTGAGACCTCTGAATATCCCCCTCCCTCCTCCCTTTAATAATGCAGAGTGGGACCCCTGAATATCCCCCCTTCCTCCTCCCTTTAAGAATGCAGAGTGAGACCCCTGAATATCCTCCCTCCCTCCTCCCTTTAAGAATGCAGAGTGAGACCCCTGAATATCCCCCCTTCCTCCTCCCTTTAAGAATGCAGAGAGAGACCCCTGAATATCCCCTCCCTCCTCCCTTTAAGAATGCAGAGTGAGACCCCTGAATATCCCCCTTCCTCCTCCCTTTAAGAATGCAGAATGAGACCCCTGAATATCCCCCTCCCTCCTCGCTTTAAGAATGCAGAGTGAGACCCCTGAATATCCCCCTCCCTCCTCCCTTTAAGAATGCAGAGTGAGACCCCTTGAATATCCCCCTTCCTCCTCCCTTTAAGAATGCAGAGTGAGACCCCTGAATATCCCCCCTTCCTCCTCCCTTTAAGAATGCAGAGTGAGACCCCTGAATTTCCCCCTCCCTCCTCCCTTTAAGAATGCAGAGTGAGACCTCTGAATATCCCCCTCCCCCCTCCCTTTAAGAATGCAGAGTGAGACCCCTGAATATCCCCCTCCCTCCTCCCTTTCAGAATGCAGATTGAGACCTCTGAATATCCCCCTCCCTCCTCGCTTTAAGAATGCAGAGTGAGACCACTGAATATCCCCCTTCCTCCTCCCTTTAAGAATGCAGAGTGAGACCTCTGAATATCCCCCTCCCTCCTCGCTTTAAGAATGCAGAGTGAGACCACTGAATATCCCCCTTCCTCCTCCCTTTAAGATTGCAGAGTGAGACCCCTGAATATCCCCCTCCCTCCTCCCTTTAGGAATGCAGAGTGAGACCCCTGAATATCCCCCCTTCCTCCTCCCTTTAAGAATGCAGAGTGAGACCCCTGAATATCCCCCCTTCCTCCTCCCTTTAAGAATGCAGAGTGAGACCCCTGAATATCCCCCTCCCTCCTCGCTTTAAGAATGCAGAGTGAGACTCCTTAAAATGAAACTTACTTTGTGTCGTGACAGCTTCTGCCTCTGATGACCCACTGGCTTTTCTTTTTGTGAACAGGTTGACATGTGACGGCCACCCGTTCAAAGTAAAAACCAAATGTGTCGATGGAGGGGCGGTGGGCTGCACAATCTGCAGAGGTCGGTACCGTTTAACATATTCTAATTGGTCTTCTGCCAGCGTCCGGCGAGAGGCTGCACCGAGGTCCCCCCGCTGCTGGTAATTTGCAGTGGGCCCTTCCTGACATCACGGTTCGAGGCAAGCCTCTCCTCTCAGAGTCTTTCCGGTCGCCGTGTCGTGACCTGCACGTCGAGGTGCTGGTAAAATTTAGCCCTGAAGGTGTAAGAAAGCTCACGTTCCAGTGTCTGCTCAGATGGAGGATCCACAAATGCAGGAGTGGTTAAAGCAGCTGGTCACATGATTAACCTGCTGGCCCAGGTTTTCTTTGAACAGTTTGAAGACAGACTGCAGATTGCACCTGAACCTGGAACAAGAGAGCTTCTCTCCTGGCTGGCTCTCTCTCGCTTTCTCATAAACCTCCGGACCCACTGAAGTCGCTGAAACCTCAAGAGCCAAAAGGCTCCTCCATCGAAACAAGTTAAAGCGTGCACTGGGCCCCAACAAATGGCAAGACTTACCGGAAACCAAAGACTCCACAGCGAACTCAAAGGACTGTAAATAACTACCAGACATTGCCTCAAACTTTTCCCCTTTCTACTTTTTCTGTCTCTATCAGCGTGTGTTTATCACATATGCATGCTCGTGTGGTCGCATCATGCAGAGTCATCGAGTCATACAGAGATACAGCACTGAAACAGGCCCTTCGGCCCACCGAGTCTGTGCCGGCCAACAACCACCCATTTATACTAATCCTACATTAATCCCATATTCCCTACCATTCTCCTACCACCTACCTACCCTGGGGTCAATTTACAACAGCCAATTTACCTGTCAACGTACTTGTCGTCATTAATCAAATTAGAGTTTAAGATTAATACACTTCCACCTTTCTTGTTTATATCTAAGAAAACCTGTCTGATTGATTTCTTTGTCTTGCAATTGGAAAGCTGTGAACAAGGATTCACTGAGTGGGAGCTAAAAACATGGTGTTTTTAAAATTAAACCCTGTTACCGTTAAACCAGGCAAAGGTGGAGAGGGAACCCCTAGAGCTCTGTATCACTTAGTGGTAACAGGTACCGTTCTGTATCGGGATTAACACAGAGACCAGACAACGAGCAGGTCAGTACTTAGTTATACACCATGGGGGAGTGTGCAGATGACATTCTCATCACCCAAGGAATGAATGAAAAGCAAGCTACTTATGTTGAAGTTCTAAAAGCTTTAGAAGAGTATTTAAATATCAGAAAAATTTTTATTGCTGAATGGGCAAAGTTTACTGAGCACACCCAGAGAAAAGGGAAATGCATTGAATCATTTATTAGTGATCTATGCAAGATCGCTGGAGAGGGGGAAGGGGAGCAGCCCCAAGTCGTGGTCCACATAGGCACCAACGACATAGGTAGGAAGAGAGATGGGGATTTAAGACAGAAATTCAGGGAGCTAGGGTGGAAGCTTAGAGCGAGAACAAACAGAGTTGTTATCTCTGGGTTGTTGCCCGTGCCACGTGATAGCGAAGCGAGGAATAGGGAGAGAGAGGAGTTGAACACGTGGCTGCAGGGATGGTGCAGGAGGGAGGGTTTTGGTTTCCTGGATAATTGGGGCTCTTTCTGGGGTAGGTGGGACCTCTACAAACAGGATGGTCTTCACCTGAACCAGAGGGGTACCAATATCCTGGGGGGGAGATTTGCTAGTGCTCTTCGGGGGGGGGGGGTTTAAACTAATTCAGCAGGGGAATGGGAACCTAAATTGTAGTGCCAGTGTACAGGATGTTGAGAGTAGTGAGGTCAGGGATAAGGTTACAAGGACGCAAGAGGGCACTGGCAAGCAAGAACCTGGTTTAAAGTGTGTCTACTTCAACGCCAGGAGCATCCGGAATAAGGTGGGTGAGCTTGCAGCATGGGTTGGTACCTGGGATCTCGATGTAGTGGCCATTTCGGAGACATGAGTAGAGCAGGGGCAGGAATGGATGTTGCAGGTTCCGGGATTTAGATGTTTCAGTAAGAACAGAGAAGATGGTAAAAGAGGGGGGGGTGTGGCATTGTTAATCAAGGAGAGTATTACAGCGACAGAAAGGACGTTTGAGGACTCGTCTACTGAGGTAGTATGGGCCGAGGTTAGAAACAGGAGAAGTGAGGTTACCCTGTTGGGAGTCTTTTATAGACCTCCGAATAGTTCCAGAGATGTAGAGGAAAGGATAGCGAAGATGATTCTCGACAGGGGCGAGAGTAACAGGGTAGTTGTTATGGGGGACTTTAACTTTCCAAATATTGACTGGAAATACTATAGTTCGAGTACTTTAGATGGGTCAGTTTTTGTCCAGTGTGTGCAGGAGGGTTTTCTGACACAGTATGTAGACAGGCCAACCAGGGGCGATGCCACATTGGATTTGGTACTGGGTAATGAACCCGGCCAGGTGTTAGATTTAGATGTAGGTGAGCACTTTGGTGATAGTGATCACAATTCGGTTAGGTTTACCTTAGCGATGGGCAGGGACAGGTATATACCGCAGGGCAAGAATTATAGCTGGGGGAAAGGAAATTATGATGCGATTAGGCAAGATTTAGGATGCGTAGGATGGGGAAGGAAACTGCAGGGGATGGGAACAATCGAAATGTGGAGCTTATTCAAGGAGCAGCTACTGCGTGTCCTTGATAAGTATGTACCTGTCAGGCAGGGAGGAAGTTGTCGAGCGAGGGAGCCGTGGTTTACTAAAGAAGTTGAAGCGCTTGTCAAGAGGAAGATGGCGGCTTATGTTAGGATGAGACGTGAAGGCTCAGTTAGGGCGCTTGAGAGTTACAAGCTAGCCAGGAAGGATCTAAAGGGAGAGCTAAGAAGAGCAAGGAGAGGACACGAGAAGTCATTGGCGGATAGGATCAGGGAAAACCCTAAGGCTTTCTATAGGTATATCAGGAATAAAAGAATGACTAGAGTTAGATTAGGGCCAATCAAGGATAGTAGTGGGAAGTTGTGTGTGGAATCAGAGGAGATAGGGGAAGCGTTAAATGAATATTTTGCGTCAGTATTTACAGTAGAGAAAGAAAATGTTGTCGAGGAGAATACTGAGATTCAGGCTACTAGGCTAGATGGGATTGAGGTTCACAAGGAGGAGGTGTTAGCAGTTTTGGAAAGTGTGAAAATAGATAAGTCCCCTGGGCCAGATGGGATTTATCCTAGGATTCTCTGGGAGGCTAGGGAGGAGATTGCAGAGCCTTTGTCCTTGATCTTTATGTCGTCATTGTCGACAGGAATAGTGCCGGAAGACTGGAGGATAGCAAATGTTATCCCCTTGTTCAAGAAGGGGAGTAGAGACAGCCCTGGTAATTATAGACCTGTGAGCCTTACTTCGGTTGTGGGTAAAATGTTGGAAAAGGTTATAAGAGACAGGATTTATAATCATCTTGAAAAGAATAAGTTCATTAGCGATAGTCAGCACAGTTTTGTGAAGGGTAGGTCGTGCCTCACAAACCTTATTGAGTTTTTCGAGAAGGTGACCAAACAGGTGGATGAGGGTAAAGCAGTGGATGTGGTGTATATGGATTTCAGTAAGGCGTTTGATAAGGTTCCCCACGGTAGGCTATTGCAGAAAATACGGAAGTATGGGGTTGAAGGTGATTTAGAGCTTTGGATCAGAAATTGGCTAGCTGAAAGAAGACAGAGGGTGGTGGTTGATGGCAAATGTTCATCCTGGAGTTTAGTTACTAGTGGTGTACCGCAAGGATCTGTTTTGGGGCCACTGCTGTTTGTCATTTTTATAAATGACCTGGAAGAGTGTGTAGAAGGGTGGGTTAGTAAATTTGCGGATGACACTAAGGTCGGTGGAGTTGTGGATAGTGCCGAAGGATGTTGTAGGGTACAGAGGGACATAGATAGGCTGCAGAGCTGGGCTGAGAGATGGCAAATGGAGTTTAATGCGGAAAAGTGTGAGGTGATTCACTTTGGAAGGAGTAACAGGAATGCAGAGTCCTGGGCTAATGGGAAGATTCTTGGTAGTGTAGATGAACAGAGAGATCTTGGTGTCCAGGTACATAAATCCCTGAAGGTTGCTACCCAGGTTAATAGGGCTGTTAAGAAGGCATATGGTGTGTTAGCTTTTATTAGTGGGGGGATCGAGTTTCGGAGCCACGAGGTCATGCTGCAGCTGTACAAAACTCTGGTGAGACCGCACCTGGAGTATTGCGTGCAGTTCTGGTCACCGCATTATAGGAAGGATGTGGAAGCTTTGGAAAGGGTGCAGAGGAGATTTACTAGGATGTTGCCTGGTATGGAGGGAAGGTCTTACGAGGAAAGGCTGAGGGACTTGAGGTTGTTTTCGTTGGAGAGAGGGAGGAGGAGAGGTGACTTAATAGAGACATATAAGATAATCAGAGGGTTAGATAGGGTGGATAGTGAGAGTCTTTTTCCTCGGATGGTGATGGCAAACACGAGGGGACATAGCTTTAAGTTGAGGGGTGAAAGATATAGGACAGATGTCAGAGGTAGTTTCTTTACTCAGAGAGTAGTAGGGGCATGGAACGCCCTGCCTGCAACAGTAGTAGACTCACCAACTTTAAGGGCATTTAAGTGGTCATTGGATAGACATATGGATGAAAATGGAATAGTGTAGGTCAGATGGTTTCACAGGTCGGCGCAACATCGAGGGCCGAAGGGCCTGTACTGCGCTGTAATGTTCTAATTCTAATTCTAATTCTATTGTGAGTATGGAAGCTTGTGTGAGGAATTGATTTGAGATAGAATCATAGCTGTGGTTATAGACAATGTGCTGTCAGATCAACTACAGTCGAGGGAAGACTTAAGTTTACAAAAAGCCGTTCAATTGAGCAGACAGGCGAAGGATAGAAAATTCAACTGACCTGTAGTTCAAGGGGACAGTGTGAGTTCGATCTCGAAGGCATCAGACTCAGTGGAGTTTGTGAAAAAAAATGAACGGAATGACGCCAAAAAGCCCAAAAGGCGGAGAGGCGGCAGCACTGAATTGTAGTAGGTGTGGCCGAGAGAGGCACCGGCAGGAAAATTGTCCACTCAGGGAGCAGAAAGTTCCCTATGTTAAAAAAAGGGACATTTCCAGTCGATGTGTCGAGGCAAGAAGGAGAAACTACAGATCAGCAAAGGGACAAATCATTTAAATAAGAGAATAAATGAGGTACAAGATGAGCAAACAATTGAAACTCCTTTCTTAGCAGAAATACAAGGAGCAAATGAAAATTGCTGGACAGCCGATATGGTAGGAGAAAATAAAACTAGCTTTAAATTAGACATGGGAGCAGCGGTCTCTGTTCTATCAAATAGGAACCGTGGTTAAAGAAGGGAAACTTTAGAACAACAAAACAAGAAGCTATATGGGCCTAGAGACAGAGTGCTGAAAGTTATAGGGGAAATGAGAATGACTTTAAGATACAAAAATAAAGAGATTCCTGAAACGCTGTGTATTAATAAGAATGAGAGTATTCATTACTCAGCAGGAAGATTTGCATTGACCTACAACTGTTATTTAGGGTAGAAGAAATTAAGGGACAAGAGAAGCAGCCAAGAAATTTTAGGGCTGAATTCTCAAAGCTATTTAGAGGATTGTGAAGACTGAAGACAGAGGGCTATGTTGCGGCCGTCAACTATGGCGGCAGCTGTAAAAGATGGTGGCCCGCGCGCGCGGCTTTCACTCCACGGAGCCGCCGCAGTCTTATACGTGGAGGCTCATTAACATGGCTGGGGTGAACCACCCCTCCGATGACTTGGAGAGGGCATGCAAGACGTCCCTGGCAACAGCGTCCAGCAAACTGTGCAAGCTCCGACGCCATTTTTAAAGGGCTGAGAGTCCTTATTGACAGTTTAAATTATTAAAGAGACAGTGCATGTGAACTGATTAAAAATAATTGCAGAAATATTCCCAGATCCTCTCCCACCCCGCTCCCCATTACATGTCATTCCTGCCCTTTCCCCCCTTCGAAATACTTACCTTGAATATAAGACCTTCCCCCCCCGCCAACTAAATTCAGAACCTTTTACCTTTACCCCTTCCCATCACCCGCTAGACCAATCAAGTAAGTTTGACCCCGCTCCCCCAGCCTCCCCCGCACTGATAAACTTACCTCCTCCTGCTTCCCATAGGTGTTGTGACTCGTTTCCCCGACGGGGATCAAGGAAGAAGATCGCGACGGCACATCAGGAGGTGACGGGAACTTCATTAATGCAAGTAAGCTGATTATTTTACATATTTAAATTGAGGTCCTGTCGCTGAGCTGCGGGGGGTGGGGGGGGGTGGTGAGTGGGTGGGGGCGGCGAGTGATGGTGGTGGGGCACCACGAGGCCTCACTGCCGCCGGCAAGATTGGGACGGGCCCTGCCAGCATCGAGATCTGTGGCGGGCCAATCTTCATGCCCCCCCCCCCCCGCCCCCACGGATCCCGACGTCGAGGCTCATATAAAATTAGCCCAGAATATCACATAAGTCTGAGAAAAGCGGTAGACCCTGTGGCCTGAATTTCATTCGGGTGCCATGCTCCGCGGCAGCGCCCTTTGAACTTGGCACGGGCTCACATTCAGCTGCCGCCGCAGAGCCCCCATGATATTACATACGGGGGCTCATTAGCATCACTGCGCTGAGCCGCTCTCCCTATATTACGTGGGGAGAGGTGGGACATTCGGTGCAGTGAGAGAGTTTTTGATAGCTGTGCAGCAGGTACTTGGGCCTTATTTAAAATACCCCAGTACCTGCTTCCTGACAGCTGTCAAAGAAATACTTACCTGACTGCTGAAGAGTGGGGCTGCTGTCAATCTGGCAGCAAAGCAGGAAGTGCTGGAGAAATCCAGCAAGTCGGGCAGCATCTGTGGAGAGAGAAGCAGAGTTAACTTGTCCAAGTTCACAGACCTGAAAGTTAATTCTGCTTCTCTCTCCACAGATGCTGCCTGACCTGTTGAGTGACCCCAGCACTTTCTGCTTTTCTGTCACATACTTACCCTGCTGTGTCCCAGTGTCCTGTGAAGTTGTGATCCTCTTCTCCCACTCAAGTGTAACATTCCTTCTTGTAGGTATGCTGCACCTGGGTGAATATTCTCAATTTTGCACATTCCAGAACATGAGAATTAAATATACCATAAAAGGCAAATCATCTTCTTCTTCTTTGGCCTCCTTATCTCAAGAGACAATGGATATGCGCCTGGAGGTGGTCAGTGGTGTGTGGAGCAGCGCCTGGAGTGGCTATAAAGGCCAATTCTAGAGTGATTAGATTAGAGATACAGCACTGAAACAGGCCCTTCGGCCCACCGAGTCTGTGCCGAACATCAACCACCCATTTATACTAATCCTACACTAATCCCATATTCCTACCAAACATCCCCACCTGTCCCTATATTTCCCTACCACCTACCTATACTAGTGACAATTTATAATGGCCAATTTACCTATCAACCTGCAAGTCTTTTGGCTTGTGGGAGGAAACCGGAGCACCCGGAGAAAACCCACGCAGACACAGGGAGAACTTGCAAACTCCACACAGGCAGTACCCGGAATCGAACCCGGGTCACTGGAGCTGTGAGGCTGCGGTGCTAACCACTGCTCTTCCACAGGTGACAGGCTCTTCCACAGGTGCTGCAGAAAAATTTGTTTGTCGGGGCTGTTACACAGTTGGCTCTGCCCTTGCACTTTTGTCTTTTTTCCTGCCAACTGCTAAGTCTCTTCGACTCGCCACACTTTAGCCCCGTCTTTATGGCTGCCCGCCAGTTCTGGCGATCGCTGGCAACTGAGTCTCACGACTTGTGATCAATGTCACAGGACTTCATGTCGCGTTTGCAGACGTCTTTAAAGCGGAGACATGGACGGCCGGTGGGTCTGATACCAGTGGCGAGCTCGCTGTACAATGTGTCTTTGGGGATCCTGCCATCTTCCATGCTGCTCACATGGCCAAGCCATCTCAAGAGCCGCTGACTCAGTAGTGTGTATAAGCTGGGGATGTTGGCCGCCTCGAGGACTTCTGTGTTGGAGATATAGTCCTGCCACCCGATGCCAAGTATTCTCCGGAGGCAGCGAAGATGGAATGAATTGAGACGTCGCTCTTGGCTGACATACGTTGTCCAGGCCTCGCTGCCTTAGACCAAGGTACTGAGGACACAGGCTTGATACACTCGGACTTTTGTGTTCCGTGTCAGTGCGCCATTTTCCCACACTCTCTTGGCCAGTCTGGACATAGCAGTGGAAGCCTTTCCCATGCGCTTGTTGATTTCTGCATCTAGAGACAGGTTACTGGTGATAGTTGAGCCTAGGTAGGTGAGCTCTTGAACCACTTCCAGAGCGTGGTCGCCAATATTGATGGATGGAGCATTTCTGACGTCCTGCCCCATGATGTTTGTTTTCTTGAGGCTGATGGTTAGGCCAAATTCATTGCAGGCAGCCGCAAACCTGTCGATGAGACTCCGCAGGCACTCTTCAGTGTGAGATGTTAAAGCAGCATCGTCAGCAAAGAGGAGTTCTCTGATGAGGACTTTCCGTACTTTGGACTTCGCTCTTAGACGGGCAAGGTTGAACAACCTGCCCCCTGATCTTGTGTGGAGGAAAATTCCTTCTTCAGAAGACTTGAACGCATGTGAAAGCAGCAGGGAGAAGAAAATCCCAAAACGTGTGGGTGCGAGAACACAGCCCTGTTTCACGCCACTCAGGATAAGAAAGGGGTCTGATGAGGTGCCGCCATGTTGAATTGTGCCTTTCATATTGTCATGGAATGAGGTGATGATACTTAGTAGCTTTGGTGGGCATCCAATCTTTTCTAGTAGTCTGAAGAGACCATGTCTGCTGACGAGGTCAAAGGCTTTGGTGAGATCAATGAAAGCAATGTAGAGGGGCATCTGTTGTTCGCGGCATTTCTCCTGTATCTGACGAAGGGAGAACAGCATGTCAACGGTCGATCTCTCTGCACGAAAGCCACACTGTGCCTCAGGGTAGACGCGCTCGGCCAACTTCTGGAGCCTGTTCAGAGCGACTCGAGCAAAGACTTTCCCCACTATGCTGAGCAGGGAGATTCCACGGTAGTTGTTGCAGTCACCGCGGTCACCTTTGTTTTTATAGAGGGTGATGATATTGGCATCGCGCAAAAAGGCAAATAGACAACAGAAATAAAACCATAATTGAAGAATAATTACCTACAATGAGCATCTAATCATCTGACTGTGAAAAGCCGCAGACTAATATGCATTTGGAATCTGTATTCATTTCTCTGTTATGTGAAAATACATGTAACTGTAATTAAACCATCTTTGTTCAAAAACAGAAAAATATGTTCATATTTTAGCTGCATTGCCAACTAGAAATATTACACCAATGAATATGATCAGCTGTTGCAGAAGCAACGTGTTCATGAACATGCTTCGATGTGTAAAAGATGAAAAATTATGACAACAGCACAGATTTTCTCACTAGTCCTGCATTGGTTTACAAACATGTGCAAGATAAACCTTGCAGCCAGTAGTTAGAGCTGTTACATGGTGGAGTTACCTTTGCATTTAAATGACCACACCAAAAGCCGAGGATGGCAGAGGGGTGCTCCAGGGTGGCCCCACAGTTCAACGATGTCTCCCTACTCACTCTCCTCCAGGCTGTCCGGGGCAAGGTGGGAGGTCCTTTTCACCAGCGATGGCAAGAAGAGGCCCTCCCGTCTGGCTAGAGATGACAGAGGAGGTGAGTGGCTGTGGGACCATCCACCATCAAAGGGTCCAGTGCTGGAAGGGGATGAACGAACACTCCTCCAGCCAGCCGGGACCCTCGAGCCCTCGTGTGCACAGGGTATGAGCATCAAAGTCATCCACAACCAAAGGGCAATCAGATCAGCAGCCTTCCTTCAGTCACTCTGCTAGTGCAGAGGTTGCACTAAGAAGGGGCACAGGCAAGCGTTAACAGGGAACACACTGACACACATGGGAATGCACGGGTGTCACAGCAATGTAAATACATCTTTCACCAAATGTTCCTCACCAAAATGTGTGTCCTTTTCTCTGTGTGAATGATGTGTGCCAGCGTGTAGTGCCAATGTCACATCCCTTTGCACCATTGGCCCGTCAGGAGAGCCAACATATGCAATAACATCATTGCCATGCCACCATTACTCATAAGCATCTCCACGGATGCAGTGACATGGAAATTGGTTCAGTCAGTTGCTGTCTTTAATGGTTTACACAGGATGCTGCAGATATGGACTGGTGCACAGCAGGTGAGCGAGGGTGATGTGTGGCTTGCAGATGGAGTAGACAGCCTTTGTCTGATAAGCCACTTCCATACACCACTGCGTCACTGCTAGCCCTGTGTGCAGAGCCTAGGTGCCATCTGCCCTCCCAGGCACCTTTCATGTTGTAGGTCCTCATCGTCCTCACCGTGCGAGGAGGAATCCTGTTGACGTCTCTCCTCATCATGCCAGGCCTGGCCCCTGTTGGGTGCGTAGTTGTGCAGAGCAGCAAAGACAGGAGCTGGCCTTTTCAGCCCGTAGTACAGGGCATCACCCTATCCATACAGGCATTGGAGGCGTTCTTTCAGCATGCTGATCTCCTGCTCAATGGTGGCTCATGTAGCTCAGTGGCTGGCGTTGTATCTCTGCTCTGTAGCAGTGGTGGAGTCTCTCACTGGTGTCAAGAGCCATGTCTGCAAGGGATAGCCCTTATCTCCAAGAAGCCACCCCTCCATCTGAGCCAGTTCAGTGAACAGCAGTGGCAG
Source organism: Heterodontus francisci (assembly GCF_036365525.1). Taxonomy (NCBI): domain Eukaryota; kingdom Metazoa; phylum Chordata; class Chondrichthyes; order Heterodontiformes; family Heterodontidae; genus Heterodontus; species Heterodontus francisci. The sequence continues at coordinate 13,664,125 of NC_090384.1, read as the reverse complement.
CTGGGACTGGCACAGGATCCAGGTGTCATGGCAGTTGCTTGAGAATCGGTCACACATTTGCATGAAGTATCTCCGGAGATCACATACCAGCTTCATCTAGATTGAGAGAGCTCCTTTAATGGTGATGTCTGCAGGCGGTAGCCTGGCGGGAGGCCTGATGGCCACATGAGTGCAGTCTGTGAACATTACAACCTATCATTCCCTGGCAATGGCACCAAAACCAATGGCCCTCTGGGCCTGGCTGTGAGACTCTGTCCTGAAGTGAACATACTCACTGGCCTTCCGGTGCAGGGCATTGGTGACCTCCCTGATGCAGCGGTGCACAGCTGACTGTGTGACCACACAAAGGTCACTGGTGGGCCCCTGCAAACCTGCAGAGGTGTCAGGCTTGAGAACCGCTGCCACTATGAGGACTAAAGGCATGGGATGTCCACCGAAGCCCATGCGCTGCAGGTCATCTTTGAGCAGGGCACAGAGATGTGTCACTGCTCTCTCTATGTGCGCAATCTCCTCTGACACTGGTGCTCTGACATCCGATGGAATGCCATGTGAGGCCTGTAGTTGCACGGCGACTGTAATGGCGAGCTCCCCTTGGGGGCTGCTGCTCACGACTGGGTGCCTCTACGTGGATCGTACCTGCCTGTTGGTATTGCCTCTGGAATCTCGAAAGAGTTTGGAAGATTATGGCTCGTGCCTCCGCAATTTCCATCTTTACTTCCCTAAGTATCCTTGGATGCATCTCATTTGGTCCTGGTGACGTATCAAATTTAATTACAACCAGCCTTTCTAATACCTCCTCTTTATCCATTTTTAGCCCATCCAGTATCTCACCTGCCTCCTCTTTCACTACGACTTGGCAGTATATTTTTCCTTGGTGAAGACAGATGCAAAGTACTCATTTAACACCTCAGCCATGCCCTCTGTCTCCATGCATAATCCCCTATTATGTCCCTCATCGACCCTACTCTTCCTTTTCCCACCCTTTTACTATTTATATGCCCATAGAAGACTTTTGGATTCCCATTTATCTTAGCTGCCAGCCTCTTCTCATAATCTCTCTTTGCTTCCCTTATTTCTTTTATCACTTTCCCTCTGAACCTTCTTTATTCAGCCAGCTTCTGAATTGTATTATCTACCTGACATCTGTCATATGCATGTTTTTTCTGCTTCATCTTTCTCTCTAACTCTTTCATCACCCAAGGAGTTCTGGATTTGTTTGCCCTACCTTTCCCCCTCGTGGGAATGTAACTTGACTGTCACTGAACCATCTCCTCTTTAAAGGCAGCCCATTTTTGTTACAGTTTAGTATGCCAATCTTTGTTTCCAATTTACCTGGGCCCGATCCCGTTGAAACTGGCCCTCCCCCAATTAATTATTTTTACCTTGGATTGCTCCTTGTCCTTTTCCATAGCTAAACTAAACCTCATGACACTATGATCACTGTCCCCAGATGTTCCCCTGCTGACATGTGATCCACTTGACTCACCTCATTCCTCACAACCAGATCCAGCAATGTCTCCTTCCTCATTGGACTGGAAATATACTGATGGAGAAAATTCTCCTGAACACACTCTCTGCCCTTTACTATCCCAGTCTATATTAGGGTAATTACAGTGCCCCATTAAAACAACTCCATAGTTTTTGCACCTCTCTGTAATTTCCTTGCAAACTTGTTCCTCTATATCTTTCCCACTAGTTGTACCTCTATTGTTTCTTAGCTCGAACCAAATAGATTCTGTCCTTGATCCCACTCGGGCATCCATTCTATCCAGCACTGTACTGTTCTCCTTCACCAATACTGCCACCACCACCCCCAGCCTCTGCTTTCTTTCCTTCCCTATCTTTCCTGAACACCTTGGCTGGGAATTAATAAGTCTTGTGACATTCCCAACTGCGGGCCCAGAAGTTAGCTTAACTTCTGCTTCTGCCATGTATTCCATGTGATTCTGTATTTAAATAAATGGTGCGGCAACAGACACGGGAGACGTGGGATCATGCTGTGAGGAAGGCCTTTCATTGGTGAAAGCTGCCGTCGCTGGGCCAAGCACCATGAGTGTGATGGCTATAAAACATTCTGTGTTTCAAGCCTCAAGGATCAGAGGGCTTCATGTTCTGTTAGCATCTTCAGAGGTACGAAAATTAAATATTTACTTATTTGTAACTGCTTTTTGCTCCCTTATTTTTTAAAACCTACCACCAACTCCCAATTATTTTTTCACTGCAGCAAAAGCAAAAAAAGGTCAGTGAGTAGATGTGTCCCACCCTATGGTTCAGTGATGCCTCCCTGCTAACCCTAACCCTCCAGGTCCTCTTCCCTGTAGATGGACTCTGAAGACTCTCCTGCCTGACCAAGGTGGCCTGGTTGGAGGCAGCGGAGTAGGTCTCGAACCGTGGGGTGATGTGCGGAATCTGGGTTCAGTGTTGGAAACATATCAATGATTTGCTCAGATCGATGAGGATAAGTGGTTTTGGTTAAGCTGTTCCTTTGTTTTTCTTCCTGACTCCATGTCTTTAAGACAGAGGGTGGACAAGGCATGCAGTGGAATGTGTTAGCAGCCTTGGTGCCATTCAGTAAATGATTGCGTACAATGATTATGATCAGCATTGTTGATATACTTGAATGTGTCGTGCAAAAGCCACTTTGGAATGAGTGATGTCATAGAGAGATACAGCACTGAAACAGGCCCACTGAGTCTGTGCCGACCAACAACCACCCATTTATACTAATCCTACATTAATCCCATATTCCTACCACATCCCCACCTGTCCCTACCACCTACCTACACTAGGGGCAATTTACAATGGCCAATTTACCTATCAACCTGCAAGTCTTTGGCTGTGGGAGGAAACCAGAGCACCCGGCAGAAACCCACATGATCACAGGGAGAACTTGCAAACTCCACACAGGCAGTACCCAGAATTGAACCCACAGCGCTGGAGCTGTGAGGCTGCGGTGCTAACCACTGCACCACTGTGCTGCCCTTTTTTTTGATTTTTGTGCTCAAGTCCTGGAGTGTGACTTGATCCCAGAACTTTGAGCCTCAGAGGCATCAGTGCTACCAACTGAGCCACAGCTGGCAGTTTAACGTCAATGCATGTATGCAATGGCTGTGCTGCATCTTTTGGCATGTCATTAAATCTACACTGTCACCTGCAGGATTTCTTTTTATGATTCTTTCATGGGATGTGGGCGTCGCTGGGAAGGCCAGCCTTTATTTCCTATCCCTAATTGCCCTTGACAACTGAGTGGCTTGCTAGGCCATTTCAGAGTGCAGTTAAGAGTCAACCACATTGCTATGGGCCTGGAGTCATGTGTAGGCCAGACCAGGTAAGATTTCCTTCCCTAAAGGACATTACTGAACCAGATGAGTTTTTACAACAATCGTTGATAGTAATGGAGCCATGAAGCTGAGCCTAATTAATTGAATTTATTAATTAATTGAATTTGAATTCCACCAGCTGCCATGGTGGGATTTGAACCCATGTCCCCAGGGTATTAACCTGGGCCTCTAGATTAGTAGTTCAGTGACATTATCACTGTTGCACCGTCTCCAGTGGATAAACGCACCCACAACCAGCGCGAGCAGGCTAAGACAGGTGGAAGTGTCCCAGACATCAGGGAACTGACACCGGCTGAGGAGGATGTGTCAGAAATAGTGAGAGAGGAGGGAGGCAGGGCAATTGCAGATGGCGAGGCAGGATTCTCAATGTGTAAGGATGAAGTCTCAGCTTCAGTCTTGCAGCCTTATGTGCAAGCCAAAGGAAAGTGTGTGTACTCATGTTCAGCTGATACTTCATGTCTGTGCCTCCACTGCAGGTGCCGAACTTCAGTGTCTGACCACCGGGGGCCCAAGACTCCTCCTCTGGGAGGAAGATGAAGCCAATGCCCCAGAGGGTGCACCATCACCTGCCTCTTATTCTACCTCCACCAGTACACATACATCATATGGTCCGCAGGGGTGGGGGGTTTAAAGTTAGAATCTGGGTCACAAAGTGGTGTGCATGACACAGACATGTCCCAGCAGCTGAGGGATCATGTGCCAGCTGGGTCCCCTGACAATTGGAGGACTGCTGGGGACCAGGCCCCTGCTCAGCCCCATGCTCATGATGATCCTCCGTTTGTTGCTACGAGAAAGCTGTTGGAACCATGTGGAAAATATGTTGGAGATGCCTGAGGTCGTGCGTGGCTTTGCGCTTGCCATGGAGAAGTCCATGCAAGCCATTTCCCAGGCATATGAGCGTATGACTTCCTCAGTCGAGAGTTTGGCAAGCTCCATGGCGAGTCTGGTTGAGCACTCGAGCCATATGTGATCTGACCTGCATTCCATCACTGTTGTCATGGGCTCCATGCAGCAGAGTCTAAATGTGAGGGGACGAGGAACCTGGACCTCCCTCCATGCGCTCCTTCCCCTAAGGGAAACAGGCAGGTGCCATCGTGCACACAGATGCAGGAGGAGCGCGTGCCAGCTGCCCCGGGGCCTTCTTCTCAGGACGCCCCCAGGGGAAGCGACGTCTCGTCCTCTCCCCCTGACATTGACCCCCCCTTACCTCCAGCAGGCGAGCCCACGGGAGATACCCACACACCATTGCTGCAGAGCCCCAGTAGGATGGAGCCATCAAGCCCCTGTTCCTCCAGAGGAACCGCCACAGTCATCCACAGCAAAAAGGCAGCGCACCAAGTAGACTGTCTCCACCTCAGCTGTGAATGTCGGGGTAGCACCTAGACATAGTGGGAGAAAACAGAAAAAGAAACAGGTTTGAGCACGAAGATGTCATGGGCGATGTGCATTTGCTCATTTTTCAATACATATTTGTTTACATTAATATTTGATGCACTCTTATAAATCATCTGCTTGGTTTCAGATGAAAAGGAAAATGGTTATTGGAGGCCAATGGCAGGAATGCATTGATGCTTGCAAAGCATTTTAAAAAGTGCCCAGTTTCCATTTATCGGGCTGAATTTTAGGAGTGTGGATCACCTGCTGCTGAGCAGCCGAGATATTTAGCGCAGTGGCTCATTAGCATCATGGTGATGCCCACCCCCCATCCCCTCACCAAATTACGAGGCGGGGAGGCGGGACATCCGGCGCCATGATGGTCGTTGGCTCAGCTGGGTAGCAGGTACTGGGGCCCTATTTAAATCCCCCAGCACCTACTTCCTGACAGCTGCCAAATAAATACTTACTCACTATTGAAGAGTGGGGATGCTGTCAATCTGGCAGCAAAACTCAGCAGGTCAGGCAACATCTGTGGACAGAGAAGCAGAGTTAACTCTCAGCTCTGTGAGCTGCTGAGTTTCTCCAGCACTTTCTGCTTTGCTGCTATATACTCACTCTGTGTGTCCCAGTGTCCAGTACAGTTGAGATCCACTTCTTCAACTCAAGTGTAACATTCCTTCTTGTAGTTGTGCTGCACCTGGGTGAATAATCTTAATTTTCCGCATACCAGAACGTGAGGTTGAATTGTATCATTGAGAGAGAGAAGTTATACAGCACAGAAACAGGCCCTTTGGCCCATCGTGTCTGCACCAGCCATCAAGTCTATCTATTCTTATTTTCCAGCACTTGGCCTGTAGCCTTGTATGCTATGGTATTTCAAGTGCTCATCTAAATACTTCTTAAATGTTGTGAGGGTTCCTGCCTCTACCACCTCTTCAGGCAGTGTGTTCCAGATTCCAACCACCCTCTGGGTGAAAAAAGGTTTTCCTCAAATCCCCTCTGAACCTCCTGTCCCTTACCTTAAATCTATGCCCCCTGGTTATTGACATATCCATTAAGGGAAAAAGTTTCTCCCTAGCTAACCTATCTTTGCCCCTCATAATTTTGTACACCTCAGTCAGGTCCCTCCTCAGCCTTCTCTGCTCTAAGGAAAACAACCCCAGCCTTTTCAGTCTCTCTTCATAGCTGAAATGCTCCAGCCCAGGCGACATCCTGGTGAATCTCCTCTGCACCCTCTCCAGTGCAATCACATCCTTCCTATAGTGTGGTGACCAGAACTGCACACAGTACTCCAGCTGTGGCCTAACCAGCATTTTGTACAACTGCATCATAACCTCCCTGCACTTATATTCTATGCCTCAGCTAATAAAGGCAAGTATCCCACATGCCTTCCTAACCACCTTATCTACCTGTGCTGCTGCCTTCAGTGATCTATGGACAAGTACACAAAGGTCCCTCTGACCCTTTGTACTTCCTAGGGTCCTACCATCCATTGTTTATTTATTTACAATGGCCAATTTACCTGTCAACCTGCAAGTCTTTGGTGGTGGGAGGAAACCAGAGCACCCGGCAACAACCCACGTGGTCACAGGGAGAACTTGCAAACTCCACACAGGCAGTACCCAGAATTGAACCCGGGTCCCTGGAGCTGTGAGGCTGCGGTGCTAACCACTGCACCACTGTGCCATCCTGTGGTGTCTGGGACATTGTTTGGCAGGTATGATTCCATGAGTATGATTAGGTCAGACTGTTGCTTGACTAATCTGTGGGACAGCTCTCCCAACTTTGGCACAAGCCCCAGATGTTAGTAAGGTGGGTTTTGCAGGGTCGACAGGGCTGGGTTTATTGTTGTCGTTTCCGGTGCCTAGGTCAATGCCAGGTGGTCCGTCCAGTTTCATTCCTCCAGTCAGGCTGCTAGCGCAGAGTAGCAGCATGAAGGAGAACCCGCAAGTGTTTCCAAAAACCACCGTGACATGAATGGTTCTGCATGGGTGACACAACACTGTAAAAAGTTTAATCTCTCAATCTTGTATGTGTTGTTTTTACTGTGTGAATGAAGTGTGCCAGCATGTACTGATCCTGTCTCCTCCCATTACATCATTGGCCTTTCAGAACTGCCAATGTATGGAATAACATCATTGCCATGCCAGTATCAGTCATATGCAGTCCACAGATGCAGTAACATGAACAATAGCTCAGTCTGCTGCTGCCAATCATGGAGGACGCAAAGATGTTTCAGATGTGGACTGCTGCATAACAGGTGAACGAGGGTGCTGTGTGGCTTGCAGAGCCCATGGTGGTTCCTATGGCGTGGAGAACCTTTGATCAATAAGGCGTTGCCGTGCATCTCTTGCTCTCTGCTCTTCCTGCATGCAGTACCTGGGTGATCTCTGTCCTCCCATGTGCCTTTCCTGTTGTAGGTCCTCAGCATCCTCATCATCTGAGGAGGAGTCCTGCTCACGTTTTGCCTCATCCTGCAAGGCTTCCTCCCTGTTGAGTGCGTAGTTGTGCAGAGCACAACAAACAACAACGACACGAGCTACCCTTTCCAATTCGTACTGCAGGGCACCACCCCATCTACCCAGGCAGTGGAAGCGCATTTTCAGCATGCCAATCGCCTGCTCAATGGTAGCTTTTGTAGCTCCCTGATTGGTGTTGTGTCTCTCCTCTGCAGCAGTGCTGGGGTGTCTCACTGGTGTCAGGCGCCATGCCTGCAAGGGGTACCCCTTGCCTCCAAGAAGCCACCCCTCCAACTGAGCCAGTTCATTGAACAGCAAGGGCAGCTGGGACTGGCACAGGATGAAGACCTCATGGCAGCTGCCTGGAGAGTGGGCACAGATTTGCATAAAGCAGTTACGGTGATCACATACTAGCCACGCATTGATTGAGTGGAATCCCTTATGGTTTACTTATGCAGCTGGTCACCCTGCAGGAGCCTTGATGGCCACATGGGTGCAGGCTATGACTCCTTGCACCTGTGGGAGTCCTGCGATGGAGCCAAAACCGATGGCCCTGTGGGCCTGGCTTTCAGGGTCTGTTGTGAAGCAGATATAGTCACCGGCCCTCAGGTACAGGGCAACAGTGACCTCCCTGATGCAGCAGTGCACTGCTGACTGTGTGGCCCTACAAAGGTCTCTGGTGGGCCCCTGAAATCATGCTGAGGCGTAAAGGTTTAGAGCCGCTGTCACTTTGAGGGCCACAGGGATAGAATGTCCCCATGGGCTGCAGGTCATCCTTCAGCAGGGCACAGAAATGTGTCACCGCCTCTCTCGACATCCGCAGTCCCCTCTGACACTGGTGCTCCGACATCTGCAGTTATGTCATGTGGGACCTGTAGATGTGCAGCGTTCTGTAGTGGTGAGCTCTCCTTGGGGGCCTGTGCGTGGGCTGCGCCTGCCTGATAGTTTTGCCTGCAGCGCATATGGATCTTCACAAGAAGCAGATCAAATAATATCCGATCCCCATCTCCAAGTTACAACTAAACTCGGTTCCTTCACTTCTTCATAGTTCCTAACAGGGCGGGTATTGATGTTGACTGGTACATCAGGTGCTTTCATGCATTAACTTTGTGGTGTGGCATGGCATTGCCCATCTTAGCTCCCACTAAGAGTGGCACAGCATGACCACATTCAGATTGTAACAGCTGCATCAATTGGCCCACCAGCCAGATAACCTTTACACGCCTAGCGTCACTGACACCCTCCCCACACACAGGGTGACTGGAGTGCCCATTTCTCCTTCACTACACACAGGCAAACAATGGCACAGCGCGGCCACTGTTTACAGAGGGAGGGTACACAGTACCTCCCATCAAGTATCAGACTTACCTGCACTGTGAGCAAGTACTCCTACTTCTAATCACCCATTGGCTTCTGTCATTCGTGAACGGGAGGGCACGTGACAGCCGCCCGTTCAGTGAAAAATGCGGAAGTGTGGAGTGACAGGTGGCAAGATGCATAACAGGCAAGGTAAGTAGCGCTTTACAGATGGTAACTGGTGTGACACCGCCAAGTGACATGGGGGCCGCACCGAGGTCCCGCCACCACCAGTAAAATGGGGCGGGGCCTTTCCAGCATCGGGGAGAGTGGCGGGCCACTTCCAGAAGTATTTTCCGGGCCACACCCGCTATGACCCCCAATGTCGGGGGTCAATAAAATTCAGCCCATCATTTTGATTTGAGACTTCAGTCTTCAATGACGGCTGATTGTCGTTTGCATATTTTTCAATATTTTTCAGCCAGAGGACGCCTGCCAAAGTCATCTCAGACCATGATCAGCAGTCTGCCTCCAGCCCAGCTAATAGTGCAGGGGTCACACCTTGTAGAAGCATTCACAACATAGAAATAAAACCACCTAGACACACTTGGAGGTTCACATCTGTCATTTAATGGTTCAGCCATAAACATTCATTGTATGAAAGTGATTATTCCATTATGCATTAATTGTGAGCTGTTGATTTCATCCTTCCCCCTCAGTGGAATGCTGTAAGCATATATGATCTCCCATGGGCACTAGCATGTGATTCATTTGGGCGCAAATCAGGGAACACAAATAGAAAGGAGGCGACAGACAGCATGCACTAGGTGAGTCTTTATTGGAGTCTCTGTGAGTGGACATCAGGGTGGCTGGAAGTGGGTGATTATGAGACTGTCTCCTGCCTCCTTGACCCCTCGCTCAATCTGCCTGACCTCCAGTGCAAAGACCTCACCATCCAGTGCCGCTTGCTCCCTTCCCTCCTCCATGTCCTCCTCATCAGTGCAGGAGGGACACTCAGGCATCTCATCATCATGTAAGGCCTCCTCCCTGTGCAGTGCTAGATTGTGCAGAGCACAGCAGACCACCAGGATATGTGAGACCCTCGCTGGGACATACTGCAGGGGACCACCGGATCGATCCAGGCAGCGGAATCTCATCTTCAGCAGCCCAATGGTCTGTTCGATGGTCGTTCTGGTGAAGCCGTGCCAGGTATTGTACCTCTCCTCTGCTGCGGTGCGCAGGCAGCTGACTCCATTGCCGGGAAGAACAGCGTACCCCCTCCACGTGATTGGTGGGCAGCCCACCCCAACTATTTAAATGAGCTGCCACACTTAAAATCGCAGAGGCTATGCTACATGAGGCGGCGGGCACATAAAATGCAGCCCTAAACTTCTGGTTCCCCCATAAAAATTATATTACCTGAAAATCTGTCTGATTGAAAAAGAGATGGAAGTCTCTGAAATGTCTATAAATCCTTGTGGAACAGATTGTGACGTGGCAGTGGGTTTACTGTAGGACCGTTAAGTAATAGCAGTGACTGTCCTCGAAGGTTTCTCTCTCTTGCCCTTCTCTAATTTGAATCATGTGAATCCCCAGATGTTGAAACTCATAGAGAATAGTTAGAATGAGTAGAGGGTTCTCCTGTTATTGTCACTAGTTCTTATTCAAACCAAAACTGTGCATTTGCTTTCAGTTCCAGTGTGTGGGATTGGGTGATGTGTGGTTGTTGGGCGACTTCACCAGCACAGATCACAGCAGCAGGAATTAGTTTCTTTTAAGGGCAAAGACCCTCTCCCACCTCATTGACTTCTTCCACCCCTTCAGTCAGCATGGTGGATGGGTCTGTAATAACGTAAAGTGTGTAATAAAATGCAAGTGTAACAACAAGAGGATGTCATCAATAAGACAATACTAGGTGAACTGTAATAACAAGAGGAACACAATAACAGGAGGGATGCAACAATGGGAGGAGTCTAGGAACAGGAGAACTGTAATAACAAGAAGATGGGAACAAGAGGCATAAGATATTTCACTGACAGAAATGCCACAGGAGCTCACTAATAAGATTAGAAAAGCAGGAAAAGATGTCATACAAACAGATTCCGCATGAATGGAAGGATGTGCAAATGTCGCAAAGCAGAGGTGATTAGAATTGGAGGTGTGTAAGAGTTGGGGGGAATTCAATAAGAGTAAAGCCTGTGATAAAAGGTTGGTCATATTAACAAAAGGAGGGTACTGACAGGATTGCAATAAAACCATTTCAATAACAGGAAAAATGAACAGGAGGTTTGTTGCAGACAGGCTGATTTAAGGCAGACTAAATGAATACGGTGATTCTAGCTAGAGGACAGTACTTACAAGAGGATTGCACTAATCTGATGATTGCAATAATCAGAAGATAGTCAAAGCATGATTGTAAAAACAGGAGTACATTAATAACAGGAGAAAATTGTAATAAGGGTGAAGTTTTATATACTCTCAAAACCTGTTGAATCTAACAAAACGTGGTAATAATAGCAGGTTTGTGGTACTGGGGGGGGGGGAGTGCTAAAATGGAAAGCTTTTAATTAGAGAATCGTTTCAATACACGGAGGAGCTGTACAGTGAAAGGTTTGCAATAACTGAAAGTATACAATAACAGGAGGAGAGTGTGAAACTATCTGTAATAACAAGAGTGTAATAACAGGAAGAGAGGGTGAAACTGCAATAAAAGGAGTGTAAAAACAGGAATACTGCGTGAAATGTTGTCTAATAACAGGAGCAGAGGATGATACTGTAACAGCAGGAAGTTTGTTATAATCAGTTGATGGGAATTTGTACGATAAAAATACAATATTTGTGAAACAGTGGCTAATAACAATTGTAAGATGGCATTAATTGATGGAGTGTACGAATGAGAGCCATGCAATAACAGGGTACTTTCAACAATAACAAGTTTGGCATAACACAAGTCTAATATTTGTTGCCTAATAACTGGACAATTATAACAGGGAGATATGAAAGCAGAAATTGTGGAATAATGAGAGGACTGTAATCAAAGAATAATTATAGGAGTAAAGTGACAGAAGGTTTGTAATAACAAGTGGAATATAACAACTAGAGCTTGTAATAACAGGAAGTGTTTCATTAAAAGTTTGTCATCACATACTGTCATGCAGGCCTCCACCTGCCAAGAATGAGACACATTAGTTTTGCCACATGAACATTAGTTTTTTTAAACTGTTACTGGAGTAAAGAAAGAACATTTTCTTAAAAAAAAACAGACCCTAGACAGGAAAGACATTTTTGCATAGTAACTGACATGCTCAAATTTAATCCACAATGGACTTTTGATTACCAGATGTTGAAGGTGGAGAGGCTAGCATTCCAGGGTAACTGCTAAGATAACCAAATACACAAACGGATGTGGTCAGATCAGTTTAGTCACATGACTAACTGACTGTTGGAGTTTTTTTAATTTGAACTTGCCACAGAGAATTTGAACTCAGAAAGCTCTTTGTTCCTGGACTGAGAACATCTCTCTCCTGTCCGCTCCCATCTCTTTCTCACGGAACTAAAGACCCATTAAAGACACATGAACCCCAAGAGAGAAAAGTCACCTACAGTAAACAAGGTTTAAGAAGAATACTGGGCCCCAATGAAAAGCAAGACTACCTACAAAAGGACTACATGAGCTCGAAGCAAGTAACAAGAACCTCTTCTGATATTGCCTCAAACTTCTCTATTTTATCTTTTCTTCAGCTCTTTTCTGTCTCTATTTGCATGTGTGTATCACGTATGCATGCTAGCATGGGGCACAGCGTGTATCTGTAGGCGTTAACTGAATCAGAGTTTAAGTTTAAGTTTTAATAAATTTCACTTTTCTTTAAACCTAAGAAGGCCTGTTTGTGCTCATTTCTTTGCCTTATAATTGGAAAGTGGTGAACAAGGATTCAACAAGGAGAAGTTCAAAACATGGCATGTTTAAAAATTAAACCCTGTTACATTAAGACCAGGTGAAGGCTAAAAGGGACCCTAAGGCACCTTTCTTACCTGGTCGTAATAGAAATTTGAGTGCTGGCGTCCAGAATTTTACCCAAATGAGAGAAATTGGAAGTGGGAAGCCAAATTATTCCCAATCAAAAAAGAGCAAGATTAATACATGTTTTCTTGTGGTTGTGTGTGATTGAATACTAACATGTCTGCAACTGAAGCGAGTAGCTCTCCAAGCCAGGGTGAAGTAAATTGGGATTAGTTAAAAGCACTGTCTATGGAGGAGTTGAGAAAAATGGCTGGGCAGTGTGGGATCACTGTATGTGGCAAGGCTAGGAAGTCTGACCTCTTAAGGCTAATGGCCACCATTTATCCCTTGAATCTGAAGTAGTAGAAGCAGTGTTACAAGTAGACCCAGACAGGGTATTGTTAGCAAAGATACAATTGGAACAGAGGAAACTTGAATTAGAGGAAAAAGAGAGAGACAGGCAGGGGAGAGAGAAATAGAGAGCCTTCCAAAACAAACATGAAGAGAATGAAAGGCAGGAGAGAGAGAAAGAGAAAGAATATTCCAGAAAGAATGCGAAGACAGAAAGTTGAAGTGGCTTGAGTTAACTAGGGGGGTGACAGAATAACCCTAGTGAAAACATGGCCAATATGGAGGAGCATAATTCAAGGCTGGGTACAAAATTGCTAAAACTCACTCAATTAATTCCATTCAATGAGGAAGATGTGGAAGTATCTTTTGTGTCTTTTGAGAAATTGGCAAGGCAGCTAAAATGGACAACTGAGATCTGGTCTCTCTTAATACAAAGCAAGCTAACTGGAAAAGCTCATGAGGTTTATTCCTTGTTGCCAGATGAGAGTTCATCAAATTATGAACTGACCCAAAATGTTATCCTCTGGGCATATGAATTAGTACCTGAAGCCTATCGCCAAAAGCTTAGAACCCTCAAAAAGCAAACTAGTCAAACTTATCTGGAGTTTGAAAGAAGTAAGCATCTGGTGTTTGACCAGTGTCTGAGGACTCTTAAAATACAGCTCAGCGATGGACTCTCAGAGAAGTAATTCTGTTAGAAGAATTTAAACACTCTCTCCCACTCTCAATAAAGACCCATGTAGAGGAGCAGTGGGTCCAGAGAGCCCGGCCAGCGGCCATTCTGGCCAATGAGTTTGCTTTAATTTATATGTAGGTTTCCCAAGGGAGAACCTTTCTTTATCACCCCCACAAATCCAAAAAGGACAAAAGGGGGGAAGGTGATCTCTGCCCAGGCAGTCCTGGGAGAGAAAGGAAAGCAGGAAACACAGGGGGCCCTCCTCCAACCAAAACGGAAGGTGCTGTGAGCAAGAGTGGGATGCGGAAGCTTGTGTGCTTCCATTGTAATAAGGCAGGGCATTTAAAAACTGACTGTTGGAAACTAAAGGGGAAAGCGGTAGGGTTGATCAGGGCACACCCACTCGGTGACGACACAGACCTGATGCAAAGCACAGCAGGACAAGCTGTGGCTTTAATTGCAGTAAGATTGCAATCCAGGAAGCTTACTATGGCCAGTGCAGCTAAAGTGAATAGGATTCCTGAAGGCTATCAGGGTTTGGTGTTTGAAGGGAAAGTAACCCCATACCCCTCAAGTGGGGCAAGCAAGTCCATAGTGATTCTCAGGGATACAGGGGCCACTGGATCCCTCTTACTGGGAAAAGGCCTGACCTTTCCCCCAGCGGGCAATGAACACCAGAATGGCTGTGAATGGTATTGGAGGGCAGTGTATGCCTGTACCTGTACACCGGGGTGCACCTGGAGTGCGACCTAGTTTCGGAACCGGTGACTGTAGGGATTGTCCCTAGTTTGCCGGTGGACTGGGTTGGCCTGCTCCTCGGTAATGATCTGGCGGGGGTGAAGGTGGTAGCCCCCCCAGTAGTGAAAGAAAGACCGCAGGAGGTCAGAGAGACAGGGCTGTGGCAGGAGACGGTCTCCTGCAGTTTCCCTGAATATGTAGTGGATCGGGCCATGATCAAACCAGCTCCCCCAGTGGAGACTGCATTGACACTGCAGGCAGATGACCATGAGGTCTGACCATCTGAGACATTCTTTGAAAAGTTAGGCGACCCAGGGAATGAATTAAATGGATTTTCCCTAGCTGAGGCTCAGTGAGCCGACCCAGTATTGTAAGAGTTAGCACAGGCTGCCCAGTCTGAAATTGAAGCAGAGGGAGTCCCTGATTGCTACTATTTAAAGAATGAGGTACTGATGAGGAAATGGAGTTCTCCTCGCAGACCTGAGGGTCAGGAGTGGACAGCTGTTCAGTTAGTGGTGCCGCAGAGGTACTGGGGAGAAATATTAAGAAGGGCCCACAAGAGTACAGTGACTGTACATGCCAGTACATTAAAGACCATAGCCTGCATAAGACAGCAGTTTGACTGGTCAAAACTCCACGAAGATGTGATGGAGTTGCCACATGTGCCAGGTTGAGAAGAAACCCCAACCTACAGTGAAACCTGCACCCCGCCGATGTTAGGAGGACCCTCCAGCAGAGGGCTGGTGAACTATAAGGGACCCCCGCCAATAAAAAAAGGGAACAGGCAGGCACACGACTGGCAAAAGTTTGGAAAGAGAAGGGGAAAAAGTGACCAAGAGGGCAAATTAAAGGAAGTCCTGGAGGAATCCCGGATGAAAACCCTTACTGTCCAGTCAGCCAACCCCGTAAAATGTGAAAGGTCACATCCTCCTATGTAAATGCAAACTCTAGAAGCACCCCACCAGAGGTGCTAACAACTTTTACAGGAACCTGCAGAGAAAATAGAGACCTCTAAGGGGCACAGAAACCGTGAGGGTGATGCCTCGCCTTGGCAAAGTGCCACAGGAGAGTGCAGTCAAGTCTGCACAAATACCTGCTGGTAGGAGTGTCCCAGAGAACAAAGGGAGATTAACAAAGAATCCTCACCCCCACAGTCAGAGGAAAAGGGAACCACCCATCCCTTGAATTCAAAAGTCTTTGCATGACTCAGAGAATTCAGGATAGACCTACTGACTACTAACTCTCCTGAAAAAGAAAACATTATCTCAACAGGAACAAAGCCCTCGATAGTCATGGCAATGGGCAAACTGAAGAAAAGCTTTCCCAAAGAACCACATGACTACTGGGGTGCCAAAAAAGGGGAAATTAAAGCTGCACTGGCACCCAGAAAAGACAATTCTAATCAGCTTTAAGATTGATGAATGAATGGAAATGAATGAGAGAAATGCATGGTTTTTCTTTCTGTATCTTATATTTCTCTCAAACCATATAATGAAATGGGCCATTTTTTTTCAAATCGCATTTCATTCCCCTGGGTGTGGAGGTATCATGCAGGCCTCCAACTGCCTAGAATGAGACACATTACTTTCACCACATGAACATTAGTTTTTTTTAAACTGTTATTGGAGTAAAGAAAGAAATTGTTCTTAAGAAAAACCACCAGACCCTTGACTGGAAAGACATTTTTGCATAATAACAGACAGTACTTGGAAAGGACAAAGGGGCCACTCCATGCTCAAATTTAATCCACAATGGACTTTTGATTACCAGACGTTGAAGGTGGAGAGGCTGGCATTCTAAGTTAACTGCTAAGATGGCCGAATACACAAACAGACGTCGTCAGACCAGTTTAGTCACATGACTTTGCTCCTGGACTGAGAACATCTCTCTCCTGTCTGCTCCCATCTCTTTCTCATAGAACAGAAGACCCATTGAAGTCACATGAACCCCAAGAGAGAAAAGACTCCGACAGTGAACAAGGTTTAAGAAGAATGCTAGGCCCCAACGAAAAGCAAGACTACCTACAAAAGGACAACAGTGAGCTCGAAGCACAGTAACAAGAAACTCTTCTGATATTGCCCCAAACCACTCTACTTTATTTTTTCTTCTGCTCTTTTCTGTCTTTATTTGCATGTGTGTATTACCTATGCATGCTAGTGTGGGGTGCAGCGTGTATCCATAGGCGTAAACCGAATTAGAGTTTATGTTTCAATAAATTTCACTTTTCCTCTTTAAACCTAAGGAAGCCTGTTTGTCCTCATTTCTTTGCCTTATAATTGGAAAGCAGTGAACAAGGATTCACCAAGGAGGAGCTCAAAACACAGTGTGTTAAAAAATTAAACACTGTTACAATAAGACCAGGTGAAGGCTAAAAAGGACCTGTAGACATCTTTCTCACCTGGACGTATCAATACGTGTAATAATAGCAAAGTATTAATTGAAGTATAATTGAATTTTATAGTATCCATTGTTAACCATTCGGGGTTTTCATCCAGGATTCTTTCCGGACTTCCTTTAAATTGTCTTCTTCGTCAGGCCACGTGCCTGCCTGTCCCCTTTTGTTCTCGGCGGGGGACCCTTACAGTTCACCAGCCCTCTGCTGGAAGTTCCTCCTAACACTGGTACAGGACTTAGGGGTGCAGATTTCCCTGTCTCCGGCCACCGCCCTGTCTCTCTAATCACCTGTGGTCTTTCTTTCACTACTGGGGGAGGCTACCACCTTCACCCCCACCAGATCATTACCTAGGAGCAGGCTGACCCAGTCCACAGGCAAACAAGGGACAATTCCTACAGTCACCGGTCCCGAAACTACGTTGCACTCCAGGTCCACCCAGTGTACAGGTACAGGCATACACATCCCTCCAATACCATTCACCACCATTTTGGTGTTCATTGCACTCTCTGGGGGAAAGGTCAGGCCTTTTCCCAGTAAGAGGGATCTAGTGGCCCCTGTGTCCCTGAGAATTACTATGGGCTTGCTTGCCCCACTCGAGCAATATGGGGTTACTTTCCCTTCAAATACAAAACCCTGATAGCCTTTAGGAATCCTATTAACTTTAGCTGCACTGGCCGTAGTAAGCTTCCTAGGTTGCACTCTTGCTGCAGTTAAAGCCACAGCTTGTTCTGTGTTTTCCATCAGGCCCTTGTCTCCACTGAGCAGTTGTGATCAATCCTACCACTTTTCCTTTTAGTTTCCAGAAGTCAGTTTTTAAATGCCCTGCCTTATTACAATGGAAGCAGACAGGTCTCTGGGTCTCACTCTTGCTCACAGCACCTTCCTTCTTGGCTGGAGGAGGGCCTCCTGTGTCTCCTGCTTTCCTTTCTCTTCCAGGACCGCCTGGGCGGAGATCACCTTCCTACCCTTTGTCCTTTTTGGATTTGTGGGGATGATGAGGACAGGTTCTCCCCGGGAAACCGACTAATAAATTAAAGCAAACTCATTGGCCAGAATGGCCGCTTGCCGGGCTTCCTGAACCCGCTGCTCCTCCACGTGGGTTTTTATTGAGAGTGGGAGAGAGTTTAAATTCCTCTAACAGGATTACTTCTCTGAGAGTCTCATAGCTGAGCTACAGTTTAAAGCCCTCAGCCACTGGTCAAAAGCCAGCTGCTTATTTCTTTCAAACTCCAGATAAGTTTGATTAGCTTGCTTTTTGAGGGCTCTAAACTTTTGGCGATAGGCTTCGGGTACAAATTCATATGCCCCGCGGATAGCATTTTGGGTCAGTTCATAATTTGATGAACTCACATCTGGCAACAAGGAATAAACCTCATGGGCTTTCCAATTAGCTTGCTTTGCAATAAGAGAGACCAGGTTTCAGCTGGCCGTTTTAGTTGCCTTGCCAGATT
This sequence comes from Heterodontus francisci, assembly GCF_036365525.1. Taxonomy (NCBI): domain Eukaryota; kingdom Metazoa; phylum Chordata; class Chondrichthyes; order Heterodontiformes; family Heterodontidae; genus Heterodontus; species Heterodontus francisci. The sequence goes on along the minus strand of NC_090384.1, from coordinate 13,646,041 downwards.
CTCAAAGGGCACGAAAAATGCTTCCACATCTTCCTCATTGAATTTTGGAATTAATTGAGTTTCAGAAATCTTATACCCAGCCCTGAATTATGCTCCTCCATATTGGCCATGCTTTCACTAGGGTTACTCTGTCACCCCCTAGCTAACTCAAGCTGCTTCAGCTCTCTCTCTTTGGATTCTTTCCAGAATCTTCTTTCTCTGTCTCCTGCCTTTCATTCTCTTCACGTTCCTTTGGAAGGCTTTCTCTTTCTCCCTCCCCTGCCTCTCTCTTTCTTTCTCCGTCTCTTCTAATTCAAGTTTCCTTTGTTTCAATTGTATCTTTGCTAGCAGTACCCTGTCTGGGTCTACATCTAACACTGCCTCTGCTTCTTCAGATTCAAGGGAAAAATGGTTGGCCACCAGCCTTAGGAGTTTAGACTTCCTATCCTTGCCATGTACAGTGATCCCACACTGCTCAGCCATTTTCCTCAACTCCACCATAGTCAGTGCTTTTAACTTATTCCAAGTTACTTCACCCTGGCTTGGGGAGCTACTAGCTTCAGTTGCAAACATGTTAGTATTCAAGCACACACAACCACAAGAAAACTTGTATTAATCTTGCTCTTTTTTGATTGGGAATAATTTGGCTTCCCACTTCCAATTTTACTCGTTTGTCTGTGGGTAAAATTCTGGATCTTAGCACCCAAATTTCAATTACGACTAGGTAAGAAATGTGTCTAGGTGTCTTTTGCTGTCTTTACATGGTCTTATTGTAACAGGATTTTATTTTTAAACAAACTGTGTTTTGAGCTCCCCCACTTTTTGTGAATCCTTGTTCACAGCTTTCCAATTATAAGGCAAAGAAACCAACACACCAGGTTTTCTCAGGGTTAAAGGAGAAAAGTGAAGTTTATTAAAACTTAAACTTAAACTCTAATATGGTTCATGCCTACGGATATACGACGTGCCCATGCTAGCATGCAGATGTGATATACAGATAGGGACAGAAAAGAGAAGAGGAAAATATGGTAGAGAGGGGTTTGAGGCAATATCAGAAGAGTTTCTTGTTTACTGAGCTTCGAGCTCACTTGATTGTAGGTAGTCTTGCTGTTCGTCAGGACCCAGTGTTCTTCTTAAACTTTGTTCACGTAGGAGAATTTTCTCTCTTTGAGGTTCACGTGTTTTCACAAGATTCAGTTCCGTGGGAAAGAGATGGAGACAGGCAGGACTGGAGAGGTTCTGCTTCAGTTCCAGGAGCACATGGCTTTCTGAGTTCAAAATCCTCTGTTGGAAGTTCAAATTCAAAACTTCCAACAGTCAGTCAGTCATGTGACCAAAACTAGTCTGACTACTTCTTCTGTGTATTGGGGAAGCAAAGACTGGGTCCCCATTTTCCAACACTGTCGGTTACTATTCAAATGTCTTTCCAGTTGGGTGCTTGCAATTTTAAGTTTTAATGTTCATGTGACAAAATCATGTGTGCCTCAGTCTTGGCAGGTGAGGGGGGTGGGGGGGCGGGTGGATTTGCTTGACACCATAAAAATGTATTAGGTGGAGAATGCTAACAGGGGTACATTAACAGAAGGATTTTAATATCTGGATTGTGCTTTCACAAGGTTCCTGGTTCAAGCCCCACTCCAAGTCTAGAGCAAAATAAATCAAGGCTGACACTCCAGTGCAGTATTGAGGGAGTGCTGCACTGTCAGAGGTGCCCTCTTTCAGAAGAGACATTAAACCGAGGCCCCATCTGCCTGCTCGGGTGGATGTAAAAGATCCCATGGCATTTGTTACGACCAGGTGAGAAAGTGGTCTAGGGTTCCCTTTCAGCCTTCACCTGGTCTTACTGTAACAGGGTTTAATTTTAAACACACCATTTTCCAGTTATAAGGCAAAGAAACCAGCACAAACAGGTTTTCTTAGGTTTAAAGAGGAAAAGTTGAAATTTATTAAACTTAAACTCTAATTCAGTTGATGCCGACGGATATACGACACGCCCACGCTAGCATGCATATGCGATGCACCCATGCAAATAGAGACAGAAAAGAGCAGAAGAAAAATAAAGTGGAAAAGTTTGAGGCAATATCTGAAGGGATTTTATCACGGTTCTTTGAGCTCACTGCAGTGTCTTTGATTGTAGGTAGATCTGGCTTTTCATTGGGGTTCAGTATTCTTCTTAAACCTTGTTCGCTGTCGGAGATTTTTCTCTCTTGGGGTTCATGTGCCTTCAGTGGATTCAAAGGCTTGTGAGAAAGAGATGGGAGCAGACAGGAGCGATCTTCTCAGTTCACGAGCAATCAAACTTTCTGAGTTCAAACTGTTCGTACAATTCAGAAAAAAACAGGTTGCCAAGTAGGTTAATCATGTGACTAACTGGTCTGACCATGTCTTGGATTGTATCACCTTAACAGTCTCTGGAATGCTCCTCTTACACACAATACCTGGTGATCAATGTCCATTGTAGGTTGAATGCGTCAGGGAATGGTCCTTTGTCCTTCCAATCACCGTCTGTTAATATGCAAATGTCTTTTCCAGCCACGGCTGATCTGTTTAACAAGTCCTTTCTTCACTCCAGTAACAGTTTAAAATCAATGTTCATGACAAAATTAATGTGCCTCATTCTTGGCAGGTGGGGGCTGAGCATGACAGCATTATTTCGAATAAGAACAGGAGAGTTATTCCCAGTGCCCTGGTCAATATTTATCCTTCCAGCAACATGATCTGGTCATTGTCACATTGCTGTTTGTGGGATCTTGCTGTGTGCATACTGGGTGCCATGTTTTCTGCATTACAACAGTGAATACACTTCAAAAGTACTTCATTGGTTGTAAAGCGCTTTGAGACGTCTCCCCGGTGGACATGAAATGCGCTATATAAATGCAAGTCTTCCTTTTTTGCTTCTTTTCAGAGATGTTTAGTAAGAGAAGAATGTAAGAATAAGCTGCTTGCAATGAAAGGAAGTGTATAAAACTAGAGAGTGAAATGGGAAGTAACATGAGGTTTATAATAATATTTTGTAGAAATGGAGGTTCAGAATCACTGGAAGATTGTAATAACAGGAGTACATTAACAACTGGAACTTATTAACAGAAGGAAAGGTTAAAAGGGATGCTTTTCATAACAGAGTTCTGTTGTAGGTGCCACATTTCGGATGAGGCACGGAACCCAGGCCCCGTCTACCCTCTCAGCTGGGTGTAAACAATCCTATGGCACTCTTAGAAGAAGAGCAGGGGAGTTCTCCCCAATGTCTTGACCAATATTTATCCCTCAACTAACATCAATAAAAAAAACAACCTTATCGTGTTGCTGATGGGATCTTGCTGTGCATAAATTCCTACAAGCCATCAAAAACTGCACTTTAAAAAGTGGCTGTTGAGTGCTATGATGCATCCTAAGGTTATCAAAGGTGCTATAAAAAATTTTTTTTTCCTTTCTTTCAGTTTGGTACTAGCAACCCAACTGGGGTAAGGTTGAGAAAGTGGTTAAAAAGACATATGGGATCGTGGGTATTATAAATAGAGGCACAGAGTACAAAAGCAAGGATGTTATAATGAACCTTTATTTTTTAAAAAACTGGTTTGGCCTCAACCAGAGTATTGTGTCTAATTCTGCTTTGGGAAGGATGTGGAGGCATTAGAGAGAGTGCAGAAAAGGTTCACGAGAATGGTTCCAGGGATGAGGAACTTCAGTTACGTGGATAGATTGGAGAAGCTGGAGTTGTTTTCCTTGCAGAGGAGAAGGTTGAGAGGAGAATTTATGGAAGTGTTCAAAATCATGAGGGATGTGGGCAGAATAGATAGGGAAAAACTGCTCCATTTGTGGAAGGATCCAGAACTAGAGGACACCGATTTAAGGTGATTGGCAAAAGAATCACTGGGGACATGAGGAAAATCTTTTTTTACACGGTGAGCGGTTCGGATCTGGAATGCACTGCCTGAGAGTGTGGTGGAGGCAGATTCAATCGTGGATTTCAGAAGAGAATTGGATAATTATGTGAAGAGAAAGAAATTGCAGGGTTGCGGGGTAAGGGCAGTGGAGTGGGACTAGGTGGGTTATTCTTGCAGAGAGCTGGCACGGACTCGAGGGGCCGAATGGCCTCCTTGCGTCACCATTCTATAATTCTGGGATAGCTTTATTCTCCTATCCTTTCTCTGGCACTCTGGCGCCCCCTTTGTTAGGCAATGGGAGAACAGGTGGCCATGGGTCATTTCTGAAAGCAATTCTCCCTTGATGTGGGGTAAAGTCCCTAGAACTATCATCCATGAAGGGACACTCTGGACTTTCATCATCCGCCCAAAAGGACTCCTTTCTCTCCTGCTGCTGGCCCAGGGGAAAGACCAGGGGAAGTTTATCTGTGCTGCCAACCTTGTTGAGAGGTGTTGGTGAGGAGGACCCTGAACCATGCTCCCCCCAAGCCCAGGCCAGTCTTTCTCATCCCTGACCAGCTTACCTGGAGCAGCTCCTTGCGCAGAGCTCCCTCTCCACTAAGCTTAGGCGCTAAGGGCTGCTTCTGTCTGAGCATTAGATGAGTAGTAGTGTTGTGGAGTACACTCAGAGGTGGAGTCTGATGACAGAAGCCATGACCATGAGGTTCCTGTTTCTCCGGGGACTGCTAACCAGCACTTTAAGGCTGGCCAAGTGACAGGCGCGCCCAGAAGTTTGCAAAGCAAAGCTAACTCCTCCGGACAGGAGATCCCTCAGCCAAGTCTCCAGTGGGAAAGCAAGTGGAGAAGGTGTGGGCCCACTCCCTGCTGCTGGACAAGCTTTGGGGCAATCGAGTATGTCTCTGTCTGTCTGAAGTACGAACCGCTTTCTCGCCAGAGGAATTTCTCCCCTTCTCCAGTCCGCCACCGTTATGGAGGGTTATCTCATTGCTCCTGTAAGTAGAGCCTGTCTTTCATTGGCTACCACCTGTGATTCTCTCGGGATATGTTGAGCTGGTCACCGGTTGCTGGTTGTGAGTGTGTCTCTTTGAATTGCAGTACCCTGAGGATATTGTCACTTACGATGGTGATGTGTGCAGGCAGCCCCATGAGTATTACACCTACCTGAGCAGCGATGGAGAGAGCTATGGCGGTGAGTTATATTTCAACTCCTCTGGGTATCTCCTGTCTGGCGACAGCGCCTGTAGATATCCCGGGGCAGGGTTGGCTCTTTCACTCAGTGTGGGGCCACAGGACAAGCCGCTTTAGGACATCGGAGAGATTCCTAGGTATTGACATTAGCTTCTGATTCGATCGTTTTCCAAATTGGACCTTTGGTTATTCCCTAGTCTTGGTGTGATTCCCGAATAGTGCTCCTCGCCAGGGCTCAGGTTCCCTGTTTAGTGATTCACAGAGCAAAGTGCGAGTTATCGCAAAGTAAAAGGAAGCGGTTTGAGGTTTGACCAGACAGAGCATCTTCTAAAGCATGACCACCGTGTAGAGTAAGACCACCACACAGGGCAGGACCAACATACACAAAGGAATACTTTCATTCATGTTCAGAACGAAAAAGGAGCCGACCCACACGTCTGCTATGCACTAAAACATGTCGCCTTCTAGTTACTAATAATTATCCAAGAGCAAACTACTGCAGATGCTGGAAATCTGAAATAAAAACAGAAAGTGCTGGAAATACTCAGCAGGTCTGGCAGCTTCTGTGGCGAGAGAAACAAAGTTAACGTTTCAGGTCAGTGACCCTTCATCAGAACTAATAATTATCCTTTGGCACATAGTTACATAATGGACACTACATGGATTGCCAATCATATTGCTTTATCCACTCCAACAGGCAGTGAAAACTACACTGGCAGAGCATTACAGGCTGAAATTGCCAGTGCAATTTATTTACACACAAGATAATTACATGGAAGCAGACAAAGCAGCAAACTGGCAGTACAATGCTTGACTCGTACCAGCTCTGAAACATACTGCCTGAAAAAATGGTGGAAGTAACTTTCAAAAGGGAATTGGCTAAATACCTGAAAGTGAAACATTTGCAAAGCAATGGGGAAAGAGCAGAGGAGTGGGACTGATTGAATAGTTCTTTCAGAGAGCTGGTCAGGCAGAATGGGCTGATCTGTGCTCTATCGTTCTATAATTTATATAAACTGCTCCAAAAACAAAAGTCGAGACTTGAATTTTTGCAAATTCATTCACATCAATGTTGTGGAGCAAATACTTTGCACTTCTGTATCACCTCACACAACAGGGCACTTGTTAATTCAGAATTAGATTCTTGTTAGATTCCTGTCTGAAGCCCCGGCAGGAACATTTAAAGATCAAAAAGGCCCTTCTGAATAGTCAGGCGTTCAGGATATTAATCACTTCCACCTCTCAGGCAGATATGGGGTCAGCAACAGCTTTGTGGTTGTCCAGAGTTTTGTTTCCTTTTGACATCTGCTGGTAAATTTTGCAAGTCAGAGCTGGTGGTGAGAAATGCAAGTATGCAGCCTGCAACTGTCCAAGATGTGCGAGCAGCAGGCACGGTATCGTATGGTCGGCTGGATGGGGCAATTTAGGTTTTGATCTCCAGAGGAAAAAAAAAATCATCTTACTATCTGACAGGAGTCTGAGAATTCAAGTCCTCTCAAAAATATCCCATTGAATCAAGGATACAAACTTAATCTGAACTGAGATCTCATCTACTCTCGTAGGTGGATAGAAAGTGCCACTGCACCATTGAATGCAGAGCAGGGGTGCTCACGCAGTATTACAGGGAATATTTATCCCTCGACCAAATAAACCACTGAAAACAGATTATCAGGGCGTAATAACATTGCTGTTGCTGGGCTCTTGCTGTGCATACATTGGTTGATGTGTTTTTTAAAATTCTTTCGTGGATTGTGGGCATCGCTGGCTGGGCCAGCATTTGTTTCACATCCCTAATTGTCCTTGAGAAGGTGGTGGTGAGCTACCTTCTTGAACCACTGCAGTCCATGTGAGGTAGGTACACCCACAGTGCTGTTAGGAAGGGAGTTCCAGGATTTTGACCCAGCGACAGTGAAGGAACGGCGATATTGTTCCAAGTCAGGATGGTGTGTGACTTGGAGGGGAACTTGCAGGTGGTGATGTTCCCATGTATTTGCTGCCCTTGTCCTTCTAGTTGGTAGAGGTCGCGGGTTTGGAAGGTGCTGTCTGAGCAGCCTTGGTGCGTTACTGCAGTACATCTTGTCGATGGTACACACTGCTGCCACTGTGCGTCGGTGGTGGAGGGAGTGAATGTTTGTGGATGGGGTGCCAATCAAGTGGGCTGCTTTGTCCTGGATGGTGTCGAGCTTCTTGAGTGTTGTTGGAGCTGCACCCTTCCAGGCAAGTGGAGAGTATTCCATCACATTCCTGACTTCAATCAATTACTTCAAAAGGAAATAGACTTGCAGATCTATGGGGTTCGAGCAGGGGAGTGGGACTGACTGAATAGTTCTTGTGGAGAGCTGGCATGGACTTGATGGGACGAATGACCTCCTTCTGTGTCTCAAATGTCTCAAATGACTCAATGACTCTATGAGCTGGATTTTAAGAGCCCGGCACAGCTCAAGAAATGGCAGTGACATGCCTTAGAACTGCTGCAATCTCCCGTGTGGTGGCTCATTTAAATCACCGGGGCGGGACCACCCCCCCCCCCCCCCCAATCACGTGGGGAGGGGGCAGGCAGTCCTTCCCCAGCAATGGTGTCAGCTGCCTGTGCGTAGGTGTTGTCACCATTTTTAAAGGTCAGCCAGCCCTCCCAGCAAATTTAACTTGTGAAAGCTACACCCCCCCCAAAATTTATCAAATAAAATTCTAACGCCCCTTTCCCACCCCCCAATAGCAATTTCATTGACTATTTGGCCTCCCCCTCCCAAAAAAAAATGTAGCTTTTAAATCTGACCTCCCTCCAACCCCAAAACTGCGCAAAGTTTAAAATTCACCCCTTCCCACCATCTCTTAAACTCATCACGTTTATGTGTCCCTCCACCCCCCCCCCCCCCCACTCCCCCCACACTGGAAATATTAACTCCTCCTCCCTTCCCACCAGGAGGCTTTCACGCTGGCTTTCCCCAGATGGGGAGAGTAAGTGCATTTAAATTTATTCATATCATTGATTTAAATATTGAAATTGAGGTCCCGTTGCCCAGCGGCGGTGGGACGTGGGAGTGGGGGGCTGACACAGAGCCTCGCTGCCGCCGGAGGATCTGGCTAGGCTCTCCCTCTGCTGGAACGATCATCCAGCCTCTCGGCCACTACCATGGAGCCTGACGTCGTGGGCTTGGTAAAATCCAGCCCTAGGGCTCTATGACTTCTGCCTTGTAGATGTTGGACAAGCTTTGGGGTGTCAGGAGATGAGTTACTCATTGCAGAATTCTCAGCCTCTGAGCTGCTCTTGTAGCCATAGTATCTACATAGCTGGTCCAGTTCAGTTTCTGGTCAATGATAACCCCCAGGATGTTGATAGTGGGGGATTCAGTGATGGTAATGCCATTGAATGTCAAGGGGAGATGGTTAGAATCTCTCTTGTTGAAGATGGTCATTGCCTGGCACTTGTGTGGCGTGAATGTAACTTGCCACTTATCAGCCCAAGACTGGATGTTGTTCAGGTCTTGCATATGGGAATGAACTGCCTCAGTATCTGAGGAGTTGCGAATAGTGCTGAACACTGTAATCATCAGCGAACATCCCCACTCCCGACCTTATGATGGAGGGAAGATCATTGATGAATCAGCTGAAGATGGTCGGGTTGAAAAATGGTTGGGATGAGTTTCCTGTAGTGATGTCCTAGGACTGGGATGATTGGCCTCCAACAACCACAACCATTTTCTTTTCTACTAGGAATGACTCCAACCAGTGGAATGTTTTCCCCCTGATTCCCATTGACTCCAGTTTTTCTCGGGCTCCTTGATGCAATACTTGGTCAAATGTTGCCTTGATGTCAAGGGCAGTCACTCCCACCTCTGGAGTTCAGTTCTTTTGTCCATGTTTGAACCAAGGCTGTAATGAGGTCAGGAGCTGGGTGGCCCTGGCGGAACCCAATCTGAGCATTGGTGAGCAAATTATTGCCGAGTAAGTGTCGTTTGATGTCACTGTTGATGACTCCCACCATCACTTTGCTGATGGTCAAGATTAGACTGATGGGGCTGTCATTGTCCGGATTGGATTTGTCCTGCCTTTTGTGTACAGGACATACCTGGGCAATTTCTCACATTGCTGGGTGGATGCCAGTGTTGTTGCTGTACTGGAGCAGCTTGGCTAGGGGCGCAGCAAGTTCTGGAGCACAGGTCTTCAGTACTATTGCCGGATGTTGTCAGGGCCCATAGCTTTTGCAGTATCCAGTGCCTTCAGTCATTTCTTGATATCACGCGGAGTGAATCGAATTGGCTGAAGATTGGCATCTGTGATGCTGGGGACTTCAGGAGGAGGCTGAGATGGATCATCAACTCGGCACTTCTGGTTGAAGATGGATGTAAATGCTTCAGCCTTATCATTCGCACTGATGTGCTGGGCTCACCCATCATTGAGGATGGGGATATTTGTGGAGCCTCCTCCTCCTGTTAGTTGTTTAATTGTCCACCACCTTTCACAACATGATGTGGCAGGACTGCAGAACTTAAATTTGAACCATTGGTTGTGAGATCACTTAGCTCTGTCTATCACATGCTGCTTCTGCTGTTTAGCATGCAAGTAGTCCTGTGTTATAGCTTCACCAGGTTGGCACCTCATTTTTAGGTATACCTGGTGCTGCTCCTGGCATGCCCTCCTGCACTCCTCATTGAACCAGGGTTGATCCCCTGGCTTAATGGTAATGGTAGAGTGGGGGATATGCCGGGCCATGAGATTACAGATTGTGGTTGAATACAATTCTGCTGCTGCTAATGGCCCACAGCGCCTCATGGATGCCCAGTTTTGAGCTGCTAGATCTGTTCTGAAACTATCCCATTTAGCACAGTGGTAGCGCCACACAACACGATGGAGGGTATCCTCAATGTGAAGACAGGACTTGGTCTCCACAAGGACTATGGTGGTTGTAATGAGAAGCTTTTTGTGTTGTTTGATGCAACATAAATGAGATGCTTGGAGTCCAGGTTGTTGAAGACCCCAAACATGTTTATTAACAGCTATCAAGTATATATAGTGCAGAGCTAACTTACAGGACTTGCCTCTAGGTGTTACAGTCGCAAAGTGACTCTGGCTCCGAGTCACATGACTGTATCCTGGTAATCAGTTGATTAGCATATTAAAATTTTAAAGGTACATTACTCTTAAAGGCAATCACACAACATCCCCCTTCTTTCCAAAGATAAGTCTTGTATGCTCAAAGCAAAAACCTATAAAATTAGATAACATCAAAATTATTTACACAGGTATAGAGATTATGAACTTTACACATACAGAACCTTAATAGTTCAGATATTGTTTCGGTGGTTTGACAACTCTTCCAGATTTGGTTAGGGAATAACCTTCTGAGGATGTCATCCTTGGCTGTTTTGGGTTTGCAGGAATGTTGTCAATGTGTTGACTGTTGTCCTGCTGAACTGTCACACCCCCACCGTCGGGGCATGCTCCCTCGAGTCCACCATGAGCAATTGGAGTATTGCACACCACTCTCAGTTGGCTTTGGTAGACATTTCTGCAAGCAATGATGTTTTCATTGTGGGGTGTATGACCCTGACCTTTTGTCCTACGTGTAGGTGAGATAGTTCTGCCCCTACGTGTTGGTCATGTTCATTCTCCCCTGTTTTTCGAGCTGTGTCTCCTGCATCTCGGAGAATTTGGACAGATGTTGGCTTGGCCAGAGTCATTCGCACTTGTCTGCCAAACATGTTCTCTGCTGGTGACGGTAAGCCGATATCCATAGATGTAGCTCTGAGGTGGAGCACGGCAACACGAAGATCTTTTTCACTATCCTACACTTTAGAGTAAGTGCTTTGACCGCATGGACCATTCACTCGGCAAGACCATTAGATCTTGGGTAATGTGGTGAGGACGTCACATGATTTACGTCCCATTTGGCGCACATATCGCTGAAAGGTTTGTCCGTATACTGTGGCCCATTGTCAGAAATGATTTCTTCAGGTGCATTGAATAGACTGAATATGGCACTCAACATATCTGCGACGACTGTGCTTGAAGTGTCTTTTACCCATCTGACAATTGGAAATTTGGAGAAATAGTCAGTGACTATTAGTTCATTAACGGAAAACAGGTCTGTGGTGATTTTGGACCAAGGGACTGACAGAATCTCGTGAGGGTGTAGAGGTTCTTTGTGTTGTTGTGCCTGGTGGCCCTGGAATTCCTCGCACATCCTCACTAACCTTTTGATGTCACTGTTGATCCTTGGTCAACAAACAGTGCCAGTCGTCTTGTTCGCTCTATGCCCATATGGCCTCGGCGAAGTTGACAAGATGTCCTCTCGAGAGCTTTGGGCACAATCACGTGTTTACCTTGAAGGTGATGCCTCTCGAGATACCGAGTTCATCTCTGTAAGGGCTCTGACAATATTCCGGCAATAGTACTGAAGACCTGTGCTCCAGAATTTGCCGTGCCCCAAGCCAAGCTGTTCCAGTACAACTGGAACTGGGCAGCACAGTGGCGCAGTGGTTAGCACCGCAGCCTCACAGCTCCAGGGACCCGGGTTCAATTCTGGGTACTGCCCGGGCGGAGTTTGCAAGTTCTCCCTGTGACTGTGTGGGTTTTCGCCGGGTGCTCCGGTTTCCTCCCACATCCAAAGACTTGCAGGTGATAGGTAAATTGGCCGTTGTAAATTGCCCCTAGTGTAGGGAGGTGATAGGGAATATGGAATTACTGTAGGGTTATTATAAATGGGTGGTTGTTGGTCGGCACAGACTCGGTGGGCCGAAGGGCCTGTTTCAGTGCTATATCTCTAAATAACTGCAACACTGGCATCTACCCAGCAATGTGGAAAATTGCCCAGGTATGTCTTGTACACAAAAAGCAGGACAAATCCAGCCAATTACCGCCCCATCAGTCTACTCTCAATTATGAGTAAAGTGATGGAAGGTGTGTCGGCAGTGCTATTAAGTGGCACTTGCTTAGCAATAACCTGCTCAGTGACACTCAGTTTGGGTTCCGCCAGGGCCACTCAGCTCCTGACCTCATTACAGCCTTGGTTCAAATATGGACAAAAGAGCTGAACTCAAGAGGTGAGGTGAGACTGACTGCCCTTGACATCAAGGCACCATTTGACCGAGTATGGCATCAAGGAGCCCGAGCAAAACTAGAGTCAATGGGAATCGTGGAAAACTCTCCACTGGTTCGAGTCATAACCGAGCACAAAGGAAGATGTTTGTGGTTGTTGGAGATCAATCATCTGAGCTCCAGGACATCATTGCAGGAGTTCCTCAGGGTAGTGTCCTAGGCCCAACCATCTTCAGCTGTTTCATCAATTATCATCCTTCAATCATAAGGTCAGAAGTGGGGATGTTCGCTGATGATTGCACAATGTTCAGCACCTTTCGTGACTCCTCAGATACTGTAGCAGTCGGTGTAGAAATGCAGCAATACTTGGACAATATCCAGGCTTGGGCTGATAAGTGCCAAGTAACATTCATGCCACACAAGTGCCAGGCAATGACCATCTCCAACAAGAGAGAATCTAACCATCTCCTCTTGACATTCAATGGCATTACAATCGCTGAATCCCCCACTGTCAACATCCTAGGGGTTACCATTGACCAGAAACTGAACTGGAGTAGCCATATAAATACCGTGGCTACAAGAGCAGGTCAGAGGCTCGGAGTCCTGTGGCAAATAACTCACCTCCTGACTCCCCAAAGCCTGTCCACCATCTACAAGGCACAAGTCAGGAGTGTGATGGAATACTCTCCACTTGCCTGGATGGGTGCAGCTCCAACAACACTCAAGAAGCTCAACACCATCCAGGACAAAGCAGCCCACTTGATTGGCACCTCATTCACAAATATTCACTCCCTCCACCACTGATGCACAGTGGCAGCAGTGTGTACCATCTACAAGATGCACTGCAGCAACGCTCCAAGGCTCCTTAGACAGCACCTTCCAAACCCGCGACCTCTACCAACTAGAAGGACAAGGGCAGCAAATGTATGGGAACACCACCACCTGCAATTTTCCCTCCAAGTCACACACCATCCTGACCTGGAACTAAATCGCCGTTCCTTCGCTGTCGCTGGGTCAAAATCCCAGAACTCCCTTCCTAACAGCACTGTGGGTGTACCTACCTCACATGGACTGCAGCAGTTCAAGAAGGCAGCTCACCACCACCTTCTCAAGGGCAATTAGGGATGGGCAATAAATGCTGGATTGGCCAGCGGCACCCACATCCCATGAATGAATAAAAAAAAGAAGCATCTGCAAGTTTCTGGCACCTCTTTTACCATATCAGGCCAGCCTTCCATGATGACTCTCCACAGTGCCTTCAGTTGTGGGTCATTGGCTGTTTCTGATTGTAGTTGGTCACATTTGTGACCTAAATGCAATAAATCAATTTTGAGCACATCGTCCACCTCGATGTCCATTCTGTCTACTTGTAGATCCAGTGGAACTTCTTCATTCTTGTTCAGATTTGGCAATCTGCTCAGCATATCCGAGGTGACCATTTTGGTACCTGTTTTGTAGCAGACGGCAAAGTCTTACCTCTGTACTTTCACTAAGAGTCGCTGTAGTCGAGGTGGTGCTCTTGTCAATGGTTTGCGCCAGATCATCGCCAGTGGTTTGTGGTCAGTTTCCACTGTGAACTGCTCATCAAACAGGTAGGTGTGGAACAAAACAAAAAGTGCTAGAAATACTCAGCAGGTCAGGCAGCATCTGTGGAGAGAGAAACAGAGTTAACATTTCAGGTCAGTGACCTTTCATCAGAACTGGCAAAGGTTAGGAAAGAATTAGGCTTTAAGCAAGTGAAGGGGAGAAGATGGGGGGGGGGGGGCAAGAACAAAGGGGAAAGTGTTTGATAGGGCAGCGGGTGATTAAATAACAAAGCTGTGCTGGGATAAAGGCAAAGCGTGTGTTAATGTTTGTGGTGAAAGACAAAGCATTAGTTCAGAGCGAGTGTTAATAGCAGAATAATGAGCAGCCCTGTCTACATGAAAAACAGGCACATGGTAGGTGTGAAACCTTGTGATCCCAAACAGCAGCGCAAGAGTTTCACACTCTATGTTTGAGTAATTGGATTGTGCTGAGGATAAACATTTGGATCCAAATGCAATTGGTTTGCCATCCTGTAGGATGCACGCTCCTAGCCCTTTCTGTGAGGCATCGGCTTCCAGGATTGTCTTCTTCCTTGGGTCATAGTACTGCAGGGTACAGGTTTCTGCTGACAATGCTTGTTTGAGAGACTCAAACATATGCTGATGGTCCTCCTGCCATACAAATAGTATGGCTTTTTAAAGAGCTCTCTCAATGATTAATCTTTGTCAGAAAAATTTGGAATGTACGGTGCCAAAAAGTTTAAAAATCCAAGACATCTTTGGAGGTTTTCCTTGTCTCGTGGGGTAGGCATAGACCTTATATCTTCAACTTTGCCTGGGTCAGGACGGATTCTACAACCGGACTAGATGGAGGCAAAGAAATGAGTCTGACTTACATTCACCTGGCACTTCTTGCTGTTAAAAACGAGCCCTTTGTGACAAGCTACTGCCATCAGTGAATGGAGATTTTGATCATGTTCTTCTTTGGGTTTTCTCATTACTACAATGTCATTAGCATTGAATATACATCCAGGCACGTTTTCTATAATTCTGTCCATTTGCTGCTGAAACTGATCTTGACTGACAGATAAGCTGAAGGCTAGTCTCTGGAAGCAATATTTTCCAAATGGTGTCCTGAAGGTGGTGACTTCCTGAGATTCCTTAGCTCGGTGTACCGACCAATATCCATGCTTAGCATCCAATTTGGAAAAGAATTTGGCTCCTGTAAACTTGGGATTCAATTCCTCTCATGTCGGAATCTAGTGGAGGCATCTCTTTAGGGAGAAGTTTAGACACCTTGGATCGGGACACACCCTGATTGCTCTATCCTTCTTCAGTACGCATGTAATTGAGCTGCACCAGTCTGTGTGATGGTGCACACGACAGATGATGCCATTGCGTTCCATGTCATCCAACTCACACTTAAGCTTTTCTTGTATATGCACGCTGCACTTTCTGGGAGGGTTGATTTATGGAATTGCATCCTCTCTGAGGTGTAGTAAAGCTTCGCCATTGAAATGTCCTATGGCGTTGAATCTGTCCGGGTACATTTGTTGTAGTCATGAACCAACTCAATGAGGGTACCCTTGATCTCTTCTGCTGTAATGGGTACATTGGTGAACTCGTAGATGGTTATGATGTTGAGGGCCTCACACGCTGGTCGTCTTGCCATTGCTGGTCTGCTCGTGTCTACTATGTAGGATGTTTGTGGTTTCCATGTTGACTTTCCATATCTGCATTGCATTGTTAATGTGTCACTGTAAGGGATGGGTGACCCATTACTTGGCAGTTGTTGGATGTATCATTAATTTCCAATGACTCCAGTACATATCTTTGAGTATTGGGAATGGTGGGATATTTGCACGAGCACCAGTGTCAATCTTAACCTTGAGTATATGTTTGCTAACTTTCTTTGGACGTATGATGTTAATAGTGGTGAAAGCTTCCAATTGTTTGACTTAATCAACGTGATATGTCAAGTTCACAATGTGGAATGCCTGTTCATCTTCTGACTGGGAATTACTCCTCTCTAAGTCTTGTCTCAGGTTTGTTTCGCTATGAACTTTTCGCATCGGCTTGCGTTTATACAGGTCTCTGGCACTTCCTTTGCTGCTGTTACCCTGTTTTCTATTTGCTGGTATTCTACCATGACTTCTTGCTGTGACTTTGAAGCCAGAATTCCTGCTTAGGTGAGCCCAGTGTCCTTTTGCACCGCATGCCTTGCACAGGTCACAAAATGCAGAACAACTTTGCCGTGAGTGGGACCAACTACACTTACCACACAGCTTGCTCACCCTTTTCAACTTGGTTCTCATGCCGATACAGTTGGCTGCACCTCGTTCTTTCAGGTACCGTTGTCCAGCCACAATAGCTTCGTATTTCCTGCCATCTTCCAGTAGTGTATCAATGCTGTGACCTTTCTGTTTCCCCAAGAGGTCTTTATGAAATGCTTCAACGGGTGTTGATACAATTCCCAGCTCCAGTATTCGGTCTGACAGCATAGTTTCTGTGAAATAGCATTCATTGCCCTTACTACAGCAGCTACAGGTGAACTGGTCTATTGATTCCGTTGGCTGTTGCCTGTCGGACATCAATTCTCGGCAGTGATTTCTAAAATTCACTCTTGTCTGAGTTGATCTTCCAGCACTTTCCATATCTTTGCAGTCTGTCATTCAGCTGTGTTTTCTACAGTTGGAGGTGAGTTTTTTTTTCTTTACACTGATGAGGCCAGTGTTTCTTTTAACTTTCTCTCTTTTAGCTGTTGATAGTTTTTAAAGCTGTTTTCCTGTGGTCTTCAATCTTGGATTTTGTCTTCTCACCACCAGTGCTCCCATGTAATGAGAAGCTTTTTATGTTGTCTGATGCAACATAAATGAGATGCGTGGAGTCCATTTTGTTGAAGATCTCAAACAGGTTAACTAACAGCTAACAAGAATATACAGTGCAGAGCTATCTATTTGCAGGACTTGCCTCTAGGTGTTACAGTTTCAGAGTGACACTGGCTCCGAGTCACATGACTGCATCTTGGTAATCAGCTCAGGTAATACCTAAGATCTTAAAGGTGCATTACTCTTAAAGGCAATCACACAGTGGTCACTTCCACCAATACTGTCAAGGACAAATGCATCTGTGACAGGTAGATTGATGAGAATGAGGTCAAGTAGGTTTTTCCCTCTTGCTGGTTCTCTCATCACCTGCCACAGGCCCAATCTAGCAGCTATGTCCTTTAGGACTCGGCCAGCTCGGTCAGTAGTGGTGCTACCGAGCCACTCTTGGTGATGGACATTGAAGTCCCCCACCCAGAGTACATTCTGTGCCCTTGCTACACTCAGTGTTTCCTCCAAGTGGTGATCAACATGGAGAAGTACTGATTCATTAGCTGAGGGAGGGCAGTAGGTGGTAATCAGCAGGAGGTTTCCTTGCCCATGTTTGACCTGATGCCATGAGACTTCATGGGGTCCGGAGTCGATGTTGAGGACTCTCAGGGCAACTCCCTCCCGACTGCATACCACTGTGCTGCCACCTCTGGTGGGTCTGTCCTGCTGGTGGGACAGGACATACCCGGGGATGGTGATGGCAGTGTTTGGGACATTGTCTGTAAGGAATAATTCTCTGAGTATGACTACGTCAGGCTGTTGCTTGACTCGTCTGTGGGACAGCTCTCCCAACTTTGACAGATGCTGGTAAGGAGATATTTGCAGGTCAACTGGGCAGGGTGTGTCTTTGTTACTTCTGGTGCCTAGGCCGATTCCAGGTGGTCTGTCCAGTTTTACCCTTTTTCGAGTTTTCTGTAGCGGTTTGATACAACTGAGTGGCTTGCTCGGCCATTTTGTGGGCAGTTAAGAGTCAGCCACATCGCTGTGGGTCTGGAGTCACATGTGGGCCGGACCAGGTAAGAACAGCAGATTTGCTTCCCTAAACGAGTTTAGTGAACCAAATGGATTTGTACAACAATCAAGTAGTTTCAGGATAATCATTATAGAGACTAGCATTTAATTCCCGATTTATTAATTGAGTTTAAATTGCCCCAGCTGCTGTGTTGGAATTTAACCTCATGTCTCTAGAGTATTAGTCTGGGTTTCAGAATTACTGGTCCAGTAACATTATCACCATGCTACCATTCCTGATTCCTATGTAACAATAGTGACTGTTTCATTGGCTGTAAAGCACTTTTGGCATGGCTTGAGGATGTGAAAGGCACTATAGAAATACAAGAGATTCTTTCTTTGATTAGATTCTGATTTCAAGCAACGGCATCAAGAAAAACTTGGCCATTAGCATTTTAGATCTGGGCAAAACCAAGGCAGCTAGGCCTCAGTCACTGCTATCTGTCACTTTAGTATGATTAAAACTCATATACTATAGGCTTAACCTTAAGTAACACATCTTCACATTTCTCAGAAATGTTACCAGAGCTCTTCACAATGTAAGAGTTTCTTTGAATTGCAGTCGCTGACCTTATGAAAGAGCACTTGAAAGCCAATTTTACAACACAGAAAAATCCCATCAACAGCAATGAGATAAATGAGCAGTTAATAACATTAAGTATTTAGGTGATTGAAGGAGGAATATTGGTAGAGGCACCAGAAGAACTCCACACGCTTTTCAAATGATGCCAGTGGAATCTAGCTTTTCAACCTGATCCACCGATGTGGGCAGATGGGACTCAATGTAATGTGCCATCCAAAAGGTAACCAATCAAAAATGTAGCATGCATTGCTTTACCACTGGAGTATCAACTTAGAGGTTGTGATTACTCCATAGAGCTGACCTGAATCCAGAACATTCAGGTCCAAGTGTGAGAGTGCAAACAGTAGATACAAATGAACATTTAAGACAGGTATGAAAATTGAAGCATTGCATGTTTTTCTTTGTAGTGCATCAGAGAGGCCATTTATATCACCACCTTTGCAAATGCCGAAGTAAACAACAACAAGACAGGACGGGACAAAAATGCAGGACAGGACAGGAAAACAATACAGGACAGGACAATAGAGATCAGGACAACAATACTGGATTGGACAGGACAAGAATACAGGACAGGCCAACAATACAGGACTGCACAGGACAAGAATTCAGAACAGGACAACAATACAGAACAGGACAAGAATACAGAACAGGACAACAATACAGGATTGGACAGAACAACAATACAGGACAGGACAAGAATACAGAACAGGACAACAATACAGGATTGGACAGAACAACAATACAGGACAGGACATGAATACAGAACAGGACAAGAATACAGGACAGGATAAGAATACAGAACAGGACAACAATACAGGACAGGACAAGAATACAGAACAGGACAACAATACAGGACAAGACAACAGTACAGGATTGGACAGGACAACAATACAGCACAGGAAAGCAAGACCGAACAGGACAACAATACAGAACAGGACAACAATACAGGACAGGAAAGCAATACAGGACTGGACAACAATACAGGACAGGACAACAGTACAGGATTGGACAGGACAACAATACAGCACAGGAAAACAAGACCGAACAGGACAACAATACAGAACAGGACAACAATACAGGACAGGAAAACAAGACAGGACTGGACAACAATACAGAACAGGACAACAATACAGGACAGGACAACAATACAGGACAGGATAAAACTATAGAACAGGACAACAATACAGGACAGGACAACAATACAGGACAGGAAAGCAATACAGGACTGGACAACAATACAGAACAGGACAACAATACAGGACAGGAAAGCAATAAAGGACTGGACAACAATATAGAACAGGAAAACAATACAGGACAGGAAAACAAGACAGGACTGGACAACAATACAGAACAGGACAACAATACAGGACAGGACAACAATACAGGACAGGAAAGCAATACAGGACTGGACAACAATACAGAACAGGACAACAATACAGGACAGGAAAGCAATACAGGACAGGAAAACAATACAGGACAGGAATACATTACAGGACTGGACAACAATACAGAACAGGACAACAATACGGGACAGGACAACAATACAGGACAGGACAACAATACAGGACAGGACAACAATACAGGACAGGACAACAATACAGAACAAGACAACAATACAGAACAGGACAACAATGCAGGACAGGAAAACAATACAGGACAGGAATACATTACAGGACTGGACAACAATACAGAACAGGACAACAATACGGGACAGGACAACAATACAGGACAGGACAACAATACAGGACAGGACAACAATACAGGACAGGACAACAATACAGAACAAGACAACAATACAGAACAGGACAACAATGCAGGACAGGAAAACAATACAGGACAGGAATACATTACAGGACTGGACAACAATACAGAACAGGACAACAATACAGGACAGGAAAACAATACAGGACAGGAAAACAATACAGGACAGGAAAACATTACAGGACTGGACAACAATACAGAACAGGACAACAGTCCAGAACAGGACAAGAATACAGACCAGAACAACAATACGGGACAGGACAACAATACAGGACAGGACAACAATACAGGACAGGACAACAATACGGGACAGGACAACAATACAGGACAGGACAACAATACGGGACAGGACAACAATACAGGACAGGACAACAATACAGGACAGGACAACATTACAGGACTGGACAACAATACAGAACAGGACAACAATACGGGACAGGACAACAATACAGGACAGGACAACAATACAGGACAGGACAACAATACAGGACAGGACAACAATACAGAACAAGACAACAATACAGAACAGGACAACAATGCAGGACAGGAAAACAATACAGGACAGGAATACATTACAGGACTGGACAACAATACAGGACAGGAAAATAATACAGGACAGGAAAACATTACAGGACTGGACATTAATACAGGACAGGAAAACATTACAGGACTGGACAACAATACAGAACAGGAAAACAATACAGGACAGGAAAACAATACAGGACAGGAAAACATTACAGGACCGGACAACAATACAGAACAGGACAACAGTACAGGACAGGAAAACAATACAGGACTGGACTGCAATACAGAACAGGACAATAATACAGGACAAGACAACAATACAGGACAGGACAAGAATACAGAACAGGACAATACAGAACAGGACAACAGTACAGGACAGGAAAGCAATACAGAACAGGACAACAGTACAGGACAGGAAAACAATACAGGACAGGAAAAAATTACAGGACAGGACAACCATACAGAACAGGACAATAATACAGGATTGGAAAACAATACAGGACAGGACAACAATACAGAAGAGGACAACAATACAGGATTGGAAAACAATACAGAACAGGACAAGAATACAGAACAGGACAACAATACAGGATTGGACAGAACAACAATACAGGACAGGACAAGAATACAGAACAGGACAACAATACAGGATTGGACAGAACAACAATACAGGACAGGACATGAATACAGAACAGGACAAGAATACAGGACAGGATAAGAATACAGAACAGGACAACAATACAGGACAGGACAAGAATACAGAACAGGACAACAATACAGGACAAGACAACAGTACAGGATTGGACAGGACAACAATACAGCACAGGAAAGCAAGACCGAACAGGACAACAATACAGAACAGGACAACAATACAGGACAGGAAAGCAATACAGGACTGGACAACAATACAGGACAGGACAACAGTACAGGATTGGACAGGACAACAATACAGCACAGGAAAACAAGACCGAACAGGACAACAATACAGAACAGGACAACAATACAGGACAGGAAAACAAGACAGGACTGGACAACAATACAGAACAGGACAACAATACAGGACAGGACAACAATACAGGACAGGATAAAACTATAGAACAGGACAACAATACAGGACAGGACAACAATACAGGAC
Source organism: Heterodontus francisci (assembly GCF_036365525.1). Lineage (NCBI taxonomy): Eukaryota > Metazoa > Chordata > Chondrichthyes > Heterodontiformes > Heterodontidae > Heterodontus > Heterodontus francisci. Next base: position 13,624,535 of record NC_090384.1, on the reverse strand, counting down.
AGGAAAGCAATACAGGACTGGACAACAATACAGAACAGGACAACAATACAGGACAGGAAAGCAATAAAGGACTGGACAACAATATAGAACAGGAAAACAATACAGGACAGGAAAACAAGACAGGACTGGACAACAATACAGAACAGGACAACAATACAGGACAGGACAACAATACAGGACAGGAAAGCAATACAGGACTGGACAACAATACAGAACAGGACAACAATACAGGACAGGAAAGCAATACAGGACAGGAAAACAATACAGGACAGGAATACATTACAGGACTGGACAACAATACAGAACAGGACAACAATACGGGACAGGACAACAATACAGGACAGGACAACAATACAGGACAGGACAACAATACAGGACAGGACAACAATACAGAACAAGACAACAATACAGAACAGGACAACAATGCAGGACAGGAAAACAATACAGGACAGGAATACATTACAGGACTGGACAACAATACAGAACAGGACAACAATACGGGACAGGACAACAATACAGGACAGGACAACAATACAGGACAGGACAACAATACAGGACAGGACAACAATACAGAACAAGACAACAATACAGAACAGGACAACAATGCAGGACAGGAAAACAATACAGGACAGGAATACATTACAGGACTGGACAACAATACAGAACAGGACAACAATACAGGACAGGAAAACAATACAGGACAGGAAAACAATACAGGACAGGAAAACATTACAGGACTGGACAACAATACAGAACAGGACAACAGTCCAGAACAGGAAAACAATACAGGACAGGAAAACAATACAGGACAGGAAAACAATACAGGACTGGACTGCAATACAGAACAGGACAATAATACAGGACAAGACAACAATACAGGACAGGACAAGAATACAGAACAGGACAATACAGAACAGGACAACAGTACAGGACAGGAAAGCAATACAGAACAGGACAACAGTACAGCACAGGAAAACAATACAGGACAGGAAAAAATTACAGGACAGGACAACCATACAGAACAGGACAATAATACAGGATTGGAAAACAATACAGGACAGGACAACAATACAGAAGAGGACAACAATACAGGATTGGAAAACAATACAGGACAAGACAACAATACAGAACAGGAAAACATTACAGGACTGGACAGCAATACAGAACAGGACAACAATACAGAACAGGACAAGAATACAGGATTGGACAGAACAACAATACAGGACAGGACAACAATACAGGATTGGACAGAACAACAATACAGGATTGGACAGAACAACAATACAGGACAGGACAACAATACAGGATTGGACAGAACAACAATACAGGACAGGACAACAATACAGGATTGGACAGAACAACAATACAGGACAGGACAACAATACAGGACAGGACAATAATACAGGATTGGAAAACAATACAGGACAGGACAACAATACAGAAGAGGACAACAATACAGGACAAGACAACAATACAGAACAGGAAAACATTACAGGACTGGACAGCAATACAGAACAGGACAACAATCCAGAACAGGACAAGAATACAGGATTGGACAGAACAACAATACAGGACAGGACAACAATACAGGACAGGACAACAATACAGGATTGGACAGAACAACAATACAGGATTGGACAGAACAACAATACAGGACAGGACAACAATACAGGATTGGACAGAACAACAATACAGGACAGGACAACAATACAGGACAGGACAACAATACAGGATTGGACAGAACAACAATACAGGATTGGACAGAACAACAATACAGGACAGGACAACAATACAGGATTGGACAGAACAACAATACAGGACAGGACAACAATACAGGATTGGACAGAACAACAATACAGGACAGGACAACAATACAGGACAGGACAACAATACAGGATTGGACAACAATACAGAACAGGACAACAATACAGGACAGGACAACAATACAGGATTGGACAGAACAACAATACAGGACAGGACAAGCATACAGAACAGGACAACAATACAGGATTGGACAACAATACAGAACAGGACAACAATACAGGACAGGACAATAATACAGGACAAGACAACAATACAGGACTGGACAACAATACAGGACAGGACAACAATACAGGACTGGAAAACAATACAGGACAGGACAACAATACAGAACAGGACAACAATACAGGACAGGACAATAATACAGGACAAGACAACAATACAGGACTGGACAACAATACAGGACAGGACAACAATACAGGACTGGAAAACAATACAGGACAGGACAACAATACAGAACAGGACAACAATACAGGACAGGACAATAATACAGGACAAGACAACAATACAAAACAGGACAACAATACAGAACAGGAAAACATTACAGGACTGGACAACAATACAGGACAGAACAACAATACAAGACAGGACAAGAATACAGGACAGGACAACAATACAGGACAGGACAACCATACAGGATTGGACAGAACAACAATACAGAACAGGACAACATTACAGGATTGGACAGAACAACAATACAGAACAGGACAAGAATACAGAACAGGACAACAATACAGGATTGGACAGAACAACAATACAGGACAGGACAAGCAGACAGAACAGGACAACAATACAGGACAGGACAAGAATACAGAACAGGACAAGAATACAGGACAGGACAACAATACAGAACAGGACAACAATACAGAATTGCACAGGATAAGAATACAGAACAGGACAAGAATACAGGACAGGACAAGAATACAGAACAGGACAACAATACAGGATTGCACAGGACAAGAATACAGAACAGGACAAGAATACAGGACAGGACAAGAATACAGGACAGGACAACAATACAGAACAGGACAACAATACAGAATTGCACAGGATAAGAATACAGAACAGGACAAGAATACAGGACAGGACAAGAATACAGAACAGGACAACAATACAGGATTGCACAGGACAAGAATACAGAACAGGACAAGAATACAGGACAGGACAACAATACAGAACAGGACAACAATACAGAACAGGACAACAATACAGGATTGAACAGAACAACATTACAGGACAGGACAACAGTACAGGATTGGACAGGACAACAATGCAGCACAGGAAAGCAATACAGAACAGGACAACAATACAGGATTGGACAGTATGACAGAACAGGACAACAATACAGATCAGGACAACAATACAGAACAAGAAAACAATACAGAACAGGACAACAATACAGAACAGGACAACAATACAGGACAGGAAAGCAATACAGGACTGGACCACAATACAGAACAGGATCACAATACAGGACAGGACAATAATACAGAACAGGATAAAACTACAGAACAGGACAACAATACAGAACAGGACAACAATACAGGACAGGACAACAATACAGGACAGGACAACAATACAGGACAGGATAAAACTACAGAACAGGACAACAATACAGAACAGGACAACAATACAGGACAGGAAAGCAATACAGGACTGGACAACAATACAGGACAGGACAACAATACAGGACTGGATAACAGTACAGGATAAGACAACAATACAAGACAGGACAACAATACAGGACAGGACATCAATACAGTACTGGATAAAACTACAGAACAGGACAACAATACGGGACAGGACAACAATACAGAACAGGACAACAATACAGAACAGGACAGCAATACAGGACAGGAAAACATTACAGGACTGGACAACAATACAGAACAGGACAACAGTACAGAACAGGACAAGAATACAGGACAGGACAACAATACAGGATTGGACAGAACAACAATACAGGACAGGACAACAATACAGAACAGGACAACAATACAGGATTGGACAGAACAACAATACAGGACAGGACAAGAATACAGAACAGGACAACAATACAGGATTGAACAGAACAACAATACAGGACAGGACAAGAATACAGGACAGGACAAGAATACAGAACAGGACAACAATACAGGATTGGACAGAACAACAATACAGGACAGGACAAGAATACAGAACAGGACAACAATACAGAATTGCACAGGACAAGAATACAGAACAGGACAAGAATACAGAACAGGACAACAATACAGAATTGCACAGGACAAGAATACAGGACAGGACAAGAATACAGAACAGGACAAGAATACAGGACAGGACAAGAATACAGAACAGGACAAGAATACAGAACAGGACAACGATACAGGATTGAACAGAACAACAATACAGGACAGGACAACAGTCCAGGATTGGACAGGACAACAAGACAGCACAGGACAGCAATACAGAACAGGACAACAATACAGGACTGGATAAAACTACAGAACAGGACAACAATACAGAACAGGACAACAATACAGGACAGGAAAACAATACAGGACTGGACCACAATACAGAACAGGACAACAATACAGGACAGGACAACAATACAGAACAGGATAAAACTACAGAACAGGAAAGGAATACAGAACAGGACAACAATACAGGACAGGATAAAACTACAGAACAGGACAACAATACAGAACAGGACAACAATACAGGACAGGAAAGCAATACAGGACTGGATAACAGTACAGGATAAGACAACAATACAAGACAGGACAACAATAAAGGACAGGACATCAATACAGTACTGGATAAAGCTACAGAACAGGACAACAATACAGAACAGGACAACAATACAGAACAGGACAACAATACAGGACAGGAAAGCAATACAGGACTGGATAACAGTACAGGATAAGACAACAATACAAGACAGGACAACAATAAAGGACAGGACATCAATACAGTACTGGATAAAGCTACAGAACAGGACAACAATACAGAACAGGACAACAATACAGAACAGGACAACAATACAGGACTGGATAACAGTACAGGATAAGACAACAATACAAGACAGGACAACAATAAAGGACAGGACATCAATACAGTACTGGATAAAGCTACAGAACAGGACAACAATACGGGACAGGACAACAATACAGAACAGGACAACAATGCAGGACAGGAAAACAGTACAGGACAGGAAAACATTACAGGACTGGACAACAATACAGGACAGGAAAACAATACAGGACAGGAAAACATTACAGGACTGGACCACAATACAGAACAGGACAACAGTACAGGACAGGAAAGCAATACAGGACTGGACAACAATACAGAACAGGACACGAATACAGAACAGGACAACAATACAGGACAGGAAAACAATACAGGACTGGACAACAATACAGAACAGGACAACAGTACAGGACAGGAAAGCAATACAGGAATGGACAACAATACAGAACAGGACAACAATACAGAACAGGACAACAATACAGGACAGGAAAACAATACAGGACAGGAAAACAATACAGAACAGGAAAACAATACAGGACTGGACAACAATACAGAACAGGACAACAGTACAGGACAGGAAAGCAATACAGGACTGGGCAACAATACAGGACAGGAAAACAATACAGGACAGGAAAACAAAACAGGACAGGAAAACATTACAGGACTGGACAACAATACAGAACAGGACAACAGTACAGGACAGGAAAGCAATACAGGACTGGACAACAATACAGAACAGGACAAGAATACATAACAGGACAACAATACAGAACAGGAAAACAATACAGGACAGGAAAACAATACAGGACAGGAAAACATTACAGGACTGGACAACAATACAGAACAGGACAATAATACAGGACAAGACAACAATACAGGACAGGAAAACATTACAGGACTGGGCAACAATACAGAACAGGACAAGAAAACAGAACAGGACAACAATACAGGACAGGAAAACAATACAGGACAGGAAAGCAATACAGGACAGGAAAACAACACAGGACTGGACAACAATACAGAACAGGACAACAGTACAGGACAGGAAAGCAATACAGGACTGGGCAACAATACAGGACAGGAAAGCAATACAGGACTGGACCACAATACAGAACAGGACAACAATACAGGACAGGATAAAACTACAGAACAGGACAACAATACAGAACAGGACAACAATACAGGACAGGAAAGCAATACAGGACTGGACAACAATACAGGACAGGAAAGCAATACAGGATTGGATAACAGTACAGGATAAGGCAACAATACAAGACAAGACAACAATACAGAACAGGACATCAATACAGTACTGGATAAAACTACAGAACAGGACAACAATACGGGACAGGACAACAATACAGAACAGGACAACAATGCAGGACAGGAAAACATTACAGGACTGGACAACAGTACAGGACAGGACAACAGTACAGGACAGGAAAGCAATACAGGACTGGACAACAATACAGAACAGGACAACAATGCAGGACAGGAAAACAATACAGGACAGGAAAGCAATACAGGACTGGACAACAATACAGGACAGGAAAGCAATACAGGATTGGATAACAGTACAGGATAAGGCAACAATACAAGACAAGACAACAATACAGAACAGGACATCAATACAGTACTGGATAAAATTACAGAACAGGACAACAATACGGGACAGGACAACAATACAGAACAGGACAACAATACAGGACAGGAAAACAATACAGGACAGGAAAACAATACAGGGCAGGGAAACATTACAGGACTGGACAACAGTACAGAACAGGACAACAGTACAGGACAGGAAAGCAATACAGGACAGGAAAACAATACAGGACAGGAAAACAATACAGGACTGGACAACAATACAGAACAGGACAACAGTACAGGACAGGAAAGCAATACAGTACTGGATAAAACTACAGAACAGGACAACAATACAGGACAGGAAAACAATACAGGACTGGACAATAATACAGAACAGGACAACAGGACAGGAAAGCAATACAGGACTGGGCAACAATACAGAACAGGAAAACAATACAGGACAGGAAAACAATACAGGACAGGAAAACATTACAGGCCTGGACAACAATACAGAACAGGACAACAGTACAGGACAGGAAAGCAATACAAGACAGGAAAACAATACAGGACAGGAAAACATTACAGGACTGGACAACAATACAGAACAGGACAACAGTACAGAACAGGACAAGAATACAGAACAGGACAACAATACAGGACAGGAACACAATACAGGACAGGAAAACAATACAGGACAGGAAAGCAATACAGGACAGGACAACAATACAGAACAGCACAATAATACAGGACAAGACAACAATACAGGACTGGACAACAATACAGGACAGGAAAACAATACAGGACAGGAAAACAATACAGGACAGGAAACAATACTGGACTGGACAACAATACAGAACAGGACAATAATACAGGACAAGACAACAATACAGGACAGGAAAACATTACAGGACTGGACAACAATACAGAACAGGACAATAATACAGGACAAGACAACAATACAGGACTGGACAACAATACAGGACAGGACAACAATACAGGACAGGAAAACAATACAGGACAGGAAAACAATACAGGACTGGACAACAATACAGAACAGGACAACAGTACAGGACAGGAAAGCAATACAGGACTGGGCAACAATACAGGACAGGAAAACAATACAGGACAGGAAAACATTACAGGACTGGACAACAATACAGAACAGGACAACAGTTCAGGACAGGAAAGCAATACAGGACTGGACAACAATACAGAACAGGACAAGAATACAGAACAGGACAACAATACAGAACAGGAAAACAATACAGGACAGGAAAACAATACAGGGCAGGAAAACATTACAGGACTGGACAACAATACAGAACAGGACAATAATACAGGACAAGACAACAATACAGGACAGGAAAACATTACAGTACTGGACAACAATACAGAACAGGACAAGAAAACAGTACAGGACAACAATACAGGACAGGAAAACAATACAGGACAGGAAAGCAATACAGGACAGGAAAACATTACAGGCCTGGACAACAATACAGAACAGGACAACAGTACAGGACAGGAAAGCAATACAGGACAGGAAAACAATACAGGACAGGAAAACATTACAGGACTGGACAACAATACAGAACAGGACAACAGTACAGAACAGGACAAGAATACAGAACAGGACAACAATACAGGACAGGAAAACAATACAGGACAGGAAAGCAATACAGGACAGGACAACAATACAGAACAGGACAATAATACAGGACAAGACAACAATACAGGATTGGACAACAATACAGGACAGGAAAACAATACAGGACAGGAAAACAATACAGGACAGGAAAGCAATACAGGACAGGACAACAATACAGAACAGGACAATAATACAGGACAAGACAACAATACTGGACTGGACAACAATACAGAACAGGACAATAATACAGGACAAGACAACAATACAGGACAGGAAAACATTACAGGACTGGACAACAATACAGAACAGGACAATAATACAGGACAAGACAACAATACAGGACTGGACAACAATACAGGACAGCACAACAATACAGGACAGGAAAACAATACAGGACAGGAAACCAATACTGGACTGGACAACAATACAGAACAGGACAATAATACAGGACAAGACAACAATACAGGACAGGAAAACATTACAGGACTGGACAACAATACATAACAGGACAACAATACAGGACAGGAAAACAATACAGGGCAGGAAACAAAACTGGACTGGTCAACAATACAGAACAGGACAATAATACAGGACAAGACAACAATACAGGACAGGACAACAATACAGGACAGGAAAACAATACAGGACAGGAAAACAATACAGGACAGGAAACACTACTGGACTGGACAACAATACAGAACAGGACAATAATACAGGACAAGACAACAATACATGACTGGACAACAATACAGGACAGGACAACAATACAGGACAGGAAAACAATACAGGACAGGAAACCAATACTGGACTGGACAACAATACAGAACAGGACAATAATACAGGACAAGACAACAATACAGGACAGGAATACATTACAGGACTGGACAACAATACAGAACAGGACAACAATACAGGACAGGACAACAATACAGAACAGGACAACAATACAGAACAGTACAACAATACAGGACAGGAAAACAATACAGGACAGGACAACAATACAGAACAGGAAAACAATACAAGACAAGACAACAATACAGAACAGGACAACAATACAGGACAGGAGAACAATACAGGACAGGACAACAATACAGGACAGGAAAACAATACAGGACAGGACAACAATACAGAACAGGACAACAATACAGAACAGTACAACAATACAGGTCAGGAAAACAATACAGGACAGGACAACAATACAGAACAGGAAAACAATACAGGACAGGAAAACAATACAGGACAGGACAACAATACAGAACAGGACAACAATACAGGACAGGAGAACAATACAGGACAGGACAACAATACAGGACAGGAAAACAATACAGGACAGGAAAATATTACAGGACTGGACAACAATACAGAACAGGACAATAATACAGGACAGGAAAGCAATACAGTACTGGATAAAACTACAGAACAGGACAACAATACAGAACAGGACAAGAATACAGGATTGGACAGAACAACAATACAGGACAGGTCTAAAATACAGGACAGGACAACAATACAGGATTGCACAGGACAAGAATTCAGAACAGGACAACAATACAGGACAGAACAACAATACAGAACAGGACAACAATACAGAATATGACAACAATACAGGATTGGACAGAACAACAATACAGGACAGGACAAGAATACAGAACAGGACAACAATACAGGATTGGACTGAACAACAATACAGAACAGGACAACAATACAGAACAGGACAACAATACAGGACAGGAAAACAATACAGGACAGGACAACAATACAGAACAGGACAACAATACAGAACAGGACAACAATACAGGACAGGAAAACAATACAGGACAGGACAACAATACAGAACAGGACAACAATACAGGACAGGAAAACAATACAGGACAGGACAACAATACAGAACAGGACAACAATACAGAACAGGACAACAATACAGGACGAGAGAAAATTGCTAGACAGGACAACAATAGAGACAGGGATGAAAAACAATACAGGACAGGATGACAATACAAGACAGGACAACAATACAGAACAGGACAACAATACAGAACAGGACAACAATACAGGACAGGGCAACAATACACAACTGGACAGGACAACAATACAGGACGAGAGAAAATTCCTGGACAGGACAACAATAGAGACAGGGACGAAAAACAATACAGGACAGGATGACAATACAGAATAAATATACAGGGCAGGGTTGTTTTCTTTGGAACAGTGGTGGTTGAAGTGAGATTTAATTGAGGTGTATAAAATTAAGAGGGCTGAGTGGATAGGAAGGACTTATTTCCATGAGCAGAGAAGTTAAAATCTAGGAGCATATATTTAAAGCCATTGGTCGAAGGATTAGAGGGGAATTGAGGGGTAATTTTTTCACGATGGGCGGAATGGCCTCCTTCGGTGTGTTAAATCGTTTTAAGTTTCTAATGCAGGACAGGACAAGAATACAGGACTGGAAAGGCCACCAGTCTCTAATTTGACGTCTCTTTTTTCTCTGTCTTTCTCTCTCTCTCTCTGCTCACCCACAACCACCACCAACCACCACCCCCCACCCCCCATCTCACTCTACCATCCCATCTCTCCCTCTCTCTTCCTACTCTCTTGGTCTCTTTCTGTCTCTTTCACTCTCTCTCCCCATCTCTGTATCTCTCTGCCTCCTCCTTCTGTACCTGTATCTCTCTTTATCTGTCTCTCTCTCTGTTCCCTATCTTTGACCCTCTCTGTCTCTCTCTCTGTCATCTCTACCCACTCTCTCTCCCTTCCTTCTCTTTTTCGCCCTATCTGCCTCCCTCTATCTCTCTGTTCCCCCATCTCTCTCTCATTATTTAATCAGTGCCCCTCTCTTTTCCCTGGTCCCGTCTGCAGACCATTGCTGGGATTACACCAGCAACCACATCCATGGAGACTTTGAACCATTTGTCGACCATCACTTCACCGAGTTACAGAGTGTTCAACCACCACAGCTGCAGCAACTGTACCGCCACATGGAGCTCGAACAGTTGCACGGGCTGGAGTCCTTGCCAGCGACCAGCATCCCCATCAGCACATCGGTGCATTACAACAAAACGCAGCCTTCAGCAACCACCAGCTTCACTATACCCCAGGTAGGTCACATACTCAAAATTGAGTGCAACATCTTCATCTTTTTTTTTCAAATGGCAGCTGTTGGTGATGATTCTGCTCTACATCCATCTGTTGTTTCTTTTCTTGTCCCATTGTCATCTCATGCGGCCTTGTACCTGCAACCCTTGTGTTCTTTTCCTGCATCCTCCTTTTCCCCACCTCTGTACTTGCTTAAAACCTGTAACATCCTTAAATTATTCCAGTTCCAACGAAAGGTTCTCAACCTGAAATGAAAACTCTGTTTCTCCTCTCATACATGCTGTCTAACATGCTGAGTATTTCAAGCATTTTCCATTTTTCTTACAACAGGTACCATCAAAACTAATAGTGTAGGAACCTATCCACTAGACAGATACTGTTACTCATATACCTTCAATAATCAGAATGTATTGACATAACCTCAATGCTCATAGTTTTACTCAGCTACCCTCAGTACTCATAGTATACTTACCTACCCTCAATACTCAGTGTTACTCATTTAACCTCAATACTTAAGAGTGTAACTCACCTACCCTAAATCCTTAGCTACTCACCTACCCCCAATACACTTAGTGTACTCACCTCCACTCAATCTTAAAGGTGTTTCTCACCTACCCCCAATATACTTAGAACACTCACATACACTCAATCCTAAATATGTTACACACCTCCCTCAATACACTTAGCGTATCTGCAAAGTTCACCAATACCAGCTCTAAGGGTATGATTGTGCCCTTGATTTGGTCCAGCGGGTCACTACAGACTCACTCTGTGTTTTCCGCATGTGAACTGATACTTTCAATCCCACCAGCTTTTTCTGCCCAAATGAGTACCCTCCCCAATCACAGTCAGAGTGTGGGATAACCATTCAGGTATCTCTTTGTGTGGGTACCTTGTTGGGGCTGTTCCCAATGTAGGACACTCCATCTGATCTGTAGTATAAGGGTCTGAAAGGGTTCATGTTGAGAGAGTGTAAAGAATACCTCCTACCATGATGATGTAAGAGATCACATGTGAATGAGACTTGAAGATAGATGCAGCATGGCTTTAGAGACACACAGACTGGTGCGAAGCTGTACATAGTTATAATGTAATAAAGGTTAATGTTCTAATTACTTCAGACTAAGGAATCTCTCTAAGCTATACTAACTAAGGTGGCAGCATACCAGACAAGCATACGATATGGTGATCAGCAGTGAAATCGGAAACAATGGCTGTTCTTACCATGCTACACCCAGAAGAAAACTTTGAAGAAATTTAGAAGAGAGCTGACCTGGAAAAAAGCGTCAAAACTGCAGAACCCGAGAAGAGGCTGTGGAAAGCTCCAGAGCTACAGACATGGAGAATCAGGGAATCAGCGGTAGAAATCCGGTCCACCAATCGAAGGCTCAAGTCGGAGAACCAAGCAATAATTGAGGATCAGGTGAGCAACCCTGAAAGAGAGTAATAGATTTGTCCCTAACTAGGCAGCAGGCATTAGGCAGGAAGCATTGGGGAGGTCCTCAGCGAGGGCTGATCCGCGGTCGGGGCCATTACACATGGTGACCGGAGTGAGCGAGAAAAAACAAACAACAAGGCTGAAAATTCTCGATTCTCTTAGAGGAGGGAGTTAAAGGAGTATAGCAGTAATGCTATAAAACTGAGTTTAATACAAGGAGAAATATCCTTAGTCTAGAAGCGAGATTCCAAAGGCAGAGACATTGGCCATAGTGGGAATCAGCCCAGAGCTGAAAAAGCACCAGTAACTTCCAACACTGGAGGGAAAAACCCAAAAGTGAAAGTAAAACAAATTGAATGTACAGAGCTTAAATTCACATTACCAAAGAAGTTCGGACACATGGAAGGACCAAATCAAACTCAAAATTGGTCACTCCAGCAAAAAAAGGATTTCTGAGATATAGAATTGCATCCAAATTAGATAGCCAGTCTCAAGCAGAGCAGTTAACACACTGTTGTATTCTATTGGGGATACAGCAGATGATGTTATTGCAAGACAAGGCATTAATGAGACATCTGCCAAATTCGATTAAGTTTTAAAAGCTTTTGATTCTTCTTAGAACACAAAAGACACTTTACCATAGTGGATGATTTGATGGTATATGATGAGAGATTCCAGAGTCACTCGAGGTAGAAACCTTGAAGAAAATACACCAGTATCATATGGGCAGAACTAAATGTGGAGCATGTGCTCAGGCATCTGTGTGATGGTCAAAATATTGAAAGATATAGAAGAAATGATTTCAAATTGCCACATATGTGCAGTTGACAGACAGGATCAGAGAGAACCTCTTATTTTGATCCAATTCCCAACCAGACTATGCGAAAATCCAGCGATGGATCTGTTCATCTTTAATGGAAAATCCTATCTGATTGTAGTCGATTACTTTTCTAGGTGGATGGAGGTTATGTGTATTTACACAACAACAACTGAAGCAGTGTTACAAGAATTCTTCACAGCACATGGTATACCTGATCAGATAGTGTCCAATAATGGAACACAATTTGCAAATGATTACTTCACGCACTTTGCAGAAAACTATGGATTTGTACATCGAACAAGTTCCCCTGGGTATCCACAATCTAATGGAGAAGCTGAGCAAGGAGTCCGAACTATTAAAGCACTGTTAAAGAAGAAACAAGATTTCAAACAGCGCTCCTGAACTACAGAACGACTTCATTGTTATGCAGATTAGCACCATCCCATCTGCTAATAGAAAGGAAGCTTAGAACACAACTTCCCATCCTACCCAAGAAATTACTTGCAGGGCTACAAATCCATGATTACCAGAGAGTTCAAGACAGAGAAAAATCTTACTGGAAGAAACAAGCCTATAATTATAACAAGGGCTACCATACCAGGAACCTTCCGAAGTGACAAACGATGTGGCTACGAGACCAAAGCAGAGAAGGAGTAATTGTACAGAGAGAGGAGAATCAACAGCAATCTTATTTAGTAAAAACTTCGGAAGGTACTGTAAGAAGAAGGAGAAGGAATCTTATTCCTATTCATCAAAGACGCCCATACATTTGGACGAATCAGAGGTTGAACCTGAAATTCTGAAAACGCCAGATACTACAAACCTCAATGAAGGCTGTCCATTCACTACCAATCTTCCACATCTGACGACAACACGATCAGGGACAGTTGTGACGCCTCCTGACAGATTCAGTCTATGAAGTCAGAGACTCAGGGGAAGATGCTGTAGTATATAAATACATATATTTGGATATAGACTTGGGAAGATGTAGTATAAGGGTCTGGAAGGGTTCATGTTGAGAGAGTGTAAAGAATACCTCCTACCATGATGATGTAAGAGATCACATGTGAGAGAGACTTGAAGATAGATGCAGCATGGCTTTAGAGGAGTCACACAGACTGGTGTGAAGTTGTACATAGTTATAATGTAATAAAGGTTAATGTTCTAATTACTCCAGACTAAGGAATCTCTCTAAGCTAGACTAACTCAGCATTTTAAGATGGAAGTATACCAAAAAACATACAACATAATCATCTTTGTCAAAAGCCTCTGCTTTATTACACTGTCACTGGATTCTCTGCTGCACTGCTCTCCCTGCACCAGTCATATCAGCCTAAGTGATGGGTCTGTGCTGAGTGCTCTCAGTGCACAGTCTGATGTCTCCCAGTACGGCCAGACAATTATAATGATGATCTTTCATTGGGATATAGTGTCAGCAGCTGGTAGGTGAGTACACCATTGGTATTGAGGCCATAAGTGAGTACACCATGGATACTGAGTGACATTACAGACAATATAACATACAGGCTGGCACGTGTTACATGCAGGATAATTTTAGAATATAGAGTGTGTTACACATTGGATATTATGCAGGCTGAAGGGTGTTACACACAGGATTACAAAAAGCTGGAGCTAGTTACAAACAGGATATTATACAGGCTGACAGATGTCGTGCACAGGATCATTTACAAGCCAGTGTATCTTATGCATCGGATAATCCACAAGCTAAAGTGTGTCCCACAGAAGTTAAAATATATGCTGGTGTATTTTACATACTGGCTAATATATAGGCTGCCCTTTCCCTGAACTCGCATAAGATCATAGGAATTAGGAGCTGGTGTAGGCCATTCGGCCCATCAAGCCTCCTCTGCCATTCAAACAGATCATGGCTGATCATCTACCTCTACGCCATTTTTCTCCACCATCCCTATATCCCAAGATGTCATTAGTATTCAGAATTTTATCAATTTCTGTCTTGAGCATGCTCAATGATTGAGCTTCCACCGCCATCTGGGGTAGAGAATTCCACAGATTAATAAAGAAATTCCTCCTCATCTCAGTCGTAACTTGCCTGTCCCTTATTCTGAGACTATGTCCCCTTGTTCTAGACTCACCAGCCGGAGGAAACATGCTATTCATATCCACCCTGTCATGACCTGTAAGAATTTTGTAAGTTTCAACGAGATCACTTCTCATTCTTTGAAACCCTAGAGAATACAAGCCCGGTTTCCTCAACCTCTCCTCATAAGACAATCCCGCCATCCCAGGGACCATCGTTGTATTCCCTCTCTGGCAAGTATATCTTTCCTTAGGTAAGGAGACCAAACTGTACACAATACTGCAGGTGCGGTCTCACCAAGGCTTTATACAATTGAAGCAATACATCTTTACTCCTGTACACAAATCCCCTTGCAATGAAGGCCAACATACCATTTACCTTCTTAATTGCTTGCTGCACCTGCATACTAGCTTTTAGTGGCTCATGAACAAGGACACCCAGGACATCAACACTTCCCAACCTCTCATCATTTAAGAAATACTCTGCCTCTCTGTATTTTTTACCAAAGTGGATCACTTCACACTTATTCCATCTGCCATCTTCTTACCCATTCACTTAGCTTGTCCAAATTCCCTTGAAGCCTCCTTGCATCCTCCTCACAACTTACATTCTCACCTAGTTTTGTGCCATCCGCAAATTTGGAAATATTACAATTGGCCCCATATCCAAATCATTTATATAGTTGGTAAACATCTGTGGCCTTGATCCTTGTGGTACTGCACTAGTAACAGCCTGACATCCTGAGAATGACCCATTTATTCCTATACTCCGCTTTCTGTCTGTTAACCAATTTTCAGTCCATTACAGTATACCCCGAATCCGATGTGCTCGAATTATGTTTACTAACCTGTGTGCGACCTTATCAAAAACCTTCTGAAAATCCTAAGACACTACATCCCTGGTACTCCTTTATCTCTGCTACAAGTAACATCCTCAAAAACTCCAACGGTTTTGTGAAACATGACTTCACTTTCACAAATTCATGTACACAGGCCAAACTGTACTTAATACTCCAGGTGTGGTCTCACCAAGGCTTTATACAACTGTTACAATAGGAAATAAACAGGCTGGAGTGTGTTATAATGGATAATACACAGGCTGGATTATGTTACAACTGACAATACACAGGCTGGAGTGTGTTATAATGGACAATACACAGGCTGGAGTTTGTTACAATGGACAATACACAAGCTGGAGTGTGTTATAATGGACAATACACAGGCTGGAGTGTGTTATAGAGTACAATGCAGAGGCTGGAGTGTGTTGTAATGAACAATACACAAGCCGGAATTTGTGATAATGGACAATACACAAGCTAGAGTGTGTTATCATGGTTAGTGCACAGGCTGGAGTATGTTACAAAGAACAGTACACAGGCTGGAGTTTGTTATAATGGACAATACACAGGTTGCAGTGTGTTGTAACAGTTAGGGCACAGGCTGGGGTATGTTTTAATGAACAAAAAACAGGCTGAATTGCATTATAATTGACAATACACTGGCTGGAATGTGTTGCAATGCACAATACAGAGGCTGGAATGTGTTATAATGGAGAATACACAGGCTGGAGTGTGGTATAATGGACAATACACAGGCTGGAGTGTGGTATAATGGACAATACACAGGCTGGAGTGTGGTATAATGGACAATACACAGGCTGGAGTGTGTTATAATGGACAATACACAGGCAGGAGTGTGTTATAATGGACAATATACAGGCTAGAGTGTGTTATAATGGTTAGTGCACAGGCTGGAGTATGTTACAAAGAACATTACACAGGCTGGAGTTTGTTATAATGGACAATACACAGGTTGGAGTGTGGTATAATGGACAATACACAGGCTGGAGTGTGGTATAATGGACAATACACAGGCTGGAGTGTGGTATAATGGACAATACACAGGCTGGAGTGTGTTATAATGGACAATACACAGGCTGGAGTGTGGTATAATGGACAATACACAGGCTGGAGTGTGGTATAATGGACAATACACAGGCTGGAGTGTGTTATAATGGACAATACACAGGCTGGAGTGTGGTATAATGGACAATACACAGGCTGGAGTGTGGTATAATGGACAATACACAGGCTGGAGTGTGTTATAATGGACAATACACAGGCAGGAGTGTGTTATAATGGACAATACACAGGCAGGAGTGTGTTATAATGGACAATATACAGGCTAGAGTGTGTTATAATGGTTAGTGCACAGGCTGGAGTATGTTACAAAGAACATTACACAGGCTGGAGTTTGTTATAATGGACAATACACAGGTTGGAGTGTGGTATAATGGACAATACACAGGCTGGAGTGTGGTATAATGGACAATACACAGGCTGGAGTGTGGTATAATGGACAATACACAGGCTGGAGTGTGGTATAATGGACAATACACAGGCTGGAGTGTGTTATAATGGACAATACACAGGCTGGAGTGTGGTATAATGGACAATACACAGGCTGGAGTGTGTTATAATGGACAATACACAGGCAGGAGTGTGTTATAATGGACAATATACAGGCTAGAGTGTGTTATAATGGTTAGTGCACAGGCTGGAGTATGTTACAAAGAACATTACACAGGCTGGAGTTTGTTATAATGGACAATACACAGGTTGCAGTGTGTTATAATGGTTAGGGCACAGGCTGGGGTATGTTGTAATGAACAAAAAACTGGCTGAATTGTGTTATAATGGACAATACATAGGCTGCAGTGTGTTATATTGGATGATACACAGATTGGAGTATGTTATATTGAACAATGCAATGGCTGGAGTGTTACAATGGACAATATAGAGGCTGGAATGTGTTACAATGGATGATACACAGGCTGGAGTGTCTTATAATGTACAATACACAGGCAGGAGTGTGCTATAATAAACAATACACAGGCTGGAGTGTGTTATAATGGACAATACACAGGCTGGAGTGTGTTATAATGGAGAATACACAGGCTGGAATGTGCTATAATGGAGAATACACAGGCTGGAGTGTGTTATAATGGAGAATACACAGACTGGAGTGTGCTACAATGGACAATGCACAGGCTGAAGTGTGTTATAATGGAGAATACACAGGCTGGAATGTGCTATAATGGAGAATACACAGGCTGGAGTGTGTTATAATGGAGAATACACAGACTGAAGTGAGTTACAATGGACAGTAAACAAGCTGCAGTGTGTTATAATGGACATTGCGCAGGCAGGAATATGTTATAATGTACAATACACAGGCTGGAGTGTGTTATAATGGACAATACGCAGACTGGTATGCATTATAATGGACAATACACAGGCTGGAGTGTGTTATAATAGACAATACAGAGGCTGGAATGTGTTACAATCGATGATACAAAGGCTGGAGCGTCTTAGAATGGACAATACACAGACTGTAGTGTGTTATAATATACAATACACACGCTGAAATATGTTATAATGGATAATACACAGGCTGGAGTGTGTTATAATAGACAATACACGGGCTGGAGTGTGAAAGATTGGACACTATAGAGGCAGGTGTATATTTTAATTGACAATACATAGACTGGATTGTGTTATAATGGGCAATACACAGGCTGGGGTGTGTTATAGAGGACAATACACAGGCTGGGGTGTGTTATAGAGGGCAATGCACAGACTGGGGTGTGTTATAATGGGCAATACACAGGCTGGGGTGTGTTATAGAGAAGAATGCACAGACTGGGGTGTGTTATAATGGACAATACACAGGCTGGGGTGTGTTATAGAGGAGAATGCACAGACTGTGGTGTGTTATAATGGACAATACACAGGCTGGGGTGTGTTATAGAGGAGAATGCACAGACTGTGGTGTGTTATAATGGACAATACACAGCCTGGAGCATGTTACAGTGGAAAATATACAGGCTGGAGTGTGTTACAATGGATGGCACACAGGCTGGACTATGTCATAATGGACAATACACAGGCTGAAATGTGTTATAATGGACTATACACAGGCTGGAGTGTGATCTATTGGACAATACACAGGCTGGAGTGAATTACAATGGACAATACACAGGCTGGAGTTTGCTTTATTGCATCTAATATGAGAACACCTCTCAAATAATGTCACATCTAAGATCAGCTCACCTCTATTATCGGTTTCTATATAATATGAAGTCAGTTCAAATATCGGATAATGTCTAGTATGAGGTCACCTCTAACATTACAGTCATATCTGAGATGAGGTCACAATTGGTATGAGGTCACCTATGAGGCCATGTCAACTATGACATCACATCCAATATGAGATGCCTTTATTAAAAGGGCACCTTTAATATGGGCCGATGTCTAATTTAAGGTCATGTCTAATATGAGGTCTCCTCTAACATGTGGTCATGTCAACTATGAACTCATCTCTAATATAAGAGCACTGCTAATATAAGGTAATGTCCATTATGGGATCATCTCAAAAATGAAGCCACATCTGTGATGAGGCTTCCTTTAATGCCACATTACATTTAAGATGCAGCGAGGCCTGGACAACGTATGCCAGCCAAGAGCGACGTCTCAATTCATTCCATCTTCGCTGCCTTCGGAGAATACTTGGCATCAGGTGGCAGGACTATATCTCCAACACAGAAGTCCTTGAAGCGGCCAACACCCCCAGCTTATACACACTACTGAGTCAGCGGCGCTTGAGATGGCTTGGCCATGTGAGCCGCATTGAAGATGGCAGGATCCCCAAAGACACATTGTACAGCGAGCTCGCCACTGGTATCAGACCCACCGGCCGTCCATGTCTCCGTTATAAAGACGTCTGCAAACGCGACATGAAATCGTGTGACATTGATCACAAGTCGTGGGAGTCAGTTGCCAGCATTCGCCAGAGCTGGCGGGCAGCCATAAAGAAAGGGCTAAATTGTGGCGAGTCGAAGAGACTTAGTAGTTGGCAGGAAAAAAGACAGAGGCGCAAGGGGAGAGCCAACTGTGCAACAGCCCCGACAAACAAATTTCTCTGCAGCACCTGTGGAAGAGCCTGTTACTCCAGAATTGGCTTTTATAGCCACTCCAGGCGCTGCTTCACAAACCACTGACCACCTCCAGGCGCGTATCCATTGTCTCTCGAGATAAGGAGGCCCAAAAGAAAGAAAAGAAAAAGAAAAGAACATTTAAGATGCAGTCATGAAATGTGGACAATTAAACAACTAACCAGAGGAGGAGGCTCCAAAATCAGCCCCATCCTCAATGACCGGAGGGCCCAACACATCAGTACAAAAGACAAGGCTGAAGTGCTTGCAGCCATCTTCAGCCAGAAGTACCGAGTGAATGATTCATCTTGGCCTCCTCCTGATGTCCCCAGCGTTGCAGGTGTCAATCTTCAGCCAATCCCATTCACTTCACATGGTATCAAGCAATGGCTGAAGGCACTGGATGCAGCAAAGTCTCTGAGCCCTGACAATATTCTAACTGAAGACTTGTGCTCCAGGACTAGCTGCACCCCTAGCCAATCTGTTCCAGTACAGTAACAACACTGGCATCTACCCAACAATGTCCTGTCCACAAAAAGCAGGACAAATCCAATCCAGCCAATTACTGCCCCATCAGTCTACTCTTGATCATCAGTAAAGTGATGGAAGGTGCTGTTGACATTGCTATCAAGTGGCACTTGCACAACAATAACCTGATCATTGATGCTCAGTTTGGGTTCTGCCAGGGCCACTCAGCTCCAGACCTCATTACAGCCTTGGTCCAAACATGGGAAAAAGAGGTAAATTCCAGCGATGAGCTAAGAGTGACTGCCCTTGACGTCAAGGCAGCATTTGACTGGAGTCCCAGTAAAACTGAAGTCAATGGGAATCAGGGGGAAAACTCTCCACTGGTTGGAGTCATACCTAGCGCAAAGGAAGATGGTTGTGGTTGTTAGAGGCCAATCTTCTTTCTGCAGGACATCACTGCAAGAGTTCCTCAGGGTAGTGTCCTAGGCCCAACCATCTTCAGCTGCTTCATCAATGACCTTCCTTCCAACATGAGGTCAGAAGTGGGGATGTTCGCTGATGATTGCACAATGTTCAGCACCATTCGTGACTCCTCAGATACTGAAGCAGTCGTGCTCGCATGCAGCAAGACCTGGACAATATCCAGGCTTGGGCAGATAAGTGGCAAGTAGCATTCATGCCACACAAGTGCCTGGCAATGACCATCACAAACAAGAGAGAATCTAACCATCTCTCCCTAACATCAAACGGCATTACGATCGCTGAATCCCCCCCTGCATCAATATCCTGGGGATTAACAGTGACCAGAAATTGAACTGGACCAGCCACATAAGTACTGTGGCTACAACAACAGGTCAAAGGCTGGGAATCCTGTGGTGAGTAACTCACCTCCTGACTCACCAAAGCCCGTCCACCAACTACAAGGCACAAATCAGGACTGTGATGGAATAGTCTCCACTTGCCAGGATGGGTGCAGCTCCAACAACACTCAAGAAGCTCGACACCATCCAGGATAAAGCAGCCCACTTGATTGGCACCTCATCCCCCACCTTCAGCATTCACTCCTTCCACCACTGATGCACAGTGGCAACAATGCGTACCATTTCAAGATGCACTGCAGCAACTCACCATGGCTCCTTCAACAACACCTTCCAAACCTATGGTTTCTACCTCCTAGAAGGACAAGGGCAGCAGACACACGAGAACACTGCCACCTGCACGTTCCCCTTCAAGTCACACACCTTCCTGACTTTGAAGTATATCGCCATTCCTTGACTGTCACTGTGGGTGTACCTACACCACATGGACTGCGGTGGTTCAAGAAGATGGCTCACCACCACCTTTTCAAGGGCAATTAGGGATGGGCAATAAATGCTGGCCTGGCCAGCAATGCCCACATCCATGAACGATAGAAAAAATGTCTGATATGAGGTCACCTTTAAGATGAGGTCATGTCTAATATGGACTCATGTCTATTGTGAGGTCACCTTTAATATGGGGTCACATCAATGATAAGATCACCACTAATATGTGGCCAGCTCTAATCTGGGGTAATGTCTAATGTGACAACACGTCTAATATGAGAACATCTCGACCATCATCTCACCTGTAATGTGAGGACACATCAAAAATGAGGTCACCTCTAATGTGAGGTCACCTGCAGTATGAGAATGGCTTTAATATGGTGTCATGTATGATATGAGTTCATGCCTGATGTGAGGTCATGTCTAATATGTGGCCACATCTGTTAAAAGACATCATGTCTTTAACATGAGGCCACATTTAATACGAGGTTATGTTGAATATGAAGCCACATCGACTTTGAGGTCTTCTTTAATGATAAATAGCATTACATTGTATTTCCAGCACAGAAACAGGCCATTCGGCCCAACAAGCCCATTCTCCTTAGAAGCCTTCACCCACTCTTCTTCATCTGACCCTATCAACATAGAGTCATAGAGTCATAAGTCATAGAAACAGGCCCTTCGGCCCACCGCGTCCATGCTGACCATAATGCAAACATATCCTTCTATTCCTGTTTCCCTCATGTGTTTTGTCGAGCTTCCCTGTAATATGTGCTCAATTCAAATATAAAGTTGTATCTGATATGAGAATGCCTCGAACATGAAGTTACCTTTAATAGAAGCTCACATCTAACATGAGGTCATCTCTAATGTCACGTCGTGCCTCATAGTTATATACGGCAGAGAAAGAGGCAATTCAGCCTATGGACTCCATGTCGACTCTCCGTGGAGCTGTCCAATCACTCCCACTCCCCTGCTCCATCCCCGTGTTCCCATGCATCTGCTGCTCTTGTCCTTCGAGTTGGTAGAGGTCGCGGGTTTGGAAGGTGCTGTCGAAGGAGCCTTGGTGCGTTGCTGCAGTGCATCTTGTAGATGGTACACACTGCTGCCGCTGTGGTGAAGGGAGTGAATGTTTGTAGATGGGGTGCCAATCAAGCAGACTGCTTTGTCCTGGATGGTGTCGAGCTTCGTGAGTGTTGTTGGAGCTGCACCCATCCAGGCAAGTGGAGAGTATTCCATCACACTCCTGACTTGTGCCTTGTAGATGGTGGACAGGCTTTGGGGAGTCAGGAAGTGAGTTACTCGCCTCAGGATTCCTAGCCTCTGACCTGCTCTTGTAGCCACGGTATTTATATGACTACTCCAGTTCAGTTTCTAGTCAATGGTAGCCCCTAGGATGTTGATAGTGGGGGTTTCAGTGATGGTAATGCCATTGAATATCAAGTGGAGATGGTTAGATTCTCTCTTGTCGGAGATGGTCATTGCCTGGCACTTGTGTGGCGCAAATGTTACTTGCTATTTATTAGCCCAAGCCTGGATATTGCACAGGTCTTGCTGCATTTCTACATGGACTGCTACAGTATTTAAGGAGTTGCAAATGGTGCTGAACATTGTGCAATCATCAGCGAACATCCCCACTTCTGATCTTCTGATTGAAGGAAGGTCATTGATGAAGCAGCTGAAGATGTTTGGGCCGAGGACACTACCCTGATGAACTCCTGCAGTGATGTCCTGGAGCTCAAATGACTGACCTCCAACAACCACAGTCATCTCCCTTTGAGCTACGTATGACTCTAACCAGCAGAGGGTTTTCCCCCTGATTCCCATTGACCTCAGTTTTGCTCAGGCTCCTTGATGCCATACTCGGTCAAATGCTGTCTTGATGTCAAGGGCAGTCACTCTCACTTCACCTCTTGAGTTCAGCTCTTTTGTCCATGTTTGAACCAAGGCTGTAATGAGGTCAGGAGCTGAGTGGCCCTGGCAGAACCCAAACTGAGCATCACTGAGCAGGTTATTGCTAAGCAAGTGCCGCTTGATGGCACTGTTGATGATACCTTCCTTCACTTTACTGATGATTGAGAGTAGGCTGATGGGGATGGTAATTGGCCGGGTTGAACTTGTCCTGCTTTTTGTGTACAGGACATACCTGGGCAATTTTCCACATTGCAGGGTAGATGCCAGTGTTGTAGCTGTACTGGAACAGCTTGGCTAGGGGTGCGGCAAGTTCTGGAGCACAGGTCTTCAGTACTATTGCCGGAATATTGTCAGGACCCATAGCCTTTGCAGTATCCAGTGCCTTCAGTCGTTTCTTGATATCACGCAGAGTGAATCGAATTGGCTGAAGTCTGGCATCTGTGATGCTGGGGACTTCGGGAGGAGGCCGAGATGGATCATCAACTCAGTACTTCTGGCTGAAGATTGTTGCAAATGCTTCAGCCTTATCTTTCGCACTAATGTGCTGGGCTCCCCCATCATTGAGGATGGGGATATTTGTGGAGCCACCTCCTCCAGTTAGTTGTTTAATTGTCCACCACCATTCACGGATGGATGTGGCAGGACTGCAGAGCTTAGATCTGATCCGTTGGTTATGGGATCGCTTAGCTCTGTCTATCGCTTGCTGCTTACGCAGTTTGGCATGCAAGTAGTCCTGGGTTGTAGCTTCACCAGGTTGACACCTCATTTTGAGGTATGCCTGGTGCTGCCTCCTGGCATGCCCTCCTGCACTCTTCATTGAACCAGGATTGGTCTCCTGGCTTGATGGTAATGGTAGAGTGGGGGATATGCCGGGCCGTAAGGTTACAGATTGTGGTTGAGTACAATTCTGCTGCTGCTGATGGCCCACAGTGCCTCATGGATGCCCAGTTTTGCATTGCTAGATCTGTTCGAAATCTATCCCATTTAACACGGTGATAGTGCCACACAACACAATGGAGGGTATCCTCAATGTGAAGGCGGGACTTCGTCTCCACAAGCACTGTGCGGTGGTCACTTCTACCAATACAGTCATGGACAGAAGTATCTGCGGCAGGCAGATTGGTGAGGACAAGGTCAAGTTTGTTTTTCCCTCGTGTTGGTTCCCCCACCACCTGCCAGACCCAGTCTAGCAGCTATGTCCTTTAGTACTTGGCCAGCTTGGTCAGTAGTGGTCCGACTGAGTCACTCTTGGTGATGGACATTGAATTCCCCAACCCAGAGTACATTTTGTGCCCTTGTGACACTCAGTGCTTCCTCCAAATGGTGTTCAACATGGAGGAGTACTGACTCATCAGCTGAGGGAGGGTGGTAGGTGATAATTAGTAGGAGATTACCTTGTCTATGTTTGACCGGATGCCATGAGACTTCATGGGGTCCGGAGTCGATGTTGAGGACTCCCAGGGCAACTCCCTCCCTACTGTAGACCACTGTCCCGCTACCTCTGCTGGGTCTGTCCGAGTCCCCATACAGGCCATTTCACCCTCTAAGTGTGGTATTAGTTTCTTGGCCAGCTCTGATGGAAGATCACAGACATTAAATTTTAACTCTGTTTCTCTCTGTACAGCTCCTGCCTGACCTGCAGAGTATTTCCAGCAGTCACAGTATTTTGCTTTAACAATAGTGAGGGGCACAGATAGGCGCTTCTGCACCTGCAGACATGACTCCAGGATGATATGTTTCCTCCCTGGTGCCAGGGTGAAGGATGTCATGGAATGGCTTTCGGACATTTTTTGGGGGGAGGGTGAACAGCCAGAAGTTGTGGTCCACATTGGCACCAATGACATAAGTAGAAAGAAGGACAAGGTCTTGAAAGCAGAATTTAAGGAGCTAGGAAGGAGATTGAAAAGCAGGACATCTAAAGCAGTAATTTCAGGACCACATGCTAGTGAGTATAGAAATAGGAAGATTGAGCTAATGAACACGTGACTGGAAAAATAGTGTAGGAGGGAGGGCTTTAGATTCCTGGGGCATTGGGACCAATTCTGGGGCAGGTGGATGGACAAGATGAACAGGTTACACCTTAACAGGACTGAGACTAATATCCTTGCAGGGAGATTTGCTAGTGCTGTTGGGGAGGGTTTAAACTAGCTTGTCATGGGTTTGGGAAGCTGCGAGGGAATTCAGATAGGAGAAAAACAAAGCTGGTTATGAGAAGTAGGAAAGCTGTGAATGAAAGTGGAAAGCAGCAGCAACAACTGCTAGAACCAATCAGGGTTAAAATACAGAATAGTGTTAACAAGGCAGAATTAAAGGCACTCTGTCTGAATGTTCCCAGCATTCACAACAAGGTAGATGAGTTGATGGTGCAAGTAGAAGTAAACGGGTATGATTTAATTGCCATTATGGAGATGTGGCTGCAGGATGACCAAGGCTGGGAACTGAATATTAAAGGATATTCGACATTTAGGAAGTACGGGCAAAAAGGAAAAGGAGGTGGTATAGTGCTGATAATAAGGGATGGGATCAGTGCATTAGTGAAAGAGGTTCTTGTATAGATTTTTGGTCTTGCAGAGAATCAACGGACATGGGGAGAAGGCAGGAAAGTAGAACTGAAGTCCAAGATCAGCCATGATGGTATTGAATGGTGGAGCAGGCCTGATGGGCCATATGGTCTACTTGTGGTCTTGTGATCGGTAGAACAGGATGTAGAATCTGTTTGGGTGGAGCTAAGAAACAGCAAGGGGCAACAATTATTGGTAAGAGTGGTTTACAGGGCACCAAACAGTAGTGGTAATGTAGGGCATGATATGAATTAGGAAATTAGAAGTGCATGTAGCAAGGGCAATGCAGTAATCATGGGTGACGTCAACCTACATATAAACTGGGTATATCTAATGAGCACTAATGCTGTGGAAGAAGAATTCCCGGAATACGTCTGAGATGGTTTGCTAGAGCAATATGTTGAGGAACCAGATGGGGAACAGGTTATTTTGGATATAGTATTATGCAGTGAGAAAGAGTTAATTAATAATCTGGTGGCAAAGGAATCTTTAGGGAAAAGTGACCACAGTTTGATAGAATTTTCCATTAAGTTTGAAAAAGATGTATTTCAATCTGAAATTAAGGTCTTAAATCTAAATAAGGGCAATTCTGAAGGTATGAGAGCAAGTTGGCCGTGGTGGATTGGAAAAATACATTAAAAGGACAACCTAATAGGGAAAGCGAGTCAGCTGTGGCTAATGAAGGAAGTTAAAGATGGTATTAGATCAAAGGCTTATAAAGTTGCCAAAAAAAAGTTGCAAGACAGAGGATTGGGAGAATTTTAGAATCCAGCAAAGGAGGACCAAGAAATTGATAAAGAGAGAATAGAATATGAATGTAAACTAGCATGAAGTATAAATATGGATTTTAAAAGCTTCTATAGGTATGTAAAAAGGGGGAAAAAATGGCAAAGACCAATGTGGATCCATTACAGGCAGAGACAGGAGAATTTATAATGGGAAATAGAGTAATTGCAGAGAAGCTCAATAATCACTTTGTGTCTGTACTCACGGAGGAAGGTACAAGAGGTCTCCCTGAAATACTTGGGATCCAAGGGTCTAGTGAGAATGAGAAACTGAAAGAAATTGGGATTAGTAAAGAAGTAGTATTGGAGAAATTAATGGGACTGAAAGTTAACAAATCCCCAGGACACGATGATCTTCACCCTAGAGTGTTGAAAGAGATGGCTACAGAGATAGTGGATGCATTTGTGATCATCTTTCAAAATTCTATAAATTCTGCAATTGTGCCTGTAGATTGGAAGGTTACAAATGTAACCCCACTGTTTAAGAAAGGAGGGAGAGAGAAAACAGGGAACCTCAGACCTGTTAACCTGACGTCGGTAGTAGGGAAATTACCAGAATCTATTATAAAGGATGTGATTACTGGACACTTAGAAAATAATGGTCTGATTGGGCAGAGTCAACATGGATTTATGAAGGGGAAATCATGTTTGGCAAACTTGTTAGAGTTTTTTGAGGATGTTACTAGCAGAGTGGATAAGGGGGAACCAGTGGCTGTGGTGTATTTGGATTTTCAGAAGGCTTTTGATTAGTAGGGGGATCGAGTTTCGGAGCCACAAGGTCATGCTGCAGCTGTACAAAACTCTGGTGAGACCGCACCTGGAGTATTGCGTGCAGTTCTGGTCACCGCATTATAGGAAGGATGTGGAAGCTTTGGAAAGGGTGCAGAGGAGATTTACTAGGATGTTGCCTGGTATGGAGGGAAGGTCTTACGAGGAAAGGCTGAGGGACTTGAGGTTGTTTTCGTTGGAGAGAAGGAGGAGGAGAGGTGACTTAATAGAGACATATAAGATAATCAGAGGGTTAGATAGGGTGGATAGTGAGAGTCTTTTTCCTCGGATGGTGATGGCAAACACGACGGGACATAGCTTTAAGTTGAGGGGTGATAGATATAGGACAGATGTCAGAGGTAGTTTCTTCACTCAGAGAGTAGTAGGGGCGTGGAACGCCCTGCCTGCAACAGTAGTAGACTCGCCAACTTTAAGGGCATTTAAGTGGTCATTGGATAGACATATGGATGAAAATGGAATAGTGTAGGTCAGATGGTTTCACAGGTCGGCGCAACATCGAGGGCCGAAGGGCCTGCACTGCGCTGTAATGTTCTAATTCTAATTCTAAAAAAAATAAAGTCCCACATAGGAGGTTACTAAGGAAAATTAAAGTGCATAGTGTTGGGGGTAATATACTGGCATGGATTGAGGATTGGGTAACAGGCAGAAAACAGAATAAATGGGTCATTCTCAGGTTGACAGGCCGTGACCAGTGGGGTGCCACAAGGATCAGTGCTGGAGCCCCAGCTGTTCACAATCTATATCAATGATTTGGATATGGGGACCCAATGTAATATTTCTAAGTTTTCTGATGACACAAAAGTTGGTGGGAATGTGAGTTGTGAGGAGGATGCAAAGAAGCTTCAAAGGGATTTGGACAGGCTGAGTGAGTGGGCAAGAACATGGCAGATGGAATATAATGTGGATAAGTGTGAGGTTATCCACTTTGGTAGGAGGAATGGAGGTACAGAGTATTTCTTAAATGGTGAGAGATTGAAAAGTGTTGATGTCCAAAGGGACTGGGTATCCTTGTTCATAAGTTTTATTTATTTATTGATACAGCACTGAAACAGGCCCTTCGACCCATCGAGTCTGTGCCGACCAACAACCACCCATTTTTATACTAGCCCTACAGTAATCCCATATTCCCTACACTACGGGCAATTTACAATGGCCAATTTACCTATCAACCTGCAAGTCTTTGGCTGTGGGAGGAAACCGGAGCACCCGGCAAAAGCCCACACAGTCACAGGGCGAACTTGCAAACTCCGCACAGGCAGTACCCAGAATTGAACCCGGGTCCCTGGAGCTGTGAGGCTGCGGTGCTAACCACTGCACCACTGAAAGTTACTGAAAGCTAGCATGCAGGTGCAGCAAGCAATTAGGAAGGCAAACTGTATGTTAGCCTTTATCGCAAGAGGATCTGAGTACAGCAGCGAAGAAGTCTTACTGCAATTGTATAGAGCATCGGTGAGGCCGCACCTGGAATATTGTATGCAGTTCTGGTCCCCTTGCCTGAGGAAGGATATATATAGAGGGAGTGCAGCGGAGGTCAAGACTGATTCCTGGGATGGTGGGATTGTCCATTGAGGATAGATTGAGGAGACTGGGCCTGTATTCTCTGGAGTTTTGAAGAATGAGAGGCGATCTCATAGAAACTGACAAAATTCTCAAAGGGATACACAACTTAAATGCAGAAAGGATGTGTCCCCTGGCTGTGCGGTCTAGAACCAGGGGACACAGTAAAGGACAAGCCATTTAGGACTGAGATGAGAAGGAATTTCTTCACTCAGAGGGTGCTGAATCTTTGAATTCTCTGCCCCGAAGGGTGGTGGAAGCTCAGTCACTGAGTAAGTTCAAGACAGAGATCAATAGATTTCTAGTTGCTAATGACATCATGGGATATGGTGATAGTGCGGGAATATGGCGTTGAGGTAGATGATCAGCCATGGTCTAGAATGGTGGAGCAGGCTCAAAGGGCTGAATGGCCTACTCCTGTTCATATGTTCCTCAATTTTGTTAGCCAGCCTTTTATGTGGTACTTTGCCAAAGACTTTCTTAAAATTCATGTAGACAACATTCATTGCTTTCCCTTCATCAATCTTCTCTGTTACTTCATCAAAAAATTCAATTCGAATAGTCAAGCATGATTTGCCTTTTAAAATCCGTGCTGGCTGTCCTTAATTAACTTGAACCTCTCCAAGTGCCTGTTGATTTTTTTTCCTGATTATTGTTTCTAAAACCCTATCCAACACTGATGTTAAACTGACTGTCCTGTAGTTACTAGGAATGTCTTTACACCCTTTTTTGAATAAGGGTGTCACATTTGCCACTCTCCAATCCTCTGGCATACCGCTTTATCTGGGGAAGATTGCAAAATTATGGAAAGCTCTTCTGCTATCGCCACTCCCAGTTCCTTTAGTAACTTGGGATGCAAACCATCCAGAACAGGCAATAGTGGATGTAGTATACTTAGAATTTCAGAAAGCACCCCAGAAGGTGCCACACAAGAGGTTATTACACAGGGCTGGATTATTCCTGCAAGCCTCAAAAACGGCGCAGCGCACACACATGATATTTAACGCGGCGGCTCATTTACATGGAGGGGGCGGAATGCCCACCTCCCCTACGTCATCAGGGGAAGATGCTCCGTCCCCGGTAGTGGTGTCCGGCGCAACTGCACAGGCACCGGCGCCATTTTTAAAGGGCTTCAGGCCTTTCCGAGGCATTTACATTTTTAAAGGGACAGGCTTCAAGAAATTAAGATTAAAATGTTATTCAAAGTTCCAATCCCCTCTCCCTCCACCACCAATGACTACTAAGTTTATTAGTTGCCCTCTCCCCAACAAAAAACCTTTCGACCGATCCCAAACTTTCCCACCACACTTTAGTAACTTTGACCTTCAACCCCAGCCCACCATTACCCTCAACAAATAGCAAGAGTTGTTCCCGCGCTTCCCCCCACCCTGAAAACCTGACTCCTCCCCTCTCCCCACCAGTGTTCTGCTTCGGAGCTCCAAATGGAGCAACCGTCTGGAATATTGATGTGGGACAGCTGTTGCGACGACGTAAGTAATTATACGTTCATTAAAATTTAATTGCAATATTTAAATTAAGTTGCCGTTGCCGAGCGGCGAGGAGGGGTGTTGCCATGAGGCCTCGCCACCTCTGGTAATATGGGGCGGGGCCTTCCATCGTCAAGGCCCGTGGCATTTTCCAGGCCACCCTGCCACGACTCCTGATGTCGGGGGGCTGGGAAAATCCAATGCACAGAGCTAGGGCTGATGGGATTGGGGGTAATTCATTAGCATGGATTGAGGATTGTTTAATGGACAGAAAACAGAGAGTAGGAATAATAGGTTATTTTCAAGGCTGTAACTAGTTGGGTACCTCAAGGATCAGTGCTGGGGCCTCAGCTATTTACAATCTATATTAATGAGTTAGATGAAGGGATCAAATGTAATGTAGCCAGATTTGCTGACGATACAAAGTTAGGTGGGAAAGTAAGCAGTGAGGAGGATGCAAAGAGGCTGCAAAAGGATGTAGACACGTTAATGAGTAGGCAAGAAGGTGGCAGATGGAATATAATGTGGGGAAATGTGAAGTTATCCACTTTGGTAGGAGAATTGGAAAAGCAGAATATTTTTTAAATGGTCAGACAGTGGGAAATGATGGTATTCAGAGAGACCTGGATGTCCTTGTACATGAATCACAGAAAGTTAACATGCAGGTACAGCAAGCAATTAGGAAAGAAAATGACATGCTATTAGGTATTTATTGCAAAGGGATTGGAGTAAAAGAGTGAAGAAGTCTTACTGCAGTTGCAGAGGGCCTTGTTGAGACCACACCTGGAGTACTAGTTTAGTTTAGTTTAGAGATACAGCACTGAAACAGGCCCTTTGGCCCACCGAGTCTGTGCTGATCATCAACCACCCATTTATACTAATCCTATATTTCTATCACATCCCCACCTGTCCCTATATTTCCCGACCACCTACCTATACTAGGGGCAATTGCTAATGGCCAATTTACCTGTCAACCTGCAAGTCTTTAGCATGTGGGAGGAAACCAGAGCACCCGGAGGAAACCCACACAAACATAGGGAGAACTTTCAAACTCCACACAGGCAGTACCCGGAATTGAGCCCCAATCACTGGAGCTGTGAGGCTGCGGTGCTAACCACTGCGCCTCTGTGCTGCCCACTGTGGAAAGCTTTGGTCTCCTTCACTAAGGAAGGGTATACTTACAAAAGAACAAGGAACAAAGAACAGTACAGAACTGGAACAGGCCATTTGGCCCTCCAAGCCTGCAATCTTGATGCCTGTCTAAACTAAAACCTTCTGCACTTCCGGGGTCTGTATTCCTCTATTCCCATCCTATTCATGCATTTGTCAAGAAGCCTCTTAAACGTCGCTATCGTACCTGCTTCCACCACCTCCCCCAGCAGCAAGTTCCAGGCACTCACCACCCACTGTGTAAAGAACTTGCCTCGCACATCCCCTCTAAACTTTGTCCCTCGCACCTTAAACCTATGTCCCCTAGTAACGGACTCTTCCACCCTGGGAAAAAACTTCTGACTATCCACTCTGTCCATGCCACTCATAACTTTTTTTTACCTTAGAGGGAGTACAACAAAGCTTAACGAGACTGGTTCCTGGGATGAGGGGATTGTCTTATAAGGACAGATTGAGGAGACTAGGCCTATTATCCCTAGAGTTTAGAATAGTGAGAAGTGATTACCAATGACATAGGTAGAAAGAGGGATGAAGTCCTGCAACAAGAATTTAGGGAGCTAGGTAGCAGATTAAAAAGCAAGGCCTCAAAGGTTGTAATCTCTGGATTACTCCCAGTGCCACGTGCTAGTGAGTATAGGAATAGGAGGATAGAGCAGATGAATGCGTGGCTGAGGAGATGGTGCAGGAGGGAGGGCTTTAGTTTCCTGGATCACTGGGTCTGTTTCTGGCAAAGGTGGGACCTGTACAAGTTGGATGTGTTGCACCTGAACTGGAACGGGAGCAACATCCTTGCAGGGAGGTTTGTTAGTGTTGTTAGTGGGGGGTTTAAACAATTTTGGCTGGGGGATGAGATACAGAGTGGAGGTACAGCAGGGGGTGATGTACAGTCAAATATAGAAGAGAAACTGAGTCAGTCTGGAAAGCAGAGCAAATATAGACCTATTAAAGCACAAGTGAAAAATGCAAGGTTGGATTACATTTATTTTAATGCAAGGAGTCTTACTAATAAGGCAGATGAATTGAGGGCATTGATTAGCACATGGGATTATGATATTATTGCTATCACAGCGGTTGAGGGAGGGACAGGTCTGGCAGCTCAATATTCCAAGGTATAGAATTTTCAGGCGAGACAGGGGAGGGGGTAAAAGAGGAGGTGGCATTGCACTGTTGATCAAGGAGTCAATTACTGCAGTAAAGAGGGATGATATCTTAGAAGGTTCCTCAAATGAAGCTATACGGGTAGAATTTAAAGACAAAAAGGGGGCAATCACTTGGCTGGCAGTGTACTACAGGCCTTCAAACAGTCAGGGAGAGATAGAGGAGCAGATATGCAGGCAAATCTCAGAGAGGTGTAACAATAATAGGGTAATAATAGTAGGGGATTTCAACTTCCCCAATATCAACTGGGATAGTCTTAGTGCAAAAGGCTTAAAGGGGGCGGAATTCCTAAAATACATGCAGGAGAGCTTTTTGAGCGAGTACATAAAAAGTCCAACAAGAGAAGGGGCAGTACTGGATGTAATCCTAGGGAATGAAGCCGGACAAGTGGTAGAAGTGTCAATGGGCGAGCATTTCGGGGATAGTGACCATAACTCTGTCATATTTAAAGTAGTTATGGAAAAGGACAAAGACGGGCCGGAACTAAAGGTACTGAATTGGGGGAAGGCCGATTTCAATATGATAAAACAGGATCTGGCCAGAGTGGACTGGGAGCAGCTACTTGTAGGAAAGTCTACATCAGACCAGTGGGAGTCATTCAAAGGGAAATAGTGAGAGTTCAGAGCCAACATGTACCCGTTAAGGTGAAGGGTAGGACCAACAAGTCAAGGGAACCCTTGATGTCAAGGGTTATAGAGGATTGGATCAGGAAATAAAAGGAGACATATGGCAGATTCAGAGTGCTGAAAACAACGGAGGCACTGGAGGAGTATAGATAGTGTAGTGGGGGGTACTTAAAAATCAGGAGAGCGAAGAGAGGACATGAAAAAACACTGGCGGGCAAGATAAAGGAAAATCCTAAGGTGTTTTGTAAGTATATTAAGGGCAAGAGGAGAACCAGAGAAAGAGAAGGGCCCATTAGGGACCAAAATGGCAATCTGTGTGTGGAGCCGGAGGACATAGGTGAGGTTTTAAATGATTATTTTTCATCTGTGTTCACTATGGAGAAGGGCGATGTAGGTGTAGTAATCGGGGAGGGGGATTGTGATATACTTGAACGTATTAGCATTGAAAGGGAGGAGGTATTAGCTGTTTTAGTGGGCTTAAAAGTGGATAAATCCCCAGGCCCAGATGAGATGTATCCCAGCCTGTTATGTGAGGCAAGGGAGGAGATAGCAGGGACTCTGACACAAATTTTCAAATCCTCTCTGGCCACAGGAGAGGTACCAGAGGATTGGAGGACAGTGAATGTGGGACCATTATTCAAGAAGGGTAGCAGGGATAAACCAGGTAATTATAGGCTGATGAGTCTAACAACAGTGGTTGGGAAATTATTGGAAAAAATTCTGAGGGCCAGGATTAATCTCCAGTTGGAGAGGCAGGGATTAATCAGGGATAGTCAGCACGGCTTCGTCAGGGGGGAGATCGTGTCTAAATAACTTGATTTAATTTTTCGTGGTGGTGACTAGATGTGTAGATGAGGGTAAAGCAGTTGATGTAGTCTACATGGACTTCAATAAGGCTTTTAATAAGGTCCCACATGGGAGATTGGTTAAGAAGGTAAGAGCCCATGGGATCCAGGGCAATTTGGCAAATTGGATCCAAAATTGGCTTAGTGGCAGGAGGCAGAGGGTGATGGTTGAGGGTTGTTTTTGCGAGTGGAAGCCTGTGACTAGTGGTGTACCGCAGGGATCGGTGCTGGGACCCTTGCTGTTTGTAGTGTACATTAATGACTTAGGGACGTGGATATAGGAGATACGATCAGTAAGTTCGCAGATGACATGAAAATTGGTTGTGTCATAGCCGAGGCGTAGAATATAAGAGCAGGGAGGTTATGATGGAGCTGTGTAAAACGCTAGTTAGGCCACAGCTGGAGTACTGTGTGCAGTTCTGATCACCACACTATAGGAAGGATGTGATTGCCCTGGAGAGGGTGCAGAGGAGATTCACCAGGATGTTGCCTGGGCTGGAGCACATCAGCTATGAAGAGAGACTGAAAAGGCTAGGGTTGTTTTCCTTAGAGCAGAAAAGTATGAGGGAGGACATGATTGAGGTATACAAAATTATGAGGGGCATTGATAGGTTAGATAGGAAGAAACTTTTTCCCTTAGCGGAGGGGTCAATAACCAGATTTAAGGTAAGGGGCAGGAGGTTTAGACAGGATTTGAGGAAAAGTTTTTCACCCAGAGGGTGGTTGGAATCTGGAACACACTGCCTGAAGAAGTGGTAGAGGCAGGAACCCTCACAACATTTCAGAAGTATTTAGATGAGCACTTGAAATGCCATAGCATACAAGGCTATGGGCCAAGTGCTGGAAAATGGGATTAGAATAGGTGCTTGATGGCCAGCACAGACACGATGGGTCGAAGGACCTTTTTCTGTGCTGTATAACTCAGTGACTCTATCTCATTGAAATATATGACATTCTTATGAGGTTTGACAGGATAGATGCTGGGTGGATGTTTCCTCTGGCTGGGGAGTCTAGAACTAGGGGTCACAGTCTCAGGATAAGGGATCTCAGCTATTTGGGAGTGAGGTGAGGAGAAATTTCTTCACTCAGGATTGTGAATTTTTGGAATTCACTACCCCGGAGAGCTGTTGCTGAGTATATTCAAGACAAGGTCACATTGCTGATGAGTTCACAGTTGCATTTACTATGAGGATTCTTTAAAATAAGGTCTGCTCTAATATAAGGTCACCTCTATTCTAGGTTCACCTCTAACACAAGATCACATCTGTTGTGAGAATGCCCTTAATATGAGGTCATGCCAACCATCAGATCACCTCTGATATTGAATTAACTCTGTATGAAGTCATGCCGAATATGTGATCAACAGTAATGAGATCACGTGCAGTTTAAGGTCAAGATGAAATTGAGGTCGCATCTAGTGTAGAATCCCCTCTAATATGAGCTCACCATTAATATGATGTCATATCTGATATGGGGTTTGCTGTAATATGAGGTCATCTTTAATATGAAAACATGCCTAATATGAGGTCACATCAAGAATGAGATTACCTCTACTGTGAGGTCATGTTGACTACGAGTTCACCACTATTGTGAGGGCATCTCTAATGGGAGTTCACCTTTAATACGTGGTCACATCTATGTTTGATATGAATCTTGAAGCAAAAATAATTCAAACCGTTGGAGGCATTTGATGCCGTGTTTCATAAGAGGCAGCAGTGGTGGGTGGGAGGTCAGGCATTTCCTATTCTAACGGTAATATTGCCCAAAGTCAGGAAGTGTTGCACCTCAAGCTGAACCCAGGACATTGCAAAGCCCAGGAAATGCTCAGCAATAGCAAGTATCATCATCGACTCTAACTTTCAGAGCAACTCTGTGAAATACAGACATTACAACACAGAATCTGCCTACTCAGTCTGTGTCAGCATTTACCCTCTAAATGAGGAAACATTTCTAATCACACTTTACCCACCATCTTCCCATATTCCCTCGATCCCTCTTCCTTCATCCACCTATACGATCTAATCCTGAACTTTAATATCGCGTCTGCCTCAAACACCAATTTACAAGTGAATTTCTCAGCCTCAAAAGTCTGTGTGAATCAATTCCTCCTGTCCTCTGTTCTAAATCTCTTGCATTGAATTATGTGTCAGTCCACTCTACTTATCTATCTTTCTCTAACTTTAGACATGTTATATTCCCCAGTATTCTGTGTTGTTTCATTGGAGAAAAGAGCCCATATTTCCTCATACCAGCCAGCAGCCCAGCGATTCTGTACTGTATTGTACCTCCTCGAAAGTCTCAATATCTTTCCTATAGTGTGGACCCCAAAGCTGCACATGGTACCCCAACTGAGATCTTATTGTGGTTTTATATAGGCTCATCGTTATCTCATGCCTTTTGCATTCTATATCATGAGATAAAACCTACGATTCTATCAGCTTTCATTATAGCCTCTTCAACCTGAGGTGGTGCCTTCATCTACTGTCATGAGATATATCTACAGTCGGTGAGCCTATCCCCCCCAAAATCCCTCTGATCTTCCAAAACACCAAGACAACTTCCATTCACAACGTATTTTCTGCTGTTATTTTTACCAGAATGCATCACCTGACCCTTACTGATATCTGCCATTTATTAGCCCATTCCCCAATTTTATCAATGTCTCTTTGCAGTTTTATTCGGTGTTCCAAATAATTAACTATACCTCCGATTTCAGTAACATTTCCAAATCTGGACACCACTCTCTTTAGCCCAACGTCCAAATCATTGATCGACACAGTGAACAGAAGCAGTCCCAGAAGACAGCCCTGTGGGACACCACTATCCTCCTTCAATCACTCAGAAACTGCCCATAACTCCTCTCTGTTTTCTCCCTTCTAATCAATTTGTAATGAAGGTTGTCATCCTCCCCAAGTCCATTCCCCCTATCTATCGATATCCCATGTGGCACCTTGTAAATAGCTTTCCTGAAGTCTATGTAGACTACAAGCACTGCATTTCCCCGCTCTACTGTGTCTGTTAACTCTTCAAAGAACTCTTGAGGTTTGCCATTCCTTTTAAAATCATGCTGGCTATTCCTAACTTTTTTCTCTTTATCTGATTCATGGTTATTCCATCCTTAAATAACGACTCTAAAAATTTTCCCTCCCAAAGTTGCTGAGGTAACTGTAGCTTTGTCTCCCTTTTTCAATATGAGATCTACACTGACTGCCCTCCAGACCTCAGACATACATCTAACTGTCAGTGAAATTTCAGGGGCCTCCACAGCCTCCTCGCTGAGGATCTCAGGAAGCATTCCATCAGAGCCTGTCACCTTATCTTCCTTAATTAACTTATCTAAAGCTGCTTCGAGCAGGCATGTTCAAGTGAACATGATTAGGTCGTGATACACAATGGTCAGTATTGCTGTAAAAATGTATCGTCATGCATCAGCATCAGCATCTCCCTGGAGAGCTACCTGAATGAACCCCACTGCTGATCCTAAAGATGACCAAGGACTGCACAGCATCAACCCTGGTTATAGTCATCCAGAAACTGGTGGAACAGGGAGCAGGACAACTATTTAAACAGCACAAGCACATCATTAGGGCAGTGATTAGATATCCATAAGTTTGCATTCAGTGTAGCTCAACATGGAGTGATCTAGTGAGTGAGCAAAGCTGTTTCTGCCCAAAATAAATGGAGCACTTAAGACAGTAGTGCAAATGATTAACAGCAGTCAAGTTTTGGCCAAATATCAGCGATTGGCCATTTTAAACATGCATTTTTTAAGTCGTAGGGAACTACATTCCTTTTATCCATCCTCTCGCTCTCAGCCACTTCAAAATTCACTATGCACTCCCTTGGAACTGCTCTTCTGACAGTGCAGCACTTCCTCATTACAGACCCTCTGGCAGTCCCTCAACTGACCCTCCAACAGTACAGTACTCCCTCCCTGACAGTGCATCACTCCCTCGGTGCTGACCCTCCGACAGTGCAGCACTCCCTCAGTACTGACCCTCCGACAGTACAGCACTCCCTCAGAACTGACCCTCTGACAGTACAGTACTCCCTCAACTGACCCTCCAACAGTACAGTACTCCCTCCCTGACAGTGCATCACTCCCTCGGTGCTGACCCTCCGACAGTACAGCACTGCCTCAGTACTGCTCCTCCGAAAGTGCAGCATCCCCTCAGTGCTGACTCTCTGACAGTGCAGCACTCCCTCAGTACTGACCCACCGACAGTACAGCACTCCCTCAGTACTGACCCACCGACAGTACAGCACTCCCTCAGTACTGACCCTCCAACAGTGCAGCACTGCCTCAGTATTACCCCTCCGACAGTGCAGCACTCCCTCAGTACTGACTCTCCGACAGTACAGCACTCTCTCAGTACCGACCCTCCGACAGCGCAGCACTCCCTCAGTACTGACTCTCCGACAGTACAGCACTCTCTCAGTACTGACCCTCCGACAGTGCAGCACTCCCTCAGTACTGACCCACCGACAGTACAGCACTCCCTCAGTACTGACCCTCCGACAGTACAGCACTCCCTCAGTACTGACCCTCCAACAGTCCAGTACTCTCTCCCTGACAGTGCATCACTCCCTCAGTGCTGACCCTCCGACAGTACAGCACTCCCTCAGTACTGACTCTCCGACAGTACAGCACTCTCTCAGTACTGACCCTCCGACAGTGCAGCACTCCCTCAGTACTGACCCACCGACAGTACAGCACTCCCTCAGTACTGACCCTCCGACAGTACAGCACTCCCTCAGTACTGACCCTCCAACAGTCCAGTACTCCCTCCCTGACAGTGCATCACTCCCTCAGTGCTGACCCTCCAACAGTACAGCACTCCCTCAGTACTGTCCCTCTGACAGTGCAGCACTCCCTCAGTACTGACCCTCCGACAGTGCAGCACTCCCTCAGTACTGACCCTCCGACAGTACAGCACTCCCTCAGTACTGACCCTCCGACAGTGCAGCACTCCCTCAGTACTGACCCTCCGACAGTACAGCACTCCCTCAGTACTGACCCTCCGACAGTACAGCACTCCCTCAGTACTGACCCTCCGACAGTACAGCACTCCCTCAGTACTGTCCCTCTGACAGTGCAGCACTCCCTCAGTACTGACCCTCCAACAGTACAGCACTCCCTCAGTACTGACCCTCTGACAGTGCAGCACTCCCTCAGTACTGACCCTCTGACAGTGCAGCACTCCCTCAGTAATGTACTGCCAGCCTGGTTTGTGGGGTCAAGTCTCTGCAGTGGGTCTTGAACCCATGACTTTCTGATTCAGAGGGAAGAGCATTATCACCGAACCACAGCTGGAACTTTGCTCAAATCTCCCAGCATGCAATCTTATATCTTCACTCTATCAGATACTTAGTTCTACGTGTTCACTTGCTGGTGATGGGTCCAAGGACTTGGTGCAACCTGTGACCACAAATTACACTTTGACCAAAGGGTCACACTGAGTGTGATTATGACAAACCCTCCTGGGGCAGGAGAGGTCCAATCCTGAGATATCCAGATTTACACTGGGATGTGGATGTTTATCCGTTCATCCAGAACTCTGCTGCCTGTATCCTAACTCGCACCAAATCCTGTTCCTCTATCACCCCTGTGTTCGCTGACCTACTTTGCCTCCCAATCTGGCAACCTCTGGATTTTAAAATTCTCATCCTTGTTTTCAAATGGACTTCCATGGACTCCTGCTCCCTTGCTATCTGTGTAACCTTCTCCACTCCTCCAGCCCTACAACCCACTAAGATATCTGCACTTCTCCAATTCTGGCCTCTTGAACATCCCTTATCTTAATCGCTCCACCATTGGTGGCCATGCCTTGAGTACTATATAAATGCTGTTCACTCTGTGTTACTATGCACAGGGAGGAGGTTTGACATTCTTTCAGATGTGGTCACATGCCACACTTAATAAGTACCAGCGTCTTTTGACATTTGGAGATTGTGTCTACTTCACGGCTCCTCTCTCTGATCCAGGTGCCATACGTGCCACGCTGGTGCCCACAGTACACATCCTCGGCCGAGCGTAGTTCTGATGAGGAAGATCTGGAGAGGCGAAGCCCACCACTGGAAGTGTCTGATGGAGAGATGGAGCGTGCGGAACCTCTTCCCCATATGGGAAGTGCAGATACAGGTGAGTACAAGGCGGCTACAGTGGGAGGCAGGACAGAACAATGGAGAGCAATGGAAATGATGGGATTGGTTAGGGGAATAGATA
This sequence comes from Heterodontus francisci, assembly GCF_036365525.1. Taxonomy (NCBI): domain Eukaryota; kingdom Metazoa; phylum Chordata; class Chondrichthyes; order Heterodontiformes; family Heterodontidae; genus Heterodontus; species Heterodontus francisci. Next base: position 13,583,178 of record NC_090384.1, on the reverse strand, counting down.
TGGGAATGTTGGGGTTCATGTAGGGAATAAGCAGGAATGATGGGACTGGATGGAGGAATAGAAACAAGAATGATGTGATTGAGTGAGGACGAACTCAAGGAGATTGGGATTGTGTTCATGTGAAGTAGAAAGTAGGGAGGGTGAGAACACTGCATGTAGTTACCAGGTTTATCCCTCGCCACTTTTTTAAACAGGGATGTACCATTTCGAATCCTTCAGTTCTCTAGAACCACTCCCATATCCAATAATTATTGGAAGATTGTAGTGAGAGCCTCCACAATTTCCACTCTTACTTCTGTCAGCATCCTAGGATATATCCCATCTGAACTGGGTAACTTTTTTACTTTGATGACTGCCAACCTTTTAAGTATCTCCTTTTTATCTATTTTATTCTATCCAATGTTGCTGCTGCCTTTTCATTTACTGCTATTTTGGCAGCATCTCTTCTCTATTGAAGACAGATGCAAACCTTAGCCCATAAGAATATTTCCGTTATGATCCCTCATTGGTCCCAAGTTTCCTTTGACTGCCCTTTTAGCATCTATATGTTTATGAGACACTTTTGCATTCCCTTTTATGTTAGCCAGTAATCTCTCCTCATATTCTTTCTTTGGTGCTCTGATATCCTTTTTCAGTTTTCTCCTGCACTCTTTGTGGAAGGCAGGCCTAGGTTCAGGTCTAAGGCTACATCTGACCAGTTCTGTCACTGACTCTAATGGATTTCTGCTGCAGCTGTCAACACAGAACCATATTGTGCATCAACCCCCAGACCTCTGGTCACCTCTACTTGCAGACACCAGCGTGCAAGAATCTGCCGGTGAGCAGAGTCCCTTCCTCCTCTGCTACCCTTATCCTCAGAGGGGTGGGAGGGACTTCCCATTAGTGGGTGAAGTTAGAACAAATTGCAACAACTATTACTTGCATTTATATACCCTCTTTAACATTGTAAAACATTCCAAGGTCCTGCAAAAGAGCATTATCAAACAGAACTTGATACCGAGCTACATAAGGAGATATTAGGTCAGATGACCAAAAGCTTGGTCAAAGAGATAGGTTTTAAGGAGAGTCTTTAAGGAGAAAGAGACGGAGTGTTTTAGGGAGGTTGGGGCCCTGGCAGCTGAAGGCATAGTCACCGATGGCGGAATGATTAAAATCAGGCCGGAACTGGAGGAGCACAGAGATCAGAGAGGGTTTTAGAACTGGAGGAGATTTCACAGATAGGGAGGGGTGAGAAAAACATCAACCAGGCTATCAACAAAACTACTATCTTGTTTTCGAGACACCATTTCCAACTGACAGTCCCATCCTAGATCTCAGGTGGACGTCGTGTTCCTAGGACTTTCTTTTCCAATTCACCAGATGTGGGCATTGCTGGCAAGGCTGGTATTTATTGCCCATCTGCACTTGTGTTGAGGAAGCGGTGTTGAGCCTTCCTTTCAAACTGTCATGTGCTGCAGTTGTATTGCAATTGGGTGGTTTGCTTGGCTGCTTCAGAGGGCTCTTAAAAGTTAAGTTGCTGTTGTTAGCTGCCATTCTGACATTTGCAACCCATTTTGTGATAATTCCCCCAACAGGGAACAAGAAGAAGATCCGACTCTACCAGTTCCTACTGGACCTCTTGTGGAGTGGAGACATGAAGGATAGTATCTGGTGGGTGGATAAGGACAAGGGGACCTTCCAGTTCTCCTCCAAACACAAGGAGGCACTAGCGAATCGCTGGGGGGTGCAGAAGGGCAACCGGAAGAAGATGACATACCAGAAAATGGCCAGAGCTCTAAGAAACTACAGCAAGACGGGCGAAGTGCGGAAGGTCAAGAAGAAGCTGACGTACCAGTTCAGCGGCGAGGTGATGGGGAGAGGGGACTGGAAGCATTACACCTAATGAATGGCCCCCTGGCCCCCCTGCTCCTGCAGGATCAACTCTCCACTCCTCCCTGTCTGCAACAAAAGGACATTCTCATGAGGAATGAGGTGGGGGGCCCATTCAGAGGCAATGAGGAGCGTCGCAAGCAAGGCATCTGGAAATGCCCAGGAACAAGAATCCACCATGTTATCCACCCCCCTTCAACCCCAACTCTTAATCTTCCTCTCTCCCCTATCTTCCCCACGCTTTGCATCTCCCCCTCCCTCTCCCCTCCACCTCCCTCCGCCCTTTACCCTCTCCTTCCATCTCTACTTCCCCCTCTTCCCTTCCCATCCCACTCCCCCTACACTTCCCCCTCCCCCTCTCCCAACCCTCTGCCTCCCCACCTCCACTTCTTCCTTCTTCCACGCTCCTCACCTGCTCCTCCCCCCTCTCCCCTCCTTCCCGACCTCCTCCCTCCCCCACCCTCCCCTCCCTCTGCCTTCCCCTTCCGTTTCCCTCTCCTCCTTTCCCTCCCCTCCCCCTTTCCCTCTCCCCTATCCCTCTCCCTACCCCTCTCCCTATCCTCCCTCTTCCATTTCCTGAAGACACAATTTGCTTGCTGATAACTATGGCTGGGTGTGAGGGATAGGGGGAGTTCTCTGATTATTGAGGTGTCAGATCAGTTCGGACAGGGGATCAGGGGCCAGCAGGAGTGGGACGTCCCTATCAGCTTGTCTGTGTGTTTTGCTTCCAGTTCCACATTGGGTCTGACTGTTCTCTGGAATACCGTGGCAACAAGAGCAGGTCAGAGGCTGGGAATTCTACAGCGAGGAACCCACCTACTGACTCCCCAAAGCCTGTCCACCGTCTACAAGGCACAAGTCAGGAATGTGATGGAATACTCTCCACTTGCCTGGATGGGTGCAGCTCTAACAACACTCAAGACGTTCGACACCATCCAGGACAAAGCAGCCCGCTTGATTGGCACCCCATCTACAAACATTCACTCCCTCCACCACCGACGCACAGTGGCAGCAGTGTGTACCATCTACAAGATGCACTGCGGCAATGCACCAAGGCTCCTTAGACAGCACCTTCCAAACCTGTGACCTCTACCAACTAGAAGGACAAGAGCAGCAAATACAAGTTCCCCTCCAAGTCACACACCATCCTGACTTGGAACAATATTGCCATTCCTCTAGAAGAAGGTGGCTCACCATTACCTTCTCAAGGGCAATAAATGCTGGCCTAGACAGTGACATCTCATGAATGAATAAAAGAAATATAAAATTCTGCTTCTGCACCATGATATAAACAGGGGGAAGTTTGTGACTCCCAGCAGGACCCTGCACACAATGGGTCCTGGGGTCATCAGAGAGAAAATAGGCCCTTTCACTTCTACGTACCTCCCTTCATCAGGGCTGTTTCATATCAGCAAATCCATTTCAGTGATTTAAAGATGAAAACAGCAGGGAGAAATGTTGTGGCTCTCCATTTTACAACTGCTCTCCCAGCATCAGTAGGAAGGTCCCACTGTTCTGCTTGGTGGAACGCCCAGCAACTGGGATTAAAGCCCATTGGAGCCAAAGACTATGTTTGATTCTGCTGGGCAGGATAATCTCGTGTGGAGTCTGAAGCCAGGAAACTCTCTTGGTTAAATCATCCTATCAGAGAGGTGTGTGGAGTCTGGAGTTTGGAAGTGCTTTAGCTTTTTCACTGTAAACAGCTGTAAATCTATATGTGTTCAATATGTGTTCATATGAGAGTAAATGGGAGTGGTAAATGGGAGTGTTGTATACCAGACGTATCTGTACTAGCAATAATATTAGATAAAAATAAATTGAAAAGAAGCAATTCTGTGATCAGCCAATAACTTAAACTTGGTAGCATGTCTGTAACTTGTCCTGTCTGCTCCCAAAGACAACAGACATCACTCTGCAGGCTAAAACTAATAATTAGATTTATTTACATGTAAGAAAATGACACAGGAAAAAATAAGATGAAACGAGAATAAGATACTGCACCTGTTTAGAAAATGGTAAAGATTTTAAAAAGTCCAAGAAACTGTTTGCTTATACAGTCTGGGAACCTGTGAGACTTGTATTGGAAACTGTTTTTTGTAGACTTTAAAATACCACACTTGTATAGGGGGTGGGGTGAGACTCCGCTCCATTACATGAAGTTAAAGCAACAATTTGAGAAAGTACAATGGAACAATCGAGGGAACTCTGATCTGACAATTAAACGAGCAAGAAAATATTCAAATTCTCCAAATATAGGTCAGGACTGAGAAGATCACATTTTACACAGGACAGGACTGAGAGGGAGACAATTTATACTGTTGGAGGGGCAGTACTGATGGAATGCTGCACTGTCAGGGGGTAGTACAGAGGGAGAGTTGCACTGTCGGAGGGGCAGTACTGAGGGAGTGCTGCACTATTGGAGGGTCAGTACTGAGAGTGCTGCACTGTCAGAAAGTCAGTACTGAGGGAGTGCTGCACTGTCAGAGAGGCAGTACTGAAGGAGTGTTGCACTGTTGGAGGGTCAGTACTGAGGGAGTACCGCACTGTCAGAGGGGCTGTACAGAGGGAGTGCTGCACTTTCGGAGGGTCAGTACTGGGGATGTGCTGCACTGTCAGAGAGGCAGTACTGAGGGAGTGCTGCACTGTCGGAAGGACAGTGCTGAGGGAGCTCTGCACTGTTGGAGGGGCAGTATTGAGGGTATCCCTCACTGTCGGAGGGGCAGTACTGAGGGAGTCCCGCACTATCGGAGGGGTCATACTGAGGGAGTGCTGCACTGTCAGAGGGGCAGTACTGAGGGAGCACTGCACTGTCGGATGGGTAGTTCTGAGGGTGTGTTGCAATGTCAGAAGGGCACTACTGAGGGAGTGCTGCACTGTCAGAGGGGCAGTACTGAGGGAGTGCTGCACTGTCGAAGGTGCCTTCTTTCGGATGAGACATGAAACTTAGGCTATGTCTGTCCACTCAGTCAAAGATTCCATGACATTATTCAAAGAAAGGCAGGGAATTTCTCCCCGATGTCCTGGCCAACATTTATCCCTCAACCTACATCACTAATAAACAGATTATCTGACCATTATATCATTGCTGTTTGTGAGATCGTGCTGTGTTCAAATTGGCTGTCCCGTCTCCTACGTTACGAAAGTGACTACACACAATTGGCTGGAAAGTTCTTTAGGATGTCCTGATGTCGTGAAGGTGATATGTTAAAGCAAGTCATCTTATTTCTTTTCTTTTCCTATTGTCCCTTCTTCCGTTTTTTGTTTCTTTCTTTATTTCGTGTGTGTGAGATCATTCATTCCCCTGGTATTGGAATGAGCAGAGAGTTCCTCTTTTCTAGTTCAGAAACACAGTGAGCAGGGGCTGTGCGGAGTCAAAGGAAAAGTTTCTGAATAAGCTATCTGAGAAATGTTCACTCACTTCCTCCTAAAAGGTGGAGTCTGCAAAAATTAAACAGCACGCAGACACAGTTATTTCAGATCACATCCACATTTAGCTCATCGATTTTTCGGGAACTTTCAGACCAAACAAAAAGGGTGGAGACTCAATCTGTGTGAACACAAAGCGTTCAAAACTAGTGAACATACTCCGTATGTTTATGTAGAGACTACAAGATACCCGAGAGTGAATCACAGGCTGGAAGCTCATTGAAGGGTCCAGCACCTTATATAAAGAAATTATAGAGTAAATCTCCCTCTACACTGTCCACATCAAACACTCCCAGGACAGGTACAGCACGGGGGTTAGATACAGAGTAAAGCTCCCTCTACACTGTCCCCCATCAAACACTCCCAGGACAGGTACAGTACAGGGTTAGATACAGAGTAAAGCTCCCTCTACACTGTCGCCCATCAAACACTCCCAGGACAGGTACAGCACGGGGGTTAGATACAGAGTAAAGCTCCCTCTACACCGTCCCCCATCAAACACTCCCAGGACAGGTACAGTACGGGGGTTAGATACAGAGTAAAGCTCTCTCTACACTGTCCTCATCAAACACTCCCAGGACAGGGACAGTACGGGGGTTAGATACAGAGTAAAGCTCCCTCTACACTGTCCCCCATCAAACACTCCCAGGACAGGGACAGCACGGGGGTTAGATACAGAGTGAAGCTGTATAAAAGGGGGACTCTGATGCTGAGAGACTTGCTCCCTCAGTTCCCACAGGATTAATGTTGAGCTGCGCTGGTGTCCGACTTGACTGGGCCTGGCAGATGATGAAAGAACTGCTGCTTCCCCGGAGCCCGGGAGCCGCAGCGATTAAAAGCAGTGAATCATCGGCGGATGACATGGCTCACACTAAAACTAGCAGCAATCCCCCTGCCGCCCTCCTATCCGCACCCTTCCCCCCCAGCCCTGTGGACTGCAATGCAGCAGACCTCTGCCTGTTGCTAGGATACAGCCTGGAATGCTGCATCATTGACTGTGGAGAGTGCTCGAACGCTGAACCCCGCCTTTTTATCGCCCGAGCCCACCACGATATAACAATCGGACACACCATCACCGCTTATCCCTCCCCCTCTTCGCACAGTACTCTCACAGCGGACGGTTTGTGCGTGTTAATTCGCTCCCTCTCCTTTATCCGCCGATGCCCGAGTATTGAGGCGGCAGGAATAGCAGCCCCGAGCGAAAAAAAAAAACGGGGGTTAGATACAGAATAAAGCTCCCTCTACACAGTCCTCATCAAACACTCCCAGAAAAAAAACGAAAAAAAAAAACGGGATAAGATACAGAGCAAAGCTCCCTCTACACTGTTCTCATCAAACACTCCCAGGACAGGGACAGCACTGGGATTGGCTGCTCTCTAATTTGGGAGCCTGAGTGTATCAACGAGGTGCAGCTGACTATGGCTGTGTGCAGAGGTTGGAGGCTGCAGGCTGTGTGACTGCTGCAAGAGGGAGACTCAAACTGAAACAAAAGTTTGTTCCAAATTTCAACAAAGGAAGGATGGCAGAGAACTGGAAGCTCTTTTGTGAGTTTGTTTTATCCTGAAGTCTTTTTCATTGTTGGGGGTGGGAAAAGAAGAGACCTGAAGACCTTGGGTGGGGCTGCATTGTTCAATAGGGAGCTCCTGTGTTTAACATCTTTGGATAGGGAGCTCCCTCCCCACCCCAACTACTAAGCCTGGGACAGCTGGAGCTGCCCTGGTGAAGAGACTTCTCTTATCTGAACATCGAAGGAGGCGTGTGCCTTGGCAGCTTACAGCTGACCCAGGTGAAGACATCACCCCACCCTCCCAACTGGAAGACCAGCTACAAGACTTCTTTAAAATACCAACAAAGACTGATTCCTCCTGGCCTTCCTCTCCCTCAGCCTCTTCCCCTGTGCTACATCCTTTAAGTGTTTGCATTTTTGATTTATTGTATTTGCTCTTTTCTTTTTTTTTGCTCTCAACAAAGTGCCTGTAACTCTTCTACCCCATGACTTCTCAGTTCTCTCCGGTGGCGGGGCCCTCCTATGCTGCAGCAGCTGCGACAGCTGCTCCTGTGGCCCCGTCACCATTTAAAATCTTAACATCAAAGCATGGGGTGAAGAGTTACACTCATCCTAATATGACTATTGAGGCTTGTGTTAAGGCAATGGCCGTGGTTGTCGGCCCCTCGGCCATTGTTGCAACCTCAAAGATGTATGGGAAGGCTGTGTTCTTCCTGAAGACCGAGCGGGCTGTGTCCCTCGCCCTAAGTACGGGGCTCACAGTTTGTGGGATTTTCCTGCCAGTGGACCCTCTGGGGGCCAGTGCACATTGGGTAATCTTGTCGAACATCCCACCCTTCATTCCTGATGAGCTCCTCCTCCCCCACCTACACCATCTGGGGGAGGTGAGGTCAGGGATCACCCCAGTCCCGCTCGGTCTTCGGGAGCACAGCCTCCGACATGTGTACTCCTTCCGCCGCCAGCTATTCATGCAGCTGGCGCGGGAGGAGGTCTTGGAGGGCCACTTCGGTATAGAGTTTCAGGGGACGGCCTACCGCGTCTTCTGGACCTCGGATGGGGCGCGGTGCCACGTCTGCAAGGGGGTGGGGCATGTTCGTAAGAACTGCCCCAACCTCCCGGCCGCCAGCTCCACCTCGGCGGCCCAGAGTGGTTCCACAGCACCTCCTCCCACTCCCCCCACACCGCTCAGTCGGTTCCGGAGGCTGTGGTTTTCACAGTCTCCGGCGGGGAGGGGAACGTCCGTCCGAGCGGAAGGAAGACGCGGGGAAAAAAGAAACATCATGAGGCGCGTCCCCTGGACACTTTGACTCAACCCGAGCCTGAGCTCAGCCCAAAGCCCATTCCCATGGAATCTACCTGTCCCAGGGCTGGGCTCAGGCCCAGGGTGACTAAAAAGGAAAAAAAGGGTGCGGAGGCGGAGGCCTCTGATGACATGGAGGTCTCTGAGCCTCCGCACCCTAGTGGGAAAAAGAGGAGAAGGCACCCCTCCACAAAAATAACACAGCGCCCTGAGGTGCAGGGCCCATCTGTTGGAGGGGAGCTGCCTCCTGTTTCGGGTCCTCAGGTTCCCCCTACCGCCACCACCAAGGCTACAAAGTCCGGGCAGGAGCTCCCTATTCCTCAGGATGGAGGGGACAAAAGGCCCCGGTACCTGAGGCCCCTCCTGAAGGAGTAAGTGGGGCCCTGCTTGTGGTGGGGGAGCCTGGGGACGCCGCCCATTCTGCCACTGCTACTGGGTCGGGTGCCCTGAATGAAGGGGAGGGCGAGGCCCCAGAATGTCAACCCTCCCAGCCGGAGTCCACCACCAACCAGGAGACACCCGACCCGGTGAAAACTGAGAATGCTGCCCCATCTGATGGACCTGTGGGTGCTGGCGGAGAAGGAGATGGCCTCCTCTCTCCGCCTCCGGTCTCGGCTCTGGCTGAATTTCCGGAGTCGGGATCTTATGTCTCCCCTGGACCACTCATTGGCCTGGGGACGGTGGGCACCCACAGGCTCCACTTTTACAATAGAACCCAGAGAGGACTCCTCCGCCATCGATCCTGGGGGTGGGATCGTGACGGAGGCGGGACCAGCTGGCGCGGCTGGGACGTCCGCCCCGCAGTGTGTGGTGGATGTGTCGGCCGCTGGCGGTGACAACCCGGAGGAGGATGGGGATTCGGTGTGGGGCACGGAGGATGATCTTGATTCCATCGCCAGTGAGGTGGTGGAGTCCCTCGTGCCTCCCACCGAATCTCCTCTCATCCCCACGGTGGAACTCCGGGATTTCCTCACGGCTTGCAGGGGTTGCCACGATAAAGTTCAGCTGGCCCTCGGCCGTTGGTCGAATCTGGCGCTGATCATCCAGTCCAGCTGTGCCGCCCTGAAGAAAGCGGGCAAGCGCACGGGCGTGAAACTGGTTGAGAGGCGCCGTTTTAATGTGTTCCTCAATGGGTTTCTGGGGGAGTGGAGGGCCAGGTGCACTTCCACTCCCTCCTCACAGTGAGGTGTTGGTGACGGGTTTTAAGTACCTTTGACATGAAGATAACCATAGCCAGCCTCAACATCAACGGCAGCAGGGGGTCTCACCGCAGATTTCACACTCTCTCAGTCCTCAGGGAAGGGAGATACGCGGTGAGCTTTCTGCAGGAAACCCACACCGTTCCGGGAGACGAAGCCACCTGGCTCCTGGAGTGGCAGGGTGGTGTCTACATGAATCACCTCACTCCTATTTCTAGTGGGGTGGCTATCTTGTTGGCCCCGACTTTTCAGCCGGAGATCTTGGGGGTCGAGGAGCTTGTGCCGGGCTGCTTACTCCACCTCGCTGTTCGCCTGGGTAGCGTGCCGCTCCACTTTGTGAACGTGTACGCACACAGGCCCGGCGCGTTGCAAGCGCGCTTCTTTGAAGAAGTGTCCGCTCTCTTGAGCTCCATCGATAGCGGCGAGTGCATCATCCTCGGGGGGGATTTTAACTGCACCCTCGAGGTGGGGGATCGCTCCGGTCCCCAGCGCGGCCAAGCGTCGGTGGAGAAGTTGAGGGGACTGATCAGCTCCCTTAACTTGGTGGACGTCTGGCGGGTTTCACAAGCAGACGTCTCCCGCGTCTCGGCAGCCTCCATGCAGCTGGTGCCGTGCTCGGACCACCGCCTGGTATGGGCGGAGTTCACTCCGCTCCGCACGCGGGCGGGGTCCGCATACTGGCACTTTAACAACCAGCTGCTGGAGGACGAGCGATTTCGGGACTCGTTCTGTCGATTCTGGGCCAACTGGAGAAGGAAGCAGGGGGGCTTTCCCTCCTTGAGGGTATGGTGGGATGTGGGAAAGACTCACAACCGCGTCTTCTGTCAGGAGTACGTGAAGGGGTCGACCAAGAGGCGGGAAGCCGAGATCGGTCGCCTTGAGAAGGAGGTGCTCGACTTGGAGTCCCGCCTCGGTCATGCCGTTGCGGACCCGGCCCTGTGGCAGGCGTACAAAGAGAAGGGCGCGCTCAGGGACCTGCAGCTCATAGGGTCCCGAGGCGCGTGAGGTTGCGGATCCAGATCCTGGAAGATTTGGACTGCGCCTTACCCTTCTTCTACTCGCTGGAAAAATGGCGGGGGGTCCGTAAGCAGCTCGTCGAGCTGCTGGCCGACGACGGATCCTCCATCACGGATCCGGAGGGACTGGGCCTCCTGGTCCGTACTTATTACAGTGCGTTGTTCTCTCCGGATCCGTCCAGCGAGGATGCGCGCAGAGTTTTGTGGGAGGACCTGCCGCAGGTCAGCCCGGAGGGCGCCAAAGGATTGGAGGCTCCGCTCACGTTGGCGGAGCTGACTGGCGCCCTCCACCAGCTCTCAAGGGGCAAATCCCCAGGGCTGGATGGGTTGACCGTGGAGTTCCTCAGGGCGTTCTTGGACGTCCTGGGGGACGATTACGCGCGGGTCCTGATGGAAAGCCTGGCGACCGGGGAGATGCCCCAATCGTGGCGCAGGGCGGTCATCGTTCTGCTGCCGAAAAGGGGCGATCTCCGCCTGCTTAAAAACTGGCGGCCAGTCTCCCTCCTCAGCACGGATTTTAAGATCTTTGCCCGGGCTATGTCTACCCGCCTGGGCTCCGTGCTGGCCCACATGATCCACCCCGACCAGTCCTACACGGTCCCGGGCCGGTCCATCCAGGACAACATCCACCTGGTCCGGGACCTGATCCATCTTTCCCAGAGGACTGGTCAGTCGGTCGCCTTTCTCTCCCTCGATCAGGAGAAGGCGTTCGACAGGGTGGATCACGACTACCTTTTCGGGACTCTGCGCGCTTTTCATGTCACCGCTTGGCTGGGGCGCTGGACAGGACTGCTCCGAGTGTTTTCCTACAGGGGCCGAGTGCTGGTCATAAACCAACTGGTGGCCTCGATGCTGTGGTACCGGTTGGTCACTTTGGCCCCGCCCCCTGTATTTGCCACCAAGATCCAGAAGAAACTCGTCGATTTCTTCTGGGTCAAGAGGAAACACTGGGTCTCTGCCGCGGTCCTGAGTCTCCCGATCGAGGAGGGCGGCCAGTCACTGGTGTGCGTCCGCACCCAGGCTGCGACTCTCCGCCTTCGCACCCTGCAGAGATACCTGTACGTCGAGCGTCCTCCCAGATGGTGTGCGCTGGCGACGTATTTTTTCCGCCAGTGTCACTGCCTTCAAGACGACACGCAGCTCCCGGTGGAGTCTGTTAGCCGCGCCTCTCTGAGGGAGTTGCCTGTCTTTTACCGGGATCTATGCCGAGTCTGGAACATGGTCGCCTCCAGTCAGGGCGCTCCCCCGCCGGCGGAGGAGAGCGCCTCGGCTGTCCGGGCGGCCGACTCTGGGGACGGTCCGGCGGATTGAGGAGTAGCCGAAACCCCCGGGACGCCCCCCACTGCGGGTGGCAAGGGGGCTCGGGAGTGCGGAGCGATCCCGGCCGAGCTGACTCCCGCTCGGCCGGAACTGCTCATCGGACCCAGGCCCCGAAACCCTCCTCGGGAGCCGGTCCCGCACAACCCGAGCCGCCTCTCGGAAATGCCCTCCGTGCCATTCCAATCGGCGCGGAGGGGTTTCCTGTACGGGCTGCTCCTGCACACTCTCCACTTCCTCGCCCTTGTCAGCCGGCCGGACACGCCCTGGCAGTCCGCGTTGCCATCTGGCGGCGAGGGGAAACCCCGATGGAGGTCTCTCTACGCGGGAGTCTTCCCCCTTTACATCGGGGACCTGGGGTGGAGGGTGCTGCACAGAGCAGTCCCGTGCAATAGGCTTTTAAGTAGGTTCACGGACTCCCAGGCCACCTGAACTTTCTGCGGCCTGGACGAGTCCGTGTTCCACATTTATACGGAGTGTGCGAAGTTGCAGCCCCTATTTGAGTATCTGAAGGGGCTGCTCCTCAAATTCTGGCTGCACTTCAGTCCCACGCTCCTGATCTTTGGGCACCCGGTGCGGATGGGCTTGGGCCGGGAGGAGGATCTCCTCGTCGGTCCGCTCCTGGGCCTGGCCAAGGTGGCAATTCACAGGTACAGGTTGCGGGCCGTCGGGGGGTCGGTCCTCCCCGATTGCCTGCCCCTCTTCCGCGGTTACGTTCGCGCCCGGGTGTCCCTGGAAAAGGAGCATGCGGTGTCCGCCAGTACGCTTGAGGCCTTCCGCGACCGGTGGGCACCGCAGGGACTGGAGTGCATTGTCGACGCCGAGAATGGCATTTTAATTTGAGTTTTTTGTTTATTTATCTGGTTTTAATAAAGTTATTTTAAAAATATAAATGTGTATATAAAGGGGGCCTGAGGAATAAAGGCCCCCTCGACATCAAAAATATATAAAGGGGGCCTGAGGAATAAAGGCCCCCTCGACATAAAAAATATATACAAGGGGCCTGGGGTATAAAGGTCACCTTAAAAAGAAAGAAAAAAAAACGAGGGTTAGATACAGAGTAAAGCTCCCTCTACACTGTCCCCATCAAACACTAAAAAAAACGGAGTTAGATACAGAGTAAATCTCCCTCTGCATTGTCCCCATCAAACACTCCCAGGACAGGTACAGCACTTGGATTGGCTGGTCAATTTGGAGCACTTCCTGCCAGCAATCAGGGGGAGCAGCTGCACCTGTGTTGCAGCAATTGCGGAAAAAAAAACGGGTTGGATACAGAGTAAAGCTCCCTCTGCACTGTCCTCATCAAACACTCCCAGGACCGGTACAGCACAGGTTGGATACAGAGTAAAGCTCCCTCTACACTGTCCCTTCCAACACTGGGTTTTATTTGCTGCCTGATTGAGGACTGCTGAGTGTATAATGAAGCTCAGCTGACTGTGGCTGAGTGCTGAGGCAGGAAGCTGTGCAACTGCTGCAAGGAGGGAGAGACTGAGACTGAAAGGAGGGTTTTTCCATTTATTTTGACAACTAAGGATGAAAACAGAAAGTCATAAGAACTGAAATGTCTTCTGTGACTTTGGTTTTGAAGTCTTTTCATTGATTGTTGGAGGGGAAAGTAGAGGCCAGAAGACCGAGGGTGGGGCTGCTTGTTTCAATAGGGGGCTCCTCTGTTTGACACCATTGAATAGGGAGCTCCCTCCCCACCCCAACTACCTTGCCTGGGACAGCTGGAGCTGCCCAGGTGAAGAGACTTTTTCTCTCATACCATCGGAGGAGGAGTGTGCCTGGGCAGCTTTAGTTGCCAGGTGAAGACATCCCATACCCGTCCCCACCCACAACCAGAAGATCAGCGAAAAGACTGCTTTCCGTTAATATATCTACAGAGACTTATTCCACCAGCCTTCCTCTACCTCAACCTCTCCCCCTGGTCATAACCCCCACAAGTATTTGTGGGAAAATTAATTGTTAGATTCACTAATTTTGTTCAAACAATAGTGGGCCTGACTCTTCTGTCCCATGTTTTCAGTCCTCTCTCGTGGCGGGGCCTTCCTATACTGCAGCAGCTGCTGCAGCCACTCCTGTGAGCCCGTCACCATCCAGGCTTCGAACAGCAAAGCATGGGATGAAGAGTTACACCTACCCAACTATCACTATTGAGACTTGCGTAAAGGCAATGGCCGCGGTTGTCAGCCCCTCGGCCACTGTCGTAGCTCAAAAATGTACGGGAAAGTTGTATTTTTCCTGAAGACTGAGCAAATGGTGTCCCTGGTCCTGAGCAAGGGGCTCTCTGTGAGTGGGACCTTCCTGCCAGTGGACATTATCTAATGTCCTGCCCTTCATTCCCAGTGAACTCCTCCTCCCCCGACTGCACCATCTGAGGTGAGGTCGGGGATCACCCCAGTCCCGCTCGGACTTCTGGAGAACAGCCTCATGTCTACTCCTACATCCGCTGGCTATTTATGCAATTGGTGCAAGAGGAGGACCATTTCAGTGCAGAGTTCCAGGAGGTAGCCTTTCGCGTCTTCTGGACCTCGGACAGGGCACGGTGCCATGCCTGTAAGGTGGTGGGGCAAGTTCATAAGAACTGCCCCAACCTCCCGGCTGCCAACTCCACTTCGGCTGGCCAGGGTGGCACCGCTGCATCTTCCCCTACGTAGCACCAAGACGTAGCTTGGCTGGTGATGAGAAGGGCCCTCCCCGTCAGATCCTTCATGCACACCCGAAGTCTCGCCCCCTCCGCACAATGCCCCCGCGTTGGCTGTGGTGGGGAAGAGACGGTCGCCCACCTCCTCCTGGAATGTGCCTTTGCAAAGCAGGTGTGGAAAGAGATGCAGTGGTTTTTGTCAAGGTTCATCCCAAGCAGCTCTACGGGCTGTTCCCAGGGATGCACACCGAGACAAACATCAACTGCTGCTGGAGGACTATCAATTTGGTGAAAGACGCCCTTTGGTCTGCCCAAAACTTGCTGGTCTTCCAGCGCAAAGAGTTGTCCACCACCGAATGTTGCAGACTGGCACATTCCAAGGTCCAGGACTACGTGCTGAGGGACGCACTAAAGCTTGGGGCAGCCGCAGCAAAGGCTCAATGGGGAAGATTAGATTAGAGATGCAGCACTGAAACAGGCCCTTCGGCCCACCGAGTCTGTGCCGAACATCAACCACCCATTTTATACTAATCCTACACTAATCCCATATTCCCAACAAACATCCCCACCTATCCCTATATTTCCCTACCACCTACCTATACTAGTGACAATTTATAATGGCCAATTTACCTATCAACCTGCAAGTCTTTTGGCTTGTGGGAGGAAACCGGAGCACCCGGAGAAAACCCACGCAGACACAGGAAGAACTTGCAAACTCCACACAGGCAGTACCCGGAATCGAACCCGGGTCCCTGGAGCTGTGAGGCTGCGGTGCTAACCACTGCGCCACTGTGCCGCCACTGTGGAAAGACCACAGTGTAAGGTTCCCCCACCAAGCTGGACTGAGGGGCTGGATCAATGGGAAACCCCTCGAACTGTATCGTTAATATTCTCAATTGCTGTAAATGTAAAACTGTAATTGACATGACAATTGTGAAACAGAAGGGTTGGGAAGAAACTCATGACAGTATTGAAGGAAACTGATCTCCCTTGCAATGTTTGTATTTTTTGGTGCTGTTTGGAAACTGTTTGGCAATGTAATTTTTACAGATTTTTATGAATAAAGTATATTTTGTAACAGTGACTGCTCAGACGGGGAGGAGGGGAGACCCGTCCAGGCGGAAGGAACGTGCGGCACAAGACAAAACACCCGAAGCCACGCTACCTGGACACGGAAGAACAAACTGGGCCTGGGCTCAGCCCTAGGCCTGATCTAGGGGAGCCCACCTGCCCTGTGGCTTAGCTCAGGCCCAAGGGATGTGGGGGTAGAAACAGAGACCTCTACTAAGATGGAGGTCTCTGAGTCTCCGTGCCCCAAGTGGAATATGAGGAAGAGGCGCCCCACCCCTGAAGGAGGCATGAGTTACAGGGTAAATCTCCTGGCACAGGTCCTCGGGCTACACCCCACCATCAGGGCCTTGAGCCCTGGGCAGCAGCCATCTGTCCCCCAGGACGGAGGGGGAGAGATGCCCCTGTAAATTTGGTAAATTCTGGGGAGGGTGGAAGAGACCCGTCTTTGCTGGGGGAGCCTGTGGACCCTCCAGGAGAAAACATTCCATCTGCCGCTGGGTCGGGTGGGGGCGAGACCTGTCAGATTAACCCACTCCAGCAGCCTCTTGCTGCTGCCCGGGATGTACCCAACCCAGAGGTCAATTTGCATAATGTAAATAGTGCTCCGTTTACTGAGACTGTGGGTGCTGGCGGTGTGGGAGACAGCTTCCTCTCTCCACCTCCGGTCCCAGCTCCGGCTGGATTTCCGGAGTCGGGAACAACTGTCTCCCCTGGGCTGCTCACTAGCCTGGGACAGGGATGGAGGGGGGTCCTGAACTACGGGAGTCTTTGGGCTCAGTTTCCCCACAGGAGCCCAGGGTGGACTCCTCTGACCATCAATCCTGGGTTGGGATCGTGACGGAGGTGGGACCAGCTGGCGCGGCCCACAGTGTGTGGTGGGTGTGTCGGCTGTTGGCGGTGTTGACCTGGAGGAGGATGAGGACTCAGTGTGGGGCACGGAGGCTGATCTTGAATCCATTGCCAATGAGGCGATGGACTCCATCATGCCTCCCACCAAGTCTCTTCTCATCCCCAGCGCGGAACTCCGGGACTTCCTCACGGCAAGCAGGGGTTGCCGCAGTAAAGTTCAGCTGGCCCTTGGCCAGTGATCGAATCTGTTGCTGGTCATCCAGTCCAGCCGTGCCGCCCTCAAGATGGGGAGGAAGGGCACGGGTGTGAAACTGGTTGAGAGGTGCTGGTTTATAACATTCCTCAATGGGTTGCTGGGGGAGTGGAAGGCCAGGTGCACTTCCGCTCCCTCCTCACAGTGAGGTATTGGTAACGGGTTTTAATTACCTTTGACATGAAGATAACCATAGTCAGCCTCAACATCAACGGCAGCAGTGGGTCTCACCGCAGATTTCACAATCTCTCAGTCCTCAGGGAAGGGAGATACGCGGTGAGCTTTCTGCAGGAAACCCACACCGTTCCGAGAGACGAAGCCACCTGGCTCCTGGAGTGGCAGGGTGGGGTCTACATGAGTCACCTCACCCCTATTTCGAGTGGGGTGGCTATCTTGTTGGCTCCGAATTTTCAGCCGGAGATCTTGGGGGTCAAGGAGCTTTTGCCGGGCCACTTGCTCCACCTCGCCGTTCACCTGGGTAGCGTGCCGCTCCACTTTGTGACCGTGTACGCGCCCAGGCCCGGCGCGTTGCAAGCGCACTTCTTTAAAGAAGTGTCCGCTCTCGTAAGCTGTTTTGAGATCGGCAAATGCATCGTTCTCGGTGGGGTCGGCGGGGGGGGGGTGATTTTAACTGTACCCTCGAGGTGGGGGATCGCTCCGGTCCCCAGCGCGGCCAAGCGTCGGTGGAGAAGCTGAGGGAACTGATCAGCTCCCTCAACTTGGTGGATGCCTGGCGGAATCTCCATTCCGACTCCAGTGCCTTCACATGGAGGTCTGGAGGAGGAGGCGTACGTCTCCCGCGTCTCGGCGGCCTCCATGCGGCTGGTGCCGTGCTCGGACCACCACCTGGTCGTCGATTTCTTCTGGGGCAAAAGGAAACACTGGGTCTCTGCCACGGTCCTGAGTCTCCCGATCGAGGAGGGCGGCCAGTCGCTGGTGTGCGTCTGCACCCAGACTGTGACTCTCGGCCTTCGGACCCTGCAGAGATATCTGTATGTCGAGCGTCCTCCCAGATGGTGTGCGCTGGTGATGTATTTTTTCCACCGGGGCACTGCCTTCAAGACGACACGCAGCTCCCGGTGGAGTCCGTTAGCTGCGCCTCTCTGAGGGAGTTGTCTGTCTTTTACCAGGATCTATTTCGAGTCTGGAACATGGTCACCTCCTCCTCCCCCGCCAGTGGAGGAGAGAGCCTTGGCTGTCCGGGCGGCCGGTTCCAGGGACGGACTGATGGGTGGAGGTGTAGCCCCTCACTGTGGATGAATAGCGGGCTCGGGAGTGCACAGCGCTCCCGGCCAAGCTGACCCCTGCTAGGCTGCAACTGTCCATCAGACCCAGGCCCTGAAACCCTCCTCGGGAGCCGGTCCCGCACAACCTGAGCCGCCTCTCAGAAATGCCCTCCGTGCCATTCCAAACGGTGTGGAGGGGTTTCCTGTACGGGCTGCTCGTGCATACTCTCCTCCTCCTCGCCCTCGTCTGCCACCCAGCATGCTGTGGCAGTCCGTGTTGCCATTTGGCGGCAAAGGGAAACCCCAGTGGATGTCTCTCTACACAGGAGTACCCCCCCCCCCCCTTGACATTGGGTACCTGGGGTGCTGCACGGAGCAGTCCCGTGCAATCAACTTTTAATTAGGTTCACGGACTCCCAGGTTGCCTGTAATTTCTGCGACCTGGACAAGTCCGTGTTCCATGTATATATGGAGAGTGCGAGGTTGGAGCCCCTCTTTGAGTATCTGAAGGGGCTGCTTCTCAAGTTTTGGCTGCACTTCAGTCCCAAGCTCCTGAAATTTGGGCACCCGATGCGGAGGGGCGTGGGCCGGGAGGAGGATCTCTTCGTCAGTCTGCTCCTGGGCCTGGCCAAGGCGGCAATTCACAGGTCCAGGCTGCGGGCCATCGGGGGGTCTGTCCTCCCCGATTGCCTGTCCCTCTTTTGAGGTTGCATTCGCGCCCGGGTGTCCCTGGCGAAGGAGCAGGCGGTGCCCGCCGGTACGCTTGAGACCTTCCATGACTGGTGGGCACCGCAGGGACTGGAGTGCATCATCAGTGCAGACAGTACTATTATAATTTGAGTTTTTGTTTTATTTATTCAATTTGAATAAAGTTATTTTATAAAATGTATATAAAGGGGGCCTGAGGAATAAAGGCCACCTTTAAAAAAAAAAGAAAAAAAAGGGTTAGATACAGAGTACAGCTCTCTCTACACTGTTCCTTTACCAAGGGAGTGAATTAGTTTTATAGCACTACATTTGTGCATAGTTCAGGGAGGATTTGCCCCTTATTAATCTCACCAATTGCCACCTTTAAAAGTAGCCTTGTAAGCTGCAACTGTGCCCTGCTGTTTGGAGCCATTGATCCCGGGCGTGAAAGTGAGGCAAGGGAGGAGATAGCAAGGACTCTGACACAAATTCTCAAATCCTCTCTGGCCACAGGAGAGGTACCAGAGGCCTGGAGGACAGTGAATGTGGTACCATTATTCAAGAAGGGTAGCAGGGATAAACCAGGTAATTACAGACCGGTGAGTCTAACATCAGTGGTTGGAAAACTATTGGAAAAAATTCTGAGGGACAGGATTAATCTCCACTTGGAGAGGCAGGGATTAATCAGGGATAGTCAGCATGGCTTTGTCAGGGGGAGATCGTGTCTAACTAACTTGATTGAATTTTTCGAGGAGGCGACTAGATGTGTAGATGAGGGCAAAGCAGTTGATGTAGTCTACATGGACTTCAGTAAGGCTTTTGATAAGGTCCCGCATGGGAGATTGGTTAAGAAGGTTAAGAATTGCCCATGGGATCCAGGGCAATTTGGCAAATTGCATCCAAAATTGGCTTAGTGGCAGGAGGCAGAGGGTAATGGTCGAGGGTTGTTTTTGCGAGTGGAAGCCTGTGACCAGTGGTGTACCACAGGGATCGGTGCTGGGACCCTTGCTGTTTGTAGTGTACATTAATGATTTAGATGTGAATGTAGGAGGTATGATCAGTAAGTTCGCAGATGATACGAAAATTGGTGGTGTCGTAAATAGTGAGGAGGAAAGCCTTAGATTACAGGATGATACAGATGGGCTGGTAAGATGGGCAGAGCAGATGCAAATGGAATTTAATCCTGAGAAGTGTGAGGTGATGCATTTTGGGAGGACAAACAAGGCAAAGGAATATACAATGGATGGTAGGACCCTAGGAAGTACAGAAGGTCAGAGGGACCTTGGTGTACTTGTCCATAGATCACTGAAGGCAGCAGCACAGGTAGATAAGGTGATTAGGAAGGCATATGGGATACTTGCCTTTATTAGCCGAGGCATAGAATATAAGAACAGGGAGGTTATGATGGAGCTGTATAAAATGCTAGTTAGGCCACAGCTGGAGTATTGTGTACAGTTCTGGGCACCACACTATAGGAAGGATGTGATTGCACTGGAGAGGGTGTAGAAGAGATTCACCAGGATGTTGCCTGGGCTGGAGCATTTCAGCTATGAAGAGAGACTGCATAGGCTAGGGTTGCTTTCCTTAGAACAGAGAAGGATGAGGGGGGACCTGACTGAGGTGTACAAAATTATGAGGGACAAAGATAGGTTAGATAGGAAGAGACTTTTTCTCTTTGAGGAGGGGTCAATAACCAGGGGGCACAGATTTAAGGTAAGGGGCAGGAGGTTTGTGGAGATTTGAGGAATTTTTTTTTCACTCAGAAGGTGGTTGGAATCTGGAACACACTGCCTGAAGGGGTGGTAGAGGCAGGAACCCTCACAACATTTAAGAAGTATTTAGATGAGCACTTGAAATACCATAGCATACAAGGCTATGGGATAAATGCTGGAAAATGGGACTAGAATAATTAGGTGCTTGATGGCCAGCACAGACACGATGGGCCAAAGGGCCTGTTTCTATGCTGTATAACTCTATAACTCGATCCTGAGTGCTGGTATCTGCTGCCCTCTGGTGGGGAAATCCCTTGACATCTTTCTCTGCCCTTGCTGCACAGATTGGCTGTGTATAGTGGTGTGAAACAGACTCTTGCACGGGCACTCATGGTAACTGGAACAGAAACTTAAAGCTGACTGAAGACAACAACAACCTTACATTTATATAGTGCCTTTAGTGTGGTGAGACATCCGAAGACAGTTATATCAAAAGCAAAATACGGTGGATGCTGGAAATCTGAAATAAAAACAGTAAATGCTGGAAATACTCAGCAGGTCAGGCAGCATCAATGGAGAGAGAAAGAGAGTTAACATTTCAGGTCACTGACCCTTCATCAGAACTGGGTTTTAAGTAGGTCAAATGGGGCACAGTAGAAAAAGAATAAAAGGGAGGGCCTGTAATAAGGCAGAAGACGGAAAACATTAAATGACAAAAGAGTTGGTGGGGCAGAGCAAAAGGGAGTGGTAATGGGACAAGTAAACATGCAAAAGATCTATCTAGAGGAGGTGCAAATAGCAGAATAATGAACAGCTGCCATCCGAAAGTAATACAAGAGAATACAAGATTAAGACTGAAACATGCAAAGAAAAGGAAACAGAATGGGGACAGAGATTACGTTCTGAAATTGTTGAACTCAATGTTGAGACTGGACTTGCAAGGCTATGGCAATTCAGCAGGAGAATGGGACTGTCTAGCTAGCTCTGTGGAGAGCCAGTATGGACTCGATGGGACGAATGGCCTCCTTCTGTGCCATAAAGACTCTATGACTCTTAAGGCTGTAAAATGCCTAATTGTAAGATGAGGTGCAGTTCCTCAAGCTTGTGTTGAGCTTCATTGGAACACTGCAGTAGGACAAGGACAGAGAGGTCAGCGTGACAGTAAGGTGGAGAATTAGAATGACAGGCCACTGGAAGCTTGGGGTCACGCTTGCAGACTGAATGGAGGTGTTCCACAAAGGGGTCACCCAGTTTGCATTTATTTCCCCAGCGTAGACCAGACCACATTGCAGTTAACTGATACAGTATATACTAAATTGAGAGATGTACACAACTATGAGGTTGGAATCCCCCAATCCCAGACAACTCACTTCTAACTCCTTCCCAAAATCCACAAACAGGACTGCCCTGCTAGTCCTATCGTTTCAGCCTGTTCCTGCCCCACTGAACTTATTTCTTCCTATCTTGACTTTATCTTTTCTCCGCTGGTCCAGTCTCTTCCTACCTACATCCGTGCCTCTTCTGACACCCTACGTCATTTTGAAAATTTCCAGTTTCCTGGCCCCAACCGCCTCCTCTTCACTATGGACGTCCAATCCCTCTACAACTCCATCCCCCACCAGGACGGTTTGAGGGCTCTCTGCTTCTTCCTGGAACAGAGGCCCAACCAGTCCCCATCCACCACCACCTTCCTCCGCCTGGCTGAACGTGTTCTCACATTGAACAACTTCTCCTTCAACTCCACTCACTTCAAATAAAAGGTGTTGCTATGGGTACCCGCATGGGTCCTAGTTATGCCTGTCTTTTTGTAGGATATATCGAACATTCCTTGTTCCAGTCCTACTCAGGCCCCCTCCGTCACTTCTTTTTCCGGTACATTGATGACTGTATCGGTGCCGTTTCCTGCTCCCGTCCCGAACTGGAAAACTTTATTTACTTTGCTTCCAATTTCCACCTTTCTCTCACCTTTACATCTCCGACACTTCCCTTCCCTTCCTCGACTTCTCTTTCAATTTCTGGGGATAGGCTATTTACCAATATCCATTATAAGCCAAAAGACCCCCACAGCTGTAATAAAAGCAAAATATTGCAGATGCTGGAAATCTGAAATAAAAACAAGAAATGCTGGAAAAACACAGCAGGTCAGGCAGCATCTGTGGAGAGAGAAGCAGAGTTAACGTTTCAGGTCTCCCTTCTGATGAAGGGTCACTGACCTGAAACATTAACACTGTTTCTCTCTCCACAGATGCTGCCAGACCTGCTGAGTATTTCCAGCATTTCTTGACCCCCACAGCTGCCTATTCCATTTTCCTAGTTTCTCTGTCTCTTTCATACCTATTCCATCCCATCACTTCCAATATGTCTTCATTTTCCTCAACCAAGGATTCCCTCCCCCACCATTGTTGACAGGGCTCTTCACTGTGTCCGTCCATTTCCCACAATTCTCACATCTTCCCCTCCCTCCCAGAACCCTGATAGGGTGCCATGGTGCCACCACCAAACACATCTTCCCCTCCCTCCCCTGTCAGCGTTCCAAAGGGATAGTTCCCTCCGCAACACCTTGTTCCACTCCTCAAACGCCCCCAACACGCTATCCCCTTCCCACGGCACCTTTCCATGCAAGCACAGGGGATAAAATACCTGCTGTTTTACCTCCTCCCTTATCGCTATTCAGGGCCCCAAACACTTCCTCTAGATGAAACAGCGATTTCCGCGTACCTCTCTCAATTTAGTATGCAGTATTCTCTGATCGCAATGTGATCTGCTCTACACTGGGGAAACTAAATGCAAACTGGGTGACCCCTTTGCAGAACATCTCCGCTCAGCGCATTCTGACTGACACACACACACTGACTGACACGCACACTCTGACTGACACACACGCTGACTGATATACACACTGACTGACGCACACACACTGACTGACACACGCACTCTGACTCACACACACACACACACACACACAACACACACTGACTGTCACACACACACACACTGACTGACACGCACACTCTGACTGACACACACACTGACTGATATACACACTGACTGATATACACACTGACTGACGCACACACACTGACTGACACACACACAACACACACTGACTGACACACACAACACACACTGACTGACACACACACACTGACTGACACACACGCTGACTGATATACACACTGACTGACGCGCACACACTGACTGACACACGCACTCTTACTGACACACGCACACTGACTGACACACGCACTCTGACTGACACACGCATACTGACTGACACGCACACTCTGACTGACATGCACACACTGACTGACACGCACACACTGACTGACACATGCACTCTGACTGACACACTGACTGACACACGCACTCTCTGACTGACACGCACACACTGACTGACACGCACTCTGACTGACACGAAAACACTGACTGACACAGAAACACTGACTGACACACAAACACTGACTGACACACAAACACTGACTGACACATACACTCTGACTGACACGCACACACTGACTGACACACGCACACTGACTGACACATGCACTGATTGACTCGCACACAAAGAAGCACACATTGACTGACACATACACACAACACTGGCTGACACACACACTCCAACTGACACACACACACTGACTGGCACACACACTCTCACTCACACACACACACACACACACACACACACGCATACACACACTGGGCTGCATTTTGTGCAGGGGGTGGGGATCACAGCAATGGGCCTAAAAGGCGGGGGTAACTGCACCTCGGCACTTTTTTTATGTCCTTCGGAATGATCCTTTGGTCTTTTGGGGCCAAAGTTTCAGGACACGTGATCCCCGTCCCTTTTAACACCTAAAAGGGATGGGGATCCCGCCTCCAAGAGCTGCTGGCCAATCAGAGGGCTGGCAGCTCAGCGGTGTCAACAGCCACTGCTGGTACTGCAGAGACCTCAGACACAGGCTCAGCGGTGGAACACCGGACCCGATGTAAGTTAGGCCGGGTTGCCAGGGCCAGTCCAAAAGGTCACAGCGATAGGGTGGAGGGGTTAGTGTTTGGTTCAGGGGGAGTGTGCTCTCTTGGGTTACATATATTCCCGTTGGGAGTCCTCCATGGGCCACAAATTGCCCACAACAAAGGGACACAACCACAAAGGCCGCAAGGAGGGTGCCTCATTTTACAAGACATCCTCCCGGAGCATCAGAGGTTCCTCGCTGCTGGTAAGATCTCAGTGGTTGCAGGAAGAGGCCCTTGGTGGGAAGGCTGTCATTGGCCTATCTCCCTCTCTAGGAGAATCACAACCAGGATTCCTGGCATCGTGTTCAATGGCAGAAAATTCTGCTCCAATTCTCCGGCCACTCCACCAAGAAACCCGCCATCAGAATGAGCACAAAATCTGGCACTGTGTGTGTGTGTGTGTGTGTGTGTCAGTCAGTGAGTCTGACAGTCAGTGTGTGTTTCAGTCAGTGTGTGTCAGTCAGTGTTAGTGTGTCAGTCATTGTGTGGGTGTCAGTCAGTGTGTGTCAGTCAGTGTGTGTTTCAGTCAGTGTGTATCAGTCAGTGTTAGTGTGTCAGTCATTGTGTGGGTGTCAGTCAGTGTGTGTCAGTCATTGGGCCTATTGCAGTCAGTTTGTGTTTCATTGTGTGTGTCAGTCAGTGTGTGTTCCAGTCAGTGTGTGTCAGTCAGTTTGTGTTTCAGTCATTGTGTGAGTCAGTTAGTGTGTGTTTCAGTCATTGTGTGTGTCAGTCAGTGTGTGGCAGTCAGTGTTAATGTGTCAGTCATTGTGTGGGTGTCAGTCAGTGTGCGTCAGTCATTGGGCCTACTGCAGTCAGTTTGTGTTTCATTGTGTGTGTCAGTCAGTGTGTGTTCCAGTCAGTGTGTGTCAGTCAGTTTGTGTTTCAGTCATTGTGTGTGTCAGTTAGTGTGTGTTTCAGTCATTGTGTGTGTCATTCAGTGTGTGTTTCAGTCAGTGTGTCAGTCAGTGTTAGTGTGTCAGTCATTGTGTGGGTGTCAGTCAGTGTGTGTCAGTCATTGGGCCTATTGCAGTCAGTTTGTGTTTCATTGTGTGTTTCAGTCAGTGTGTGTTCCAGTCAGTGTGTGTCAGTCAGTTTGTGTTTCAGTCATTGTGTGTGTCAGTTAGTGTGTGTTTCAGTCATTGTGTGTGTCAGTTAGTGTGTGTTTCAGTCATTGTGTGTGTCAGTTAGTGTGTGGCAGTCAGTGTTAGTGTGTCAGTCATTGTGTGGGTGTCAGTCAGTGTGTGTCAGTCATTGGGCATATTGCAGTCAGTTTGTGTTTCATTGTGTGTGTCAGTCAGTGTGTGTTCCAGTCAGTGTGTGTCAGTCAGTTTGTGTTTCAGTCATTGTGTGTGTCAGTTAGTGTGTGTTTCAGTCATTGTGTGTGTCAGTCAGTGTGTGTTTCAGTCAGTGTGTCAGTCAGTGTTAGTGTGTCAGTCATTGTGTGGGTGTCAGTCAGTGTGTGTCAGTCATTGGGCCTATTGCAGTCAGTTTGTGTTTCATTGTGTGTGTCAGTCAGTGTGTGTTCCAGTCAGTGTGTGTCAGTCAGTTTGTGTTTCAGTCATTGTGTGTGTCAGTTAGTGTGTATTTCAGTCATTGTGTGTGTCAGTCAGTGTGTGTTTCAGTCAGTGTGTGTCAGTCAGTGTTAGTGTGTCAGTCATTGTGTGGGTGTCAGTCAGTGTGTGTCAGTCATTGGGCCTATTGCAGTTAGTTTGTGTTTCATTGTGTGTCAGTCAGTGTGTGTTCCAGTCAGTGTGTGTCAGTCAGTTTGTGTTTCAGTCATTGTGTGTGTCAGTTAGTGTGTGTTTCAGTCATTGTGTGTTTCAGTCATTGTGTGTGTCAGTCAGTGTGTGTTTCAGTCAGTGTGTGTCAGTCAATGTGTGTCAGTCATTGGGCCTATTGCAGTCAGTTTGTGTTTCATTGTGTGTGTCAGTCAGTGTGTGTTCCAGTCAGTGTGTGTCAGTCAGTTTGTGTTTCAGTCATTGTGTGTGTCAGTCAGTGTGTGTTTCAGTCAGTGTGTCAGTCAGTGTTAGTGTGTCAGTCATTGTGTGGGTGTCAGTCAGTGTGTGTCAGTCATTGGGCCTATTGCAGTCAGTTTGTGTTTCATTGTGTGTGTCAGTCAGTGTGTGTTTCAGTCAGTGTATGTCAGTCAGTGTGTGGTTCAGTCAGTGTGTATCGGTCAGTGTTAGAGTGTTAGTCATTGTGTGTTTCAGTCAGTGTGTATCAGTCTGTGTTAGTGTGTCAGTCATTGTGTGGGTGTCAGTCAGTGTGTGTCAGTCATTGGGCCGATTGCAGTCAGTTTGTGTTTCATTGTGTGTGTCAGTCAGTGTGTGTTCCAGTCAGTGTGTGTCAATCAGTTTGTGTTTCAGTCATTGTGTGTGTCAGTTAGTGTGTGTTTCAGTCATTGTGTGTTTCAGTCATTGTGTGTGTCAGTCAGTGTGTGTTTCAGTCAGTGTGTGTCAGTCAGTGTTAGTGTGTCAGTCATTGTGTGGGTGTCTGTCAGTGTGTGTCAGTCATTGGGCCTATTGCAGTCAGTTTGTGTTTCATTGTGTGTCAGTCAGTGTGTGTTTCAGTCAGTGTGTGTCAGTCAGTGTGTGTTTCAGTCAGTGTGTGTCTGTCAGTGTGTGTTTTTCAGAAAATGTGTGAGTCTGTTAGCATGTGTGTGTCAGTAAGTGTATGTGTCATTCAGTGCCTGTGTCAGTCAGAGTGTGTGTGTCAGTCAGTGTGTCTGTGTCAGTTACTGTGTGTCAGTCAGTGTGTGTGTCAGTCTGTGTGTTATCAGTCAGTGTGTGTGTATCAGTCAATGTGGTATCAGTCAGTGTGTGCCTGTCAGATGGTGCGTTTCTGTCATTCATGGTGTATATCAGTCTGTCTGTATGTGTCAGTGTGTGTGCGTCAGTCATTGAGTGTATCTGTCAATGTGTGTGTCAGACATTTTCTGTGTGTTAGTCAGTGTGAATGTGTCAGTCAATGTGTGTGTCAGGCAGTGTGTGTGTGTCAGTCAAGGTGTGTGTGTGTCAGACAGTGTGTGTGTGACAGTGTGTGTATCAGTCAGTGTGCATGTCAGTTATTGTGTGTGTACCAGTCAGTGTGTGTGTCATTGTGAGTGTCAATCATTGAGCATGTCAATCATTGTGCATGTCAGTCAGTGTGTGTGTGTCAGTCAGTGTGTCTGTGTCAGTTACTGTGTGTCAGTCAGTGTGTGTGTCAGTCTGTGCGTTATCAGTCAGTGTGTGTGTATCAGTCAATGTGGTATCAGTCAGTGTGTGTGTCATTGTGAGTGTCAATCATTGAGCATGTCAATCATTGTGCGTGTCAGTCAGTGTGTGTGTGTCAGTCAGTGTGTCTGTGTCAGTTACTGTGTGTCAGTCAGTGTGTGTCAGTCATTGGGCCTATTGCAGTCAGTTTGTGTTTCATTGTGTGTGTCAGTCAGTGTGTGTTCCAGTCAGTGTGTTTCAGTCAGTTTGTGTTTCAGTCATTGTGTGTGTCAGTTAGTGTGTATTTCAGTCATTGTGTGTGTCAGTCAGTGTGTGTTTCAGTCAGTGTGTGTCAGTCAGTGTTAGTGTGTCAGTCATTGTGTGGGTGTCAGTCAGTGTGTGTCAGTCATTGGGCCTATTGCAGTTAGTTTGTGTTTCATTGTGTGTCAGTCAGTGTGTGTTCCAGTCAGTGTGTGTCAGTCAGTTTGTGTTTCAGTCATTGTGTGTGTCAGTTAGTGTGTGTTTCAGTCATTGTGTGTTTCAGTCATTGTGTGTGTCAGTCAGTGTGTGTTTCAGTCAGTGTGTGTCAGTCAATGTGTGTCAGTCATTGGGCCTATTGCAGTCAGTTTGTGTTTCATTGTGTGTGTCAGTCAGTGTGTGTTCCAGTCAGTGTGTGTCAGTCAGTTTGTGTTTCAGTCATTGTGTGTGTCAGTCAGTGTGTGTTTCAGTCAGTGTGTCAGTCAGTGTTAGTGTGTCAGTCATTGTGTGGGTGTCAGTCAGTGTGTGTCAGTCATTGGGCCTATTGCAGTCAGTTTGTGTTTCATTGTGTGTGTCAGTCAGTGTGTGTTTCAGTCAGTGTATGTCAGTCAGTGTGTGGTTCAGTCAGTGTGTATCGGTCAGTGTTAGAGTGTTAGTCATTGTGTGTTTCAGTCAGTGTGTATCAGTCTGTGTTAGTGTGTCAGTCATTGTGTGGGTGTCAGTCAGTGTGTGTCAGTCATTGGGCCGATTGCAGTCAGTTTGTGTTTCATTGTGTGTGTCAGTCAGTGTGTGTTCCAGTCAGTGTGTGTCAATCAGTTTGTGTTTCAGTCATTGTGTGTGTCAGTTAGTGTGTGTTTCAGTCATTGTGTGTTTCAGTCATTGTGTGTGTCAGTCAGTGTGTGTTTCAGTCAGTGTGTGTCAGTCAGTGTTAGTGTGTCAGTCATTGTGTGGGTGTCTGTCAGTGTGTGTCAGTCATTGGGCCTATTGCAGTCAGTTTGTGTTTCATTGTGTGTCAGTCAGTGTGTGTTTCAGTCAGTGTGTGTCAGTCAGTGTGTGTTTCAGTCAGTGTGTGTCTGTCAGTGTGTGTTTTTCAGAAAATGTGTGAGTCTGTTAGCATGTGTGTGTCAGTAAGTGTATGTGTCATTCAGTGCCTGTGTCAGTCAGAGTGTGTGTGTCAGTCAGTGTGTCTGTGTCAGTTACTGTGTGTCAGTCAGTGTGTGTGTCAGTCTGTGTGTTATCAGTCAGTGTGTGTGTATCAGTCAATGTGGTATCAGTCAGTGTGTGCCTGTCAGATGGTGCGTTTCTGTCATTCATGGTGTATATCAGTCTGTCTGTATGTGTCAGTGTGTGTGCGTCAGTCATTGAGTGTATCTGTCAATGTGTGTGTCAGACATTTTCTGTGTGTTAGTCAGTGTGAATGTGTCAGTCAATGTGTGTGTCAGGCAGTGTGTGTGTGTCAGTCAAGGTGTGTGTGTGTCAGACAGTGTGTGTGTGACAGTGTGTGTATCAGTCAGTGTGCATGTCAGTTATTGTGTGTGTACCAGTCAGTGTGTGTGTCATTGTGAGTGTCAATCATTGAGCATGTCAATCATTGTGCATGTCAGTGTGTGTGTGTCAGTCAGTGTGTCTGTGTCAGTTACTGTGTGTCAGTCAGTGTGTGTGTCAGTCTGTGCGTTATCAGTCAGTGTGTGTGTATCAGTCAATGTGGTATCAGTCAGTGTGTGTGTCATTGTGAGTGTCAATCATTGAGCATGTCAATCATTGTGCGTGTCAGTCAGTGTGTGTGTGTCAGTCAGTGTGTCTGTGTCAGTTACTGTGTGTCAGTCAGTGTGTGTGTCAGTCTGTGCATTATCAGTCAGTGTGTGTGTATCAGTCAATGTGGTATCAGTCAGTGTGTGTGTCAGTCTGTGCGTTATCAGTCAGTATGTGTGTATCAGTCAATGTGGTATCAGTCAGTGTGTGCCTGTCAGATGGTGCGTTTCTGTCATTCATGGTGTATATCAGTCTGTCTGTATGTGTCAGTGTGTGTGCGTCAGTCATTGAGTGTATCTGTCAATGTGTGTGTCAGACATTTTCTGTGTGTTAGTCAGTGTGAATGTGTCAGTCAATGTGTGTGTCAGACAGTGTGTGTGTGACAGTGTGTGTATCAGTCAGTGTGCATGTCAGTTATTGTGTGTGTACCAGTCAGTGTATGTGTCATTGTGAGTGTCAATCATTGAGCATGTCAATCATTGTGCGTGTCAGACAGTGTGTGTGTGACAGTGTGTGTATCAGTCAGTGTGCATGTCAGTTATTGTGTGTGTACCAGTCAGTGTATGTGTCATTGTGAGTGTCAATCATTGAGCATGTCAATCATTGTGCGTGTCAGTCAGTGTGTGTGTGTGAGTGTGTGTGTGTGTGACAGTATGTGTATCAGTCAATGTGCATGTCAGTTATTGTGTGTGTATCAGTCAGTGTGTGTGTGTCATTGTGTGTGTCAATTATTGAGCATGCCAATCATTATGCGTGTCAGTCAGTGTGTGTGTCAGAAAGTTTGTGTGTGTCAGTGTGTCTGTGTCAATCATTGTTCATGTCGATCATTGTGCGTGTCAGTCAGTGTGTGTTTGTAAGCCAATGTGGTATCAGTCAGTTTGTGTGTCAGTCATTCAGTGTGTCAATCAGTGTGTGTGTGCCAGTCATTGTGTGTTTCAGTCAGTGTGTGTGTGTGTGTCAGTCAGTGTGGTATCAGTCAGTGTGTGTGTATGAGTTATTAGATTAGATTAGATTAGAGATACAGCACTGAAACAGGCCCTTCGGCCCACCGAGTCTGTGCCGAACATCAACCACCCATTTATACTAATCCTACACTAATCCCATATTCCTACCAAACATCCCCACCTGTCCGTATATTTCCCTACCACCTACCTATACTAGTGACAATTTTTTTTTTTTTATAATGGCCAATTTACCTATCAACCTGCAAGTCTTTTGGCTTGTGGGAGGAAACCTGAGCACCCGGAGAAAACCCACGCAGACACAGGGAGAACTTGCAAACTCCACACAGGCAGTACCCGGAATCGAACCCGGGTCCCTGGAGCTGTGAGGCTGCAGTGCTAACCACTGCGCCACCTGTGCCGCCATATTATTGTGTGTATCAGTGTGTGTCCATCAGTGTGTTTATTTGTCAGTGTGTGTATGTGTCAGTCAGTGTGGTATCAGTCGTTGTGTGTGTGTGTGTGTGTCGGTGTGTATGTGTCAGTCAAGGTTTGCGTATCAGTTAATGTTTGTATGTCTGTCTGTATGCGTGTCAGTCAGTCTGTATGTGCATCAGTGTGACTGTCAGTCAATGTGTGTGTCAGTCAGTGTGTATGTGTCAGTCAAGGTGTGTATGTCAGTTAATGTTTGTATGTCTGTCTGTATGTGCGTCAGTCAGTGTATGTGTCAGTCAAGGTGTATGTTAGTCAGTGTTTGTGTGTCAGTCAGAGTGCATGTGTCAGTCAGTGTGTGCATCAGTCAGGGTGCGTTTGTCAGTCAGGGTGCGTGTGTCAGTCAGGGTGTGTTTATCAGTCAGTGTGTGTGTCAGTCAGGGTGCGTTTGTCAGTCAGGGTGCATGTATCAGTCAACGTGTGTGTTAGCCAGTGTTTGTGTGTCAGTGTGTGTGTTAGTCAGTGTTAGTGGGTCAGTCAGCATGTGTGTGTCAGTCAGGATGTGTGTGTCAGTCAGTGTGTATGTGTCAGTCTAGGTGTGTGTCAGTCAGTGTGTGTGTTTCAGAAAATGTGTGAGTCTGTTAGTGTGTGTGCAGTGTCAGTCAGTGTGTGTGTATCAGTTAATGTGGTATCAGTCAGTTTGTGCCTGTCAGATGGTGCGTTTCTGTCATTCATGTGTATACCAGTCAGTCTGTATGTGTCAGTGTGTGTGCATCAGTCATTGAGTGTATCAGTCAATGTGTGTGTCAGTCAGTGTGAATGTGTCAATGTGTGTGTGTCAGACAGTGTATGTATCAGTCAGTGTGCATGTCAGTTATTGTGTGTGTATCAGTCAGTGTGTGTATGTTATTGTGTGTGTCAATCATTGAGCATGTCAATCATTGTGCATGTCAGTCAGTGTGTGTGTGTTAGTCAGGGTGGTATCAGTCTGTGTGTGTGTGTGTGTCAGAACGTTTGTGTGTGTCAGTGTGGTATCAGTCAGTGTGTCTGGGTTAATCATTGTTCATGTCGATCATTGTGCGTGTCAGTCAGTGTGTTTGTAAGCCAGTGTGGTATCAGTCAGTTTGTGTGTCAGTCATTCTGTGTGTCAATCAGTGTGTTATCAGTCATTGTGTGTGTGTGTGTCGGTGTGTATGTGTCAGTCAAGGTGTGTGTGTCAGTTAATTTTTGTATGTCTGTCTGTATGTGTGTCAGTCAGTCTGTCTGTGCGTCAGTGTGTGTGTCAGTCAGTGTGTGTGTGTCAGTCAGTGTGTGTGTGTCAGTCAAGGTGTATGTTAGTCAGTGTTTGTGTGTCAGTCAGTGCATGTGTCAGTCAGGGTGTGTGCGTCAGTCAGGGTGCGTGTGTCAGTCAGGGTGCGTGTGTCAGTCAGGATGTGTGTCAGTCTGTGTTTGTGTGTCAGTCAGTGTGTGTTTATCAGTCAGTGTGTCTACGTCAGTCACTGGGAACAGTGGCCATTGCTGGGACTGCAGCCCAGCATGAAGAAAAGATGCCCGGGAGCCGGGAAGACAGGTAAGGTTTGGCTGCCTCGCCAGGAGTAATCGGTCAGGCCCAAGGGTGGTCGGTTGGGCAGAAGGGGTGCGTACTGGGTCTAGGGGGTGGTTGGGATTGCAGGGGTGGCCCTCCATCTGGCACCTTTGCCATGCGTAAAATCTTCATGGAGTCAGGCGAGGGCACTTAAGTGGCCTCTTATGGGCCATGTTTGGCCTGGGGTGGGCATGCTGTTTTTTGCACACCCCAGCGCCCGCCCTGGTAAATGGCGGCAGAGGCTGGAGCGGGTCAGGAAAGCCTCCCGGAGCCTCCCGCTCCATTTTACACCACCCCCCGTCCCCACCAGTATCCCTCTCACTGGGGTGGGGTAAAATACCGGCCATTGTGTGTGTGTATCAGTCAGTGTGTGTATATCAGTCATTGTGTGTGAATCAGTCATTGTGTGTGTGTGTGTCAGTCAGTGGGTGGGTGTCAGTCATTGTGAATGTCAGTCATTGTGTGTGTGTGTGTGTCAGTCAGTGGGTGAGTGTCAGTCATTGTGAATGTCAGTCAGTGTGTGTGTCAGTCATTGTGTGTGTATCAGTCGGTGTGTGTGTATGTCAGTCAGTGGGTGGGTGTCAGTCATTGTGAATGTCAGTCATTGTGTGTGTGTGTCAGTCAATGGGTGGGTGTCAGTCATTGTGAATGTCAGTCAGTGTGTGTGTGTCAGTCATTGTGTGTGTATCAGTCGGGGTGTGTGTGTGTATCAGTCATTTATTTTTTATTTATTTAGAGATACAGCACTGAAACAGGCCTTTCGGCCCACCGAGTCTGTGCCGACCAACAACCACCCATTTATACTAACCCTACAGTAATCCCATATGCCCTACCACCTACCTGCACTAGGGGCAATTTATAACAGCAAGTCTTTTGTGGTGGGAGGAAACTGGAGCACCCGGAGGAAACCCACGCAGACACAGGGAGAACTTGCAAACTCCACACAGACAGTACCCAGAATTGAACCAGGGTCCCTGGAGCTGTGAGGCTGCGGTGCTAACCACTGCGTCACTGTTCCGCCCACACATTGTGTGTGTATCAGTCATTGTGTGTCTTAGTCACTTTGTGTATCAGTCAGTGTGTGTCATTAAGTGTGTGTGTATCAGTCAGTGTGTGTGTATCAGTTAGTGTGTGCTTCAGTCACTGTGTGTGAGTCACTGTGTGTATCAGTCAGTGTGTGTGTCCGTCAATGTGTTTATCCATCAGTGTGTGTGTATCAGTAAGTGTGGTATCAGTCAGTGCGTGCGTGTCAGTCAGTGTGCGTGTGTCAGAAAATGTGTGTGTCAGTCTGGTATCAGTGTGTGTGTGTGTATGTGTGTGTGTGTCAGTCAGTGTGTTTCAGTCATTGTGTGTGTTGCAGTCAGTGTGGTATCAGGCAGTGTGTGTGTCAGTCACTGTGTGTAGCAGTCAATGTGTGTGCGTGTGTCAGTCAATGTGTGTGTCAGTCAGGGTGTGTGTGTCAGTCAGGGTGTGTGTGTCAGTCAGGGTGTATGCGTCAGTCAAGATGTGTGTTAGTCAATGTTTGTGTGTCAGTCAGTGTGTGTGTCAGTCAGGGTGTATGTGTCAGTCAAGGTGTGTGTTAGTCAGTGTTTGTGTGTCAGTCAGTGTGTGTGTCAGTCAGTGTGTGTGTGTCAATCAGTGTGTATGTGTCAGTCAAGGTTTTTTGTCAGTCAGTGTTTGTGTGTTAGTCGATGTGTGTGTCAGTCAGTGTGTGTGTCTCAGTCAGTGTGTGTGTCAGTCAGTGTGTGTCTGTCAGTCAGCGTTTGTGTGTCAGTCAATGTGTGTGTCGATCAATGTGTGTGTCAGTCAATGTGTGTGTATCAGTCAGTGTGTGTGTGACAGTCAGTGTTTGTGTATCAGTCAATGTGTGTGTCGGTCAACTTGTGTGTCAGTCAGTGTGTGTGTATCAGACAGTGTTTGTGTATCAGTCAGTGTGTGTGTCAGTCAGTGTTTGTGTGTCAGTCAGTGTTTGTGTATCAGTCAGTGTGTGTGTATCAGTCAGTGTGTGTGTCAGTCAGTGTTTGTGTGTCAGTCAGTGTTTGTGTGTCAGTCAATGTGTGTGTCGGTCAATGTGTGTGTCAGTCAGTGTGTGTGTATCAGTCAGTGTGTGTGTATCAGTCAGTGTGTCTGTGTCAATCACCGTGAATGGTGGCCATTGCTGGGACTGCTGCCCAGCATGAAGAGAAGATGCCTGGGAGCCGGGGTGACAGGTAAGATTGGATTGCCTCGCCGGGGATAATCCTTCGGGCCCCGGCGAGGCAAGTGTGGTCGGTTGGGGGGAAGGGGTGCTTGTTGTGTCTAGGATGTGGTTGGTGTTGCAGGTGCGGCCCTCCATCGGGCACCCTGTGCCCAATGAGCAGGACACCCCCACCCAGGATGATCAGCAGTCGCCTGGTTTTCCCACGCGGCTTTTCCCAGCTCCTGGATGCCCGCTTGCCACACATAAAACCTGCATGGAGTCAGGCGAGGGTGCTTAGGTGGCCATTAAGTGGCCAATAATGGGCCCTGATTGGCCTGGGGTGGGCGTGCTGCTTTTTGCACACCACCCCCCTTCCCCCCACCCCACCCCCCCCCCCCCCGCCCACCCAGCCATGGCGGCAGCAGCTGGAGTGGGTCAGGAAAGCCTCCTGAAGCCTCCCGCTCCATTTTACACCCACCCCACTCTGCCACTATCCTGCTCGCTGGGGTGGGGTAAAATCCCGGCCATTGTGTATGTGTCAGTAAATGTGTGCATGTGTCAGTCAATGTGTCAGTCAATGTATGTGTCAGTCATTGTGTGTGTATCAGTCATTGTGTGTGTATCAGTCAGTGCATTTGTGTCAATAATTCTGTGTGCATCGGTCATTGTGTGTGAATCAGTCATTGTGCGTGTGTCAGTGATTGTATGTGTGTGTTTCAGTCTATGTGTGTCAGTCATTGTGTGTATTAGTCATTGTGAGTGAATGTGTGTGTGTGTTGGTCACTGTGGTATCAGGCACTGTGTGTGTGTCAGTCATTGTGTTTGTATCAGTCAATGTGTGAATCAGTCAGTGTGTGTATCAATCAGTGTCTGTGTCAGTCATTGTGTTTGTATCAGTCAGTGTGTGTGTGTCAGTCATTGTGTTTGTATCAGTCAATGTGTGATTCAGTCAGTGTGTGTGTGTCAGTCATTCAGTCATTGTGTGTGTATCAGTCAGTTTGTGTGTGTCAGTCTGTGTGTGTCAGTTATTTTGTGTGTGTGTCAGTGTGGTATCAGTCAGTGTGTTGGTCAGTCAGTGTTTGTTAGTCAGTGTGGTATCAGTCAGTGTGTTGGTCAGTCAGTGTGTGTGCCAGTCATTGTGTGATTCAGTATGTGTGTGTGTATCAGTTAGTGTCTGTGTATCAGTCAGAATGTGTGTGTCTGTCACTGTGTGTGTATGAGTCAGTGTGTGTATCAGTGGGTGTGTGTGGCAGTGGGTGTGTGTGTGTCAGCCAGTGTGTATGTCAGTTGGTGTGTGTGTCAGTCAGTGTCTGTATCAGGCAGTGCGTGTGTTCCAGTGGTTCTATCTCAGTCAGTATTTTTACAATTTAGTGTGTGTTTGTCAGTCAATGTGTGTGTTTCTGTGTCTCTGTCAGTCATTGTGTGTGTGTTTCGTTCAGTGTGTATCAGTCAGTGTTTGTGTGTTTCAGTGTGTGTATCAGTCAGATTGTGTCTGTCAGTCAGTGCGTCTATCAGTTAGTGAGTTTGTCAGTCAGTGTGCTGTTAGTCAGTGTGTATGTCTCGTTCAGTGTGTGTATTAATCAGTGTGTGCTTGTGTTAGTCAGAGTGTGTGTCAGTCAGTGTGTCTATCAGTCAGTGAGTTTATCAGTCAATGTGGTGTTAGTCAGTGTGTGTGTGTGTCAGTCAGTGTGTGCATCTCATTCAGTGTGTGTACTAGTCAGTGCGTGTTTGTGTTAGTCAGAGTGTGTGACAGTCAGTGTGTGTATCAGTCAGTGTGTGTATCAGTCAGTGAGTGTATCAGTCAGTGTGGTATCTGTTAGTGTGCTTGTGTCAGTATCTGTGTGTGTCAATCAGTGTGTATATTAGTCAGTGTGTGTGTCTTTGTCAGTGTGTGTATCAATCAGTTTGTGTATTAGTCAGTGTGTGTATTTGTATCAGGCAGTGTGTGTATCTGTGTGTGTGTGTCAGTCAGTGTGTGTATCAATCAGTGTGTGTATAGGTCAACATCTGTGTTGGTCGTGCATTGCCTGTCAGTGTGTGTATCAGTCAATCTATGTATCAATCACGATGTGTATGTCAGTCAGTGTGTGTGTGTCAGTCAGTGTGTGTATCTGTCAGTGAGTGTCATCAGTGCATGTATCAGTCAGTGTGAGTGTCAGTCAATGTGTGTGTGTCAGTCAGTGTGTTTGTTGGTCAGTGTGTATGTCAGTTACTGTGTGTATCATTCAGTGTGTGTGTGTGTGTCAGTCAGTGTGTCTATCAGTCAGTGTGGTTTCAGTTAGTGTGTATGTATCAGTCAGTGCATGTGTCAGTCAATGTGAGTGTATCAGTTAGCGTGTGTGTCAGTCAATGTGTAGGTGTCAGTCTGTATGTCTGTCAGTCAATGTGACTGTGTCAGTCAGTGTGTTTGTCGGTCAGTGTTTGTGTCCCTCATTCTGTGTGTCAGTCAGTACGTGTATCAGACAGTGTCTGTGTATATCAGTCATTGTGTGTGTGTCAGTCAGTGTGTTTGTTGGTCGATGTGTGTGTGTCAGTGTCTGTGTCAGTTAGTGTGTGTAGCAGGCGGTGTGCGTCTATCTGTCAGTCAGTGTATGTATGAGTCAGTGTGTGCCAGTCAGTCCATGTGTACTCAGTGTGTGTGTATCAGTCAGTATTTTGTCAGTCAGTGTGTGTGTTGGTCAGTGCGTGTACCGATCAGTGTGTGTGTATCATTCAGAGTGTGTGCCTGTCAGTGTGTGTATCAGTCAGCATGTATCAGTCAATTTGTGTGTATCAGTCAGCATGTATCAGTCAATTTGTGTGCATCAGTCAGTGTGTGTCGGTATGTGTCAGTCAGCTTGTGTGTATCTGTCAGTGTATGCGTGTATCTGTCAGTGTGTGTGTCAGTGTATGTGTATACGACAGTTTGTGTGCCTTAGTCAATGTGTGTATCAGACAGTGTGTATATGTCTGCCAGAAGGTGTGTGCCTGTGTCTGCATGTGTATCAGTCAGTGTGTGTGTGTCTGTGCTTGTATCAACTTGTGTGTCATTGTTTCTATCAGTTACTATGTTTATCATTCACTGTCTGTGTTTGTCTGTGTCTCTGTCTGTACTTCTGCCTGTATCTCTTCCTTTGTGTCTCTGTGTATCACCGCCTGTATCTCTGTCTGTCTGTCTCTGTCTGTGTACCTCTCTGTGCGTACCTCTGTTTTTTGTGGCTCTGTATCTCTGTCTTTGTGTCTCTGCCTGTACCTCTGTCTCTGTACACCTGTGTCTCTGTATCTCTGTCTGTGTACCCCTGTCTGTGTGTCTCTGCCAGTATGTCTATCTGTGTGTCTGTGTACCTGTGTCTCTGTATCTCTGTCTGTGTACCCCTGTCTGCATGTCTCTGCCAGTATGTCTATCTGTGTGTCTGTGTACCTGTGTCTCTGCCTGTATTCCTGTCTGTACCTCTCACGGAGTCTTTGTGTTTGTGTCTCTCTGTCTCAGTCTCTGCCTACTGCTCTGCTATTATCTCTGGTTTGCTCCCAGATGGGTGACAGCAGTGACGTTGGAAGCCTGGGCTTTAAATGTTCAGGAGTCAGAAGCTGAAGGTTATTCCGGGACAGAGGAGAGACTGAACGGAGCAGCAACACCGGGACTGAAACAACGTCTCAGCACCGGGAGCAACATGCCAGAGCCCGGGAGAAAAACAGGTCAGAATCTGAGGGAGGGAGTGTCAGGTCGGGAAGTGAGGAGGAGAGAGGGTCAGTGTCCCGGGGAGTGAGGAGGAGGGAGGGTCAGTGTCCCGGGGAATGAGGAGGAGGGAGGGTCAGTGTCCCGGGGAGTGAGGAGGAGGGAGGGTCAGTGTCCCAGGGAATGAGGAGGAGGGAGGGTCAGTGTCCCGGGGAGTGAGGAGGAGGGAGGGTCAGTGTCCCGGGGAATGAGGAGGAGGGAGGGTCAGTGTGCCGGGGAATGAGGAGGAGGGAGGGTCAGTGTCCCGGGGAGTGAGGAGGAGGGAGGGTCAGTGTCCCGGGGAGTGAGGAGGAGGGAGGGTCAGTGTGCCGGGGAATGAGGAGGAGGGAGGGTCAGTGTCCCGGGGAGTGAGGAGGAGGGAGGGTCAGTGTGCCGGGGAATGAGGAGGAGAGAGGGTCAGTGTCCCGGGGAATGAGGAGGAGAGAGGGTCAGTGTGCCGGGGAATGAGGAGGAGGGAGGGTCAGTGTGCCGGGGAGTGAGGAAGAGGGAGGGTCAGTGTCCCGGGGAATGAGGAGGAGAGAGGGTCAGTGTGCCGGGGAATGAGGAGGAGGGAGGGTGTGTCCTGGGGAATGAGGAGGAGGGAGGGTCAGTGTGCCGGGGAATGAGGAGGAGGGAGGGTGTGTCCTGGGGAATGAGGAGGAGGGAGGGTCAGTGTGCCGGGGAATGAGGAGGAGGGAGGGTGTGTCCTGGGGAATGAGGAGGAGGGAGGGTCAGTGTGCCGGGGAATGAGGAGGAGGGAGGGTGTGTCCTGGGGAATGAGGTGAGGGAGGGTCAGTGTCCCGGGAAGTGAGGGGGACGGAGGGTCAGTGGCCCGGGAAGTGAGGGGGACGGAGGGTCGGTACTCTGGGGAGGGAGGGAGTGGTGGACAGTATCCCTGGAGCCGGGGAGTGGGTTTGGGGCATTGGGAGGAGGAAGGAGCCAGCCTCCTGTTTGGGTGCAGAGAGAGGGTCCCGGAGCCGATATGAGCTGGGAATTGACTGGGCCTTTCCCCACCCCAGATACAAATCGCAATCTTCAACCCAACATATAGTAAAGTTTCATTAAATGTTTGACCTAAATGTCGGTGTAAAACCGTCGATAGTCACATTCTGTGCTGTCACTGCAGAATCCTGCAAAGTGCTTTCTGGATCAGCCTAACCTGTAGATCAGAGATTGTAAACTACAGCTGGGAAGCTGCCAGGCTGACCTTTTAACCCTCAGCACAGTCATTGACATTCCTCACACTGTCCACCTGTTCCTTCTCCAGAGATTCCCTATTCCCTGAAAGACAATCAGCCCTGACCCTATCTAAATGTGTATCTGCCATAACTCTGCTCCAGAGAGGCCACACTGCATTCTCCAAGGAATTCTGCAGCCTAGTCCAAGCTTCCGACAGCTCACAGTCTCGACATTCCAGATTGGGCTGCTCCCAATCCCACCGATGTGCAGCCCCGGGAGTGTTCGGCACTGGGAAAATCACTTCCCATTAATAGTAAAGAGAATCCATATCAATCTACAAAAACCTCAGCCCACCACATCCCCGAATTTCACCCAGACTGTGTCCATTCAGGACCCAGGACACCCGGAGTGTGTCCATTCAGGACCCAGGACACCCAGACTGTGTCCATTCAGGACCCAGGACACCCGGAGTGTGTCCATTCAGGACCCAGGACACCCGGAGTGTGTCCATTCAGGACCCAGGACACCCGGAGTGTGTCCATTCAGGACCCAGGACACCCGGAGTGTGTCCATTCAGGACCCAGGACACCCGGAGTGTGTCCACTCAGGACCCAGGACACCCGGAGTGTGTCCAGTCAGGACAAGGGACACCCGAAGTGTGTCCACTCAGGACCCAGGACACCCGGAGTGTGTCCACTCAGGACCCAGGACACCCGGAGTGTGTCCACTCAGGACAAGGGACACCTGGAGTGTGTCCACTCAGGACAAGGGACACCCGGAGTGTGTCCACTCAGGACCCAGGACACCCGGAGTGGGTCCACTCAGGACAAGGGACACCCGGAGTGTGTCCACTCAGGACCCAGGACACCCGGAGTGTGTCCACTCAGGACCTGGGACACCCGGAGTGTGTCCACTCAGGACATATGACACCCGGAGTGTGTCCACTCAGGACCTGGGACACACGGAGTGTGTCCACTCAGGACCTGGGTCACCCGGAGTGTGTCCATTCAGGACCCGGGAAACCCGGAGTGTGTCCATTCAGGACCTGGGACACCCGGAGTGTGTCCACTCAGGACATATGACACCCGGAGTGTGTCCACTCAGGACCTGGGACACACGGAGTGTGTCCACTCAGGACCTGGGACACCCGGAGTGTGTCCACTCAGGACAAGAGACACCCGGAGTGTGTCCACTCAGGACCTGGGACACCCGGAGTGTGTCCACTCAGGACCCGGGAAACCCGGAGTGTGTCCATTCAGGACCTGGGACACCCGGAGTGTGTCCACTCAGGACCCGGGACACCCGGAGTGTGTCCATTCAGGACCTGGGACACCCGGAGTGTGTCCATTCAGGACAAGGGACACCCGGAGTGTGTCCATTCAGGACCCGGGACACCCGGAGTGTGTCCATTCAGGACCCGGGACACCCGGAGTGTGTCCACTCAGGACCCGGGACACCCGGAGTGTGTCCATTCAGGACCCAGGACACCTGGAGTGTGTCCACTCAGGACCCGGGACACCCGGAGTGTGTCCATTCAGGACCTGGGACACCCGGAGTGTGTCCATTCAGGACCCGGGACACCCGGAGTGTGTCCATTCAGGACCTGGGACACCCGGAGTGTGTCCATTCAGGACCCGGGACACCCGGAGTGTGTCCATTCAGGACCTGGGACACCCAGAGTGTGTCCATTCAGGACCCGGGACACCCGGAGTGTGTCCATTCAGGACCCGGGACACCCGGAGTGTGTCCATTCAGGACCCGGGACACCCGGAGTGTGTCCACTCAGGACCCGGGAAACCCGGAGTGTGTCCATTCAGGACCTGGGACACCCGGAGTGTGTCCACTCAGGACCTGGGACACCCGGAGTGTGTCCACTCAGGACCCGGGACACCCGGAGTGTGTCCATTCAGGACCTGGGACACCCGGAGTGTGTCCATTCAGGACAAGGGACACCCGGAGTGTGTCCATTCAGGACCCGGGACACCCGGAGTGTGTCCATTCAGGACCCGGGACACCCGGAGTGTGTCCACTCAGGACCCGGGACACCCGGAGTGTGTCCATTCAGGACCCAGGACACCTGGAGTGTGTCCACTCAGGACCCGGGACACCCGGAGTGTGTCCATTCAGGACCTGGGACACCCGGAGTGTGTCCATTCAGGACCCGGGACACCCGGAGTGTGTCCATTCAGGACCCGGGACACCCGGAGTGTGTCCATTCAGGACCCGGGACACCCGGAGTGTGTCCACTCAGGACCCGGGAAACCCGGAGTGTGTCCATTCAGGACCTGGGACACCCGGAGTGTGTCCACTCAGGACCTGGGACACCCGGAGTGT
Source organism: Heterodontus francisci (assembly GCF_036365525.1). Classification (NCBI taxonomy): domain Eukaryota; kingdom Metazoa; phylum Chordata; class Chondrichthyes; order Heterodontiformes; family Heterodontidae; genus Heterodontus; species Heterodontus francisci. The sequence goes on along the minus strand of NC_090384.1, from coordinate 13,541,537 downwards.
GTCCACTCAGGACAAGAGACACCCGGAGTGTGTCCACTCAGGACCTGGGACACCCGGAGTGTGTCCACCCAGGACCTGGGACACCCGGAGTGTGTCCACTCAGGACCTGGGACACCCGGAGTGCCTCCACTCAGGACCTGGGTCACCCGGAGTGTGTCCATTCAGGACAAGCGACACCCGGAGTGTGTCCACTCAGGACCTGGGACACCCGGAGTGTGTCCACTCAGGACCTGGGACACCCGGAGTGCCTCCACTCAGGACCTGGGTCACCCGGAGTGTGTCCATTCAGGACAAGGGACACCCGGAGTGTGTCCACTCAGGACCTGGGACACCCGGAGTGTGTCCACTCAGGACAAGCGACACCCGGAGTGTGTCCAGTCAGGACAAGCGACACCCGGAGTGTGTCCACCCAGGACCTGGGACACCCGGAGTGTGTCCACTCAGGACCTGGGACACCCGGAGTGTGTCCATTCAGGACCTGGGACACCCGGAGTGTGTCCACTCAGGACAAGAGACACCCGGAGTGTGTCCACTCAGGACCTGGGACACCCGGAGTGTGTCCATTCAGGACCCGGGAAACCCGGAGTGTGTCCACTCAGGACCTGGGACACCCGGAGTGTGTCCAGTCAGGACAAGCGACACCCGGAGTGTGTCCACCCAGGACCTGGGACACCCGGAGTGTGTCCACTCAGGACCTGGGACACCCGGAGTGTGTCCATTCAGGACCTGGGACACCCGGAGTGTGTCCACTCAGGACAAGAGACACCCGGAGTGTGTCCACTCAGGACCTGGGACACCCGGAGTGTGTCCATTCAGGACCCAGGACACCCGGAGTGTGTCCACTCAGGACAAGAGACACCCGGAGTGTGTCCATTCAGGACCCGGGAAACCCGGAGTGTGTCCATTCAGGACCTGGGACACCCGGAGTGTGTCCACTCAGGACCTGGGACACCCGGAGTGTGTCCACTCAGGACCTGGGACACCCGGAGTGTGTCCACTCAGGACAAGAGACACCTGGAGTGTGTCCACTCAGGACAAGAGACACCCGGAGTGTGTCCATTCAGGACCCGGGAAACCCGGAGTGTGTCCACTCAGGACCTGGGACACCCGGAGTGTGTCCATTCAGGACCCGGGAAACCCGGAGTGTGTCCATTCAGGACCTGGGACACCCGGAGTGTGTCCATTCAGGACCTGGGACACCCGGAGTGTGTCCATTCAGGACCTGGGACACCCGGAGTTTGTCCATTCAGGACCCAGGACACCCGGAGTGTGTCCACTCAGGACAAGAGACACCCGGAGTGTGTCCACCCAGGACCTGGGACACCCGGAGTGTGTCCACTCAGGACAAGCGACACCCGGAGTGTGTCCACCCAGGACCTGGGACACCCGGAGTGTGTCCACTCAGGACCTGGGACACCCGGAGTGTGTCCATTCAGGACCTGGGACACCCGGAGTGTGTCCACTCAGGACAAGAGACACCCGGAGTGTGTCCACTCAGGACCTGGGACACCCGGAGTGTGTCCATTCAGGACCCGGGAAACCCGGAGTGTGTCCATTCAGGACCTGGGACACCCGGAGTGTGTCCACTCAGGACCTGGGACACCCGGAGTGTGTCCACTCAGGACCTGGGACACCCGGAGTGTGTCCACTCAGGACCTGGGACACCCGGAGTGTGTCCACTCAGGACAAGAGACACCCGGAGTGTGTCCACTCAGGACAAGAGACACCCGGAGTGTGTCCATTCAGGACCCGGGAAACCCGGAGTGTGTCCACTCAGGACCTGGGACACCCGGAGTGTGTCCATTCAGGACCCGGGAAACCCGGAGTGTGTCCATTCAGGACCTGGGACACCCGGAGTGTGTCCATTCAGGACCTGGGACACCCGGAGTGTGTCCATTCAGGACCTGGGACACCCGGAGTTTGTCCATTCAGGACCCAGGACACCCGGAGTGTGTCCACTCAGGACAAGGGACACCCGGAGTGTGTCCACTCAGGGCCTGGGACACCCGGAGTGTGTCAACTCAGGACCTGGGACACCCGGAGTGTGTTCACTCAGGACCTGGGACACCCGGAGTGTGTCCACTCAGGACAAGGGACACCCGGAGTGTGTCCACTCAGGGCCTGGGACACCCGGAGTGTGTCCAGTCAGGACCCAGGACACCCGGAGTGTGTCCACCCAGGACCTGGGACACACGGAGTGTGTCCACTCAGGACCTGGGACACCCGGAGTGTGTCCACTCAGGAAAAGGGACACCCGGAGTGTGTCCACTCAGGACCTGGGACACCCGGAGTGTGTCCACTCAGGAAAAGGGACACCCGGAGTGTGTCCACTCAGGACCTGGGACACCCGGAGTGCCTCCACTCAGGACCTGGGTCACCCGGAGTGTGTCCACTCAGGACCTGGGACACCCGGAGTGTGTCCAGTCAGGACCCAGGACACCCGGAGTGTGTCCACCCAGGACCTGGGACACACGGAGTGTGTCCACTCAGGACCTGGGACACCCGGAGTGTGTCCACTCAGGAAAAGGGACACCCGGAGTGTGTCCACTCAGGACCTGGGACACCCGGAGTGTGTCCATTCAGGACCTGGGACACCCAGAGTGTGTCCACTCAGGACCTGGGACACCCGGAGTGTGTCCACTCAGGACCTGGGACACCCGGAGTGCCTCCACTCAGGACCTGGGACACCTGGAGTGGGTCCACTCAGGACCTGGGACACCCGGAGTGCCTCCACTCAGGACCTGGGACACCCGGAGTGTGTCCACTCAGGACCTGGGACACCTGGAGTGGGTCCACTCAGGACCTGGGACACCCGGAGTGCCTCCACTCAGGACCTGGGACACCCGGAGTGTGTCCACTCAGGACCTGGGACACCTGGAGTGGGTCCACTCAGGACCTGGGACACCCGGAGTGCCTCCACTCAGGACCTGGGACACCCAGAGTGTGTCCAGTCAGGACCTGGGACACCTGGAGTGGGTCCACTCAGGACCTGGGACACCCGGAGTGTGTCCACTCAGGACAAGGGACACCCGGAGTGTGTCCACTCAGGACCTGGGACACCCGGAGTGTGTCCAGTCAGGACAAGCGACACCCGGAGTGTGTCCATTCAGGACCTGGGACACCCGGAGTGCCTCCACTCAGGACCTGGGACACCCAGAGTGTGTCCACTCAGGACCTGGGACACCTGGAGTGGGTCCACTCAGGACCTGGGACACCCGGAGTGTGTCCACTCAGGACCTGGGACACCCGGAGTGTGTCCACTCAGGACCTGGGACACCCGGAGTGTGTCCACTCAGGACCTGGGACACCCGGAGTGTGTCCACTCAGGACCTGGGACACCCGGAGTGGGTCCACTCAGGACCTGGGACACCCGGAGTGGGTCCACTCAGGACCTGGGAAACCCGGAGTGTGTCCACTCAGGACCTGGGACACGCGGAGTGTATCCACTCAGGACCTGGGACACCCGTATTGTGTCCACTCAGGACAAGGGACACCCGGAGTGTGTCCACTCAGGACAAGGGACACCCGGAGTGCGTCCACTCAGGACCTGGGACACCCGGAGTTTGTCCACTCAGGACCTGGGACACCCGGAGTGTGTCCAGTCAGGACAAGCGACACCCTGAGTGTGTCCACTCAGGACAAGGGACACCCGGAGTGTGTCAACTCAGGATCCGGGACAACCGGAGTGTGTCCACGCAGGACCTGGGACACCCGGATTGTGTCCACTCAGTACAAGGGACACCCGGAGAGAGTCCACTCAGGATCAGGGACACCCGGAGTGTGTCCACTCAGGACCCGGGACACCCGGACTGTGTCCACTCAGAACCCGGAACATCCAAAGTGTGTCCATTCAGGACGAGGGTTATCTGTTAGGGAATGTGGTTGGGTGACGTGTGAGGAGTGCTTTCGGGTTCGGGTGCACTGGGGAAGAGTGCAGGTGTGTTTGCACATAGGGAGAGTGTTGGGGGAGAGTGCAGGGTTGGTCTGTGTGGGTAGGGGAGTGTGTGGAGGATAGGGTTGTGTGTGTGGGTCATGGTGTGTGTGTGGGGTATGGGGTTGTGTGAGTGGGTCAGGGTGAGTGGGTGGGGGATGGGGTTGTGTGTGTGGGTCAGGGTAGGTGTGTGGGGGATGGGCATGTGTGTGTGGGTCAGGGTGAGTGTGTGGGGGAAGGGGTTGTGTGTGTGGGTCAGGGTGAGTGTGTGGGGGATGGGGTTGTGTGTGTGTGTCAGGGTGAGTGTATTGGGGGATGGGGGTGAGTGTGTGGGTCAGGGTGAATGTGTGGGGGATGGGGTTGTGTGTGTGTGGGTAGGGGAGTGTGTGGGGGTAGGGGAGTGTGTGGGGGATGGGGTTGTGTGTGTGGGTCAGGGTGAGTGTGTGGGGGATGGGGTTGTATGGTTGGGTAGGGGAGTGTGTTGGGGATGGGGTTGTGTGTGTGGGCCGGGGAGTGTGTGGGGGATGGGGCTGTGTGTGTGACTAGGGGAGTGTGTGGGGGATGGGGTTGTGTGTGTGGGTAGGGGAGTGTGTGGGGGATGGGGTTGTGTGTGTGGGTCAGGGTGAGTGTGTGGGGGATGGGGTTGTGTGTGTGGGTAGCGTAGTGTGTGGGGGATGGGGTTGTGTGTGTGGGTCAGGGTGAGTGTGTGGGGGTTGGGGTTGTGTGTGTGTGTCAGGGTGAGTGTGTGGGGGATGGGGTTGTGGGAGTGGGTAGGGGAGTGTGTGGGGGATGGGTTTGTGTGGGTGCGTAGTGGAGTGTGTGGGGGATGGGGTTGTGTGTGTGGGTAGGGGAGTGTGTGGGGGGTGGCGTGGTGTGTGTGGGTCAGGGTGAGTGTGTGGGGGGTGGGCTGGTGTGTGTGGGTCAGGGTGAGTGTGTGGGGGATGGGGTTGTGTGTGTGGGTCAGGGGGAGTGTTTGGGGGATGGGGTTGTGTGTGTGGGTCAGGGGGAGTGTTTGGGGGATGGGGTTGTGTGTGTGGGTCTGGGTGAGTGAGTGGGGGATGGGGTTGTGTGTGTGTGTCAGGGTGAGTGTGTGGGGGATGGGGTTGTGTGTGTGTGTCAGGGTGAGTGTGTGGGGGATGGGGTTGTGTGTGTGGGTAGGGGAGTGTATGGGGGATGGGATTGTGTGTGTGGGTCAGGGTGAGTGTGTGGGGAATGGGGTTGTGTGTGTGGGTCAGGGGGAGTGTTTGGGGGATGGGGTTGTGTGTGTGGGTCTGGGTGAGTGAGTGGGGGATGGGGTTGTGTGTGTGGGTAGGGGACTGCGTGGGGTGTGGGGTTGTCTGAGTGGGGAGGGGAGTGTGTGGGGGATGGGATTGTGTATGTGTGTCAGGGTGAGTGAGTGGGGGATGGGGTTGTGTGTGTGGGTCGGGGAGTGTGTGGGGGATGGGGTTGTGTGTGTGGGTCAGGGTAAGTGTGTGGGGGATGGGGTTGTGTGTGTGTGTCAGGGTGAGTGTGTGGGGGATGGGGTTGTGTGTGTAGGTAGGGGAGTGTGTGGGGGATGGGGTTGTGTGTGTGGGTCAGGGTGAGTGTGTGGGTGATGGGGTTGTGTGTGTGGGTAGGGGAGTGTGGGGGGGATGGGGTTGTGTGTGTGTGTCAGGGTGAGTGTGTGGGGGATGTGGTTGTGTGTCTGGGTAGGTGAGTGTGTGGGGGATGGGGTTGTGTGTGGAGGGTAGGGGAGTGTGTGGGGGATGTGGTTGTGTGTGTGGGTCAGGGTAAGTGTGTGGGGGATGGGGTTGTGTGTGTGTGTCAGGGTGAGTGTGTGGGGTATGGGGTTGTGTGTGTGGGTAGGGGAGTGTGTGGGGGATGGGTTTGTGTGTGTGGGTCAGGGTGAGTGTTTGGGGGATGGGGTTGTGTGTGGGTCAGGGTGAGTTTGTGGGGGATAGGGGTTGTGTGTGTGGGTCAGGGTGAGTGTGTAGGGGGATGGGGTTGGGTGTGTGGGTTATGGTGTGTCAGTGGGGGATAGGGTTGTGTTTTTGGGTCAGGGTGAGTGTGTGGGGGATGGGGTTGTGTGTGTGGGTCAGGGTGAGTGTGTGGGGGATGGGGTTGTGTGTGTGGGTCAGGGTGAGTGTGTGGGGGGTGGGGTTGTGTGAGTCGGTGGGGGAGTGTGTGGGGGATGCGGTTGTGTGTGTGGGTAGGGGAGTGTGATGGGGGATGGGGTTGTGTGTGTGGGTCAGGGTGAGTGTGTGGGGGATGGGGTTGTGTGTGTGGGTCGGGGAGTGTGTTGGGGATGGGGTTGTGTGAGTGGGTAGGGAAGTGTGTTGGGGATGGGGTTGTATGTGTGTGTCAGGGTGAGTGTTGGGGGATGGGGTTGTAATAGTGGGTAGGGGAGTGTGTTGGGGGATGGGGTTGTGTGTGTGGGTATGGGAGTGTGTTGGGGATGGGGTTGTGTATGTGTGTCAGGGTGAGTGTGTGGGGGTTGGGTTGTGTGTGTGAGTAGCGGAGTGTGTTGGGGATGGGGTTGTGTGTGTGTGTCAGGGTGAGTGTGTGGCAGATGGGGTTGTGTGTGTGGGTCGGGGTGAGTGTGTGGGGTATGGGGTTGTGTGTGTGGGTCAGGGTGAATGTGTGGGGGATGGGGTTGTGTGTGTGGGTCAGGGTGAGTGTGTGGGGGATGGGGTTGTGTGTGTGGGTCAGGGTGAATGTGTGGGGGATGGGGTTGTGTGTGTGGGTCAGAGTGAGTGTGTGGGGGATGGGGTTGTGTGTGTGGGTCAGGGTGAGTGTGTGGGGGATGGGTTTGTGTGTGGAGGGTAGGGGAGTGTGTGGGGGATGTGGTTCTCTGTGTGGGTCAGGGTGAGTGTGTGGGGGATGGGGTTGTGTGTGTGGGTAGCGGAGTGTGTGAGGGATGGGGTTGTGTGAGTGGGTAGGGGAGTGTGTGGGGGGTGGGGTTGTGTGTGTGGGTCAGGGTGAGTGTGTGGGGGATGGGATTGTGTGTGTGGGTCAGGGTGAGTGTGTGGGGGATGGGGTTGTGTGTGTGTGTCAGGGTGAGTGTGTGGGGGAATGGGTTGTGTGTGTGGGTAGGGGAGTGTGTGGGGGATGGGTTTGTGTGTGTGGGTCAGGGTGAGTGTGTGGGGGACGGGGTTGTGTGTGTGGATCAGGGTGTGTGTGTGGTTAGGGGAGTGAGTGGGGGATGGGGTTGTGTGTGTGGGTCAGGGTGAGTGTGTGGGGGATGGGGTTGTGTGTGGGTAGGGGAGTGTGTGGGGGATGGGGTTGTGTGTGTGCGTAGGGAAGTGTGTAGGGGATGGGGTTGTATGTGTGTGTCAGGGTGAGTGTGTGGGGGATGGGGTTGTATAAGTGGGTAGGGGAGTGAGTTGGGGGATGGGGCTGTGTGTGTGGGTAGGGGAGTGTGTGGGGGATGGGGTTGTGTGTGTGGGTAGGGGAGTGTGTTGGGGATGGGGTTGTGTGTGTGTGTCATCGTGAGTGTGTGGGGGATGGGGTTGTGTGAGTGGGTCAGGGTGAGTGTGTGGGGGATGGGGTTGTATGTGTGTGGGTCAGGGTGAGTGTGTTGGGGGATGGGGTTGTGTGTGTAGGTCATGGTGTGTGTGGGGGGGATGGGGTTGTGTGTGTGGGTCAGGGTGAGTGTGTGGGGGATGGGGCTGTGTGTGTGGGTAGGGGAGTGTGTGGGGGATGGGATTGTGTGAGTGGGTAGGGTAGTGTTTGGGGGATGGGGTTGTGTGTGTGAATAGGGGAGTGGGTGGGGGATGGGGTTGTGTGTGTGGGTCAGGGTGAGTGTGTGGGGGATGGGGTTGTGTGTGTGGGTAGGGGAGTTTGTGGGGGATGAGGTTGTGTGTGTGGGTCAGGGTGAGTGTGTGAGGGTTGGAGTTGTGTGTGTGTGTCAGGGTGAGTGTGTGGGGGATGGGGTTGTGGGAGTGGGTAGGGGAGTGTGTGGGGGATAGGTTTGTGTGTGTGGGTAGTGGAGTGTGTGGGGGGTGGGGTGGTGTGTGTGGGTCAGGGTGAGTGTATGGGGGATGGGATTGTGTGTGTGGGTCAGGGTTAGTGTATGGGTGATGGGGTTGTGTGTGTGGGTCAGGGTGAGTGTGTGGGGGAGGGGTTTGTGTGTGTGGGTCAGGGTGAGTGTGCAGGGGGATTGGGTTGGGTGTGTGGGTCATGGTGTGTCAGTGGGGGATAGGGTTGTGTTTTTGGGTCAGGGTGAGTGTGTGGGGGATGGGGTTGTGTGTGTGGGTAAATGTGAGTGTGTGGGGGATGGGGTTGTGGGAGTGTGTAGGGGAGTGTGTGGGGAATGGGGTTGTGTGTGTGGGTAGGGGAGTGTGTTGGGGATGGGGTTGTATGTGTGTGTCCGGGTGAGTGTGTGGGGGATGGTGTTGTATTTGTAGGTAGGGGAGTGTGTTGGGGGATGGGGCTGTGTTGGTGGGTAGGGGAGTGTGTTGGGGATGGGGTTGTTTGAGTGGGTAGGGGAGTGTGTTGGGGATAGGGTTGTGTGTGTGTGTGAGGGTGAGTGTGTGGGGGATGGGTTTGTGTGTGTGGGTCAGGGTGAGTGTGTGGGGGAGGGGTTTGTGTGTGTGGGTCAGGGTGAGTGTGCAGGGGGATTGGGTTGGGTGTGTGGGTCATGGTGTGTCAGTGGGGGATAGGGTTGTGTTTTTGGGTCAGGGTGAGTGTGTGGGGGATGGGGTTGTGTGTGTGGGTAAATGTGAGTGTGTGGGGGATGGGGTTGTGGGAGTGTGTAGGGGAGTGTGTGGGGAATGGGGTTGTGTGTGTGGGTAGGGGAGTGTGTTGGGGATGGGGTTGTATGTGTGTGTCCGGGTGAGTGTGTGGGGGATGGTGTTGTATTTGTAGGTAGGGGAGTGTGTTGGGGGATGGGGCTGTGTTGGTGGGTAGGGGAGTGTGTTGGGGATGGGGTTGTTTGAGTGGGTAGGGGAGTGTGTTGGGGATAGGGTTGTGTGTGTGTGTGAGGGTGAGTGTGTGGGGGATGGGTTTGTGTGAGTGGGTAGGGGAGTGTGTTGGGGATGGGGTTGTGTCTGTGGGTCAGGGTGAGTGTGTGGGGGATGGGGTTGTGTGTGTGGGTCAGGGTGAGTGTGTGGGGGATGGGGATGTGTGTGTGGGTCAGGGTCAGTGTGTTGGGGGATGGGGTTGTGTGTGTGGGTCATGGTGTGCGTATGGGGGATGGGGTTGTGTGTGTGGGTCAGGGTGAGTGTGTGGGGGATGGGCTTGTGTGTGTGGGTCAGGGTGAGTGTGTGGGGGATGGTGCTGTGTGAGTGGGTAGAGGAGTGTGTGGGGGATGGGGTTGTGTGAGTGGGTAGGGTAGTGTGGGGGATGGGGTTGTGTGTGTGGGTCGGGGAGTGTGTGGGGGCTGGGGTTGTGTGTGTGGGTCAGGGTGAGTGTGTGGGGGATGGGGTTGTGTGTGTGGGTCAGGGTGAGTGTGTGGGGGATGGGGTTGTGTGTTTGGGTAGCGTAGTGTGTGGGGGATGGGGTTGTGTGTGTGGGTAGGGGAGTGTGTGGGGGATGGGGTTGTGTGTGTGGGTCAGGGTGTGTGTGTGGTTAGGGGAGTGAGTGGGGGATGGGGTTGTGTGTGTGGGTCAGGGTGAGTGTGTGGGGGATGGGGTTGTGTGTTTGGGTCAGGGTGAGTGTGTGGGGGATGGGGTTGTGTGTGTGGGTCTGGGTTAGTGTGTGGGGGATGGGGTTGTGTGTGTGGGTCAGGGTGAGTGTGTGGGGGATGGGGATGTGTGTGTGGGTCTGGGTTAGTGTGTGGGGGATGGGGTTGTGTGTGTGGGTCAGGGTGAGTGTGTGGGGGATGGGGTTGTGTGTGTGGGTCAGGGTGAGTGTGTGGGGGATGGGGTTGTGTGTGTGGGTAGGGGAGTGTGGGGGGATGGGGTTGTGTGTGTGTGTCAGGGTGAGTGTGTGGGGGATGTGGTTGTGTGTCTGGGTAGGTGAGTGTGTGGGGGATGGGGTTGTGTGTGGAGGGTAGGGGAGTGTGTGGGGGATGTGGTTGTGTGTGTGGGTCAGGGTAAGTGTGTGGGGGATGGGGTTGTGTGTGTGTGTCAGGGTGAGTGTGTGGGGTATGGGGTTGTGTGTGTGGGTAGGGGAGTGTGTGGGGGATGGGTTTGTGTGTGTGGGTCAGGGTGAGTGTTTGGGGGATGGGGTTGTGTGTGGGTCAGGGTGAGTTTGTGGGGGATAGGGGTTGTGTGTGTGGGTCAGGGTGAGTTTGTGGGGGATGGGGTTGGGTGTGTGGGTCATGGTGTGTCAGTGGGGGATAGGGTTGTGTGTGTGGGTCAGGGTGAGTGTGTGGGGGGTGGGGTTGTGTGAGTCGGTGGGGGAGTGTGTGGGGGATGCGGTTGTGTGTGTGGGTAGGGGAGTGTGATGGGGGATGGGGTTGTGTGTGTGGGTCAGGGTGAGTGTGTGGGGGATGGGGTTGTGTGTGTGGGTCGGGGAGTGTGTGGGGGATGGGGTTGTGTGAGTGGGTAGGGAAGTGTGTTGGGGATGGGGTTGTATGTGTGTGTCAGGGTGAGTGTTGGGGGATGGGGTTGTAATAGTGGGTAGGGGAGTGTGTTGGGGGATGGGGTTGTGTGTGTGGGTATGGGAGTGTGTTGGGGATGGGGTTGTGTATGTGTGTCAGGGTGAGTGTGTGGGGGTTGGGTTGTGTGTGTGAGTAGCGGAGTGTGTTGGGGATGGGGTTGTGTGTGTGTGTCAGGGTGAGTGTGTGGCAGATGGGGTTGTGTGTGTGGGTCGGGGTGAGTGTGTGGGGGATGGGGTTGTGTGTGTGGGTCAGGGTGAATGTGTGGGGGATGGGGTTGTGTGTGTGGGTCAGGGTGAGTGTGTGGGGGATGGGGTTGTGTGTGTGGGTCAGGGTGAATGTGTGGGGGATGGGGTTGTGTGTGTGGGTCAGAGTGAGTGTGTGGGGGATGGGGTTGTGTGTGTGGGTCAGGGTGAGTGTGTGGGGGATGTGGTTCTGTGTGTGGGTCAAGGTGAGTGTGTGGGGGATGGGGTTGTGTGTGTGAGTAGCGGAGTGTGTGAGGGATGGGGTTGTGTGAGTGGGTCAGGGTGAGTGTGTGGGGGGTGGGGTTGTGTGTGTGGGTCAGGGTGAGTGTGTGGGGGATGGGATTGTGTGTGTGGGTCAGGGTGAGTGTGTGGGGGATGGGGCTGTGTGTGTGTGTCAGGGTGAGTGTGTGGGGTATGGGATTGTGTGTGTGGGTAGGGGAGTGTGTTGGGGATGGGGTTGTGTATGTGTGTCATAGTGAGTGTGTGGGGGATGGGGTGGTGTGTGTGGGTCAGGGTGAGTGTGTTGGGGATGGGGTTGTGTGTGTGTGTCAGGGTGAGTGTGTGGGGTATGGGGTTGTGTGTGTGGGTAGGGGAGTGTGTTGGGGATGGGGTTGTGTATGTGTGTCATAGTGAGTGTGTGGGGGATGGGGTGGTGTGTGTGGGTCAGGGTGAGTGTGTTGGGGATGGGGTGGTGTGTGTGGGTCAGGGTGAGTGTGTTGGGGGATAGGGATGTGTGTGTGGGTCATGGTGTGTGTGGGGGGATGGGGTTGTGTGTGTGGGTAGTGGAGTGTGTGGGGGATGGGGTTGTGTGTGTGGGTAGGGGAGTGTGTGGGGGGTGGGGTGGTGTGTGTGGGTCAGGGTGAGTGTATGGGGGATGGGATTGTGTGTGTGGGTCAGGGTTAGTGTGTGGGGGATGGGGTTGTGTGTGTGGGTCAGGGTGAGTTTGTGGGGGATGGGGTTGTGTGTGTGGGTCAGGGTGAGTGTTTTGGGGGATGGGGTTGTGGGAGTGTGTCGGCAAGTGTGTGGGGGATGGGGTTGTGTGTGTGGGTCAGGGTGATTGTATGGGGGATGGGGTTGTGGGAGTGAGTAGGGGAGTGTGTGGGGGATGGGGTTGTATAAGTGGGTAGGGGAGTGTGTTGGGGGATGGGGCTGTGTGTGTGGGTAGGGGAGTGTGTGGGGGATGGGGTTGTGTGTGTGAGTAGGGGAGTGTGTTGGGGATGGGGTTGTGTGTGTGGGTCAGGGTGAGTGTGTGGGGGATGGGGTTGTATGTGTGTGGGTCAGGGTGAGTGTGTTGGGGGATGGGGTTGTGTGTGTGGGTCATGGTGTGTTTGGGGGAATGGGGTTGTGTGTGTGGGTAGGGGAGTGTGTGGGGGATAGGGTTGTGTGTGTGGGTCCGGGTGAGTGTGTGGGGGATGGGCTTGTGTGTGTGGGTCAGGGTGAGTGTGTGGGGGATGGGATTGTGTGAGTGGGTAGGGTAGTGTGTGGGGGATGGGGTTGTGTGTGTGGGTAGGGGAGTTGGTGGGTGATGGAGTTGTGTGTGTGGGTGAGGGTGAGTGTGTGGGGGATGGGGTTGTGTGTGTGGGTCGTGGAGTTTGTGGGGGATGAGGTTGTGTGTGGGTCAGGGTGAGTGTGTGGGGGTTGGAATTGTGTGTGTGTGTGTCAGGGTGAGTGTGTGGGGGATGGGGTTGTGTGTGTGTGTCAGCGTGAGTGTGTGGGGGATGGGGTTTTGTGTGTGGGTCAGGGTGAGTGTGTGGGGGATGGGGTTTTGTGTGTGGGTCAGGGTGAGTGTGTGGGGGATGGGGTTTTGTGTGTGGGTCAGGGTGAGTGTGTGGGGGATGGGGTTGTGTGTTTGGGTCAGGGTGAGTGTGTGGGGGATGGGGTTGTGTGTGTGTGTCAGGGTGAGTGTGTGGGGGATGGGGTTGTGTGTGTGGGTCAGGGTGAGTGTGTGGGGGATGGGGTTGTGTGTGTGGGTCAGGGTGAGTTTGTGGGGGATGGGGTTGTGTGTGTGGGTCAGGGTGAGTGTTTTGGGGGATGGGGTTGTGGGAGTGTGTTGGCAAGTGTGTGGGGGATGGGGTTGTGTGTGTGGGTCAGGGTGATTGTATGGGGGATGGGGTTGTGGGAGTGAGTAGGGGAGTGTGTGGGGGATGGGGTTGTATAAGTGGGTAGGGGAGTGTGTTGGGGGATGGGGCTGTGTGTGTGGGTAGGGGAGTGTGTGGGGGATGGGGTTGTGTGTGTGAGTAGGGGAGTGTGTTGGGGATGGGGTTGTGTGTGTGGGTCAGGGTGAGTGTGTGGGGGATGGGGTTGTATGTGTGTGGGTCAGGGTGAGTGTGTTGGGGGATGGGGTTGTGTGTGTGGGTCATGGTGTGTTTGGGGGAATGGGGTTGTGTGTGTGGGTAGGGGAGTGTGTGGGGGATGGGGTTGTGTGTGTGGGTCCGGGTGAGTGTGTGGGGGATGGGCTTGTGTGTGTGGGTCAGGGTGAGTGTGTGGGGGATGGGATTGTGTGAGTGGGTAGGGTAGTGTGTGGGGGATGGGGTTGTGTGTGTGGGTAGGGGAGTTGGTGGGTGATGGAGTTGTGTGTGTGGGTGAGGGTGAGTGTGTGGGGGATGGGGTTGTGTGTGTGGGTCGTGGAGTTTGTGGGGGATGAGGTTGTGTGTGGGTCAGGGTGAGTGTGTGGGGGTTGGAATTGTGTGTGTGTGTGTCAGGGTGAGTGTGTGGGGGATGGGGTTGTGTGTGTGTGTCAGCGTGAGTGTGTGGGGGATGGGGTTTTGTGTGTGGGTCAGGGTGAGTGTGTGGGGGATGGGGTTTTGTGTGTGGGTCAGGGTGAGTGTGTGGGGGATGGGGTTTTGTGTGTGGGTCAGGGTGAGTGTGTGGGGGATGGGGTTGTGTGAGTTGGTGGGGGAGTTTGTGGGGGATGGGGTTGTGTGTGTGGGTCAGGGTGTGTGTGTGGGGGATGGGTTTGTGTGTGTGGGTCAGGGTGAGTGTGTGGGGGATGGGGTTGTGTGTGGGTAGGGGAGTGTGTGGGGGATGGGGTTGTGTGTGTGCGTAGGGGAGTGTGTGGGGGATGGGGTTGTGTGTGTGAGTAGGGGAGTGTGTTGGGGATGGGGTTGTATAAGTGGGTAGGGGAGTGTGTTGGGGGATGGGGCTGTGTGTGTGGGTAGGGGAGTGTGTGGGGGATGGGGTTGTGTGTGTGAGTAGGGGAGTGTGTTGGGGATGGGGTTGTGTGTGTGGGTCAGGGTGAGTGTGTGGGGGATGGGGTTGTATGTGTGTGGGTCAGGGTGAGTGTGTTGGGGGATGGGGTTGTGTGTGTGGGTCATGGTGTGTTTGGGGGAATGGGGTTGTATGTGTGTGTCCGGGTGAGTGTGTGGGGGATGGGCTTGTGTGTGTGGGTCAGGGTGAGTGTGTGGGGGATGGGGTTTTGTGTGTGGGTCAGGGTGAGTGTGTGGGGGATGGGGTTGTGTGTGTGGGTAGGGGAGTGGGTGGGGGATGGAGTTGTGTGTGTGGGTCTGGGTGAGTGTGTGGGGGATGGGGTTGTGTGTGTGGGTCGTGGAGTTTGTGGGGGATGAGGTTGTGTGTGGGTCAGGGTGAGTGTGTGGGGGTTGGAGTTGTGTGTGTGTGTGTCAGGGTGAGTGTGTGGGGGATGGGGTTTTGTGTGTGGGTCAGGGTGAGTGTGTGGGGGATGGGGTTGTGTGTGTGGGTCAGGGTGAGTGTGTGGGGGATGGGGTTTTGTGTGTGGGTCAGGGTGAGTGTGTGGGGGATGGGGTTGTGTGTTTGGGTCAGGGTGAGTGTGTGGGGGATGGGGTTGTGTGTGTGTGTCAGGGTGAGTGTGTGGGGGATGGGGTTGTGTGTGTGGGTCAGGGTGAGTGTGTGGGGGATGGGGTTGTGTGTGTGGGTCAGGGTGAGTGTGTGAGGGATGGGGTTGTGTGTGTGGGTCAGGGTGAGTTTGTGGGGGATGGGGTTGTGTGTGTGGGTCAGGGTGAGTTTGTGGGGGATGGGGTTGGGTGTGTGGGTCATGGTGTGTCAGTGGAGGATAGGGTTGTGTTTTTGGGTCAGGGTGAGTGTGTGGGGGATGGGGTTGTGTGTGTGTGTCAGGGTGAGTGTGTGGGGGATGGGGTTGTGTATGTGGGTCAATGTGAGTGTGTGGGGGATGGGGTTGTGTGTGTGGGTAGCGGAGTGTGTGGGGGATGGGGTTGTGTGTGTGGGTCAGGGTGAGTGTGTGGGGGATGGGGTTGTGTGTGTGGGTCAGGGTGAGTGTGTGGGGGATGGGGTTGTGTGTGGGTAGGGGAGTGTGTGGGGGATGGGGTTGTGTGTGTGCGTAGGTAAGTGTGTAGGGGATGGGGTTGTATGTGTGTGTCAGGGTGAGTGTGTGGGGGATGGGGTTGTATAAGTGGGTAGGGGAGTGTGTGGGGGATGGGGTTGTGTGGGTGGGTAGGGGAGTGTGTGGGGGATGGGGTTGTGTGTGTGCGTAGGGAAGTGTGTAGGGGATGGGGTTGTATGTGTGTGTCAGGGTGAGTGTGTGGGGGATGGGGTTGAGTGTGTGGGTCAGGGTGAGTTTGTGGGGGATGGGGTTGTGTGTTTGGGTCAGGTTGAGTGTGTGGGGGATGGGGTTGTGTTTGTGGGTCAGGGTGAGTTTGTGGGGGATGGGGTTGAGTGTGTGGGTCAGGGTGAGTGTGCAGGGGGATTGGGTTGGGTGTGTGGGTCATGGTGTGTCAGTGGGGGATAGGGTTGTGTTTTTAGGTCAGGGTGAGTGTGTGGGGGATGGGGTTGTGTGTGTGGATCAGGGTGAGTGTTTTGGGGGATGGGGTTGTGTGTGTGGGTCAATGTGAGTGTGTGGGGGATGGGGTTGTGGGAGTGTGTAGGAGAGTGTGTGGGGGATGGGGTTGTGTGTGTGGGTAGGGAAGTGTGTTGGCGATGGGGTTGTATGTGTGTGTCCGGGTGAGTGTGTGGGGGATGGTGTTGTATTAGTGGGGAGGTGAGTGTGTGGGGGATGGGGCTGTGTGTGGGTAGGGGAGTGTGTTGGGGATGGGGTTGTGTGAGTGGGTAGGGGAGTGTGTTGGGGATGGGGTTGTGTGTGTGTGTGAGGGTGAGTGTGTGGGGGATGGGTTTGTGTGTGTGGGTAGGGGAGTGTGTTGGGGATGGGGTTGTGTCTGTGGGTCAGGGTGAGTGTGTGGGGGATGGGGTTGTGTGTGTGGGTAGGGGAGTGTGTGGGGGATGGGGTTGTGTGTGTGGCTCAGGGTGACTGTTTGGGGGATGGGATTGTGTGTGTGGGTCAGGGTGAGTGAGTGGGGAATGGGGTTGTGTGTGTGGGTCATGGTGAGTGTGTGGGGGATGGGGTTGTGTGTGTGGGTCAGGGTGAGTGTGTGGGGAATGGGGTTGTGTGTGTGGGTCAGGGTGAGTGTGTGGGGGATGGGGTTGTGTGTGTGGGTCAGGGTGAGTGTGTGGGGGATGGGGTTGTGTGTGTGGGTCAGGGTGAGTGTGTGCGGGATGGTCTTGTGTGTGTGGGTCAGGGTGAGTGTGTGGGGGATGGGGTTGTGTGTGTGGGTCAGGGTGAGTGTGTGGGGGATGGCGTTGTGTGTGTGGATCAGGGTGAGTGTGTGGGGGATGGGGTTGTGTGTGTGGGTCAGGGTGAGTGTGTGGGTGATGGAGTTGTGTGTGTCTGTCAGGGTGAGTGTGTGGGGGTTGGGGTTGTGTGTGTGGGTAGGGGAGTGTGTGGGGGATGGGGTTGTATGTCTTTCAGGGTGAGTGTGTTGGGGATTGGGTTTTGTGTGGGTTGGTTGGGGAGTCTGTGGCGGATGGGGTTGTGTGTGTGGGTCAGGGTGAGTTTGTGGGGGATGGGGTTGTGTGTTTGTCAGGGTGAGTGTGTGGGGGATGGGGTTGTGTGTGTGGGTCAGGGTGAGTGTGTGGGGGATGGGGTTGTGTGTGTGGGTCAGGGTGAGTGTTTGGGGGATGGGGTTGTGTTTGTGGGTCTGGGTGAGTGTGTGGGGGATGGGGTTGTGTTTGTGGGTCTGGGTGAGTGTGTGGGGGATGGGGTTGTGTGTTTGGGTCAGGGTGAGTGTGTGCGGGATGGGTTTGTGTGTGTGGGTCAGCGTGAGTGTGTGCGGGATGGGGTTGTGTGTATGGGTCAGGGTGAGTGTGTGGGGGATGGGGTTGTGTGTGTGGGTCAGGGTGAGTGTGTGCGGGATGGCGTTGTGTGTTTGGGTCAGGGTGAGTGTGTGGGGGATGGGATTGTGTGTGTGGGTCAGGCTGAGTGTGTGGGGGATGGGGTTGTGTGTGTGGGTCAGGGTGAGTGTGTGGGGGATGGGGTTGTGTGTTTGGGTCAGGGTGAGTGTGTGGCGGATGGGGTTGTGTGTTTGGATCAGGGTGAGTGTGTGGGGGATGGGGTTGTGTGTGTGGGTCAGGGTGACTGTTTGGGGGATGGGGTTGTGTGTGTGGGTCAGTGTGAGTGTGTGGGGGATGGGGTTGTGTGTTTGGGTCAGGGTGAGTGTGTGGGGGATGGGGTTGTGTGTGTGACTGGGTGAGTGTGTGGGGGATGGGGTTGTGTGTGTGGGTCTGGGTGAGTGTGTGGGGGATGGGGTTGTGTGTGTGGGTCTGGGTGAGTGTGAGCGGTATGGGGTTGTGTGTGTGGGTCAGGGTGAGTGTGTGGGGGATGGGGTTGTGTGTATGGGTCAGGGTGAGTGTGTGGGGGATGGGGTTGTGTGTTTGGGTCAGGGTGAGTGTGTGGGGGATGGGGTTGTGTGTGTGAGTCAGGGTGAGTGTGTGGGGGATGGGGTTGTGTGTGTGGGTCTGGGTGAGTGTGTGGGGGATGGGGTTGTGTGTGTGGGTCTGGGTGAGTGTGTGGGGGATGGGGTTGTGTGTGTGGGTCAGGGTGAGTGTGTGGGGGATGGGGTTGTGTGTGTGGGTCAGGGTGACTGTTTGGGGGATGGGGTTGTGTGTGTGGGTCTGGGTGAGTGTGTGGGGGATGGGGTTGTGTGTGTGGGTCTGGGTGAGTGTGTGGGGGATGGGGTTGTGTGTGTGGGTCTGGGTGAGTGTGTGGGGGATGGGGTTGTGTGTGTGGGTCTGGGTGAGTGTGTGGGGGATGGGGTTGTGTGTGTGGGTCTGGGTGAGTGTGTGGGGGATGGGGTTGTGTGTGTGGGTCTGGGTGAGTGTGTGGGGGATGGGGTTGTGTGTGTGTGTCAGGGTGAGTGTGTTGGGGATGGGGTTGTGTGTGTGGGTCAGGGTGAGTGTGTGGGGGATGGGGTTGTGTGTGTGGGTCTGGGTGAGTGTGTGGGGGATGGGGTTGTGTGTGTGGGTCAGGGTGAGTGTGTGGGGGATGGGGTTGTGTGTTTGGGTCAGGGTGAGTGTGTGGGGGATGGGGTTGTGTTTGTGGGTCAGGGTGAGTGTGTGCGGGATGGGGTTGTGTGTGTGGGTAGGGCAGTGTGTGGGGAATGGGGTTGTGTGTGTGGGTCAGGGTGAGTGTGTGCGGGATGGGGTTGTGTGTGTGGGTCAGGGTGAGTGTGTTTCTGGGACTGTGACAGTGAGGTCTCAATACATTCTCCTCTCTCTGCTCAGGTTCCTCCTTCACTAAGAAACCACGAAGTGCGGTGGTGATTGCTGGCAGTGACGCCGAGTTCACAGCAGAGACAGAAAAGGGGGTGGCCAAGATCAGGTGGCAGCGAGATGGTGTGGACATGGCAGCCAATGACCGATGGACCATCACGTCTGAGGGGACCAGACACACCCTGATCATTCACAATGTCTGTCGTCTTGACAACAGTGTTTATGCGGTCATCGCGGGAAGTTCAAAGGTCAAATTCGAGCTGAAGGTCAAAGAGCCTGGTCAGTGTCAGTGTGTGATGAAGTGGGTGGGGAATTAATTTAAATCCCAAGGGAGCCAGAGTTGTTCCTCCTGCTGAGATTGATGGGAACTTGGATCAGATCCTGGCCATTAACCAATGACATTCACCTTCAAAGCAGCCCACCCTGATGGGATGGATGCTTGCTTTTTCTTCTGGCTCTGTCCTCTCCCCTGGGAATGGGTGTGGGACACTTCCCAGGGTGCTGGTTCTGTTATCAGACTCATAACCAAGGAATGGGAGTTCAAACCCCACCATGGCATTGAAAAAAAAATTGCTGAGGAAAACAAAACTAATTACAGTAAATGTGACCTTGGAAACTGGCTGATTGCCCTTTTGAGACGGAAACATAAAATCCTTACCTGTCCTGGGAGTGTATGATGGGGCACTGTAGAGAGAGCTTTATTCTCTGGCTAACCCCGCTGTTTTGTTTTTTTTTAAAGTGGTTTTTATACCCTAGGCCCCTTTTATTCATTTATGTGGAGGGGGCCTTTATTCCTCAGGCCTCCTTTATATGTATGTTGAATAAATAACTTTATTAAAAACAGATAAATGAATCAAAAACTCAAATTAACATGCCATTTTTGGCATTGATGATGCACTGCAGCCCTTGTGATGCCCACTGGTCGTGGAAGGCCTCAAGCGAACCAGAAAACATACGAGTTAGGAGCAGGAGTAGGCCACTCGAGCCCTCGAGCCTGCTCCACCATTCAATAAACTGATGGCTGAACTGATTACTCCACATTTCCATCTACCCCTTATAACCTTCCACCCCCTTGCTTATCAAGAATTTATCTACCTCTGCCTTAAAAATATTCCACCACCTTTTCAGGAAGAAAATTCCAAAGAATTCCAAAAATTCCTAACCCTTGGAGAGAAAGAAATTTCTCCTCATCTCTGTCTTAAATGGGCGACTCCTTATTTTTAAACAGTAACCCCTAGTTCGAGATTCTCCCGCAAGGGGAAACATCCTTTCCACATCCACCCTGTCAAGACCCCTCAGAATCTTATATGTTTCAATCAAGTCGCCTCTTACTCTTGCAAACTCCAGCAGATACAAGCCTAGCCTGTCCAATCTTTCCTCATAAGACAGCCCGTTCCAGGTATTAGTCTCGTAAACCTTCTCTGTACTGCCTCCAACGCATTTACATCCTTCCTTAAATAAGGATACCAGTACAATACACAGTACTCCAGATGTGGTCTCACCAATGCCCTGTATAGCTGAAGCATAACCTCCCTACTTTTGTAATAAAAGCAAAATACTGCAGATGCTGGAAATCTGAAATAAAAACAAGAAATGCTGGAAATATTCAGCAGGTCTGGCAGCATCTGTGGAGAGAGAAGCAGAGTTAACATTCCAGGTCAGTAACCCTTCTTCAGAAATTTTGTTCTCCCTACTTTTGTATTCAGTTTCCCTCATGATAAACAATAACATTCTATTAGCTTTCCTAATTTCCTAATTTCGTGCAGTACCTGCACACTGACCTTTTGCGATTCTCGGAAACTTGGCTTAAAGAGGGGTAAGAATGGCAACAACATCCCTAGATATCGAGTTTTCAGGCGGGATAGAGAGAGATATTAAAAAAGGAGGGGTGTAGCATTATTAGTTAAGGAATCAATAACAGCTGTGAGGAGGGTTGATATACTCAATGAATTATTAAATGAGGCCATATGGGTTGAGATCAGAAATAAAAAAGGGGCAGCCACACGACTAGGAGTGTACTATAGACCCCCAAATAGTGAGAGGGAGATAGAGGAACAAATATGTAGGCAAATTTCTGAGTGAAAAAACTATAGGGCAATAATAGTTGGGGATTTCAACTACCCCAATATCACCTGGGATACAAACAGTGTGAACGGCACAGAGGGAACAAAATTCTTGAACTGCATTCAAGAGAACTTTTTTAGTCAGCACCTAACAAGCCCGATGAGAGGGGGCGCAATTCTAGATTTAGTCTTCGGTAATGAAGCTGGGCAAGTGGAAGAAGTAATAGTGAGTGACCATTTAGGAGATAGTGACCATAATACAGTAAGTTTTAGCATAATCATGGAAAAGGACAAAGATAAAACAGGATTAAAAGTTCTAAATTGGGGGAAGGCAAATTTTAAGAAACTGAGAGGTGACCTGGTGAAAATGGACTTGATACAGCTAGTTTAGTTTAGTTTAGTTTAGAGATACAGCACTGAAACAGGCCCTTCGGCCCACCGAGTCTGTGCCGACCATCAACCACCCATTTATACTAATGCTACACTAATCCCATATTCCTACCACATCCCAACCTGTCCCTATATTTCCCTATCACCTACATACACTAGGGGCAATTGCTAATGGCCAATTTACCTATCAACCTGCAAGTCTTTGGCATGTGGGAGGAAACTGGAGCACCCGGAGGAAACCTACACAAACACAGGGAGAACTTGCAAACTCCACACAGGCAGTACCCAGAATTGAACCAGGGTCACTGGAGCTGTGAGGCTGCGGTGCTAACCACTGCGCCACTGTGAAGGGAAATCACTGGCAAACCAGTGGGAGCCATTCAAAAGCGAGATATTATAGGCACAGTGTAGGCATGTCCCCACAAAGATAAAGGGTGGTCCTGCCAAATCTAGAGCCCCCTGGTTATCTAGAAGATTACAGGGTAAGTTAAAGCTGAAAATGAAAGCTATGACGATCACAAAAATCTTAATACTTTAGAAAGCCTAGAGGAGTATAGAAAGTGCAAGGGTGAAGTAAGAAAGGAAATTAGCAAAGCAAAGAGAGGGCATGAAAAATTATTGGCAGGTAAAATCAAGGAAAACCCAGAGATGTTTTATCAGTACATTTAGAGCAAGAGGATAACTAAGGACAGGGTCGGGCCTATCAGAGATGTACAAGGGAACTTATCAGTGAATGCAGAGGATGTGGGTAGGGTTCGAAATGAGTCTTTTGTCTCTGTCTTCACAAAGGAGAGGGTTGATATAGACTTTGTAGTTAAAGAGGAGGAGTGTGAAATATTAGATACGATAAGCATAATGAGAGAGGAAGTACTGGAGGGTCTGACATCCTTGAAAGTGGATAAATCTCCAGGGATGGATGGATTGTATCCCAGGTTGTTAAGGGAAACCAGGGAGGAAATAGCAGATGCACTGAGGATTATCTTCAAATCCTCACTAGACACAGGAGAGGTACCAGACAACTGGAGGTCTGCGAACATTGTACCATTGTTTAAAAAGTGTGCGAGGGAGAGGCCAAATAATTATAGGCCGGTCAGTCTGACGTCGGTGGTGGGTAAACTGTTAGAATCAATTCTGAGGGACAGGATAAACTACCACTTAGAAAGGCACAGATTAATCAGGGATAGTCAGCATGGATTTGTTAAGGGAAGGTCATGTCTTACTAACTTAATTGAGTTTTTTGAGGAAGTAACAAGAAGGATTGATGAGGGTAGTGCAGTGGTTGTGGTTTACATGGACTTCAGTAAAGCATTTGACAAGGTCCCACATGGCAGACTGGTCGGTAAAATGAAAGCCCATGGGATACAGGGGAATGTGGCAGGTTGGATCCAAAACTGCCTGTGACAGGAAACAAAGGGTAGGAGTCGACGGATGTTTTTGCGAATGGAAGGCAGTTTCCAGTGGCGTTCCACAGGGCTCAGTGTTGGGTCCCTTGCTGTTTGAGGTATATATTCATGATTTGGACTTAAATGTGGGAGGCATGATTGGGAAATTTGATGATGACACAGAAATTGGTCGTGTAGTTGATAGTGAAGAGGATAGCTGTAGACTCCAGAATGAGATCAATGGTTTGGTTGAGTGGGCGGAAAATTGGCAATTGGAATTCAATCCGGAGAAGTGTGAGGTAATACATTTGGGAGGGCAAATAAAGCGAGGGAATACACAATAAACAGGAGGATATTGAGAGGGGTAGAAGGAGTGAGAGAATTTGGAGTACATGTCCACAGGTCCCCGAAGGTAGGCAGAATGGTGAAGAAGGCAAATGGAATGCTTTATTTTATTGGCCAAGGTACAGAATTCAAAAGCAGGGATGTAATGCTGGAACTGTATAAAACACTGGTTAGGACACAGCTGGAGTATTGTGTACAGTTCTGGTCACCACATTATAGAAAGGACATAATTGCTCTGGAGACAGGACAGAGGAGATTTGCAAGAATGTTGCCTGAAAGCTTGAAAGTTGCAATTATGAGGAAATATTTTATAGGCTAGGGTTGTTTTCCTTAGAACAGAGGAGGCTGAGGGGTGACTTAATAAAGGAATACAAAATTATGAGGGGCCTAGATAGAGTAGACAGGAAGGACCTGTTTCCCCTCATGCAGAGGGCAATTACCAGGGGGCACAGATTTAAGGTGATTGGTAGAAGGATTAGAGGGGACATGAAGAAAACCTTTTTCACCCAGAGGGTGGTGGGTGTCTGGAAATCACTGCCAGGAATGGTGGTGGAGGCAGAAACCCTCAATTCTTTTAAAAGGTACCTGGACACGCACCTGAGGTGCTGTAACCAGCAAGGCTATCGACCAGGTGCTGGAAGGTGGAATTAGATTGGGCGGCTAGATTTTTTTGGCCGGCACAGACATGACAGGCTGAATGGCCTCCTTCTGTGCCATAATTTTTCTATGGTTCTATGATTCATGCAGTAGGACACCCAGATCCCTCTGTATCTCAGAACTCTGCAATCTCACCATTTAGATAATATTCTTTTTTATTCTTCCTACCAAAGTGGAAAATTTCACACTTTCCCACATTATACTCCATTTACCAGGTCTTTGCCCACTCAGTTTACCTATATCCCTTTGTAGCCCCTTACGTCCTCTTCAAAAGTTACTTTCCTACCTATCTCGGTGTCATCAGCAAATTTAGCAACCATACCTTTGGTCCCTTCATCAAAGTCATTTATATAAGTTGTAAAAAGTTGAGGCCCCAGCACTGATCCCTGTGGCACACCACTCGTTACATCTTGCCAACCAGAAAATGATCTATTTATGCCTACTCTCTGTTTTCTGTTAGCTAACCAATCTTCTATCCATGCCAGTATGTTACCCCCTACACCATGAGCTTTTATTTTCAGCAATAACCTTTGATGTGGCACGTTATCAAATGCCTTCTGGAAATCTAAGTACAATACATCCACCGCTTCCCCTTTATCCACAGCTCATGTAACTCCCTCAAAGAACTCCAATAAATTGGTTAAACATGATTTCCCTTTCACAAAACCATGTTGATTCTGCCTGATTACTGTGAATTTTTCTAAATGCCCTGCTATAACATCTTTAATAATAGCTTCTAACATTTTCCCTTAGACAGATGTTAAGCTAACTGGCCTGTAGTTTCCTGCTTTCTGTCTCCTTCCTTTTTCTGAATAAAGGAGTTACATTCGCTATTTTCCAATCTAATGGAACCTTCCCCGAATCTAGAGAATTTTGGAAAATTAAAACTAACACATCAACTATTTCACTAGTCACTTCTTTTAACACCCTAGGATGAAGTCCATCAGGACCCGGGGACTTGTCAGCCCGCAGCTCCAACAATTTGTTCAGTACCACTTCCCTGGTGATTGTAATTTTCTTGAGTTCCTCCCTCCCTTCCATTTCCTGATTTACAGCTAATCCTGGGGTGTTACTTGTTTCCTCAATAGTGAAGACCGATGCAAAATATCTGTTCAATTCATTTGCCATCTCCTTATTATCCATTATTAATTCCCCAGACACACTTTCTATAGGACCAATGCTCACTTTGTTAACTCTTTTCTTTTTAAAATATCTTTAGAAACTCTTACTGTCTTTATATTTCTAACTAGCTTTCTCTCGTACTCTAATTTTACCTTCCTTATCAATCTTTTAGTCATTCTTTGATGTTTTTTATATTCTGTCCAATCTTCTCTACCTGCCACCCATCTTTGCACAATTCTAGGCTTTTTCCTCAAGTTTGATACTATCTTTAAGGATGAGAGGCTTCATTTATATGAAGTCTGGAGAAACTGGTGTTGTTCTGCTTAGAACAGAAAAGGTTAAGAGGGATTTGCTGGAGGTGTTCAAGATTTTGAGGGATTTTGATGGAGTAGATGGGGGACTGTTTCCAGTAGCAGTAGGGTTACAACCAGAGGACACCCATTTAAGGTGCTTGGCAAAAGAACCAGAGGAAAAAAATTTTACACAGCAAAATGTGATAACCTGGGATGCATGGCCTGAAATGGTGGTGTAAGCACATTCAATGGTAACATTCAAAAGGCAACTGCATAAATACTTGATGAGAAAAATTCTGTCGGGAAAGTGCAAGGGGTCTGGCACTAATTGGAGAGCTGTTTCAAAGAGCTGGAATAATGAAGAAACTGTCCTCCTCCTGTGCTCTACTAATCTCACATTGTATGAAGTGCAGTAGTATATTGACAGCAAATCCAGGTGATTTAGTTCCTGCCCTCAGTAGGAACTTTCCAGAAATATCTGGGTGTGAATTACCAGGAAGGAGAGTCAGGCTGCTGCTGCAGAGGAACTGGGCTTTTTTTTTGAGAACGAGTGAGTGTTCCCTGATAAGTTAGAAGAGAGTGAGTAATGTGTTTGGCAGTTATTCATAGCTCAATCAATGACCATTAATAGCTTGTACCCTCTTATCATGGGTGGAGTGGAGAGGACTATGGAGATAATTGGAGGGGAAGGTGTGCAGAGGTAACCAGTGGCCTGGGGGAGGGGGCTCAGTCAAATCCTAACACACAGAGTTCCTGCCCTGCTCACAGTCAGTGAACAGAGAGCTTCAATCCAATTCAATGGACCTAAGAAACCTCCCAGGCGGCACTGCAGCTGTCCGCTTCATCCAAAAACCTTTACTCCAAATATGGATTGAAACTGTGAGGCACACAGATATAACAGGAGTTTTAACTCCCATAACACATTCAGAATTTAGAATAACAGCTGCCTGGGAGTTACAGGCTGGACTATAATCAAGGGGTTCAGGGTGGTTTATATATAGAATAACAGATACCCGGGGTAGGTTACAGACTGGAATCTAATCGCAGGGTATGGGTGTGTTTATATCTAGAACAACAGATATTCGGGAGTGAGTTACAGACTGGAATCTAATCGAGGGGTTCGGGGGTGTTTATATCTAGAACAACAGATATTCGGGAGTGAGTTACAGACTGGAATCTAATCGAGGGGTTCGGGGGTGTTTATATCTAGAACAACAGATATTCGGGAGTGAGTTACAGACTGGAATCTAATCGAGGGGTTCGGGGGTGTTTATATATAGATTAACAGATATCCGGGAGTGAGTTACAGACTGGAATCTAATCGCAGGGGATGGGTGTGTTTATATCTAGAACAACAGATATTCGGGAGTGAGTTACAGACTGGAATCTAATCGAGGGGTTCAGGGTGGTTTATATAAAGAATAACAGATACCCGGGGTAGGTTACAGACTGGAATCTAATCAAGGGGTTCAGGGTGGTTTATATAAAGAATAACAGATACCCGGGGTAGGTTACAGACTGGAATATAATCGAGGGGTTCAGGGTGGTTTATATAAAGAATAACAGATACCCGGGGTAGGTTACAGACTGGAATCTAATCGAGGGGTTCAGGGTGGTTTATATAAAGAATAACAGATACCCGGGGTAGGTTACAGACTGGAATCTAATCAAGGGGTTCAGGGTGGTTTATATAAAGAATAACAGATACCCGGGGTAGGTTACAGACTGGAATCTAATCGCAGGGTATGGGTGTGTTTATATCTAGAACAACAGATACCCGGGAGTGAGTTACAGACTGGAATCTAATCGAGGGGTTCGGGGGTGTTTATATCTAGAATAACAGATACCCGGGAGTGAGTTACAGACTGGAATCTAATCGAAGGGTTCTGGGGTGTTTATATATAGATTAACAGATACCTGGGAGTGAGTTACAGACTGGAATCTAATTGGAGGGTATGGCGGTGTTTATATATAGAATAACAGATACCCGGGCTTGAGTTACAGTCTGGAATCTAATCGAGGGGTTCAGGGTGGTTTATATATAGATTAACCGATACCTGGGAGTGAGTTACAGACTGGAATCTAATTGAGGGGTTCGGGGGGGTTATATATCTAGAATAACAGATATTCGGGAGTGAGTTACAGACTGGAATCTAATCGGAGGGTTCGGGGGTGTTTATATATAAAATAACAGATATTCGGGAGTGAGTTACAGACTGGAATCTAATCGGAGGGTATGGGGGTGTTTATATATAGAAAATCAGATACCCAGGAGTGAGTTACAGACTGGTATCTAATCGAGGAGTTCAGGTAGTTTATATATAGAATAACAGATACCCAGGAATGGGTTACAGACTGGAATCTAATCGATGGGTAGAGTGTGGTTTATATATAGAATAACAGATACCCAGGAGTGAGTTACAGACTGGAATCTAATCGAGGGGTTCAGGTAGTTTATATATAGAATAACAGATACCCAGGAATGGGTTACAGACTGGAATCTAATCGATGGGTAGAGTGTGGTTTATATATAGAATAACAGATACCCAGGAGTGAGTTACAGACTGGAATCTAATCGAGGGGTTCAGGTAGTTTATATATAGAATAACAGCTACCCAGGAATAGGTTACAGACTGGAATCTAATCGAGGGGTTCAGTGTGGTTTCTATATAGAATAACAGATACCCAGGAATGGGTTACAGACTGGAATCTAATCGAGGGGTTCAGTGTAGTTTATATATAGAATAACAGATACCCGGGAGTGAGTTACAGACAGGAATCTAATCGAGGGGTTCAGTGTGGTTTATATATAGAATAACAGATACTCGGGAGTGAGTTACAGACTGGAATATAATCGAGGGTTTCAGGTAGTTTATATATAGAATAACAGATACCCGGGAGTGAGTTACAGACTGGAATCTAATTGAGGGGTTCAGTGTGGTTTATATATAGAATAACAGATACCCGGGAGTGAGTTACTGACTGGGATCTAATCGAGGGGTTCAGTGTAGTTTATATATAGAATAACAGATACTCGGGAATGAGTTACTGACTGGAATCTAATCGAGGGGATCAGGTGGTTTATATATAGAATAACAGATACCCAGGAGTGAGTTACAGACTGGGATCTAATCGAGGGGTTCAGTGTGGTTTATATATAGAATAACAGATACTCGGGAGTGAGTTACAGACTGGGATCTAATCGAGGGGTTCAGTGTAGTTTATATATAGAATAACAGATACCCAGGAGTGAGTTACAGACTGGGATCTAATCGAGGGGTTCAGTGTGGTTTATATATAGAATAACAGATACCCTTAAATATATCTATGCTTTTCACCTTAACCACTCAATAAGGTCATGAATTCCACATTTTAACCACTCTTTGGGTCAAGAAGTTTCTCCTGAATTCCATATTGGATTTATTAGTGACTGTCTTATATTTATAGCTTCTAGTTTTGGGCTTTCCCACAAGTGGAATAATTTTCTCTATGTCTACCCTATCAAACCCTGTCATCATTGTAAAGAGCCTCTATCAGGTCACCCCTCAGCTTTATCTGATCTGACAAAAAGAGCCCAGTCTTTTCAGCTGTTCCTAATAGGTAGAAACTCTCCGTTCTGGTGTCATCTTTGTAAATTCTCTTTGCATCTACTCCAGTGCCTCTATATCATTTTAATTATAGGGAGATCAATTCACTGTACTCCAGGTGTACTCTAACCAAGATTCTGTACAAGTTTAACATAACTTCTCTGCTCTTCAATTCTATCTCTCTAGAATCCCAGTGCTTGGTTTGCTTTTTTATGGCCTTGTTAACCTGCGTTGATACTTTTAGTGATCTGTATATCTGTAACACCGGATCCCTTTGCTTCTTGAACACATTTAGGGATTTGCTTTCCAAGCTGCAGGTGACCCCCTCATTCTACTAATAGGTGTGTTTTTTTAATATAGATGATAATTCTGAAATCCTTTTCCTCTCTGTCATCACCCACCTACACCCAACCCTCCCACCACCACCCACAGCTGTGTCTGGCCTAAATACAGAACAACACAGCGACATTCATGTAACTGGTGACTTAGATAGGAAGGGGACAGACAGGTGCTCTGTGTTCACTCTCTGAGTGCCCTGTGCAGTAAAGAGCTTGCACACTGGACTAACTCCTCTGATCTGTGCTTGTGGGATTCAATAGTTTAAGTTCTTCCCTCTGTCCCACACAGAACAGAGGCGAGCTTTAGCTGTTAACTTTGCAGATAGAGTTATAGAGTCATAGAGTTCTACAGCACAGAAACAGGCCCTTCGGCCCACCGTGTCCGTGCCGGCCATCAAGCCTATCTATTCGAATCCCATTTTCCAGCACTTGGACCATAGCCTTGTAAAGGGGAAGAATGTACAGCAGCTCCAAATGAAGCAGAGCTAGGGGCAATAACAGAACCAGAGACAGGTGAGAGGGGAGGGGAGGGGCAGAGTAAGAAGAGGAAGGCGATGGGCTGGGGGAGGAGAGGGCAAAGGATGGGGAGGGGGGGAGGGGAGGGAAGGGGGAAAAGTGTGCATATGAGAATTTGTGAGTGAGTGGGTGTGTGGGAGTGAGTGGGTGGGTGTGTAAGAGAGTATGTGTGTGATTGTGAATGTTTCAGAGTGGGTGGGTGTGTATGAGTGTGTGTGTAAGAGAGTGCGCATGTGATTGTGAGTGTGTGAGAGTGAGTGAGTGCGGATGTAAGGGAATGGGTGTGTGCTTTTGAGTGTGTGGGAGTGAGTTGGTGTGTAAGGGAGTGTGTGAATGTGAGTGTGTGTGAGTGAGTGTGTGAGTGGGTGTGTGTGAGTGGGTGTGTAAGGGAGTGTGTGAGTGTGAGAGCGGGTGAGTGGGTATGTGAGAGAGTATGTGAGTGTGAGAGTGGGTGTGTAAGGGAGTGTGTGAGTGTGAGAGCGGGTGAGTGGGTATGTGAGAGAGTATGTGAGTGTGAGAGTGGGTGTGTGAGTGTGTGGGAGTGAGTGGGTGTGTAAGGGAGTGTGAGAGCGGGTGAGTGGGTGTGTGAGAGAGGGTCCTGTGTAGATGGTGGATGAGGGGTCAGTG
This sequence comes from Heterodontus francisci, assembly GCF_036365525.1. Classification (NCBI taxonomy): domain Eukaryota; kingdom Metazoa; phylum Chordata; class Chondrichthyes; order Heterodontiformes; family Heterodontidae; genus Heterodontus; species Heterodontus francisci. The sequence goes on along the minus strand of NC_090384.1, from coordinate 13,511,988 downwards.
TTTCCACACAGCCAACAGGCTCAGGGTTTGTTGCAGCAACTCTGAGTGTGAGTAGTGACACACTCAGTTTGCCAGTGACCGGTTAGTGCTGCTCACACACAGCCCCCCCATCCCCGCGTTCCCCCCCCCCCCCCCCTCTAATCCTGCACTGACCTCCGTCCTGTTCCCATGGAGAAGGAGGAAGACATACAGGGAGTCAGTGTGATTGTGAAGGGAGACGGATGGATTCCAGATCATTTCCATAGTATAAACTGTCCCAGTGAGACTCCCGCAGCTTTCTCACTAAAGTTGAGCGAGGGAGCCAATCTTTCAATGGCAGTAAATGCCACTTTTTATATCGGCAGCCTCCAACGCAGAGAATATTCCAGGAGCAGCCAATGGAGTGAGGGCACCAGGAGAACCCGGGGATGTGAAGATTGCAGAAGCCCATTACACAGAGGAGGATCTCAGCGGGCCCGGCAAAGAGAAGGTTCTGGATCTCACCAGCGGTGGAACAGTCCCTAAGACTGTCAGTGAAGGGATGGCTTCACAAGAAACTGGTGCTCTGTTCATGGAGAAACCACAGTCGGGAACAGTGACAGTCGGTAAGAAACGGCAGCTTGGACAAAGAAAGTTCTCAAATTCACCTCACCAGCAACCCCACCCCCCCCCCCAGAGTACCCTGCCCACCCCATGCGTACCCCATCTCCAGAGTACCCCCGCTCCTGAGTGCCCCCCTAGAGTACCCCTTCCTCCAGAGTACACTACTCACTACAGTACACTCAAATCCACAGCATACACCCCCATAATGTTCTACTTCACACTCTCTGCACCTGTACACCCCTTATCCCCCCTCCACATGTCCCCTTCACATTCCCAGTATCACCCTTCCACTCTCACCACTCCCTGATTCTCCCTAACCCTCCATATCCATCCCCCGTATACACCCCTCACCACCCTCACCTCACTCCCCCCCGTATCCACCCACACCCCTCTGTATTCCCCCTCACACCTCCACCCATATCCACCCTCAACCCCTGTACTTCCCCTCATACCCCCACCCATATCCACCCTCACCATCCTATTCCCTTTACTCCCCTTATCCCACTCCCCACGCCCAGATCCCCCATTATCTCATTGCTCCTGTATTGCCCTCTTGCTCCCTGACTCCCACTAACACTGATTTGCCTTGTTTTGCTGTTGTTGGTCAGGGGCTGATATCAGCTTCACGACACGGGTGCAAGGCACCAACATCCTGAGGAAACCCACTGTCAGATGGTTCAAAGGCAAATGGATGGACCTCGCCAGTAAAATCGGGGCACACCTACAGCTGAAAGAGACGTATGATCGCAACACCAAGGTAATATCCACAATAATGGCCAATAGTGAAGAGTCACCTCTCCCCCCATGGCCAATAGTGAAGAGTCACCTCTCCCCCCATGGCCAATAGTGAAGAGTCACCTCTCCTCCCATGGCCAATAGTGAAGAGTCACCTCTCCTCCCATGGCCAATAGTGAAGAGTCACCCCTCCCCCCATGGCCAATAGTGAAGAGTCACCTCTCCCCCCATGGCCAATAGTGAAGAGTCACCTCTCCTCCCATGGCCAATAGTGAAGAGTCACCCCTCCCCCCATGGCCAATAGTGAAGAGTCACCTCTCCCCCCATGGCCAATAGTGAAGAGTCACCTCTCCCCCCATGGCCAATAGTGAAGAGTCACCTCTCTCCCCATGGCCAATAGTGAAGAGTCACCTCTCCCCCCATGGCCAATAGTGAAGAGTCACCTCTCCCCCCATGGCCAATATTGAGTCACCCCTCTCCACCCATACCAATAGTGAACAGTCACCCCTCCCCCCATGGCCAATACTGAACTATCACCCCTCTCCCCCCATGGCCAATACTGAACAGTCACCTCTCCCCCATGGCCAATAGTGAACAGTCACCTCTCCCCCCCCCCCCCATGGCCAATACTGAACTATCACCCCTCTCCACCCATACCAATAGTGAACTATCACCCCTCTCCCCCCATGGCCAATAGTGAACAGTCACCTCTCCCCCCCATGGCCAATAGTGAACAGTCACCTCTCCCCCAATGGCCAATACTGAACTATCACCCCTCTCCACCCATACCAATAGTGAACAGTCACCTCTCCCCCCATGGCCAATAGTGAACAGTCACCTCTTCCCCCCCCCCCCCCCCCATGGCCAATAGTGAACAGTCACCTCTCCCCCAATGGCCAATACTGAACTATCACCCCTCTCCCCCCATGGCCAATAGTGAACAGTCACCTCCCCCCCCATGGCCAATAGTGAACAGTCACCTCTCCCCCCACCCCCCCCCCCATGGCCAATAGTGAACAGTCACCTCTCCCCCCATGTCCAATAGTGAACTATCACCCCTCTCCACCCATACCAATAGTGAACAGTCACCTCTCCCCCATGGCCAATAGTGAACAGTCACCTCTCCCCCCAATGGCCAATAGTGAACAGTCACCTTACCCCGCATGTCCAATAGTGAACAGTCACCCCTCCCCGCATGGCCAATACTGAACTATCACCCCTCTCCACCCATACCAATAGTGAACAGTCACCCCTTCCCCCATGGCCAATACTGAACTATCACCCCTCTCCACCCATACCAATAGTGAACAGTCATCCCTCTCCCCCCATGGTCAATAGTGAACAGTCACCCCTCTCCCAGTGGACAATAGTGAAGAGTCACCCTTCTCCCCCCATGGCCAATAGTGAACAGTCACCCCTCTCCCCCCCATGGCTAATAGTGAAGAGTCACCCCTCCTCCATTGGCCAATAGTGAACAGTTACCCCCTCCCCCCATGGCCAATGGTGAACAGTCACCAATTCCCCCACGGTCAGTGGTATATAGTCACCCCCTCTCCCCATGGCCAATGGTGAACAGTTACCACCTCTCTCCCATGGCCAATGGTGCAGTTACCCCCTCTCCCCCATGGCCAATGGTGAACAGTCACCCTCTCCCCCACGGTCAGTGGTGAATAGTCACCACTCCCCCCATGGCCAATACTGAACTGTCACCCCTCTCCCCCCATGGCCAATAGTGAACAGTCACCCCTCTCTCAATGGCCAATAGTGAACAGTCACCCCTCTCCCCCCACAGCCAATAGTGAACAGTCACCACTCCCCCTACGACCAATGGTGAACAGTCACCTCTCCCCCCCCACAGCCAGTGGTGAACAGTCACCCCCTCACCCCATGGCCAATGGTGAAGTCACCCCCTCCCCCCACGGTCAGTGGTGAAGAGTCACCCCTCCCCCCATGGCCAGTGGTGGACCTCACCCTTCCCCCCCATGGCCAATTACCTAGAGTGACCCCTCACCTCCGACCCACCCAGCAGTGGAGCCAGCAAGTGTGCGGGTTATTATGTCACTTATGTTAAACACAATTCAATATTAGGAAGAGAGGGGCAGAAGGAACTATGGGTCACCTTATCCATTCTCTGAGGAACTGGGAACTGTTTGTAAGATGTGTGCATGTATGGTTTCTAGCCTGAGAACAGAGACCTGGTGAAGGCCTGCTAAATGTCAAGCTTCATATACTTCCTCATGATGAAGTATGTCACTCGTTTCCACAGGTTTACACTTTTGAGATGCACATCATACAGGCAAAGACCAATGATGCGGGAGGATATCGATGTGAAGTGAATGACAAGGATAAGTTTGATTGCTGCAACTTTGAGCTGAATGTTCAAGGTAAGTTCAAGGAATGGCCTCCCCATCTCTATAAACTACCTCCCTATGGAGAGGAGGGGGTTGGGAGATTTCAGATGGCCCATTTCAGTAGCAGTTCACTCAGACTGCTGTTTCGAGATCAAAAGCAAAGTACTGCAGATACTGGAAATCTGCAATAAAAACAGAAAGTGCTGGAGATACTCAGCAGGTCAGGCAGCGTCTGTGGAGAAAGAAACAGAGTTAACATTTCAGGTCAGTGACCTTTCATCAGAACTAGCAAAAGTTAGAGATGTAACAGGCAAATACAGAGACAGAGGAAAGTAGGGAGTGGGGGTGACAGGGAGAAGAACAAAAGGGAAGGTCTGTGATAGGGTGGGAGGCAGAACAGGTTAAATGATGAAAGGGATGATGGGACAAGGCAAAAGGGGATTTTAGTGAGACAAGTAAAGACACAAAAAGGGGGTCTAGAGGAAGTGTAAATGAGAAAAGCAGAATGATAACAGCATCTGCTGTCCAAAGAAACAGGGCCAGTGGTTATGATCCAAAATTGCTGATTGCAATGTTGAGTCCAGAAGGCTGTAAAGTGCCCAACGAAAAGATAAGGTGCTGTTCCTTGAGCTTACGTTGAGCTTCATTGGAGCCATGTAGGGGACCGAGGAGAGAGAGGTCAGCGTGAGAGCAAGGTGGAGAATTAAAATGACAAGCCACTGGAAGCTCAGGGTCACCCTTGTGGACTGAACGATTTTGTTTCGCAAAGCGGTCACCCAATCTGAGGTTGGTCTCCCCAATGTAGAGGAGGCTGCATTGTGAGCAGCTAATACATAATACTACATTGAAAGAGGTACATGTAAATCGCTGTTTTACCTGGAAGGAATGTTTGAGGCTCTGGATGGTGAGAAGGGAAGAGGTAAAAGGTATTGTATCTCCTGTGCTTGCATGGAAAGACAGCATGGGAAGGGGACAAGGTGTCGGGGGTGATAGAGGAGTGGGCCAGGGTGTTGCGGAGGGAACAGTCCCTTTGAAATGCTGAAAGGCCAGGGGAGGGGAAGATGTGTGTGGTGATGGCATCAAGTTGGAGGTGGCAGAAATGGAGGAGGAACTGCTGAATGTGGAGGCTGGTAGGGTGGAAGGACAAGGAGAACTTTATCATCATTCTGGGAGGGAGGGGAAGGGGTGAGAGCAGAATTGAGGGAAATGGGATGGACACAGGCGAGGGCCCTGTCAACCACAGTGGAGGGGAATCCTCAGCTGATAAAAAAGGAAGACATATTGGAAGAACCTGTAGGGAAGGTGCTGTTTCTAATTGACTTGGAATCAGAAACTGAATACAAACTGGTCAAATTTACAAGTGATATCACACCAGGAGGAAGAAAAAGGTAGAGAAGCGGAGAGGTTAGGGAGTGAATCCCTGAGCTCAGGGCCCAGGCAACTGAAGGCATGGCCGTCAAAGATGGAGTAATGAAAATCGGGGAGAAGAGCATAGAAACAGGAGTAGGCCATTCAGCCCCTTGAGCCTGTTCCGTATGCACTACGGCCCAGAATTGGAGGAGTGCAGATATCTCAGAGGGTTGTGGGGCTGGAGGAGGTTACAGAGATAGGGAGGGGCGACGCCATGGAGGGTTGATCAGCGAGCACAGGGGTGATGGTGAATGGGACAGTTTGCTAAGTACTGTTTGGAGCAGAGTTGTAAACATCATCTGTAAATACTACAGTAGTGACACTAACTCTCTGGCCTGTTCTCATCCCAGAGGTGCCAATGCAAGAGGAAGTGGACATTTTATCTCAGTTCAGACGCACGTAAGTGATTCTCTGCTTATTTGAGATGTGAAACATGTTTTAACATATCAGGCACTCTGATCCCAACTCTGAGTTTCTGAACCCCACAGCAATACTTTCTACCCAGAAAGTAGGGTGTAGGGATAAACCCAGCAACTACAGGCCAGTCAGTTTAACCTGGCAGTGGGGAAGATTTTAGGAACAATAATTCAGGACAAAATTAACAGTCACTTGGTCCAATATGGGTTGATTAAGGAAAGCCAGCATGGATTTGTTAAGGGCAAATCGTGTTTAATTAACCTGATTGAATTTTCTGATGAGGTAACAGAGAGGGTTGATAAGGGTAATGCAGTTGATGTGGTGTATATGGACTTCCAAAAGGCATTTAATAAAGTGCTATATAATAGGCCTATCAGCAAGGTTGAAGCCCATGGAATTTCAGGGACAGTGGCAACATGAATACAAAGTTGGTTGAATGACAGGAAACAGGGTATAGTGGTGACCAGTTGTTTTTCGGACTGGAGGAAGGTATACAGTAGACTTCCTCACAGGTCAGTACGAGGATCACTGCTATTTTTTGAACTATATTAATGACTTGACTGTGCAGTGCAAAAAATTTGGAAGTATTGTGAACTGTGAGGAGGATAGTGATAAACTTCAAGAGGACATAGACAGGCTGGCGGAGTGGGCGGACACGTGGCAGATGAAATTTAATGCAGAGAAGCATGAAGTGATTCATTTTGGTATAAAATAAAGGGCACAATCCTGAAGGGGGTGCAGGAGCAGAGAGACCTGGGGGTAAATGTGCACAAATCATTGAAGGTTACAGGGCAGGTTGAGAAAGCAGTTAATAAAACATACGGGATCCTGGGCTTTATAAATAGGGGCATAGAGTACAAAAACAAGGAAGTTGTGTTAAATCTGTATAAAACACTGGTTCAACCTCAACTGGAGTATTGTGTCCTATTCTGGGCACCGCACTTTAGGAAAGATGTGAGGGCATTAGAGACGGTGCAGAAAAGATTTACGAGAATGATTCCAGGGATGAGGAACATCAGTTCTGAGGATAGATTGGAGAAGCTGGGGCTGTTCTCCTTAGAAGAGAAGGTTGAGAGGAGGTTTGATCAAGGTGTTCAAAATCATGAGGGGTCTGGACAGAGCAGATAGAGAGAAACTGTTCCCATTGGCAGATGGGTGAAGAACCAGAGGACATTAATTTAAGGTGATTGGCAAAAGAAGCAACGGTGGCATGAGGAAAAACATTTTTTACACAGTGAGTGGTTCGGATCTGGAATGCACTGCCCGAGAGTGTGGTGGCGGCAGATTCAATCGGACTTTCAAAAGGAAATTGGATAACTATCTGAAGAGATAAATTTGTAGAGCTATGGGGAGAAGGCGGGGGAGTGGGACTAGCCAAGTTGCACTGGCAGAGAGCTGGCAAGTTCATTATGGGCCGAATGGCCTCCTTCTGTGCTGTAACCATTCTATAATTCTACAACCAAAAACCTAGGCCCATTCAAGACACAACCTCAGGGTATACCTCTCCTCATAAAGGCCACTTGCCTCTTCATTGTCCTTGTGCAAGGTGTCCTGACAGGCCAGGCCCTCAGTTAAGACAGTGCCTCCCAGTGTTTGCCAATCTGCAGCCTGGGCCAGCTGGCTTCTCAGAGTTTCCACTCACTTCTGTATCTTCAGGCTGAGGAGGGAGGCAGGTGCCAGTCAGTCTCAGACCATCCACAGCAATCTGCTGCTTGACTGGGCATTGGTGTCATCCTAGCTAGTTTGCTACTTTTAGGCAGTCCCATTTGGGCTGTGCCTGGAGGGATCGAACATGGTAGGCTATTGCCATGGGCAGCTCATTGGTCAAACATGTCAATGTATTCAACACTGGAGCTCATTGGCACAGGATGGCAAGCTAATGGTGTAAGATGGCAGCGCTTTGGTCCATTCCGGTAGCTCAATTGTGTATTGTGGGAGCTCATTCATCAAATGTGTCAGTGTATTGGCTCAAGATGGCAATCTGTTGGTTGACCGTGGCAGCTCATTGACCCATCACGACTGTTCAGGAGCCAAGCCTGTGACCCCCTCCCTTCCCATCTCTCCCATTGTGCTGTATATGGACCTTTTCATTAGTGTTTAAAGTTCAATTGAGTTGATTTAATGGGTTTTTAAACATGAACTATGGCCGGTAAAGGGGTTGAGGGTGGGTGAAGTTTCAGATTGTGTTTGGGCTTGTTGCTGGTACCTGCCTGGTCTGTACAGCCACTGGAAGGAGCAGTTTTAACCTGTAATTTAAACCACCATCTAGGAGCCTGGCAGCAGTGGGATCACGGAGGAAGATGGGGACCAGCGGCAGGTAGTAACACTTTATTGCACTGCTCAACATCCCAGGTCTAAAAGGGGCACCAGCCATTGCAGGAGGATCCAAGCGACCACCTTGAACTACTTGATTGGCCAATGATAAACACAGCAAAGGCATAAATAGTGATGGGGAATCCCCGCTCATGATCAGGGCCATGGCCCCTTTAAGAACCTGGAACTGCGAGCTGATTCCCAGAATCGCTCCCAAAATTTGGACCGCTATGGAGTGGAGGTGAGGGGGGGGGGGGGATTCTGGAGGGAGCTTGATTGTGCGAGGCAACCACCGAGTCACATCAGTAACCCGTGAAACTAACACTCACTGTCTGTCTGTCTGTGAACCAGACCCACCCACCCCCACCCTACTCCCCTATCCCAAACCCCCAGCCCACATCCTCTCACAGCACCCGAGCCCACCCACCCTTCACCCCACCCCATTCTGTCCCTTCCCCAGTCCCACTCCACCTCCTCCACACCACCTTCACCCTTCCTCCTAAACCCCACTCCACCCAAATACCCCATACCTACTAGAGTCTACACCAAACTCTGAATCCCCTCCAGATCCTCACCCTTCCACCCTCCTCAATACCTCTCTGCATCCACACCTTACCCTGCTCTCTCCTGTCCTATAGACACATAGAAACATAGAAAATAGGAGCAGGTGTAGGCCATTCGGCCCTTCGGGCCTGCTCCGCCATTCAAAAAAGATCATGGCTGATCGTCTAATTCAGTACCCTGTTCCCACTTTCTCTCCATATCCCTTGATCCCTTTGGCATTAAGAAATATATCTTTCTCTTCTTGAATATATTTAATGACTTGGCCTCCACTGCCTTCTGCAGTAGAGAATTCCACAGGTTCACCACCCTCTGAGTGAAGAAATTTCTCCTCATCTCAGTTCTAAATGGCATACCCCGTATCCTGAGACTGTGACCCCTGGTTCTGGACTCCCCAGCCATCGGGAACAGCCTCCCTGCATTTAGCCTGTCTAGTCCTGTTAGAATTTTATAGGTTTCTATGAGATCCCCTTTTATTCTTCTAAACTCTAGTGAATATAGGCCTAGTTCACCCAATCTCTACTCATACAATCCTGCCATCCCAGGAATCAGCCTAGTAAATCTTCTTTGCACTCCCTCCATGGCAAGAACATCCTTCCTCAGATAAGAAGACCAAAACTGCACACAATACTCCAGATGTGGTCTCACCAAGGCCCTGTATAACTACAGTAAGACATCCTTCTCCTGTTCTCAAATCCTCTTGCAATGAAGGCCAACATACCACCCGCTCTCCTGCACACTAATCTGCTCTCTCACCACACCCCACACCCCCGCCCACCATTACCCCACTTCCTCTCCCTCCCGTATCCCCCTCTCTCCTTTGTCACAGGACTCTCATACATTCTAACACACTGTCATCTTTTACCTTTATGTTTTGAGCCCCATCAGCAAAAAACATGCACTAATCTATCACTCCCACTGTGCTGGTGTCTCATTGGTCTGTTGTGATAGTGAAACCTCACAGCTTAGCAAATCAGTGGCCTCGACACAGGAATGATGACAAAATAAGTTTGTGGGGTAAGTGTCAGGACATGTCATGGTCTAGGACACAAACAAGGGCTGATCTGATACGAAAGACAGAACAAACATGCATTTCCAAAGCATCTTTCAAGGGCTCGGGACGTCCGAAACGCTTCATAGTCAGTGAAGTCCTATGTGAACATTGTCACTGTTGCTATGTGAATATTGTCACTGTTGGTATGTTGAATATTATCACTGTTGCTATGATGAATATTGTCACTGTTGCTATGTGAATATTGTCACTGTTGCTAGGTTGAATATTGTCACTGTTGGTATGTTGAATATTATCACTGTTGCTATGTGAATATTGTCACTGTTGCTATGTGAATATTGTCACAGTTGGTATGTTGAATATTATCACTGTTGCTATGTTGAATATTGTCACTGTTGCTAGGTTGAATATTGTCACTGTTGCTATGATGAATATTGTCACTGTTGCTATGTTGAATATTGTCACTGTTGCTATGATGAATATTGTCACTGTTGCTAGGTTGAATATTGTCACTGTTGCTATGATGAATATTGTCACTGTTGCTAGGTTGAATATTGTCACTGTTGCTATGTTGAATATTGTCACTGTTGCTATGATGAATATTGTCACTGTTGCTATGTTGAATATTGTCACTGTTGCTATGATGAATATTGTCACTGTTGCTATGTGAATATTGTCATTGTTGCTAAGATGAATATTGTCACTGTTGGTATGTTGAATATTATCACTGTTGCTATGTGAATATTGTCACTGTTGCTAGGTTGAATATTGTCACTGTTGGTATGTTGAATATTATCACTGTTGCTATGTGAATATTGTCACTGTTGCTATGTTGAATATTGTCACTGTTGCTATGTGAATATTGTCACTGTTGCTAGGTTGAATATTGTCACTGTTGGTATGTTGAATATTGTCACTGTTGCTAGGTTGAATATTGTCACTGTTGCTATGTGAATATTGTCACTGTTGCTAGGTTGAATATTGTCACTGTTGCTAGGTTGAATATTATCACTGTTGCTATGTGAATATTGTCACTGTTGCTATGTGAATATTGTCACTGTTGCTATGTGAATATTGTCACTGTTGGTATGTTGAATATTATCACTGTTGGTATGTTGAATATTATCACTGTTGCGAGGTTGAATATTATCACTGTTGGTATGTTGAATATTATCACTGTTGCTATGTGAATATTGTCACTGTTGCTATGTGAATATTGTCACTGTTGGTATGTTGAATATTATCACTGTTGGTATGTGAATATTGTCACTGTTGCTAAGATGAATATTGTCACTGTTGCTAGGTTGAATATTGTCACTGTTGCTAGGTTGAATATTATCACTGTTGGTATGTTGAATATTGTCACTGTTGCTATGTGAATATTGTCACTGTTGCTAGGTTGAATATTGTCACTGTTGGTATGTTGAATATTATCACTGTTGCTAGGTTGAATATTGTCACTGTTGCTATGTTGAATATTGTCACTGTTGCTATGATGAATATTGTCACTGTTGCTAGGTTGAATATTGTCACTGTTGCTAGGTTGAATATTGTCACTGTTGCTATGATGAATATTGTCACTGTTGCTAGGTTGAATATTGTCACTGTTGCTATGTTGAATATTGTCACTGTTGCTATGATGAATATTGTCACTGTTGCTATGATGAATATTGTCACTGTTGCTATGATGAATATTGTCACTGTTGCTAGGTTGAATATTGTCACTGTTGCTATGTTGAATATTGTCACTGTTGCTATGATGAATATTGTCACTGTTGCTATGATGAATATTGTCACTGTTGCTATGTTGAATATTGTCACTGTGGCTATGATGAATATTGTCACTGTTGCTAGGTTGAATATTGTCACTGTTGCTATGTTGAATATTATCACTGTTGCTATGATGAATATTGTCACTGTTGCTAGGTTGAATATTGTCGCTGTTGCTATGTTGAATATTATCACTGTTGCTAGGTTGAATATTGTCACTGTTGCTATGATGAATATTGTCACTGTTGCTAGGTTGAATATTGTCACTGTTGCTATGTTGAATATTATCACTGTTGCTATGATGAATATTGACACTGTTGCTATGATGAATATTGTCACTGTTGCTATGTGAATATTGTCACTGTTGCTATGATGAATATTGTCACTGTTGCTAGGTTGAATATTGTCACTGTTGCTATGTTGAATATTATCACTGTTGCTATGATGAATATTGTCACTGTTGCTAGGTTGAATATTGTCGCTGTTGCTATGTTGAATATTATCACTGTTGCTAGGTTGAATATTGTCACTGTTGCTATGATGAATATTGTCACTGTTGCTATGATGAATATTGTCACTGTTGCTATGTGAATATTGTCACTGTTGCTATGTGAATATTGTCACTGTTGCTATGTTGAATATTGTCACTCTTGCTATGTTGAATATTGTCACTCTTGCTATGTTGAATATTGTCACTGTTGCTAGGTTGAATATTGTCACTGTTGCTATGATGAATATTGTCACTGTTGCTATGATGAATATTGTCACTGTTGCTAGGTTGAATATTGTCACTGTTGCTAGGTTGAATATTGTCACTGTTGCTATGTTGAATATTATCACTGTTGCTATGATGAATATTGTCACTGTTGCTAGGTTGAATATTGTCGCTGTTGCTATGTTGAATATTATCACTGTTGCTAGGTTGAATATTGTCACTGTTGCTATGATGAATATTGTCACTGTTGCTATGTGAATATTGTCACTGTTGCTTGGTTGAATATTGTCACTGTTGCTATGTGAATATTGTCACTGTTGCTATGTTGAATATTGTCACTCTTGCTATGATGAATATTGTCACTGTTGCTAGGTTGAATATTGTCACTGTTGCTATGTGAATATTGCCACTGTTGCTATGTTGAATATTGTCACTGTTGCTATGTGAATATTGTCACTGTTGCTATGTGAATATTGCCACTGTTGCTATGTGAATATTGTCACTGTTGCTATGTTGAATATTGTCACTGTTGCTATGTGAATATTGCCACTGTTGCTATGTGAATATTGTCACTGTTGCTATGTGAATATTGTCACTGTTGCTATGTTGAATATTGTCACTGTTGCTATGTGAATATTGTCACTGTTGCTATGTTGAATATTGTCACTGTTGCTATGTGAATATTGCCACTTTTGCTATGTTGAATATTGCCACTGTTGCTATGTGAATATTGTCACTGTTGGTATGTTGAATATTATCACTGTTGCTATGTGAATATTGTCACTGTTGCTATGTTGAATATTGTCACTGTTGCTATGTGAATATTGTCACTGTTGCTAGGTTGAATATTGTCACTGTTGCTATGTGAATATTGTCACTGTTGCTATGTGAATATTGCCACTGTTGCTATGTTGAATATTGTCACTGTTGCTATGTTGAATATTGCCACTGTTGCTAGGTTGAATATTGTCACTGTTGCTATGTTGAATATTGTCACTGTTGCTATGTGAATATTGTCACTGTTGCTAGGTTGAATATTGTCACTGTTGCTATGTGAATATTGTCACTGTTGCTATGTTGAATATTGTCACTGTTGCTATGTGAATATTGCCACTGTTGCTAGGTTGAATATTGTCACTGTTGCTCTGTGAATATTGTCACTGTTGCTATGTTGAATATTGTCACTGTTGCTAGGTTGAATATTGTCACTGTTGCTATGTTGAATATTGTCACTGTTGCTATGTGAATATTGTCACTGTTGCTATGTTGAATATTGTCACTGTTGCTATGTTGAATATTGTCACTGTTGCTATGTTGAATATTGTCACTGTTGCTATGTGAATATTGTCACTGTTGCTATGTTGAATATTGTCACTGTTATGTGAATATTGTCACTGTTGCTATGTGAATATTGTCACTGTTGCTATGTGAATATTGTCACTGTTGCTATGTTGAATATTGTCACTGTTGCTATGTGAATATTGCCACTGTTGCTAGGTTGAATATTGTCACTGTTGCTATGTGAATATTGTCACTGTTGCTAGGTTGAATATTGTCACTGTTGCTATGTTGAATATTGTCACTGTTGCTATGTGAATATTGTCACTGTTGCTATGTTGAATATTGTCACTGTTGCTATGTGAATATTGTCACTGTTGCTATGTTGAATATTGTCACTGTTGCTATGTGAATATTGTCACTGTTGCTATGTTGAATATTGTCACTGTTGCTATGTGAATATTGTCACTGTTGCTATGTTGAATATTGTCACTGTTGCTATGTGAATATTGTCACTGTTGCTATGTTGAATATTGTCACTGTTATGTGAATATTGTCACTGTTGCTATGTGAATATTGTCACTGTTGCTATGTGAATATTGTCACTGTTGCTATGTTGAATATTGTCACTGTTGCTGTGTGAATATTGTCACTGTTGCTATGTTGAATATTGTCACTGTTGCTATGTGAATATTGTCACTGTTGCTATGTTGAATATTGTCACTGTTGCTATGTGAATATTGTCACTGTTGCTATGTTGAATATTGTCACTGTTGCTATATGAATATTGTCACTGTTGCTATGTTGAATATTGTCACTGTTGCTATGTGAATATTGCCACTGTTGCTATGAAGACTCTTAGCTGCTCGGTGAAGTGGTCCATTTGGCCCCTTTGTTGTATCTAAACTACCACTGGCATTTGAAGAAGTCCCATCAGCACCCACTCAGGGCAAAGGGGAATGGGCAATAAATGTTAGCCTTGCCAGGGACGCCCACATCGTGAAGATGAATTTAAAAAGCCAGCAAATCCAGCACCAGCGGCTGAGTTAGTTTAACAAACAGAAAGTACTGGCATTCTCCACTCATTAACACCAATCAATCCAGCCTGTGCAGGCATTTGACTGCAGGGAGATGGGGGATTAACACATTAACGCCAGCCAATCAATAAATGATCTCACTCAGAGTCCATAGGGATAGGAGCCAAATCCACACAGCTGTAATCAATACAAGAGTTAGGCCGGGCTTCCTCAGCGGGGCTAAGGTGGACTTCCAGATAGAGGAGGTGCGTGGTACTTCACGCAAAAGGTGTCAATTCCTCCGGCAGGGAGTCCACCCACCACTGACCCACCAGGAGTCCGGAACATTTTTCCCAATTGATCCTTGTGGAGGATGCGGCAGAAAAGGTCTGCTGGCAGTCGCGCATCCTCCGCAAGTCAATGGGATCTTTGACCGTGAGGAGCAAGTCAGCGGCGTAAACTGAGAGGACGACCCATATGCCCAGCCCATGCAGAGCCAAACCTGCCAAGCTCCTGCAAAGCAGGCACAGGAATGGCTCCACACAGATGGTATATAATTGGCCAGATATGGGGCATCCCTGACACACTCCTCTTCCAAAGCGAAGGGGCGCCGTCAAGAACACGTTAACCTTGACTAGACACTCTGCGGCGGCGTATAAAAGTCGGACCCGGGCCACAAAATATGGCCCGAGTCCGAAAGCGTGCAGAGTCCCGAAATGGTATTCGTGATCCACCCTGTCAAATGCCTTCTCCTGATCGAGGGAGAGAAAGGCGACCGACAGCCCAGTCCTCTGGGAAAGATGGATCAGCTCCCGGACCAGGTGGATGTTGTCCTGGATGGACCGGCCCGGGACCATGCAGGACTAGTTGGGGTGGATCATGTGGGCCAGCACGGAGCCCAGGTGGGTAGACATAGCCCGGGCAAAGATCTTATAATTTGTACTGAGGAGGGGGACTGGACGCCAGTTCTTAAGCAAGAGGAGATCGCCCCTCTTTGGCAGCAGAACGATGACCATCCTGTGCCACAAGAGGGGCATCTCTCCGGTCACCAGACTTTCCCCAGGGCCTGCGCATAATTGCTGCCCAGGACATCCCAGAACGCCCTTAGGAACTCCACAGTCAGCCTGTCCAGCCCTGGGCACTTGCCCCTTGAGAGATGGTGGAGGTCGCCGGTCAATTCCGCCAACATGAGCAGAGCCTCCAGTCCTTTGGCACCCTCCAGGCTGATCTTCGACAGGTCCTCCCAGAAAACTCTGTGCGCTTCCTCGCTGGACAGATTTGGAGATAACAAAGTGCTGTAATAAGTATAGACCAAGAGGCCCATTCCCTCCGGATCCATGACGGAGGATCCGTCATTGGCCAGCAGCTCAACGAACCCCCTGCCATTTTGTCAGCCAGCAGAAGAAGGGTGAGGCGCAGTCCAAATCCTTCAGAATCCGGATCAGCAACCTCACATATGCACCTCGGGCCCCTGCAAGCTGCAGTCCCTCAACGCGCCCTTCTCTTTGTACGCCTGCCACAGGGCCGGGTCCACGACGGCCTGACCTAGATGCGACACCAAGTTGAGCATCTCCCTCTCTGGGCACCCAATCTCAGCTTCCCGCCTCTTGGTCGACCCCTTCGCGTACGCCTGCCAGAAGACATAAATGTGAGTCTTGCTCACATCCCACTATAGCCTCAAGGAGGAGAAGCCCCCCTGCTTCCTTCTCCAGTCAGCCCAGAATCGACGGAACGAGTCCTGGAATCGCTCATCCTCCTGCATTCGGGTGTTAAACTGCTAGTAGGTGGACCCCGCCCATGTGCGGAGCGGAATGAACTCCGCCCACACCAGGTGGCACCGAACACGGCACCAGCCGCACGGAGGCAGCCGAGACGCGGGAGACGTACACCTGCGAAATGTAAAGCTGATCGATTCGGGACCCTCCTCCTCCAGATCTCCATGTGAAGGCACTGGAGTCGGGAATGGAGATTCCGCCAGGTGTCCACCAGGTTGAGGGAGCTGATCAGTTCCCTCAACTTCTCCACCGACGCTTGGCCACGCTGGGGACCGGAGCAATTCCTCGCCTCGAGGGTACAGTTAAAATTCCACCCCCCCCCCCACCCCGAGGATGATGCACTCGCCGCCATCAATAGAGCTCAAGAGAGTGGACACTTCATTAAGGAAGCGGGCTTGCAACGCGCCGGGCCTGGGCACTTACACGTTCACAAAGTGGAGCAGCATGCTACCCAGGCAAATGGCGAGGTGGAGCAAGCGGCCTGGCACAAGCTCCTTGACCCCCATCTCTGGCTGAAAAGTCGGGGACAGCAAGATAGCCACCCCACTAGAAATAGGGGTGAAGTGACTCATGTAGACCCCACCCTGCCACTCCAGGAGCCAGGTGGCTTCATCTCCCGGAACAGTGTGGGTTTCCTGCAGAAAGCTCACCGCGTATCTCCCTTCCCCGAGGACTGAGAGATTGTGAAACCTGCGGTGAGACTTCCTGCTGCCGTTGATGTTGAGGCTGCCTCTGGTTATCTTCATGTCAAAAGTACTTAGATCCCGTCACCAACATCTCACTGTGAGGAGGGAGTGGAAGTGCACCTCGCCTTCCACTCCCCCAGCAACCCATTGAGAAACACAATGAACAGGTGCCTCACAACCTTTTTCACATCCGCGCCCTTCCCCCCCACTTCATGAGGGCGGTCCTGACGGACCTGATGATTAGCACCAGGTCTGACCACTGGTTGAGGGCCAGCTGAACTTTATTGTGGCAACCCCTGCAGGCAGCAAAGTGTTCTGCAGTGGGCATGAGGGGAGTCACCGGAGGAGGCACAAGGGAGTCCACCGCCTCACTGGCGATGGTTTCACACCGAGACCCCATCCTCCTCCAGGTCGTCACCGCCTGCGACTGATACAAAAGCCACACACTGTGGGGTGGACAACCTGGCCGTGCTAGCTGGCCTCACCTCTGCCACGATCTCACCCTCAGGATCAATGGCGGAGGGGTCCTCTCTGGGTTCCCATTGGCACCAGCAGTTCAGGACCTCCCTCAACATCCTTTCCCAGGCCAGCGAGTAGCCCAGGGGAGATGGTTGTTCCCGACTCCAGAAATCCTGCCAGTGATGGGACCAGAGGCGGAGAGAAGGGGCCATCTCCTTCCTCGCCAGTGCCCACAGGCCTAGCAGGCAGGGCATTATTTTCATTAGCAACTGGGTTGAATACATCTCGGGCAGGATCGGACTTTAGCTGGGAGGGACGACCTTTGGGGGCTTCACCTTCCCCTCCACCCAGGGCACCTGACCCAGTGGCAGATGGAGTGTTTTCTCCTGGTGGGTCCACAGGCTCCCCCACCACAGGCGAGCCCCATAACCACTCCTCAGGAGTTACCAAATTTACAGGGGCTTCACTTCCCCCTCCGTCATGAGGGATAGAGAGCTACTGCCCAGGGCTCAAGGTCCTGATGTTGCTGGTGGTGTGGGGAACCCAAGGACCCGTGCCAGGAGACGGACCCTATAATTCAAGGCCCTCTTCAGAGGAGGGGTACCTACTCCTCTTATGCCATGTGCTGAGGCTTAGAGATCTCCATTGCTGTTAACGGTCTCCGTCTCAACCTCGCACCCTCCTTCAGCCCTGTTGTCTCACAGCCCAAGCTCAGCCACGGGGTAGAAAGGCTCCTCTGGATCAGGCTCTGGGGTGAGCTCAGGCCAAGGTTGTTCCTCCGTGTCCAGGGGACATGCCTTTATTTTACGTCACGCCTTCCTTCCACTTGGACGGCACCCCTACCATGAAAAGCATAGCCTCCAGAATCGCCTGTGTGATAGCTGTTACAGGTGTAGGAGGAGGTGTGGCAGCGCCACCCTGGGCCGCTGAGGTGGAGTTGGCAGCCAGGAGGTTAGGGAAGTTCTTACAGACTTGGCCTACCTCCTTGCAGGTCTGGCAATGTGCCCTGTCCAAGATCCAGAAAACATGGTAGACTGCCCCCTCGAACTCAACACTGAAACAGCCCTTCGTGACCTCCTTGCACGCCAGCAGAAAGAGCTGGTGGCGGAAGGAGTAGACCTGCTGGAGGCTGCTTTCCCGAAGACCAAGCTGTGCTGAGGAAATCCCCGAACTCATCTCCCCCAGGTGAGGGAGGAGCAGCTCATTGGGAATCAAGGCCGGAACATTATTCGCTGCACAGTGATCTCCAGGGGGATCTACAGGCAGGAACGTCCCATCTGCAGTGAGCCCCTTGGTCAGGGCCAAGGCCATCACCCACTTGGTCTCCAGGAAAAAGGATGCCTTTCCATAGGTCTTTGGGGCTGTGACAATGGCCGAGGGGCTGACAAACTCAGCCATTGCCTTTACACAAGCCTCAATAGACATATTGTGGTGAGCACGGTTCTTTACCCCATGGCTGGAAGTGAGTAGTTTAAATGGTGACCGGGCCACACGGGCAGCCACAGAAGCTGCAGCTGCATAGTTGTTAGAAGGCTCCGCCACCAGCACAAATGGACTCACCATGGGTACAAGAGCTAAACCCCACCCCCATTGTAGGCCCACAAATTTCAAAAAAGAGTAAAGGGTTTGCAAGAAAAAATAGATTCAAGGAGAGGCTGAGGGTAAACAGAGAAAGGGAAAGACAGTCAGGCTGAGAGCGATGACTTGCTTCACTGAGGTGGTATATAGAGAAGAGTTTAACGAGTCTTTTGCCAGCACTCCTGGTCTTGCAGTCTTCTGATTGGGGGAGGCATCTTCAGCTCTGTCTCCTTCTGTCTCTTTAGACAGGCAACTTCAGCTGACCCAGGCTGGGCAATTGGGAGGGAGCTACCCTGTGTGCTTAATGAAAGTGCACAGCTCACTACAGAATTAGCAACCCCACCCCTCATTGTCCTGGCCTCTTCATCCTCCCCCAACAGAAAACTTCTGGTTGTTTTAATACCCACCTTCAAACAGATCTTTGTATCCAAACGTCTCTTTCTTCTCTGTAAAGGTTGTTACAAATGCTGTAGCTCTCTCTCTCCTCAGTTGTAACTCCTCTCCCCAGCTACACAACCTCCAAGGGCCACCAGCACTGTCAGCTGAGACTTCTTGCTGCACACAGCCGTCCTCAATCAGGTAGCAGCCGACCCAGTTTTTTTCCCTGTGCTGTACCTGCCTTGGGAGTGTTTGATGGGACAGTGTAGAGGAAGCTTTACTCTCTGTGTGTCTGTGCCTGTGTGCGTATTTCAGTCTCTGTAGCAGGTACTGACTACCCCAACAGAATCACTCTTTAAAACAGCAGGTTAATCCATTCAGGGTATGAGAGGTTTCAATGAAGGATCCAAAATATTAAATCAACTACAAATTCTCTTTATCTGAAAGTATTACTGATGATTACTTACACAGTATGTGTGAGGCAGCTCTAACATCGTCCAAATTCACTGAGATGGCTGTCATCCAGTGGACTGGAGGAGCTGCTTCCCAAACAGCAGGTATCCTGCTCTCTAACTGCTTCATCTCTCTGCAGTAGCACAGATGGAGGCGAGGAAGCTGGCGAGTTGGACTTCAGTGCACTTCTGAGGAAGAGGTAAGATTGGAAAGAATCTACCCAACACTGATATTCCGCCCAACACTGGAATCATCCACCCAACAATGGGATCATCCACCCAACACTGGAATAATCCAGAAAATACTGGAATAATCCACCCAACACTGTGATATTCCACCCAACACTGTGATATTCCACCCAACACTGAGATAAACCACCCATCACTGGGATAATCCACCCATCACTGGGTTAATCCACCCATCACTGGGATAATCCACCCATCACTGGGTTAATCCACCCATCACTGGGATAATCCACCCATCACTGGGTTAATCCACCCATCACTGGGATAATCCACCCATCACTGGAATAATCCACCCATCACTGGGATAATCCACCCATCACTGGGATAATCCACCCACCACTGAGATCATCCACCCATCACTGGAATAATCCACCCATCACTGGGATAATCCACCCATCACTGAGATCATCCACCCATCACTGGAATAATCCACCCATCACTGGAATAATCCACCCATCACTGAGATCATCCACCCATCACTGAGATCATCCACCCATCACTGGGATAATCCACCCATCACTGGGATAATCCACCCATCACTGGGATAATCCACCCATCACTGGAATAATCCACCCAGCACTGAGATCATCCACCCATCACTGAGATAATCCACCCATCACTGAGATCATCCACCCATCACTGGGATAATCCACCCATCACTGGGATAATCCACCCATCACTGGGATAATCCACCCATCACTGAGATCATCCACCCATCACTGGAATAATCCACCCATCACTGGGATAATCCACCCATCACTGGGATAATCCACCCATCACTGAGATCATCCACCCATCACTGGGATAATCCACCCATCACTGAGATCATCCACCCATCACTGGAATAATCCACCCATCACTGGGATAATCCACCCATCACTGAGATCATCCACCCATCACTGGGATAATCCACCCATCACTGAGATCATCCACCCATCACTGAGATCATCCACCCATCACTGGGATAATCCACCCATCACTGGGATAATCCACCCATCACTGGGATAATCCACCCATCACTGAGATCATCCACCCATCACTGAGATCATCCACCCATCACTGAGATCATCCACCCATCACTGGGATAATCCACCCATCACTGGAATATTCCACCCAACACTGGATTAATCCACCCATCACTGGGATAATCCACCCATCACTGGAATAATCCACCCATCACTGGGATAATCCACCCATCACTGGGATAATCCACCCATCACTGGAATAATCCACCCATCACTGGGATAATCCACCCATCACTGGGATAATCCACCCATCACTGAGATCATCCACCCATCACTGGGATAATCCACCCATCACTGGGATAATCCACCCATCACTGAGATCATCCACCCATCACTGGGATAATCCACCCATCACTGGGATAATCCACCCATCACTGGGATAATCCACCCATCACTGGAATAATCCACCCATCACTGGGATAATCCACCCATCACTGGGATAATCCACCCATCACTGAGATCATCCACCCATCACTGGGATAATCCACCCATCACTGGGATAATCCACCCATCACTGAGATCATCCACCCATCACTGGGATAATCCACCCATCACTGGGATAATCCACCCATCACTGGGATAATCCACCCATCACTGGGATAATCCACCCATCACTGAGATCATCCACCCATCACTGGGATAATCCACCCATCACTGGGATAATCCACCCATCACTGAGATCATCCACCCATCACTGGGATAATCCACCCATCACTGGGATAATCCACCCATCACTGGGATAATCCACCCATCACTGGGATAATCCACCCATCACTGAGATCATCCACCCATCACTGGGATAATCCACCCATCACTGGGATAATCCACCCATCACTGGAATAATCCACCCATCACTGAGATCATCCACCCATCACTGGGATAATCGGCCCAACACTGGAATATTCCACCCAACACTGGGATAATCGGCCCAACAATGGGATCATCCACCCATCACTGGAATATTCCACCCAACACTGGAATAATCCACCCAACAATGGGATCCATCCCCTTCCACCTTCTCGATCCACTTACCGCCTCCACTCCTTCCCTCCGCCTCCACTTCCCCATCCTCTCCCTGATGCTTCTCTTTCTTCTCTTCATCCCTCTTTTTCCCCATCCCATTCCCATGTTCCACCAAACCCTTGCCTCTCCCTACCCACTTCCCCCATCCCATACACCATTTTCTTATCCCCTTCACTTTTACTACCTCCCATCCCCTTTCCTCCCTCCTCCCATCCCTTTAGCCCCACCCTTCCCTCATCCCGCCCTCCCTCTCACCTTCCCTCCAACCCCTCACTCCCACTCTTCTCTTCCTTCACTGCCACTCTCCCCTTCCCTATCTCCCCTCACCCCTTTCCTCATACCCTCACCCCTTCCCTCTCTCCCCTTCCCTCTTACCTACCTTCCCTCCATCCCCTCCCATTCCTTCCCTCCTCCTCCCCCCCATTCCTTCCCTCCACCCCTAAAGAGGGAAGAAACGGCGTAAAATGAAAAAATGCAAAAATTAGCACAGATTTTGGCAAGTTGGAGAGATACAAAGAACAGCAAAGAGTAATAAAACAGATAGTAAGAGCTACAAAAAAGAGAGTGTGAAAAGAAACTTGGAAGAGATATCAAATTCAACACACATTTTTACAAATGTATTCAGAGAAACAGTGTGGTCAGGAGCAATGTGGACCCCTTAAAAACTGATAATGTCAATGAAAATAAGGAAACGTGTATTTACAGTAGAGGATCAGGAGAGGGAAATACCAAGGAAACTAATATTGAATCAGAGTCAGGACTGACCAAAATTAATAAAAGCAAAATAACAGTAATAAAGAAAATAATGGCACTGGAGAGTGACAAAACCCCAGGACCAGACGGTTTCCATTCCAGGGTTTTAAAGGAAGTAGTTGAGAACATTACAGATACCCTAACTATAATCTTCCAAAGTTCTCCCTATTCAGGAACCGTTCCTTTAGATTGGAAAATTGTGCATGCTGCTCTGCTATTTAAGAAAGGAGAGAGGGGGAAACCAGGGAATTATAGACCAGTTTACCTGACATATGTTGTCAGGAAATTACTAGAGTCTATAATTAAGGATGGAGTGACTGACACCTAGAAAATTTTCAGCTGACCAGAGAGAACCAGCATGGATTTATAAAGGGGTCAGGCCTGACCAATCTGATTGAATGTTTTTGAAGAGGTGACTAAAGTAGTGGACAGAGAAATGTCTATGGATGTTATTTATATCGATTTCCAGAAGGCATTTGATAAAATCCCTCATAAGAGACCGTTGGCGAAAGTTGAAAGCAAATTATTGACCTGGTTCGGCAATTGGCTGAGAGGCAGGACACAGAGAGTAGTGATAATGGGCAGTTACTCTCATTGGCAGGATGTGACTAGTGGTATAATAAAAGCAAAATACTGCGGATGCTGGAAATCTGAAATAAAAACAAGAAATGCTGGAACCACTCAGCAGGTCTGGCAGCACAGATGCTGCCAGACCTGCTGAGTGGTTCCAGCATTTCTTGTGACTAGTGGTGTCCTGCTAGAATCTGTGTTGGGGCCTCAACTATTTATCATATTCATGAACATAGATGATGGGATAGAAAGCCACATGTCCAATGACACAGAGATAGGCAGCATTGTAAGCAGTGCAGATGGAAGCATAGAAAGAAACAACTTACATTTATGTCACGCTTTACACAAGCACAGAACGTCCCAAAGCACTTTACAGCCAATGAGATACTTTTGAAAGGTAGCCACTGTTGTAATTTAGGAAACACAGCAACCAATTTGTGCACAGCAAGCTCCCACAAACGACAATGTGATAATAACCAGATAATCTGGTTGTGTGATGTTGATTGAGGGAGAAATATTGGCCAGGACACTGAGAATAACATCCCTGCCCTTCTTCGAAATAGTGCCATGGAATCTTTTACATCCACCTGAGAGGACAGATGGGCCCTCAGTTTAACATCTCATCTGAAAGACGGCACCTCCAACAGTGCAACACTCCCTCAGTACTGCACTGGAGTGTCAGCCTTGATTTTTGCGCTCAAGTCCTGGAGTGGGACTTGAATCCAGAGCCTTCGGATTCAGAGAAGAGAGTGCAATCAACTGAGCCATACTCGACTCCATGGGCTGAATATTTGGGCCCTTCCGAGGTCAGAAATGGAGGCAGATGGGGCCCTAAAATACCGCTGTGCCAGTTACCTTACCCCGTTCCTAACGGCGGCCATTTTTGCCAAAGCAGGTTTGGGGCCTGTAGGGCTACACACCCCCCACAAGGCAGGCAGCCAATTAGACTCGTTAAAAGCATTGTTAAGTCCACTTAAAGGAAACCAGCTGGGATTTTACAATCAGCCTGCAGTTCCCTGAAGTAATAGTGGGGAGCAGCTTAACTACCTGGAGGTGGATACCCAACGGTAGGCCAGGGGTCCAGCGTTCGAGGCAGGCCTACAGGCCCTCTCTGCCAGGGTGGATTTGCGTCCAAAGGCTGCCCTGTAGAGGCATTCCCCCCCTCCCCCCAATCCCACTCCCCACACACACACACACACACAGTGGTGGCCCGGCCACTTGTTCTGATTTTACTTAAACTTTTAAACAAGTTGGTGAGAAGGCACCTCCATGTTGAAGCTCCCTTTCAGTTACTTACCCTCTACTGCAGCCTGCTGTGCCTCTCAAGCTAGAAGGCCTCTGATTGGCCCTCCAGCTTCCGGAGCACGCCCACTGACCTTATTTGGACAGGGAACCAAGCCAATTAAGATGTCTACCCGATCAAAATCCCAGAAAGCGACTCTTTCCCTCCTGGGAGCAGGTTCAGGACCCGTTAACCACCCTGACTTGTGTTTCCCGCACCCGATGAGAAAATCCAGCCCTGTAAAATTACAAAGAGAAAAGCGAAATACTGCAGATGCTGGAAATAAAAACAGCAAATGCTGGAAATACTCAGCAGGTCTGGCAGAATCTGTGGAGAGGGAAACAAAGTTAGCGTGTCAGGTCAGTGACCTTTCATCAGAACTGGAAAAAGTGAGAGATGTCATAGGTCAGATGGGGGAGGGTGGAAAAAGAACAAAAGGGAAGGTCTGTGATAGGTGGAAGATGGAAAACAATAAATGGCAAAAGAATTGGTGGATCAGAGCCAAAGGGAGAGGTAATGGGACAGGTATCGAGACAACTAGTGGGCTGAATCTTATATCACCGCTGAGGGCAGCCGCAGGTGCACAAAATGGTGGCGGTCCTGCCTCGGACGTCAGCCATTTAGCATAATGGAGACGGCCATTCCCCCCCCCCCCCCCCCCCCCCCCCAATCACATGGTGGGGGCAGCTGTGAAGATGCCGTTTGTGGCATTGCCTGATGTCGGATGGGTGCTGGCACCATATTTAAAAGGCTGCCAGCCCTGCATATATCATCTCTATCCTCCTTGGACCTTCTCTATTTCTCTGTCAGCATCTACCCTGTCAAGCTCCCCTCAGAATCTTATACATTTCAGTAAGATCACTTCTCATTCTTCTAAACTCCAATGAGTATAGGCTCAACCTGCTCAACCTTTCCTCACAAGACAGCCCCCTTCATCCCAGGAATCAACCTAGTGAACCTTCTCTGGACTGCTTCCAATGCAAGTATATCCCTCCTTAAATAAGGAGACTAAAACCCTAAGCAGTACACTAGGTCCAGTCTCACCAATGCCCTGTACAGTTATAGCAAGACTTCCCTACTTTTATACTCCATCTCCTGGCAGTAAAGGCCAACATTCCATTTGCCTTCCTAATAACTTGCTGTACCTGCATTCTGACTTTTTGTAATTAATGTACGAGGGCACCCAGATCCCTCTATACCAAAGCATTCTGCAGTCTCTCTTCATTTAAATAATAGTCTGCTTTCCTGCCAAAGTGGACAACCTCACATTTTCCCACATTATACTCCATCTGCCAGATTTTTGCCCACTCACTTAACCTACCTATATCCCTTTGCAGACTCTATCCTCCTCGCAACTTATTTTCCCACCTATCTTTGTTTCATCTGCAAATTTGGCTACAATTCACTCAGATCCTTCATCCAAATCATTAATATAGATTGTAAATAGTTGAGACCCCAGCACTGATCCGTGTGACATCCCACTAGTTACAGTTTGCCAACCTGAAAATGACCCATTTATCCTGATTCTCTGTTTCCTGTTAGTCAATCCTCTATCCATGCTAATATATTACCCCCAATACCATGAGTTCATATCTTGTGCAGTAACCGTTATGTGGCACCTTAAAATGTCTTTTGGAAATCCAAAGACACTGCATCTACTGGTTCCCCTTTATCCACCCTGCTCATTACATCCTCAAAGAACTCTCATAAATTATCAAATACTATTTCCCTTTCATATAGCCATGTTGACTCTGCCTGTGCAGGAGGTAAAAGGGCAGATGTTGCATCTCCTGTGCTTGCATGGAAAGATGCCAAGGAAGGGAAGGGGATATCGGAGATGATTGTGGACCAGTGTGTCCCAGAGGGAATGGTCCCTTCGGAATGCTGAAAGGCGAGGGGAGGGGAAGATGCATGAGGTGGTGGTGTCATGCTGGAGGTGGCAGAAATGGCAGAGGATCCGTTGAATACAGAGGCTGGGTGGGTGGAAGGTGAGGGCAAGGGGATTGTGGTTCTGGGAGAGAGGGGATGTGGTGAGAGTAGAAGTGTGGGAAATCGGTTGTACACAGTCCATGGCCTGATCAACTACGGTGAGCTGGGGGGTGGGGGGGGGAGATCCTCAGCTGAGGAAAAAGGAAGACATATCAGAAGCACTGGTGTGGAAGGTGACTCCATTAGAACAGATGTGAGAGAGACGGAGAAACAGGAAGAATGGAATAGACTCCATACAGGAAGCTGGGTGTGCACAGGTGTACTCTTGATAGCTGTGGGAGCCGGTGGGCTTATAGCGAATATTTGTTGATAGCCTATCCCCAGAAATGAATCTTGTTTTTCTCTTGTTTTGCTTTTGGACTGCAGCTGTTCATTATTCTGCCATTCACACCTCCTCTGCACAAATCTTTTGTCCCTTTACTTGTCCCATTCTTCTTCTTCTTTGGCCTCCTTATCTCGAGAGAAAATGGATAAGCGCCTGGAGGTGGTCAGTGGTTTGTGAAGCAACGCCTGGAGTGGCTATAAAGGCCAATTCTAGAATGACAGGCTCTTCCACAGGTGCTGCAGAGAAATTTGTTTGTCGGGGCTGTTACACAGTTGGCTCTCCCCTTGCGCCTCTGTCTTTTTTCCTGCCAACTACTAAGTCTCTTCAACTCGCCACATTTTAGCCCTGTCTTTATGGCTGCCCGCTAGCTCTGGCGAACGCTGGCAACTGACTCCCACGACTTGTGATCAATGTCACAGGACTTCATGTCGCGTTTGCAGACGTCTTTATAACGGAGACATGGACGGCCGGTGGGTCTGACACCAGTGGCGAGCTCACTGTACAATGTGTCTTTGGGGATCCTGCCATCTTCCATGCGGCTCACATGGCCAAGCCATCTCAAGTGCCGCTGACTCAGTAGTGTGTATAAGCTGGGGATGTTGGCCGCCTCGAGGACTTCTGTGTTGGAGATACGGTCCTGCCACCTGATGCCAAGTATTCTCCGGAGGCAGCGAAGATGGAATGAATTGAGACGTCGCTCTTGGCTGACATACGTTGTCCAGGCCTCGCTGCCATAGAGCAAGGTACTGAGGACACAGGCCAGATACACTCGGACTTTTGTGTTCTGTGTCAGTGCGCCATTTTCCCACACTCTCTTGGCCAGTCTGGACATAGCAGTGGAAGCCTTTCCCATGCGCTTGTTGATTTCTGCATCTAGAGACAGGTTACTGGTGATAGTTGAGCCTAGGTAGGTGAACTCTTGAACCACTTCCAGAGCGTGGTCGCCAATATTGATGGATGGAGCATTTCTGACGTCCTGCCCCATGATGTTCGTTTTCTTGAGGCTGATGGTTAGGCCAAATTCATTGCAGGCAGCCGCAAACCTGTCGATGAGACTCTGCAGACACTCTTCAGTGTGAGATGTTAAAGCAGCATCGTCAGCAAAGAGGAGTTCCCTGATGAGGACTTTCCATACTTTGGACTTCGCTCTTAGACGGGCGAGGTTGAACAACCTGCCCCCAGATCTTGTGTGGAGGAAAATTCCTTCTTCAGAGGACTTGAACGAATGTGAAAGCAGCAGGGAGAAGAAAATCCCAAAAAGTGTGGGTGCGAGAACACAGCCCTGTTTCACGCCACTCAGGATAGGAAAGGGCTCTGATGAGGAGCCACCATGTTGAATTGTGCCTTTCATATTGTCATGGAATGAGGTGATGATACTTAGTAGCTTTGGTGGACATCCAATCTTTTCTAGTAGTCTGAAGAGACCACGTCTGCTGACGAGGTCAAAGGCTTTGGTGAGATCAATGAAAGCAATGTAGAGGGGCATCTGTTGTTCATGGCATTTCTCCTGTATCTGACGAAGGGAGAACAGCATGTCAATGGTCGATCTCTCTGCACGAAAGCCACACTGTGCCTCAGGGTAGACGCGCTTTGGCCAGCTTCTGGAGCCTGTTTAGAGCGACTCGAGCAAAGACTTTCCCCACTATGCTGAGCAGGGAGATTCCACGGTAGTTGTTGCAGTCACTGCGGTCACCTTTGTTTTTATAGAGGGTGATGATATTGGCATCGCGCATGTCCTGAGGTACTGCTCCCTCGTCCCAGCACAGGCATAGCAGTTCATGTAGTGCTGAGAGTATAGCAGGCTTGGCACTCTTGATTATTTCAGGGGTAATGCTGTCCTTCCCACCACCATTACCCATTACCACCCCTGTAATATTACTCATTCCTTTGGCATGTACAATTGTACGATTCACAGGACTACAAGTAATATCCAAGGAATACCTGGGTTTTTATTATAACTTAAACTAGAACAGATATGTACACAGCTACTATAGGAGTGCATCTACACATGTCTCGCTCTGTTGGGCTGCACCCACAAGCCCTGGTCATGTGTGACAGGACATCACTTCCTCTGGTGACCTTAATTTACAGCCTCTTAAAGTGGTCCCACAGTATCTCCCTTTGGCTCTGCCCTGCCAACTCTTTAGTCATGTAATGTCACCCATCTTCCACTCTATCACCTTTTGTTCCTTTTCCAACCTCCCCTTACAAAAAGATATTGAGAGATTAAGTGACTGAGCAAAACTGTGGGAAATGGATTTCAACATAAGCAAATATGAGGTCATCCACTTTGGACCCGAAAAGGATAGAACAAGTTACGTCCAAATGGTGAAAAGCTCGAAACAGTGCAGGTCCAAAGACACTTTGGGGTCCAGGTACACGAACAAGTACAGAAAATAATCAAAGAGGCTAATGGAATGCTGGCCTTTTTTTATTCGTTCATGGGATTTGGGCATTACTGGCCAGGCCAGCATTTATTGCCCATCTCTAATTGCCCTTGAGAAGGTGGTGGTGAGCTGTCTTCTTGAACCGCTGCAGTCCATGTGGGGTAGGTATACCCACAGTGCTGTTAGGAAGGGAGATCCAGGATTTTGACCCAGCGACAGTGAAGGAACGGCGATATAGTTCCAAGTCAGAATGGTGTGTGGCTTGGAGGGGAATGTGCAGGTGGTGGTGTTCCCATGCCTCTGCTGCCCTTTTCCTTCCAGGTGGTAGAGGTCGCGGGTTTGGAAGTTGCTGTCTAAGGAGCCTTGGTGCGTTGCTGCAGTGCATTTTGTAGATGGTACACACTGCTACCACTGCGCGTCAGTGATGGAGGGAGTGAATGTTGAAGGTGGTAGATGGGGTGCCGATCAAGTGGGCAGCTTTATCCTGGGCGGTGTCAAGCAACTTGAGTGTTGTTGGAGCTGCTCCCACCCAGGCAAGTGGAGAGTATTCCATCACACTCCTGACTTGTGCCTTGTAGATGGTGGACAGGCTTTGGGGAGTCAGGAGGTGAGTTACTCACTGCAGAATTTCCAGCCTCTGACCTGCTCTTGTAGCCACGGTATTTATATGGCTACTCCAGTTCAATTCCTGGTCAATGGTAGCCCCTAGGATGTTGATAGTGGGGATTCAGTGATGGGGAGATGGTTAGATTCTCTCTTGTTGGAGATGGTCATTGCCTGGCACTTGTGTGGCGCGAATGTTACTTGCCACTTATCAGCCCAAGGCTGAATGTTGTCCAGGTCTTGCTGCATATGGACATGGGCTGCTTCAATATCTGAGGAGTTGCGAATGGTGCTGAACATTGTGCAATCATCAGTGAACATCCCCACTGCTGACCTTATGATTGAAGGAAGGTCATTGATGAAGCAGCTGAAGATGGTTGGGTCTAGGACACTACCCTGAGGAACTCCTGCAGTCATGTCCTAGAGCTGAGATGATTGACCTCCAACAACCACAACCATCGTCCTCTGCGCTAGGTATGACTCCAATCAGTGGAGAGTTTTTCCCCCTGATTCCCATTGACTCCAGTTTTGCTAGAGCTCCTTGATGCCATACTCAGTCAAATGCTGCCTTAATGTCAAGGGCTGTCACTCTCACCTCACCTCTGGAGTTCAGCTCTTTTGTCCATGTTTGGACCAAGGCTGTAATGAGGTCAGGAGCTGAGTGGCCCTGGCGGAACCCAAACTGAGTGTCACTGAGCAGGTTATTGCTAAGCAAGTGTTGACAACCCCTTCCATCACTTTACTGATGATCGAGAGTAGATGGATGGGGCGGTAATTGGCCGGGTTGGATTTGTCCTGTTTTTGTGTACAGGACATACCTGAGCAATTTTCCACATTGCAGGGTAGATGCCAGTGTTGTAGCTGTACTGGAACAGCTTGGCTAGGGGTGCGGCCCTTTATATTTTAAGGACTAGATACAAGATTGCAGAAGTTATGTTTCAGCTATACAAAGACCTAGTTAGACCACACCTGCAGTTACTGTGAGCAGTTCTGGGCATCACACCTGAGGAAGAATATATTACCATTGAAAGGAGTGCATTGTAGGTTTACCAGAACTGGACTCCAAGGGTTAAATTACGAGGAAAAATTGCACAAACTAGGATTGTATTCTGGGAACTTAAAAGATTAAGGGGTGATTTGATCAAAGTTTTCAAGATATTAAGGGATATTAACAGATAGGGTAGATAGAGAGAAACTGTTTCCGCTATCTGAGGAGTCTTGGACTAGGGAGCACAGTCTAAAAATTAGAACCAGGCCTTTCAGGAGTGAAATTCGGAAACACTTCTACACACAAAGGGTGGTAGAAGTTTGAAACATTCTTAGCTTGTGACCAGTATGGAGTTTCACTCTCCGCTAGTATGCAACTGGCGAGGAGGCTGGGGAACAGGTAACAGGGCCCAAGTTCTGGGAGTTAAGTGGGGTGAGCCCAGACTTCAGGCTCCTGAAGCAGTGGAGTGAAAGGCCCCAGGGCCCAGATTCCAGGCCCCCAGAAGCAGGGAAGAGGAAGGCACTGTCCCAGGTCCCAGAGTGTTGCTCGTCACCCAGTTGCCAGTTCTCCATGTGTGAGCCCAGGTGGTAGAGGTAGATGTTACAGCCAAGCCTTGGGCCCTGCCCTCACTTGACCACGGATTTTCCAGAAAAGGTCAGAGCTGTTGAAGCCAAGCTGATTCCCCTCCAGCCTTTCCCTAAAGCAGGAGGCACGGAGGAAAATTGTAGCCACTCCTCCGTGAACAAGTCAGCGCAAGCTGGGCTGGAACATGGCATCTTCCTGCTCTCTGTGCCTGGGAAGTGAAAAGTAAAGATGGTGGGCAGCATCTTCACTCTCAATTCCCATTGGCTCAGCAGTAGGATGGAAAACCACTCAAGGGGACACACCCTGCTTGACTGCTGCCATTTTAACTCAGTAATGAAAGGTGTGACATCTTCAGTTAGTTCGGGGTGTCAATTACTCAACTCCCAGCCTTCGCTCTCTCCGCATCGCTAGGTGACAAGAAGCCCACTGCTTGCTGTGGGCCCCACAGCCGCTCGCCTGTCCTGTAATAGCACTATGAGGAAGATGATTCTTGGAAATACCTGCCTTCCCACATGAGTATACCACCTCAATCTGTAACATTGCTCCCCTCGCACTGAGGTGACCTCCCACTGACACCACAACTCCAGTCTGAGGCCTGGGAGGGGAGCCTGAGGAAGTTAGGCCCCTTTACCCCCCTCTCTCTCTCTCTCTCTCTCTCTCTCCCTCTCTCCATCCCTCTCTCTCTCTCCCTCTCCCTGACCTGCTGCCCTGTGTGAGCATTGCCAGTGTCTCTGTTCACACAGGGATGTGAAGGTGGAGGAAGGGCCCAAGATCGATGTCTGGGAGATCCTACAGAGCGCACCAGCCTCACAGTATGAGAAGATTGCGTTCCAATATGGGATCACGGATCTGCGAGGGATGCTCAAACGCCTCAAACGCATGAAGAAGGAGGAGAAAAAAGGCACAGGTAGAAAATCCAGCATGTGTGTGAGGGAGGGGGTGAGGAGGCAGTGTGTGACGGAGGGGATGATGTTTCTTGCTCTCTGTCTCTCACTCTCTCTCTTTGTCTCTCTCTGTCTCTTACACTGACCTTCACTCTATTTCTCGTTTTCTATATCTCTGACTCCCTCTTTCCCTGTTTCCCTGTTTCCCTCTCTGTCTCTCTCTCTCTATCTGTCTACCTTTCTCTCGGTCTCTGTCTGTCTCTCTGCCCCTCTCTCTCTATACCTCTCTCTCTATACCTCTCTCTCTCTATGTCTCTTACACTGACCTTCACTCTATTTCTCGCTTTCTATATCTCTGACTCCCTCTTTCCCTGTTTCCCTCTCTGTCTCTCTCTCTCTGTCTGTCTCTCTCTCTCTCTCTGTCCATCCATCCATCTATCTATCTATCTATCTATCTATCTATCGCTCATTCTGAATGTTGCTGAACCTCAGCGTTCCTCAAGAAGCTGGATGCAGCCTATCAGGTGGACAAGGGACAGAGGATAAAGCTGGTGGTTGAAGTGGCCAATCCGGATGCAGAGGTGAAATGGATGAAGAACGGGCAGGAGATTCAGGTCAGCGGAAGGTGAGAGACGGTAACAGTCCAACAGTGAGCGGGAGGGAGAGGGGAGCAAGCGGTCAGCATGAGAAGGAGTGGTGACAGGGAGGGGAGTGATCAGCAGTGATGGGAGGGGGAGTGACTGAGAGCCAGTGTGACAGGAGGAATGGTGATGAGACAGGGAGGGAGAGTGATGGGGAAGGGTGCTAATGGG
Source organism: Heterodontus francisci (assembly GCF_036365525.1). Taxonomy (NCBI): domain Eukaryota; kingdom Metazoa; phylum Chordata; class Chondrichthyes; order Heterodontiformes; family Heterodontidae; genus Heterodontus; species Heterodontus francisci. Next base: position 13,479,028 of record NC_090384.1, on the reverse strand, counting down.
GCTGGGAAAGAGGGGAAGAGGAGTGACAAGGAGGAGGAATGATGGCAATGGGGATGATGGGAAGGGGCAGTGAGGGCGATGAAGAGTTGGAGTGACAGAGAGTGAGAGTGATGAAGAAGGATGATGGCGAGGAGAGGGAGTGAGATGGACTGGGCAGTGGGAGTGGTGTGGGGGGGTGGGGTAGAGTGGGCAGTGGGAGTGATGGAGTAGGATGGAGTGGACAGTGGGAGTGATGGGGGAGTGGGATGGAGTGAGCAGTGCCAGTGACGAGGGGGGCGGGGAATGGAATGGAGTGGGCATTGGGAGTGATGAGGAGGGGAGTGGAATGAAGAGGGCAGTCGGAGTCAATTAAGAGGGAGTGGGAAGGAGTGTTCAATGGGAGTGACGAGGGGGGAAGTGGGAAGGAGTGTTCAGTGGGAGTGATGAGGTGTGGAGTGGGATGGAGTAGGCAGTGGGAGTGACGAGGGATGGAGTAGGCAGTGGGAATGACAAGGGGGGAGTGGGACGGAGTGGGCAGTGGGAGTGACGAGGAGGGGAGTGGGATGGATTGGGCAGTGGCAGTGATGAGGGTGGGTTTGGGATGGAGTACGCAGTGGAAGTGACAAGCAGGGGAGTGGGGTAGAGTGGGCAGTGGGAGTGATGGAGAGGGGGATGGAGTGAGCAATGCGAGTGATGAGGGGGCGGAGTAGGATGGAGAGGGCAATGGGAGTGATCGGGGAGTGGAAAGGAGTGGGTAGTGGGAGTGACGAGGCAGGGAGTGGGGTAGAGTAAGCAGTGGGAATGATGAGGAGGGGGAATGGGATGGTGGGCAGTGGGAGTGACTAGGGGGGAGGGGATGGAGTGGGCAGTGGGAGTGAAGGGGTGAGGGTGTCAGTAGGACGGAGTGGGCAGTTGGATTAATGTCCTGGAGGTTGGGGAGTGCTGAGCTGGTGTAGAAGGGAGTCAGGAGTATAAGGGGAGGTGGGGGGTGGGGGCCGCAAGGAGGCCTGAGGCAGTAAGGTGTGTGAGGATCGGTTGCTCAGAGAGCGGCCGCGATGACATTGTGAGTCAAGAAACTGCTGGATGTTGTCCTCCTAATCTCTCCGTTTCTTTCTCTCTCCCCCGACCCCTGCAACCAACTCCCCGGTCCCTCATTCATCCGTTCCTCTTCCAACTGACTGGCTCCAATACAACAATAAACACAGCAAGTATGTGGGGTGGTTCATGGGCGAGTGTAGGGGTGTGAGATGGGGAGGGGGTGAGTGTCGGTGTGTGTGTGGGGGAGGGGGTGAGTGTAGGGGTGAGAGAGGGGGAGGGGGTGAGTGTCGGGGTGTGAGAGGGGGAGGGGGTGAGTGTCGGGGTGTGTGTGGGGGAGGGGGTGAGTGTCGGGTGTGTGTGGGGGAGGGGGAGAGTGTCGGGTGTGTGTGGGGGAGGGGGAGAGTGTCGGGTGTGTGTGGGGGAGGGGGTGAGTGTCGGGTGTGTGTGGGGAAGGGGGAGAGTGTCGGTTGTGTGTGGGGGAGGGGGGGAGTGTCGGGTGTGTGTGGGGGAGGGGGTGAGTGTCGGTGTGTGTCTGGGGGAGGGGGCGAGTGTCGGGTGTGTGGGGGGGAGGGGGAGAGTGTCGGGTGTATGTGGGGGAGGGGGTGAGTGTCGGGTGTGTGTAGGGGAGGGGGAGAGTGTCGGGTGTGTGTAGGGGAGGGGGAGAGTGTCGGGTGTGTGTGGGGGAGGGGGTGAGTGTCAGTGTGTGTCTGGGGGAGGGGGTGAGTGTCGGTGTGTGTCTGGGGGAGGGGGCGAGTGTCGGTGTGTGTGTGGGGGAGGGGGCGAGTGTCGGTTGTGTGTGGGGGAGGGGGGGAGTGTCGGGTGTGTGTGGGGGAGGGGGTGAGTGTCGGTGTGTGTCTGGGGGAGGGGGCGAGTGTCGGGTGTGTGGGGGGGAGGGGGAGAGTGTCGGGTGTATGTGGGGGAGGGGGTGAGTGTCGGGTGTGTGTAGGGGAGGGGGAGAGTGTCGGGTGTGTGTAGGGGAGGGGGAGAGTGTCGGGTGTGTGTGGGGGAGGGGGTGAGTGTCAGTGTGTGTCTGGGGGAGGGGGTGAGTGTCGGTGTGTGTCTGGGGGAGGGGGCGAGTGTCGGTGTGTGTGTGGGGGAGGGGGCGAGTGTCGGTGTGTGTGTGGGGGAGGGGGTGATATCGGTGTGTGTGTGGGGGAGGGGGCGAGTGTCGGTGTGTGTGTGGGGGAGGGGGTGAGTATCGGGAATGTGTGGGGGAGGGGGCGAGTGTCGGGGTTGTGAGGGAGGGGGCGAGTGTCGGGATTGTGGGGGAGGGGGTGATGTCGGTGTGTGTGTGGGGGAGGGGGTGATGTCGGTGTGTGTGTGGGGGAGGGGGCGAGTGTCGGGGTTATGGGGGAGGGGGCGAGTGTCGGGGTTATGGGGGAGGGGGCGAGTGTCGGGGTGTGTGGGGGAGGGGGCGAGTGCCAGTGTGTGTGGGGGGGAGGGGGCGAGTGTCGGGGTGTGCGGGGGAGGGGGCGAGTGTCGGGGTGTGCGGGGGAGGGGGCGAGTGTCGGGGTTATGGGGGAGGGAGGGGGCGAGTGCCGGTGTGTGTGGGGGGGAGGGGGCGAGTGTCGGGGTGTGGGGGGGAGGGCGCGAGTGTCGGGGTGTGCGGGGGAGGGGGTGAGTGTCGGGGTGTGCGGGGGAGGGGGTGAGTGTCGGGGTGTGCGGGGGAGGGGGTGAGTGTCGGGGTGTGCGGGGGAGGGGGTGAGTGTCGGGGTGTGCGGGGGAGGGGGTGAGTGTCGGGGTGTGCGGGGGAGGGGGTGAGTGTCGGGGTGTGCGGGGGAGGGGGTGAGTGTCGGGGTGTGCGGGGGGAGGGGGTGAGTGTCGGGGTGTGCGGGGGAGGGGGTGAGTGTCGGGGTGTGTGGGGGGGAGGGGGTGAGTGTCGGGGTGTGCGGGGGGAGGGGGTGAGTGTCGGGGTGTGCGGGGGGAGGGGGTGAGTGTCGGGGTGTGCGGGGGGAGGGGGTGAGTGTCGGGGTGTGCGGGGGAGGGGGTGAGTGTCGGGGTGTGTGGGGGGAGGGGGCGAGTGTCGGGGTGTGCGGGGGAGGGGGTGAGTGTCGGGGTGTGCGGGGGAGGGGGTGAGTGTCGGGGTGTGTGGGGGGGAGGGGGCGAGTGTCGGGGTGTGCGGGGGAGGGGGCGAGTGTCGGGGTGTGTGGGGGGGAGGGGGCGAGTGTCGGGGTGTGCGGGGGAGGGGGCGAGTGTCGGGGTGTGCGGCGGAGGGGGTGAGTGTCGGGGTGTGTGGGGGGAGGAGGCGAGTGTCGGGGCGTGTTGGGGGAGGGGGTGAGTGTCGGGTGCGTGTGGGGGAGGGGGTGAGTGTCGGGCTGTGTCTGGGGGAGGGGGCGAGTGTCGGGGCGTGTGGGGGAGGGGGTGAGTGTCGGGTGCGTGTGGGGGAGGGGGTGAGTGTCGGGGTGTGTGTGGGGAGGGGGCGAGTGTCGGGGTGTGTGTGGGGAGGGGGCGAGTGTCGGGGTGTGCGGGGGAGGGGGCGAGTGTCGGGTGTGTGTGGGGGAGGGGGCGAGTGTCGGGTGTGTGTGGGGGAGGGGGCGAGTGTCGGGGTGGTGGAGGGGGCGAGTGTCGGGGTGTGTGGGGGGGAGGGGGCAAGTGTCGGGTGTGCGGGGGAGGGGGCGAGTGTCGGGTGTGTGTGGGGGAGGGGGCGAGTGTCGGGTGTGTGGGGGGGAGGGGGTGAGTGTCGGGTGTGTGGGGGAGGGGGTGATGTTGGTGTGTGTGTGGGGGAGGGGGTGATGTCGGTGTGTGTGTGGGGGAGGGGGTGATGTCGGTGTGTGTGTGGGGGAGGGGGTGAGTGTCGGTGTGTGTGGGGGAGGGGGTGAGTGTCGGTGTGTGTGGGGGAGGGTGCGAGTGTCGGGGTTGTGGGGGAGGGGGTGATGTCGGTGTGTGTGTGGGGGAGGGGGGCGAGTGTCGGTGTGTGTGGGGGAGGGGGCGAGTGTCGGGGGGTGTGTGGGGGAGGGGGCGAGTGTCGGGGTGTGTGTGGGGGAGGGGGCGAGTGTCGGGTGTGTGGGGGGGGGGTGATGTCGGTGTGTGTGTGGGGGAGGGGGTGAGTGTCGGTGTGTGGGGGAGGGGGTGATGTCGGTGTGTGTGTGGGGGAGGGGGCGAGTGTCGGGGTGTGCGGGGGAGGGGGTGAGTGTCGGGGTGTGCGGCGGAGGGGGTGAGTGTCGGGGTGTGTGGGGGGGAGGAGGCGAGTGTCGGGGCGTGTGGGGGGAGGGGGTGAGTGTCGGGTGCGTGTGGGGGAGGGGGTGAGTGTCGGGCTGTGTATGGGGGAGGGGGCGAGTGTCGGGGCGTGTGGGGGAGGGGGTGAGTGTCGGGTGCGTGTGGGGGAGGGGGTGAGTGTCGGGGTGTGTGTGGGGAGGGGGCGAGTGTCGGGGTGTGTGTGGGGAGGGGGCGAGTGTCGGGGTGTGCGGGGGAGGGGGCGAGTGTCGGGTGTGTGTGGGGGAGGGGGCGAGTGTCGGGTGTGTGTGGGGGAGGGGGCGAGTGTCGGGGTGGTGGAGGGGGCGAGTGTCGGGGTGTGTGGGGGGGAGGGGGCAAGTGTCGGGTGTGCGGGGGAGGGGGCGAGTGTCGGGTGTGTGTGGGGGAGGGGGCGAGTGTCGGGTGTGTGGGGGGGAGGGGGGGAGTGTCGGGTGTGTGGGGGAGGGGGTGATGTTGGTGTGTGTGTGGGGGAGGGGGTGATGTCGGTGTGTGTGTGGGGGAGGGGGTGATGTCGGTGTGTGTGTGGGGGAGGGGGTGAGTGTCGGTGTGTGTGGGGGAGGGTGCGAGTGTCGGGGTTGTGGGGGAGGGGGTGATGTCGGTGTGTGTGTGGGGGAGGGGGGCGAGTGTCGGTGTGTGTGGGGGAGGGGGCGAGTGTCGGGGTGTGTGTGGGGGAGGGGGCGAGTGTCGGGGTGTGTGTGGGGGAGGGGGCGAGTGTCGGGTGTGTGGGTGGGGGGTGATGTCGGTGTGTGTGTGGGGGAGGGGGTGAGTGTCGGTGTGTGTGTGGGGGAGGGGGTGAGTGTCGGTGTGTGGGGGAGGGGGTGATGTCGGTGTGTGTGTGGGGGAGGGGGTGAGTGTCGGTGTGTGTGTGGGGGAGGGGGCGAGTGTCGGGTGTGTGGGGGAGGGGGTGATGCGGTGTGTGTGTGGGGGAGGGGGTGAGTGTCGGGGTTGTGGGGGAGGGGGCGAGTGTCGGTGTGTGTGGGGGAGGGGGCGAGTTTCGGGGTTGTGGGGGAGGGGGAGATGTCGGTGTGTGTGTGGGGGAGGGGGCGAGTGTCGGGGTGTGTGGGGGAGGGGGCGAGTGTCGGGGTTGTGGGGGAGGGCGTGATGTCGGTGTGTGGGTGGGGGAGGGGGAGAGTGTCGGGCGTGTGTGGGGGAGGGGGCGAGCGTCGGGGTTGTGGGGGAGGGGGCGATGTCGGTGTGGGGGAGGGGGCGAGTGTCGGGGTTGTGGGGGAGGGGTGATGTCGGTGTGTGTGGGGGAGAGGGGGCGAGTCTCGGGATGTGTGGGGGAGGGGGTGAGTGTCAGGGTGCGTGTGGGGGAGGGGGTGAGTGTCGGGTTGCGTGTGGGGGAGGGGGTGAGTGTCGGGTTGTGTGTGGGGGAGTGGGTGAGTGTCGGGTTGTGTGGGGGGGAGGGGGTGAGTGTCGGGGTGTGTGGGGGGGAGGGGGCGAGTGTCGGGATGTGTGGGGGGGAGGGGGCGAGTGTCGGGGTGTGTGTGGGGGAGGGGGCGAGTGTCGGGGTGCGTGTGGGGGAGGTGTTGAGTGTCGGGGTGTGTGTGGGGGAGGGGGTGAGTGTCGGTGTGTGTGGGGGAGGGGGCGAATATCGGGGTTGTGGGGGAGGGGGTGATGTCGGTGTGTGTGTGGGGGAGGGGTGAGTATCGGGATGTGTGGGGGAGTGGGTGAGTGTCAGGGTGCGGGTGGGGGAGGGGGTGAGTGACAGGGTGCGTGTGGGGGAGGGGGAGAGTGTCGGGGTGCGTGTGGGGGAGGGGGAGAGTGTCGGGGTGCGTGTGGGGGAGGGGGAGAGTGTCGGGTGTGTGTGGGGGAGGGGGTGAGTGTCGGGTGTGTGTGGGGGAGGGGGTGAGTGTCGGTGTGCGTCTGGGGGAGGGGGCGAGTGTCGGGTATGTGGGGGGGAGGGGGAGAGTGTCGGGTGTATGTGAGGGAGGGGCGAGTGTCGGGTGTGTTTAGGGGAGGGGGAGAGTGTCGGGTGTGTGTGGGGGAGGGGGAGAGTGTCGGGTGTGTGTGGGGGAGGGAGAGAGTGTCAGTGTGTGTGGGGGAGGGGGCGTGTGTCGGGGTGTGTCTGGGGGAGGGGGTGAGTGTCGGGGTGTGTCTGGGTGAGGGGGCGAGTGTCGGGTGTGTGTGGGGGTGAGGGAGAGTGTCGGGTGTGTGTGGGGGAGGGGGTGAGTGTCGGGGTGTGTGGGGGGGAGGGGGAGAGTGTCGGGTGTGTGTGGGGGAGGGGGTGAGTGTCGGGTGTGTGTGGGGGAGGGGGTGAGTGTCGGGTGTGTGTGGGGGAGGGGGTGAGTGTCGGGTGTGTGTGGGGGAGGGGGTGAGTGTCGGGGTGTGTGGGGGGAGGGGGAGAGTGTCGGGGTGTGTGTGGGGGAGAGGGAGAGTGTCGGGGTGTGTGGGGGAGGGGGTGAGTGTCAGGGTGCGGGTGGGGGAGGGGGTGAGTGACAGGGTGCGTGTGGGGGAGGGGATGAGTGTCGGGGTGCGTTTGGGGGAGGGGGGGAGTGTCGGGTGTGTGTGGGGGAGGGGGTAAGTGTCGGGTGTGTGTGGGGGAGGGGGGGGAGTGTCGGGTGTGTGTGGGGGAGGGGGTGAGTGTCGGGTGTGTGTGGGGGAGGGGGCGATTGTCGGGGTGTGTCTGGGGGAGGGGGCGAGTGTCGGGGTGTGTCTGGGGGAGGGGGTGATTGTTGGTGAGTGTAGGGGAGGGGGCGAGTGTCGGGGTGTGTCTGGGGGAGGGTGCGAGTGTCGGGGTGTGTGTGGGGGAGGGGGTGAATGTTGGTGAGTGTAGGGGAGGGGGTGAGTGTCGGGGTGTGGGGGGAGGGGGTGAGTGTCAGGGTGTGTGTGGGGAGGGGGTGAGTGTCAGGGTGTTTGTGGGGAGGGGGTGAGTGTCGAGGTAAAAGTATCCTTGGTCTTTAAATGGGGTGACAGTCAGTGCGTTGGGAGGGTGACAGTCATTCTATGTGGCATGACAGTCAATGTTTTGAATTGGTGATAGTGTGTTGGCAGGGCTACAGCTACTGTGTGTGGGGTGACAGTCAGGGTGTTGTGTGGGTGATAGCTGGTGTGTTGGCAGGATTTCAGTTGGTGTTCTGCGGGGGTGACAGTCGGTGTGCTGACAGGGTTACAGTCGCTGTGTATATGGGGCGACAATTGGTGTGTTGTGTTGGTGACAGCCGGTGAGTTGGTAGGGTTAGAGTTTGTGTTCTGTGGGGTGACATTCGGTGTGTTGAGTGACAGTTTCTATGTGGGATAACAGTCAGTATGTGGGGATCATCTGTCAGTGTGTTGCGGGGGTGATACTGTGTTGCAGGGTTGACAAACTGTGTTTGGGGTGGGAATCGGTTGGTCTGTTGCTAGGGTAACAGTCAGTGTGTTGGAGGGATGACAGTCGGTATCTTTGATGGGGTGATAGTCGGTATCTTTGATGGGTTGATAGTCGGTATCTTTGATGGGGTGACAGTCGGAGTCTTGGTGGAGTGACAGTCGGTGTCTTTGATGGGGTGACAGTCGGTGTCTTTGATGGGGTGACAGTCCGTGTCTTGATAGGTGATAGTTGGTATCTTTGATGGGGTGATAGTCGGTATCTTTGATGGGGTGACAGTCGGTGTCTTGATGGGGTGACAGTCGGTGTCTTGATGGGATTACAGTCGGTATCTTTGATGGGGTGACAGTCGGTATCTTTGATGGGGTGATAGTCGGTATTTTTGATGGGGTGACAGTCGGTGTCTTTGATGGGGTGATAGTCGGTATCTTTGATGGGGTGACAGTCGGTATCTTTGATGGGGTGACAGTCGGTATCTTTGATGGGGTGACAGTCGGTGCCTTGATGGGGTGACAGTCGGTGTCTTGATGGGGTGATAGCCGGTATCTTTGACGGGGTGACAGTCGGTATCTTGACGGGGTGACAGTCGGTATCTTGACGGGGTGACAGTCGGTATCTTTGATGGAGTGACAGTCGGTATCTTTGATGGGGTGACAGTCGGTATCTTTGATGGGGTGACAGTCGGTATCTTTGACGGGGTGACAGTCGGTATCTTTGATGGGGTGGTAGTCGGTATCTTTGATGGGGTGGTAGTCGGTGTCTTTGATGGGGTGACAGTCGGTGTCTTGATGGGGTGACAGTCGGTGTCTTGATGGGGTGACAGTCGGTGTCTTGATGGGGTGACAGTCGGTGTCTTGATGGGATTACAGTCGGTATCTTTGATGGGGTGATAGTCGGTATCTTTGATGGGGTGACAGTCGGTATCTTTGATGGGGTGATAGTCGGTATCTTTGATGGGGTGACAGTCGGTATCTTTGATGGGGTGATAGTCGGTATCTTTGATGGGGTGACAGTCGGTGTCTTTGATGGGGTGACAGTCGGTGTCTTGATGGGGTGACAGTCGGTGTCTTGATGGGGTGACAGTCGGTGTCTTGATGGGGTGATAGTCGGTATCTTTGATGGGGTGACAGTCGGTATCTTTGATGGGGTGATAGTCGGTGTCTTTGATGGGGTGACAGTCGGTGTCTTTGATGGGGTGACAGTCGGTGTCTTGATGGGGTGACAGTCGGTATCTTTGATGGGGTGATAGCCGGTATCTTTGACGGGGTGACAGTCAGTATCTTGGACGGGGTGACAGTCGGTGTCTTGATGGGGTGATAGCCGGTATCTTTGACGGGGTGACAGTCGGTGTCTTGATGGGGTGACAGTCGGTGTCTTTGATGGGGTGATAGTCGGTATCTTTGATGGGGTGACAGTCGGTGTCTTGATGGGGTGATAGCCGGTATCTTTGACGGGGTGACAGTCGGTATCTTGACGGGGTGACAGTCGGTATCTTGACGGGGTGACAGTCGGTATCTTGACGGGGTGACAGTCGGTATCTTTGATGGAGTGACAGTCGGTATCTTTGATGGGGTGACAGTCGGTATCTTTGATGGAGTGACAGTCAGTATCTTTGACGGGGTGACAGTCGGTATCTTTGATGGGGTGTTAGTCGGTATCTTTGATGGGGTGATAGTCGGTGTCTTTGATGGGGTGACAGTCGGTGTCTTTGATGGGGTGACAGTCGGTGTCTTTGATGGGGTGACAGTCGGTGTCTTGATGGGGTGACAGTCGGTGTCTTGATGGGGTGACAGTCGGTGTCTTGATGGGGTGACAGTCGGTGTCTTGATGGGATTACAGTCGGTATCTTTGATGGGGTGATAGTCGGTATCTTTGATGGGGTGACAGTCGGTATCTTTGATGGGGTGACAGTCGGTATCTTTGATGGGGTGACAGTCGGTGTCTTGATGGGGTGATAGTCGGTATCTTTGATGGGGTGACAGTCGGTATCTTTGGGGTGATAGTCGGTATCTTTGATGGGGTGACAGTCGGTATCTTTGATGGGGTGATAGTCGGTATTTTTGATGGGGTGACAGTCGGTGTCTTGATGGGGTGACAGTCGGTGTCTTTGATGGGGTGACAGTCGGTGTCTTTGATGGGGTGATAGTCGGTGTCTTTGATGGGGTGACAGTCGGTATCTTTGATGGGGTGACAGTCGGTATCTTTGATGGGGTGACAGTCGGTGCCTTGATGGGGTGACAGTCGGTGTCTTGATGGGGTGATAGCCGGTATCTTTGACGGGGTGACAGTCGGTATCTTGACGGGGTGACAGTCGGTATCTTGACGGGGTGACAGTCGGTATCTTTGATGGAGTGACAGTCAGTATCTTTGATGGGGTGACAGTCGGTATCTTTGATGGAGTGACAGTCGGTATCTTTGACGGGGTGACAGTCGGTATCTTTGACGGGGTGGTAGTCGGTATCTTTGATGGGGTGATAGTCGGTATCTTTGATGGGGTGACAGTCGGTGTCTTTGATGGGGTGACAGTCGGTGTCTTTGATGGGGTGACAGTCGGTGTCTTTGATGGGGTGACAGTCGGTGTCTTGATGGGGTGACAGTCGGTGTCTTGATGGGGTGACAGTCGGTGTCTTGATGGGATTACAGTCGGTATCTTTGGGGTGACAGTCGGTATCTTTGATGGGGTGACAGTCGGTATCTTTGATGGGGTGACAGTCGGTGTCTTTGATGGGGTGACAGTCGGTGTCTTTGATGGGGTGACAGTCGGTGTCTTTGATGGGGTGACAGTCGGTGTCTTGATGGGGTGACAGTCGGTGTCTTGATGGGATTACAGTCGGTATCTTTGATGGGGTGATAGTCGGTATCTTTGATGGGGTGACAGTCGGTATCTTTGATGGGGTGATAGTCGGTATCTTTGATGGGGTGACAGTCGGTGTCTTTGATGGGGTGACAGTCGGTGTCTTTGATGGGGTGACAGTCGGTGTCTTGATGGGGTGACAGTCGGTGTCTTGATGGGGTGACAGTCGGTGTCTTGATGGGGTGATAGTCGGTATCTTTGATGGGGTGACAGTCGGTATCTTTGATGGGGTGATAGTCGGTGTCTTTGATGGGGTGACAGTCGGTGTCTTTGATGGGGTGACAGTCGGTGTCTTGATGGGGTGACAGTCGGTATCTTTGATGGGGTGATAGCCGGTATCTTTGACGGGGTGACAGTCAGTATCTTGGACGGGGTGACAGTCGGTGTCTTGATGGGGTGATAGCCGGTATCTTTGACGGGGTGACAGTCGGTGTCTTGATGGGGTGACAGTCGGTGTCTTTGATGGGGTGATAGTCGGTATCTTTGATGGGGTGACAGTCGGTATCTTTGATGGGGTGACAGTCGGTATCTTTGATGGGGTGACAGTCGGTGCCTTGATGGGGTGACAGTCGGTGTCTTGATGGGGTGATAGCCGGTATCTTTGACGGGGTGACAGTCGGTATCTTGACGGGGTGACAGTCGGTATCTTGACGGGGTGACAGTCGGTATCTTTGATGGGGTGATAGTCGGTGTCTTGATGGGGTGGCGCGTGACAGTCAGTGCGTTGCCAGGGTGATGGTTGGTGTTTTGCCGGTGTGACAATTGTGAGTTTCATTGACCAATCTCGTTTCTTTCTGCCAGGTTCATCTTTGAAAATATTGGGAACAAGCGAATTCTAACCATCAACCACTGTTCTCTGGCCGATGATGCCGCCTATCAGTGTGTTGTGGGGGACGAGAAGAGCATCACTGAGCTCTTTGTGCGAGGTATCAAGTAGCGACAGGAATCAACCCTGACCCCTGACCCATCTCTGAACTACCCTCCACCCCCAACCCTGACTCTGACTCCAAACAGACCCTAACCCTTATCCAACCATGACCCCAATCTGACCCCACTTCGATGTGAAGACTGTCAGTCTGAGCAAACATCTGTCTTGGTGGGGTAGGCTCCCTGGCCTATGGGACATTCTGTCACTGAAGGTGAAGGGCTATCACTGTGTGGAGAGGAGCTAAATGTGGGAAGAGATATCAATGGTGGGGAGGGGCTCTCACTGGTGAGGCGGGGCTCTCACTGGTGGGGCGGGGCTCTCACTGCGGAGGGAAGGGCTATCACTGGTGGGGCGGGGCTCTCACTGGAGGGGCGGGGCTCTCACTGGTGGGGAGGGGCTCTCACTGGTGGGGAGGGGCTCTCACTGGTGGGGAGGGGCTCTCACTGATTGGGAGGTGTGATTATTGAAGGGGAGGAGCTATAACTGAAGGGGAGGTGCTGTCACTGAAGGGGTGGTGCTATTGCTGTGGAAGGAGGGGCTATCACCATGGACGCAGGGGCTATCACTTTGGAGGGAGGGGCTATCACTGTGGGGAGTAACTAATTGTGAGCAGGGGCTATCTGTGGAAGAAGGGCTTTTTGTTGCAGCGGAGGGGCTCTGTCCTATGGAAGGAGCGATCAATATGGAGGGCGTGGCTATCATCATAAGAAAGGCTCTTTGTGTTAGTGGAGGGTCTGTTTCCAATGGGATGGAGGGGTGGGGTGCCTGTGTCTGTGCCCATGCTAACTCACTGCCCTTTCTCCTGACAGAGCCCCCAGTGCTGATAATTCAGCCCCTGGAGGATCAGATGGTGATGGTAGGCGAGAGAGTGGAGTTTGAGCTCCAGGTGTCTGAGGAGGGGGCACTAGTCAAATGGTAAGTGGTGCTGCACAGTCAGGGTGAAGGGGGAACTCTGCAAGTGGGTACTGTGAGGAGGGGGTGAAGGGGGAACTCTGCGTGGATACTGTGAGGACGGGGTGAAGGGGGAACGCGACAAGTGGGTACTGTGAGGAGGGGTGAAGGGGGATCTCTGAAAGTTGGTACTGTGAGGAGGGGTTGAAGGGGGAACTCTGCAAGTGGGTACTGTGAGGAGGGGGTGAAGGGGGAACTCTACAAGTGGGTAATGTGAGGAGGGGGTGAAGGGGGAACTCTGCAAGTGGGTACTGTGAGGAGGGGGTGAAGGGGGGAGCTCTAGAAATGGATACTGTGAGGAGGGGGTGAAGGGGGAACTCTACAAGTGGATAATGTGAGGAGGGGGTGAAGGGGAACTCTGAAAATGGGTACTGTGAGGAAGGGGTGAAGGGGGAATTCTACAAGTGGGTAATGTGAGGAGGGGGTGAAGGGGGAACACTACAAGTGGGTACTGTGAGGAGGGGGTGAAGGGGGGAGCTCTAGAAATGGATACTGTGAGGAGGGGGTGAAGGGGGAACTCTACAAGTGGGTACTGTGAGGAGGGGGTGAAGGAGGAACTCTGCAAGTGGGTACTGTGAGGAGGGGGTGAAGGGGGATCTCTGCAAGTGGGTACCTTGAGGAGGGGGTGAAGGGGGAACTCTGCAAGTGGGTACTGTGAGGAGGGGGTGAAGGGGGGAGCTCTCCAAGTGGATACTGTGAGGAGGGGGCGAAGGGGGAACTCTGCAAGTGGGTACTGTGAGGAGGGGGTGAAGGGGGATCTCTGCAAGTGGGTACCTTGAGGAGGGGGAGAAGGGGGAACTCTGCAAGTGGGTACTGTGAGGAGGGGGTGAAGGGGAAACTCTGCAAGTGGGTACTGTGAGGAGGGGGCGAAGGGGGAACTCTGCAAGTGGGTACTGTGAGGAGGGGGCGAAGGGGAACTCTGCATGTGGGTACTGTGAGGAGGGCGTGAAGGGGGAACTCTACAAGTGGGTACTGTGAGGAGGGCGTGAAGGGGGAACTCTACAAGTGGGTACTGTGAGGAGGGGGTGAAGGGGGATCTCTGCAAGTGGGTACTGTGAGGAGGGCGTGAAGGGGGAACTCTACAAGTGGGTACTGTGAGGAGGGGGTGAAGGGGGATCTCTGCAAGTGGGTACTGTGAGGAGGGGGTGAAGGGGGAACTCTGCAAGTGGGTACTGTGAGGAGGGGGTGAAGGGGGAACTCTACAAGTGGGTACTGTGAGGAGGGGGTGAAGGGGGAACTCTGCAAGTGGGTACTGTGAGGAGGGCGTGAAGGGGGAACTCTACAAGTGGGTACTGTGAGGAGGGCGTGAAGGGGGAACTCTACAAGTGGGTACTGTGAGGAGGGCGTGAAGGGGGAACTCTACAAGTGGGTACTGTGAGGAGGCGGCGAAGGGGAACTCAGCAAGTGCGTACTGTGAGGAGGGGGTGAAGGGGGAACTCTGCAAGTGGGTAGTGTGAGGAGGGGGTGAAGGGGGGAATTCTGCAAGTGGGTACTGTGAGGAGGCGGCGAAGGGGAACTCAGCAAGTGCGTACTGTGAGGAGGGGGTGAAGGGGGAACTCTGCAAGTGGGTAGTGTGAGGAGGGGGTGAAGGGGGATCTCTGCAAGTGAGTACTGTGAGGAGGGGGTGAAGGGGGAACTCGACAAATGGGTACTGTGAGGAGGGCTGAAGGGGGAACTCTGCAAGTGGGTACTGTGAGGAGGGCTGAAGGGAGAACTCTGCAAGTGGGTACTGTGAGGAGGGGGTGAAGGGGGAACTCGACAAATGGGTACTGTGAGGAGGGTTGAAAGGGGAACTCTGCAAGTGGGTACTGTGAGGAGGGCTGAAGGGAGAACTCTGCAAGTGGGTACTGTGAGGAGGGGGTGAAGGGGGATCTCTGCAAGTGAGTACTGTGAGGAGGGGGTGAAGGGGGAACTCTGCAAGTGGGTAATGTGAGGAGGGGGTGAAGGGGGAACTCTGCAAGTGGGTAATGTGAGGAGGGGGTGAAGGGGGAACTCTGCAAGTCAGTACTGTGAGGAGGGGGTGAAGGGGGAACTCTGCAAGTGGGTAATGTGAGGAGTGGGTGAAGGGGGAACTCTCCAAGTGGATACTGTGAGGAGGGCTGAAGGGGGAACTCTGCAAGTGGGTACTGTGAGGTGGGGGTGAACGGGGGAACTCTGCAAGTAAGTAATGTGAGGAGGGGGTGAAGGGGGATCTCTGCAAGTGGGTACTGTGAGGAGGGCTGAAGGGGGAACTCTGCAAGTGGGTAATGTGAGGAGGGGGTGAAGGGGGATCTCTGCAAGTGGGTACCTTGAGGAGGGGGTAAAGGGGAACTCTGCAAGTGGGTACTGTGAGGAGGGGGTGTAGGGGAACTCTGCAAGTGGGTACTGTGAGGAGGGGGTGAAGGGGGAACTCTGCAAGTGGGTACTGTGAGGAGGGGGTGAAGATGGGAGCTCTCCAAGTGGATACTGTGAGGAGGGGGCGAAGGGGGAACTCTGCATGTGGGTACTGTGAGGAGGGGGTGAAGGGGCAACTCTGCAAGTGGGTAATGTGAGGAGGGCTGAAGGGGGAACTCTGTAAGTGGGTACTGTGAGGTGGGGGTGAACGGGGGAACTCTGCAAGTGGGTAATGTGAGGAGGGGGTGAAGGGGAACTCTGCAAGTGGGTACTGTGAGGAGGGGGCGAAGGGGAACTCTGCAAGTGGGTACTGTGTGGAGGGGGTGAAGGGGGAACTCTGCATGTGGGTACTGTGAGGAGGGGGTGAAGGGGCAACTCTGCAAGTGGGTAATGTGAGGAGGGGGTGAAGGGGGAACTCTACAAGTGGGTACTGTGAGGAGATGGTGAAGGGGGGAGCTCTACAAGTGGATACTGTGAGGTGGGGGCGAAGGGGAACTCTGCAAGTGGGTACTGTGAGGTGGGGGCGAAGGGGAACTCTGCAAGTGGGTACTGTGAGGAGGAGGTGAAGGGGGGAGCTCTCCAAGTGGATACTGTGAGGAGGGGGCGAAGGGGGAACTCTGCAAGTGGGTACTGTGAGGAGGGCTGAAGGGGGAACTCTGCAAGTGGGTACTGTGAGGTGGGGGTGAAGGGGGAACTCGACAAATGGGTACTGTGAGGAGGGCTGAAGGGGGAACTCTGCAAGTGGGTACTGTGAGGAGGGCTGAAGGGGGAACTCTGCAAGTGGGTACTGTGAGGAGGGGGTGAAGGGGGAACTCTGCAAGTGAGTACTGTGAGGAGGGGGTGAAGGGGGAACTATGCAAGTGGGTAATGTGAGGAGGGGGTGAAGGGGGAACTCGACAAATGGGTACTGTGAGGAGGGCTGAAAGGGGAACTCTGCAAGTGGGTACTGTGAGGAGGGGGTGAAGGGGGATCTCTGCAAGTGAGTACTGTGAGGAGGGGGTGAAGGGGGAACTCTGCAAGTGGGTAATGTGAGGAGGGGGTGAAGGGGGAACTCTGCAAGTGGGTAATGTGAGGAGGGGGTGAAGGGGGAACTCGACAAATGGGTAATGTGAGGAGGGGGTGAAGGGGGAACTCTGCAAGTGAGTACTGTGAGGAGGGGGTGAAGGGGGAACTCTGCAAGTGGGTAATGTGAGGAGGGGGTGAAGGGGGAACTCTCCAAGTGGATACTGTGAGGAGGGCTGAAGGGGGAACTCTGCAAGTGGGTACTGTGAGGAGGGCTGAAGGGGGAACTCTGCAAGTGGGTACTGTGAGGTGGGGGTGAACGGGGGAACTCTGCAAGTGGGTAATGTGAGGAGGGGGTGAAGGGGGATCTCTGCAAGTGGGTACTGTGAGGAGGGCTGAAGGGGGAACTCTGCAAGTGGGTAATGTGAGGAGGGGGTGAAGGGGGATCTCTGCAAGTGGGTACCTTGAGGAGGGGGTAAAGGGGAACTCTGCAAGTGGGTACTGTGAGGAGGGGGTGTAGGGGAACTCTGCAAGTGGGTACTGTGAGGAGGGGGTGAAGGGGGAACTCTGCAAGTGGGTACTGTGAGGAGGGGGTGAAGATGGGAGCTCTCCAAGTGGATACTGTGAGGAGGGGGCGAAGGGGGAACTCTGCATGTGGGTACTGTGAGGAGGGGGTGAAGGGGCAACTCTGCAAGTGGGTAATGTGAGGAGGGCTGAAGGGGGAACTCTGCAAGTGGGTACTGTGAGGTGGGGGTGAACGGGGGAACTCTGCAAGTGGGTAATGTGAGGAGGGGGTGAAGGGGAACTCTGCAAGTGGGTACTGTGAGGAGGGGGCGAAGGGGAACTCTGCAAGTGGGTACTGTGTGGAGGGGGTGAAGGGGGAACTCTGCATGTGGGTACTGTGAGGAGGGGGTGAAGGGGCAACTCTGCAAGTGGGTAATGTGAGGAGGGGGTGAAGGGGGAACTCTACAAGTGGGTACTGTGAGGAGATGGTGAAGGGGGGAGCTCTACAAGTGGATACTGTGAGGTGGGGGCGAAGGGGAACTCTGCAAGTGGGTACTGTGAGGAGGAGGTGAAGGGGGGAGCTCTCCAAGTGGATACTGTGAGGAGGGGGCGAAGGGGGAACTCTGCAAGTGGGTACTGTGAGGAGGGCTGAAGGGGGAACTCTGCAAGTGGGTACTGTGAGGTGGGGGTGAACGGGGGAACTCTGCAGGTGGGTACTGTGAGGAGGGCTGAAGGGGGAACTCTGCAAGTGGGTACTGTGAGGTGGGGGTGAACGGGGGAACTCTGCAAGTGGGTAATGTGAGGAGGGGGCGAAGGGGAACTCTGCAAGTGGGTACTGTGAGGAGGGGGCGAAGGGGGAACTCTGCAAGTGGGTACTGTGTGGAGGGGGTGAAGGGGGAACTCTGCAAGTGGGTAATGTGAGGAGGGGGTGAAGGGGGAACTCGACAAATGGGTAATGTGAGGAGGGGGTGAAGGGGGAACTCTGCAAGTGAGTACTGTGAGGAGGGGGTGAAGGGGGAACTCTGCAAGTGGGTAATGTGAGGAGGGGGTGAAGGGGGAACTCTCCAAGTGGATACTGTGAGGAGGGCTGAAGGGGGAACTCTGCAAGTGGGTACTGTGAGGAGGGCTGAAGGGGGAACTCTGCAAGTGGGTACTGTGAGGTGGGGGTGAACGGGGGAACTCTGCAAGTGGGTAATGTGAGGAGGGGGTGAAGGGGGATCTCTGCAAGTGGGTACTGTGAGGAGGGCTGAAGGGGGAACTCTGCAAGTGGGTAATGTGAGGAGGGGGTGAAGGGGGATCTCTGCAAGTGGGTACCTTGAGGAGGGGGTAAAGGGGAACTCTGCAAGTGGGTACTGTGAGGAGGGGGTGTAGGGGAACTCTGCAAGTGGGTACTGTGAGGAGGGGGTGAAGGGGGAACTCTGCAAGTGGGTACTGTGAGGAGGGGGTGAAGATGGGAGCTCTCCAAGTGGATACTGTGAGGAGGGGGCGAAGGGGGAACTCTGCATGTGGGTACTGTGAGGAGGGGGTGAAGGGGCAACTCTGCAAGTGGGTAATGTGAGGAGGGCTGAAGGGGGAACTCTGCAAGTGGGTACTGTGAGGTGGGGGTGAACGGGGGAACTCTGCAAGTGGGTAATGTGAGGAGGGGGTGAAGGGGAACTCTGCAAGTGGGTACTGTGAGGAGGGGGCGAAGGGGAACTCTGCAAGTGGGTACTGTGTGGAGGGGGTGAAGGGGGAACTCTGCATGTGGGTACTGTGAGGAGGGGGTGAAGGGGCAACTCTGCAAGTGGGTAATGTGAGGAGGGGGTGAAGGGGGAACTCTACAAGTGGGTACTGTGAGGAGATGGTGAAGGGGGGAGCTCTACAAGTGGATACTGTGAGGTGGGGGCGAAGGGGAACTCTGCAAGTGGGTACTGTGAGGAGGAGGTGAAGGGGGGAGCTCTCCAAGTGGATACTGTGAGGAGGGGGCGAAGGGGGAACTCTGCAAGTGGGTACTGTGAGGAGGGCTGAAGGGGGAACTCTGCAAGTGGGTACTGTGAGGTGGGGGTGAACGGGGGAACTCTGCAGGTGGGTACTGTGAGGAGGGCTGAAGGGGGAACTCTGCAAGTGGGTACTGTGAGGTGGGGGTGAACGGGGGAACTCTGCAAGTGGGTAATGTGAGGAGGGGGCGAAGGGGAACTCTGCAAGTGGGTACTGTGAGGAGGGGGCGAAGGGGAACTCTGCAAGTGGGTACTGTGTGGAGGGGGTGAAGGGGGAACTCTGCATGTGGGTACTGTGAGGAGGGGGTGAAGGGGCAACTCTGCAAGTGGGTAATGTGAGGAGGGGGTGAAGGGGGAACTCTACAAGTGGGTACTGTGAGGAGATGGTGAAGGGGGGAGCTCTACAAGTGGATACTGTGAGGTGGGGGCGAAGGGGAACTCTGCAAGTGGGTACTGTGAGGAGGAGGTGAAGGGGGGAGCTCTCCAAGTGGATACTGTGAGGAGGGGGCGAAGGGGGAACTCTGCAAGTGGGTACTGTGAGGAGGGCTGAAGGGGGAACTCTGCAAGTGGGTACTGTGATGTGGGGGTGAACGGGGGAACTCTGCAGGTGGGTACTGTGAGGAGGGCTGAAGGGGGAACTCTGCAAGTGGGTACTGTGAGGTGGGGGTGAACGGGGGAACTCTGCAAGTGGGTAATGTGAGGAGGGGGTGAACGGGGGAACTCTGCAAGTGGGTACTGTGAGGAGGGGGCGAAGGGGAACTCTGCAAGTGGGTACTGTGAGGAGGGGGCGAAGGGGAACTCTGCAAGTGGGTACTGTGTGGAGGGGGTGAAGGGGGAACTCTGCATGTGGGTACTGTGAGGAGGGGGTGAAGGGGCAACTCTGCAAGTGGGTACTGTGAGGAGGGGGCGAAGGGGAACTCTGCAAGTGGGTAATGTGAGGAGGGGGTGAAGGGGGAACTCTACAAGTGGGTACTGTGAGGAGATGGTGAAGGGGGGAGCTCTACAAGTGGATACTGTGAGGTGGGGGCGAAGGGGAACTCTGCAAGTGGGTACTGTGAGGAGGAGGTGAAGGGGGGAGCTCTCCAAGTGGATACTGTGAGGAGGGGGCAAAGGGGGAACTCTGCAAGTGGGTACTGTGAGGAGGGCTGAAGGGGGAACTCTGCAAGTGGGTACTGTGAGGTGGGGGTGAACGGGGGAACTCTGCAGGTGGGTACTGTGAGGAGGGCTGAAGGGGGAACTCTGCAAGTGGGTACTGTGAGGTGGGGGTGAACGGGGGAACTCTGCAAGTGGGTAATGTGAGGAGGGGGTGAAGGGGAACTCTGCAAGTGGGTACTGTGAGGAGGGGGTGAAGGGGGAACTCTGCAAGTGGGTACTGTGAGGAGGGGGTGAAGGGGGGAGCTCTCCAAGTGGATACTGTGAGGAGGGGGCGAAGGGGGAACTCTGCATGTGGGTACTGTGAGGAGGGGGTGAAGGGGCAACTCTGCAAGTGGGTACTGTGAGGAGGGGGCGAAGGGGAACTCATTCAAGTGGGTACTGTGAGGAGGGGGTGAAGGGGGGAGCTCTCCAAGTGGATACTGTGAGGAGGGGGCGAAGGGGGAACTCTGCATGTGGGTAATGTGAGGAGGGGGTGAAGGGGGAACTCTGCAAGTGAGTACTGTGAGGAGGGCTGAAGGGGGAACTCTGCAAGTGGGTACTGTGAGGAGGGGGTGAAGGGGGAACTCTGCAAGTGGGTAATGTGAGGAGGGGGTGAAGGGAGGAGCTCTGCAAGTGGGTTCTGTGAGGAGGGGGTGGAGGGGAAACTCTGCAAGTGGGTACTGTGAGGAGGGGGTGAAGGGAGGAGCTCTGCAAGTGGGTTCTGTGAGGAGGGGGTGGAGGGGAAACTCTGCAAGTGGGTTCTGTGAGGAGGGGGTGAAGGGGGAACTCTGCAAGTGGGTACTGTGAGGAAGGGGTGAAGGGGGAACACTACAAGTGGGTACTGTGAGGAGGGGGTGAAGGGGGGAGCTCTCCAAGTTGATACTGTGAGGAGGGGGCGAAGGTAGGAGCTCTGCAAGTGGGTTCTGTGAGAAGGGGGTGGAGGGGAAACTCTGCAAGTGGGTACTGTGAGGAGGGGGTGAAGGGGGAACTCTGCAAGTGGATACTGTGGGGAGGGGGTGAAGGGGGGAACTCTGCATGTGGGTACTGTGAGGAGGGGGTGAAGGGGGAACTCTACCAGTGGGTAATGTGAGGAGGGGGTGAAGGGGGAACTCTACAAGTGGGTACTGTGAGGAAGGTGTGAAGGGGCAACTCTGCAAGTGGGTACTGTGAGGAGGGAGTGAAGGGGGGAGCTCTCCAAGTGGATACTGTGAGGAGGGTGTGAAGGGGGAACTCTACAAGTGGGTACTGTGAGGAGGGGGCGAAGGGGGGAGCTCTCCAAGTGGATACTGTGAGGAGGGGGTGAAGGGGGATCTCTGCAAGTGAATACTGTGAGGAGGGGGCGAAGGGGGGAGCTCTCCAAGTGGATACTGTGAGGAGGGGGTGAAGGGGGAGCTCTCCAAGTGGATACTGTGAGGAGGGGGTGAAGGGGGATCTCTGCAAGTGAGTACTGTGAGGAGGGGGTGAAGGGGGAACTCTGCAAGTGGGTACTGTGAGGAGGGGGAGAAGGGGGGAGCTCTCCAAGTGGATACTGTGAGGAGGGGGTGAAGGGGCGAGCTCTCCAAGTGGATACTGTGAGGAGGGGGCGAAGGGGGAACTCTGCAAGTGGGTACTGTGAGGAGGGGGCGAAGGGGGGAGCTCTCCAAGTGGATACTGTGAGGAGGGGGTGAAGGGGGATCTCTGCAAGTGAGTACTGTGAGGAGGGGGTAAAGGGGGGAGCTCTCCAAGTGGATACTGTGAGGAGGGGGTGAACGGGGGAACTCTGCAAGAGGGTACTGTGAGGAGGGGGCGAAGGGGAACTCTGCAAGTGGGTACTGTGAGGAGGGGGTGAAGCGGGAACTCTGCAAGTGAGCACTGTGAGGAGGGGCTGAAGGGGGAAATCTGCAAGTGGGTACTGTGAGGTGGGGGCGAAGGGGAACTCTGCAAGTGGGTACTGTGAGGAGGGGGCGAAGGGGCGAGCTCTGCAAGTGGTTACTGTGAGTTAGGGGGCGAAGGGGGAACTCTGCAAGTTTGGTACTGTGAGGAGGGGGTGAAGGGGGAACTCTGCAAGTGGGTACTGTGAGGAGGGGGCGAAGGGGAACTCTGCAAGTGGGTACTGTGAGGAGGGGGCGAAGGGGAACTCTGCAAGTGGGTACTGTGAGGAGGGGGTGAAGGGGGAACTCTGCAAGTGGGTACTGTGAGGAGGGGGCGAAGGGGAACTCTGCAAGTGGGTACTGTGAGGAGGGGGTGAAGGGGGAACTCTGCAAGAGGGTACTGTGAGGAGGGGGCGAAGGGGAACTCTGCAAGTGGGTACTGTGAGGAGGAGGCGAAGCGGGAACTCTGCAAGTGGTTACTGTGAGTTAGGGGGCGAAGGGGGAACTCTGCAAGTGGGTACTGTGAGGAGGGGGCGAAGGGGGAACTCTGCATGTGGGTACTGTGAGGAGGGGGTGAAGGGGGAGCTCTGCAAGTGGGTACTGTGAGGCGGGGGTGAAGTGGGAACTCTGCATGTGGGTACTGTGAGGAGGGGGTGAAGGGGGAACTCTGCAAGTGGGTACTGTGAGGAGGGGGTGAAGGGGGGAGCTCTCCAAGTGGATACTGTGAGGAGGGGGCGAAGGGGGAACTCTGCATGTGGGTACTGTGAGGAGGGGGTGAAGGGGGAACTCTGCAAGTGGGTACTGTGAGGAGGGGGCGAAGGGGAACTCTGCAAGTGGGTACTGTGAGGAGGGGGTGAAGGGGTAGCTCTCCAAGTGGATACTGTGAGGAGGGGGCGAAGGGGGAACTCTGCATGTGGGTAATGTGAGGAGGGGGTGAAGGGGGAACTCTGCAAGTGGGTACTGTGAGGAGGGCTGAAGGGGGAACTCTGCAAGTGGGTACTGTGAGGAGGGGGTGTAGGGGGTACTCTGCAAGTGAGTACTGTGAGGAGGGGGTGAAGGGGGAACTCTGCAAGTGGGTAATGTGAGGAGGGGGTGAAGGGAGGAGCTCTGCAAGTGGGTTCTGTGAGGAGGGGGTGGAGGGGAAACTCTGCAAGTGGGTACTGTGAGGAGGGGGTGAAGGGAGGAGCTCTGCAAGTGGCTTCTGTGAGGAGGGGGTGAAGGGGGATCTCTGCAAGTGAGTACTGTGAGGAGGGGGCGAAGGGGGGAGCTCTCCAAGTGGATACTGTGAGGAGGGGGTGAAGGGGGGAGCTCTCCAAGTGGATACTGTGAGGAGGGGGTGAAGGGGGATCTCTGCAAGTGAGTACTGTGAGGAGGGGGTGAAGGGGGAACTCTGCAAGTGGGTACTGTGAGGAGGGGGCGAAGGGGGGAGCTCTCCAAGTGGATACTGTGAGGAGGGGGTGAAGGGGCGAGCTCTCCAAGTGGATACTGTGAGGAGGGGGCGAAGGGGAACTCTGCAAGTGGGTACTGTGAGGAGGGGGTGAAGGGGGGAGCTCTCCAAGTGGATACTGTGAGGAAGGTGTGAAGGGGGAACCCTGCAAGTGGGTACTGTGAGGAGGGGGCGAAGGGGGGAGCTCTCCAAGTGGATACTGTGAGGAGGGGGTGAAGGGGGATCTCTGCAAGTGAGTACTGTGAGGAGGGGGTGAAGGGGGGAGCTCTCCAAGTGGATACTGTGAGGAGGGGGTGAACGGGGGAACTCTGCAAGAGGGTACTGTGAGGAGGGGGCGAAGGGGAACTCTGCAAGTGGGTACTGTGAGGAGGGGGTGAAGCGGGAACTCTGCAAGTGAGCACTGTGAGGAGGGGCTGAAGGGGGAAATCTGCAAGTTGGTACTGTGAGGTGGGGGCGAAGGGGAACTCTGCAAGTGGGTACTGTGAGGAGGGGGCGAAGGGGCGAGCTCTGCAAGTGGTTACTGTGAGTTAGGGGGCGAAGGGGGAACTCTGCAAGTTTGGTACTGTGAGGAGGGGGTGAAGGGGGAACTCTGCAAGTGGGTACTGTGAGGAGGGGGTGAAGGGGGAACTCTGCAAGAGGGTACTGTGAGGAGGGGGCGAAGGGGAACTCTGCAAGTGGGTACTGTGAGGAGGCGGTGAAGGGGGAACTCTGCAAGAGGGTACTGTGAGGAGGGGGCGAAGGGGAACTCTGCAAGTGGGTACTGTGAGGAGGGGGTGAAGGGGAACTCTGCAAGTGGGTACTGTGAGGAGGAGGCGAAGCGGGAACTCTGCAAGTGGTTACTGTGAGTTAGGGGGCGAAGGGCGAACTCTGCAAGTGGGTACTGTGAGGCAGGGGTGAAGTGGGAACTCTACAAGTGGGTACTGTGAGTTAGGGGGCGAAGGGGGAACTCTGCAAGTGGGTACTGTGAGGAGGGGGTGAAGGGGGAACTCTGCAAGTGGGTACTGTGAGGAGGGGGTGAAGGGGGTACTCTGCAAGTGGGTACTGTGAGGAGGGGGTGAAGGGGGGAGCTCTCCAAGTGGATACTGTGAGGAGGGGGCGAAGGGGGAACTCTGCAAGTGGGTAATGTGAGGAGGGGGTGAAGGGAGGAGCTCTGCAAGTGGGTTCTGTGAGGAGGGGGTGGAGGGGAAACTCTGCAAGTGGGTACTGTGAGGAGGGGGTGAAGGGAGGAGCTCTGCAAGTGGGTTCTGTGAGGAGGGGGTGGAGGGGAAACTCTGCAAGTGGGTTCTGTGAGGAGGGGGTGAAGGGGGAACTCTGCAAGTGGGTACTGTGAGGAAGGGGTGAAGGGGGAACACTACAAGTGGGTACTGTGAGGAGGGGGTGAAGGGGGGAGCTCTCCAAGTGGATACTGTGAGGAGGGGGCGAAGGTAGGAGCTCTGCAAGTGGGTTCTGTGAGAAGGGGGTGGAGGGGAATCTCTGCAAGTGGGTACTGTGAGGAGGGGGTGAAGGGGGAACTCTGCAAGTGGATACTGTGGGGAGGGGGTGAAGGGGGGAACTCTGCATGTGGGTACTGTGAGGAGGGGGTGAAGGGGGAACTCTACCAGTGGGTAATGTGAGGAGGGGGTGAAGGGGGAACTCTACAAGTGGGTACTGTGAGGAAGGTGTGAAGGGGCAACTCTGCAAGTGGGTACTGTGAGGAGGGAGTGAAGGGGGGAGCTCTCCAAGTGGATACTGTGAGGAGGGTGTGAAGGGGGAACTCTACAAGTGGGTACTGTGAGGAGGGGGCGAAGGGGGGAGCTCTCCAAGTGGATACTGTGAGGAGGGGGTGAAGGGGGATCTCTGCAAGTGAATACTGTGAGGAGGGGGCGAAGGGGGGAGCTCTCCAAGTGGATACTGTGAGGAGGGGGTGAAGGGGGAGCTCTCCAAGTGGATACTGTGAGGAGGGGGTGAAGGGGGATCTCTGCAAGTGAGTACTGTGAGGAGGGGGTGAAGGGGGAACTCTGCAAGTGGGTACTGTGAGGAGGGGGAGAAGGGGGGAGCTCTCCAAGTGGATACTGTGAGGAGGGGGTGAAGGGGCGAGCTCTCCAAGTGGATACTGTGAGGAGGGGGCGAAGGGGGAACTCTGCAAGTGGGTACTGTGAGGAGGGGGCGAAGGGGGGAGCTCTCCAAGTGGATACTGTGAGGAGGGGGTGAAGGGGGATCTCTGCAAGTGAGTACTGTGAGGAGGGGGTAAAGGGGGGAGCTCTCCAAGTGGATACTGTGAGGAGGGGGTGAACGGGGGAACTCTGCAAGAGGGTACTGTGAGGAGGGGGCGAAGGGGAACTCTGCAAGTGGGTACTGTGAGGAGGGGGTGAAGCGGGAACTCTGCAAGTGAGCACTGTGAGGAGGGGCTGAAGGGGGAAATCTGCAAGTGGGTACTGTGAGGTGGGGGCGAAGGGGAACTCTGCAAGTGGGTACTGTGAGGAGGGGGCGAAGGGGCGAGCTCTGCAAGTGGTTACTGTGAGTTAGGGGGCGAAGGGGGAACTCTGCAAGTTTGGTACTGTGAGGAGGGGGTGAAGGGGGAACTCTGCAAGTGGGTACTGTGAGGAGGGGGCGAAGGGGAACTCTGCAAGTGGGTACTGTGAGGAGGGGGCGAAGGGGAACTCTGCAAGTGGGTACTGTGAGGAGGGGGTGAAGGGGGAACTCTGCAAGTGGGTACTGTGAGGAGGGGGCGAAGGGGAACTCTGCAAGTGGGTACTGTGAGGAGGGGGTGAAGGGGGAACTCTGCAAGAGGGTACTGTGAGGAGGGGGCGATGGGGAACTCTGCAAGTGGGTACTGTGAGGAGGAGGCGAAGCGGGAACTCTGCAAGTGGTTACTGTGAGTTAGGGGGCGAAGGGGGAACTCTGCAAGTGGGTACTGTGAGGAGGGGGCGAAGGGGGAACTCTGCATGTGGGTACTGTGAGGAGGGGGTGAAGGGGGAGCTCTGCAAGTGGGTACTGTGAGGCGGGGGTGAAGTGGGAACTCTGCATGTGGGTACTGTGAGGAGGGGGTGAAGGGGGAACTCTGCAAGTGGGTACTGTGAGGAGGGGGTGAAGGGGGGAGCTCTCCAAGTGGATACTGTGAGGAGGGGGCGAAGGGGGAACTCTGCATGTGGGTACTGTGAGGAGGGGGTGAAGGGGGAACTCTGCAAGTGGGTACTGTGAGGAGGGGGCGAAGGGGAACTCTGCAAGTGGGTACTGTGAGGAGGGGGTGAAGGGGTAGCTCTCCAAGTGGATACTGTGAGGAGGGGGCGAAGGGGGAACTCTGCATGTGGGTAATGTGAGGAGGGGGTGAAGGGGGAACTCTGCAAGTGGGTACTGTGAGGAGGGCTGAAGGGGGAACTCTGCAAGTGGGTACTGTGAGGAGGGGGTGTAGGGGGTACTCTGCAAGTGAGTACTGTGAGGAGGGGGTGAAGGGGGAACTCTGCAAGTGGGTAATGTGAGGAGGGGGTGAAGGGAGGAGCTCTGCAAGTGGGTTCTGTGAGGAGGGGGTGGAGGGGAAACTCTGCAAGTGGGTACTGTGAGGAGGGGGTGAAGGGAGGAGCTCTGCAAGTGGCTTCTGTGAGGAGGGGGTGAAGGGGGATCTCTGCAAGTGAGTACTGTGAGGAGGGGGCGAAGGGGGGAGCTCTCCAAGTGGATACTGTGAGGAGGGGGTGAAGGGGGGAGCTCTCCAAGTGGATACTGTGAGGAGGGGGTGAAGGGGGATCTCTGCAAGTGAGTACTGTGAGGAGGGGGTGAAGGGGGAACTCTGCAAGTGGGTACTGTGAGGAGGGGGCGAAGGGGGGAGCTCTCCAAGTGGATACTGTGAGGAGGGGGTGAAGGGGCGAGCTCTCCAAGTGGATACTGTGAGGAGGGGGCGAAGGGGAACTCTGCAAGTGGGTACTGTGAGGAGGGGGCGAAGGGGGGAGCTCTCCAAGTGGATACTGTGAGGAGGGGGTGAAGGGGGATCTCTGCAAGTGAGTACTGTGAGGAGGGGGTGAAGGGGGGAGCTCTCCAAGTGGATACTGTGAGGAGGGGGTGAACGGGGGAACTCTGCAAGAGGGTACTGTGAGGAGGGGGCGAAGGGGAACTCTGCAAGTGGGTACTGTGAGGAGGGGGTGAAGCGGGAACTCTGCAAGTGAGCACTGTGAGGAGGGGCTGAAGGGGGAAATCTGCAAGTTGGTACTGTGAGGTGGGGGCGAAGGGGAACTCTGCAAGTGGGTACTGTGAGGAGGGGGCGAAGGGGCGAGCTCTGCAAGTGGTTACTGTGAGTTAGGGGGCGAAGGGGGAACTCTGCAAGTTTGGTACTGTGAGGAGGGGGTGAAGGGGGAACTCTGCAAGTGGGTACTGTGAGGAGGGGGTGAAGGGGGAACTCTGCAAGAGGGTACTGTGAGGAGGGGGCGAAGGGGAACTCTGCAAGTGGGTACTGTGAGGAGGCGGTGAAGGGGGAACTCTGCAAGAGGGTACTGTGAGGAGGGGGCGAAGGGGAACTCTGCAAGTGGGTACTGTGAGGAGGGGGTGAAGGGGAACTCTGCAAGTGGGTACTGTGAGGAGGAGGCGAAGCGGGAACTCTGCAAGTGGTTACTGTGAGTTAGGGGGCGAAGGGCGAACTCTGCAAGTGGGTACTGTGAGGCAGGGGTGAAGTGGGAACTCTACAAGTGGGTACTGTGAGTTAGGGGGCGAAGGGGGAACTCTGCAAGTGGGTACTGTGAGGAGGGGGTGAAGGGGGAACTCTGCAAGTGGGTACTGTGAGGAGGGGGTGAAGGGGGTACTCTGCAAGTGGGTACTGTGAGGAGGGGGTGAAGGGGGGAGCTCTCCAAGTGGATACTGTGAGGAGGGGGCGAAGGGGGAACTCTGCATGTGGGTACTGTGAGGAGGGGGTGAAGGGGGAACTCTGCAAGTGGGTACTGTGAGGAGGGGGCGAAGGGGAACTCTGCAAGTGGGTAATGTGAGGAGGGGGTGAAGGGAGGAGCTCTGCAAGTGGGTTCTGTGAGGAGGGGGTGGAGGGGAAACTCTGCAAGTGGGTACTGTGAGGACGGGGTGAAGGGAGGAGCTCTGCAAGTGGGTTCTGTGAGGAGGGGGTGAAGGGGGAACTCTGCAAGTGGGTACTGTGAGGAAGGGGTGAAGGGGGAACACTACAAGTGGGTACTGTGAGGAGGGGGTGAAGGGGGGAGCTCTCCAAGTGGATACTGTGAGGAGGGGGCGAAGGGAGGAGCTCTGCAAGTGGGTTCTGTGAGAAGGGGGTGGAGGGGAAACTCTGCAAGTGGGTACTGTGAGGAGGGGGTGAAGGGGGAACTCTGCAAGTGGGTACTGTGAGGAGGGGGTGAAGGGGGGAACTCTGCATGTGGGTACTGTGAGGAGGGGGTGAAGGGGGAACTCTACAAGTGGGTACTGTGAGGAGGGGGTGAAGGGGGAACTCTGCAAGTGGGTACTGTGAGGAAGGTGTGAAGGGGCAACTCTGCAAGTGGGTACTGTGAGGAGGGAGTGAAGGGGGGAGCTCTCCAAGTGGATACTGTGAGGAGGGTGTGAAGGGGGAACTCTACAAGTGGGTACTGTGAGGAGGGGGCGAAGGGGGGAACTCTCCAAGTGGATACTGTGAGGAGGGGGTGAAGGGGGATCTCTGCAAGTGAGTACTGTGAGGAGGGGGCGAAGGGGGGAGCTCTCCAAGTGGATACTGTGAGGAGGGGGTGAAGGGGGGAGCTCTCCAAGTGGATACTGTGAGGAGGGGGTGAAGGGGGATCTCTGCAAGTGAGTACTGTGAGGAGGGGGTGAAGGGGGAACTCTGCAAGTGGGTACTGTGAGGAGGGGGCGAAGGGGGGAGCTCTCCAAGTGGATACTGTGAGGAGGGGGTGAAGGGGCGAGCTCTCCAAGTGGATACTGTGAGGAGGGGGCGAAGGGGAACTCTGCAAGTGGGTACTGTGAGGAGGGGGTGAAGGGGGGAGCTCTCCAAGTGGATACTGTGAGGAAGGTGTGAAGGGGGAACTCTGCAAGTGGGTACTGTGAGGAGGGGGCGAAGGGGGGAGCTCTCCAAGTGGATACTGTGAGGAGGGGGCGAAGGGGGGAGCTCTCCAAGTGGATACTGTGAGGAGGGGGTGAAGGGGGGAGCTCTCCAAGTGGATACTGTGAGGAGGGGGTGAACGGGGGAACTCTGCAAGAGGGTACTGTGAGGAGGGGGCGAAGGGGAACTCTGCAAGTGGGTACTGTGAGGAGGGGGTGAAGCGGGAACTCTGCAAGTGAGCACTGTGAGGAGGGGGCGAAGGGGAACTCTGCAAGTGGGTACTGTGAGGAGGGGGCGAAGGGGCGAGCTCTGCAAGTGGTTACTGTGAGTTAGGGGGCGAAGGGGGAACTTTGCAAGTGGGTACTGTGAGGAGGGCGTGAAGGGGAACTCTGCAAGTTTGGTACTGTGAGGAGGGGGTGAAAGGGGAACTCTGCAAGAGGGTACTGTGAGGAGGGGGCGAAGGGGAACTCTGCAAGTGGGTACTGTGAGGAGGGGGTGAAGGGGGAACTCTGCAAGAGGGTACTGTGAGGAGGGGGCGAAGGGGAACTCTGCAAGTGGGTACTGTGAGGAGGGGGTGAAGGGGAACTCTGCAAGTGGGTACTGTGAGGAGGGGGTGAAAGGGGAACTCTGCAAGAGGGTACTGTGAGGAGGGGGCGAAGGGGAACTCTGCAAGTGGGTACTGTGAGGAGGGGGTGAAGGGGGAACTCTGCAAGAGGGTACTGTGAGGAGGGGGCGAAGGGGAACTCTGCAAGTGGGTACTGTGAGGAGGGGGTGAAGGGGAACTCTGCAAGTGGGTACTGTGAGGAGGAGGCGAAGCGGGAACTCTGCAAGTGGTTACTGTGAGGCGGGGGTGAAGTGGGAACTCTACAAGTGGATACTGTGAGGAGAGGTTGAAGGGGGAACTCTGCAAGTGGGTACTGTGAGGAGGGGGTGAAGGGGGAACTCTGCAAGTGGGTACTGTCAGGGGGTACTGTGAGGGGGGTGCTCTCCATGTGGGTACGGTGGGGGGGTGAAGGGAGAGCTCTCCAAGAGGGTACGGTGGGGGTGGGGGGGGTGAAGGGGGGGTTGTCGATCTCTTCAATCCAATATCATCCCAATGCCGGCCCTGCCTCTTGATTGGGTGGGTTGGCTGCCCCCATTATACTAAGTGCCCACCCGCCATGTCATTGCACTGGCATTGCTGAAAACATCACAGGCAGGATCACTGTCATTTTATCACCATGAGTGGTAACAGGATAACAAAATCTTGTGCAAAGAGTGATAGAGGTTTGGAACTTCTGCAAATGGCAATTGATGCTTGATCAATTGTAAATTTTGAGTGAGTTTGATAGATATTTGTTAACCGAGTGTATTCAGGGATAGGGGGCAAAGGTGGGTATCTGGTGTTTGGTCACAGATCAGCCATGATCTCATTGAATGGTGGAACAGGTTTGAGGGGCTAAGTGACCGCTTCCTGTTCCGATGTTCCTTGATCTTTGTTGGGAAAGGTTACCAAAGGATAAGAAACAACAGTGAAAAATGAAGTTATGCTACAGATTAGCTCTGAATGGTGGGATCGGCTTGTGGAAGTGAATGGCCTGCTTCTGTGACCAGTGGGGTACCACAGGTATCAGTGTTTGGGCCCCAGCTGGTCACAATATATATCAATGATTTGGATGTTGGGAACAAATGTAGTATTTCCAAGTTCACATATGATACAAAACTAGGTGGGAATGTGTGTTGTGAGGAAGATGCTAAATGGCTTCAAGGGGATTTGGACAGACTTAGTGAGTGGGCATGCACGTGGCAGAAGAAATATAATATGGAAAAATGTGAGGTTATCCACTTTGGTAGGAGGAATAGATGTACAGAGTATTTAAATGGTAAAATTAGAAAGTGTAGATGTACAAAGGGACCTGGGTGTCCTTGTTCATAAGTCACTGAAAGCTAACATGCAGGTGCAGCAAGCAATTAGGGAGGCTTATAGTATGTTAGCCTTTATCGCAAGAGGATTTGAATACAAGAGTAGTGAAGTCTTGTTCAATTGTATAGAACCTTGGTTAGACTGCACTTTGAGTACTGTGTACAGTTTTGGTCCCCTTAGTTTAGGAAGGATATTATTGCCATAGAGGGAGTGCAACGAATGTTCATCAAACTTGTTCCCAGGATGTCGGGACTGTCCTATGAAGAGAGATTGGGGAAACTGGGCCTGTATTCTCTAGAGTTTCGAAGAATGAGGGGTGATCTCATTGAAACCTACAAAATACTTGTAGCAATAGACAGGGTAGATGCAGCTAAGATATTTCCCCTGGTTGGGGAGTCTAGAACCAGGGAACACTATTTCAAAATAAGGGGAAAACCACTTAGGACAGAGATGAGGAGAAATGTCTTCACTCAGAGGGTTGTGAATGTTTGGAATTCTCTACCCCAGAGGGCTGTGGAAGCTCAGTCATTGAGTATGTTTATAGCAGAGATTGACAGATTTCGAAATACCAATGACATAAAGGGATATGAGGATAGTGTGTGAAAAAGGCATTGAAATGGATGATCAGCCATGATCATATTGAATGATGGAGTAGTTTCAATGGGCTGAATGGCCTACTCCTGTTCCTATGTTCTGTTCCTAATCCTCTGTCCTTTCAGCCTTGGCATGGGCTTCTGTTGAGTTGAGGTGTCTTTTCACGCTCTCCTGAAGCTTTCCAAACTTTTGTTCCCTTTCCTTGTGATGGTCCCCTTTAATTTTCCCCAGCCCTTTAAATTTCACTTTGGGCTGAGTATTCCTCAGCTACCAGCGATGTCATCCACCTGCTCCTCCCCTTGACTGCCAGATGGTGATGGCAGGAGGAGAGGGTGGGGGTGGGGGGGGGAGGAGAATCGGAGAGGGACAGGATGCACGGGCCGTGTGGAGTGTTGTTTTCTCATCTTGTCTCCTTGGCACGCAGGGAGCGGAATGGTGAGGAGCTGAGGCGCGAGGAAACCTTCAAATACCGTTTCAAAAAGGACGGCAAGAAGCATACGCTTTTCATCAATGAGGCCGCTAAGGAGGATGCTGGTCACTACACCGCCAAAACCAATGGAGGGCAGTCTGTGGCAGAGCTCCTGGTGCAAGGTAACGGGGTTGCAATATTGGAGGCAACAACATGCTTCCCTCACAACATCTCCCTTTGTGCTGCCTCAAACCACAAGACTCCTCAGCCTCCTGTTGTCATCTGTGCTGCTGTGGGGTTGCAGAGATCGGCTGTCACTCGGGCAGTGAGGGCCTCCTGTACCAACAGCGGAATGAGGGGCCTCAATAACATGTGAACAGCTCCTGCACGGGACAGCACAGGTTAGACCTGGTGGAGACCGAGTCTATGGATACCACATCCATGCTGCTTTACCTACAGTCATTGTCATCTCAGTGGCGTTCCCTATTTCCCCACAGTCTCACCTACTGATGTAATGTCAGGTCAGTCACCGGCAGGCTCTACAGGCCTGGGCCATCAATTTACTGCAGTTCAGAAACGGGGCACTGGCCCTTGGATCTTCAGGCTTCACCTGGCCTCCACTCCAGTGATGACAGTATCATTAGATTTAGAGTAGCTATGGAAAAGGACAAGCAACATTCAACTGTGAAAATACAAACTGGAGGAGGCCTAATTTCAGTGAGTTAAAAAGGGACGTGACTCAGGTGGATTGGAATCAAAGACTGTCGGGTAAAGTAGTGATTGAGCAATGACTCAGGTGCAGAATGGAGACATTCCCACAGGGAGAGAGGAAGGGAATCCAAAGATGGAGTTCCCTGGATGATGAAAGGTATAGGCTGCGAAATTCAATAACACCCGAATACAGGCGTGGGGCTCGCGATGCGTGATTAACGCGTGCCCATGGCTTCTGATGCAGTCTGCTTATTCAAATGATTGCAGCGTGCAGCCAGCACTAAGCACTCCGTTGATTGGCTACAGGCCCGAGCAGGGGGGCCCCACAATTGTAAGAGGCTAACACGAGTTCAAGCTAGTCTGCACTTCTCAAAGCGAGCCTGTATTCTAAAACGTGAGGTGTATTTTGACTGGAACAGGCACTGGAATTCATTCTAAAGGTATATTAGACCTGGGAAAGACACAAGAACGGAACAAATGACAGAAAGCAGACTCCAAGGTATGCCAGTGCAGAACTGGAGGCCTTGCCTCAGCAGATGGAGAGGAGGAGAGATGTTGTTTATCCATCGAGGACCATGAGGCCCTCAGACAGATACTGCAAAGGTATCTTGAATAGATTGCCATCGTAGTCAATGCGCCAGTGTAGCCCTGAGGACCTGGATGCAGTTCTGCAACAATTCAGTGATCTCACACGAATAGTCAAGGCCAATGAATGCATCTTCAAATGCCACAACCATACATCTGGACTATTAGCCTCACACACTGCTCAATCCACCACATCCCATCACTCATCTACTAACAATCTTCATCAATCAAGATTTATATCTCACATTCATAGCTTTACCTCACCCTCACACACCTACTGCTGCAAGCCGCACACCCACATCTAACAGCCAGCACACATTGCCTTGACAACCACATCACCCAAACACATTGCACCAGACTCACTGACACACTTCCCTCTCTCTCTTGCAGGACAAGGTGGCGTACAACAGGAGGTAGCAGGAGCTAACCAGGGGGCGGGTGCGGGAGGACAGGCACAGCTGCTTGTCACCATCCCCATGTAGGAGATGGTGCTCACCATCATTGGAGCAGCCGTGACTGAAATTGTGGCCAGTTGCGGGGCTGAAGCCATGGGTAATGATAACCAGAGTGTGACAGGAAGGAACTGAGCACAAAGACATAAGAGTGCACCAACACATGAGGTCAGATAGGGAAAAATAGTAAAAAGACAGAATTGAAAGCTCTTTATCTGAATGCATGCAGCATTCATAACAAGATGGAAGAATTGATAAAACAAATAGAAATAAATGGGTATGATCTGACAGCCATTATGAAGATGTGGTTGCAAGGTGACCAAGGCTGTGAACTGAATATTCAAGGGTATTTGACATCTCAGAAGGATAGGAAGAAAGGAAAAGGAGGTGGGTAGCTCTGTTAATAAAGGATGAGATCAGTATAGTAGTGAAAAATGATCTTGGCTCGGAAGATCAAGATGTAGAATCAGTTTGGGTGGAGATAAGAAATAGCAAAGGAAATAAGTCACTGGTGGGAGTAGTTTATAGGCCACCTAACAGTAGATGCACTGTCTGACAGAATAGAAATCAAAAAATAATGGGGGCTTGTGGGAAAGGTACTGCAATAATCGGGCGTGATTTTAATCTTGATATAGATTGGACAAATCAAATTGGCAAAGGTAGACTGGAGGATGAGTTCATAGAGTGTATTAGGGGCAGTTTCTTAGAATAATACATTCTGGAACCAACCTGGGAGCAGGTTATTTTAGACCTGGTAATGTGTAATGAGACAAGATTAATAAATGACCTCACAGTGAAGGATACTCTAGATAAGAGTGTTCATAACATGATAGAATTTCACATTCAGTTCGAGGGTGAAAAGTTTGGGTCTGAAGCTAGTATCTTAAACTTAAATAAAGGCAATTACAAGGGTATGAAGACGGAGTTGGCTAAAGAAGACTGGGAAATTAAGTTAAAAAGTAAGACAGTAGAGAAGCACAGGCAGACATTTAAGGAGATATCGAGGGCCGAAGGGCCTGTACTGCGCTGTAATGTTCTATGTTCTATTTCATAACTCTCAACAAAGATATATTCCATTAGGAAAGAAAGACTCTGAGAAGGATGCACCATCCATGGCTAACTAAGGAAGTTAAAGTCAGTGTCAAATTGAAAGAAAGGGGGTACAATTCTGCAAAATATATTGGTAGGCCAGAAGATTGGAAACATTTTAGAAACCAGCAGAGGATGACTAAAGTACTGTTCTCTTAGAGAATGAGACTGGGGTATTAATAATGGGACACAAGGAAATAGCAAAGACTTTGAATAAGTATTTTGTATCTGTCTGCACCGTAGAAGACACAAAAAGCATCCAAAAATAACAGATATTCAAGAGGCAAAAGGGAGGGAGGAACTTAAATCAATCTATCTAATCTTAAACAAATTATCACTGAAGAAAAAGTACTAAGAAAACTAATGGGACTAAAGGCTGACAAGTCCCCTGGACCTGACAGCCTGCATCCTAGAGTCTTAAAGGAAGTGGTTGCAGAGATAGTGAATGCATTGGTTGTGATCTTCCAAAATTCCCTAGATTCTTGAAAGGACCCAACAGATTGGAAAATCACACATCTAACACCTCTGTTCAAGAAGTGGGATGGGCTGCAACAGAAAGCAGGAAATTACAGGACAGTTAGCCTATCATCTGTCATCGGGAAAATGCTAGAATCTATTATTAAGGAAGTAGTAGCAGTGTCCTCAGTACCTTGCTCTATGGCAGCGAGGCCTGGACAACGTATGCCAGCCAAGAGCGACGTCTCAATTCATTCCATCTCCGCTGCCTCCGGAGAATACTTGGCATCAGGTGGCAGGACTATATCTCCAACACAGAAGTCCTTGAAGCGGCCAACACCCCCAGCTTGTACACACTACTGAGTCAGCGGCGCTTGAGATGGCTTGGCCATGTGAGCCGCATGGAAGATGGCAGGATCCCCAAAGACACATTGGACAGCGAGCTCGCCACTGGTATCAGACCCACCGGCCGTCCATGTCTCCGCTATAAAGACGTCTGCAAACGCGACATGAAATCGTGCGACATTGATCACAAGTCGTGGGAGTCAGTTGCCAGCATTCGCCAGAGCTGGCGGGCAGCCATAAAGACAGGGCTAAATTGTGGCGAGTCGAAGAGACTTAGTAGTTGGCAGGAAAAAAGACAGAGGCGCAAGGGGAGAGCCAACTGTGTAACAGCCCCGACAAACAAATTTCTCTGCAGCACCTGTGGAAGAGCCTGTCACTCTAGAATTGGCCTTTATAGCCACTCCAGGCACTGCTTCACAAACCACTGACCACCTCCAGGCGCGTATCCATTGTCTCTCGAGATAAGGAGGCCCGAAAGAAGAAGTAGTAGCAGGACATTTAGAAAATCATAATCCAATCAGGCAAAGTCAACATGGTTCTTAGTTCCTATTAAAGCAGAGATTGGCAGATTTCTAAATACCAATGACTACAGGGATTTGAGGATAGTGTGGAAAAAAGGCATTAAAGTGGATGGCCAGCCATGATCTTATTGAATGGCGGGGCAGGTTCAATGGGCTGAATGGCCTACTCCTGCTACTATGTTAATAAAAGCAAAATACTGCGGATGCTGGAAATCTGAAACAAAAACAAGAAATGCTGGAATCACTCAGCAGGTCTGGCAGCATCTGTGGAAAGAGAAGCAGAGTTAACGTTTCGGGTTCCGAGAAGGGTCACTGACCTGAAACGTTAACCCTGCTACTATGTTCCTGTGTTCATGAAAGGGAAATTGTGTTTGATAAATGTATTAGTTTTTTGAGGATGTAACGCACAAGGTGGATAAAGAGAAACCAATAGATGTAGTGTATTTGGATTTCCAAAAGCTATTTGATAAAGTGCCACATAGAGTCATGAAAGGTCACTACACAAGAGCTCATAGTGTTGGGGTAATATATTAGCAAGCAGTGGGGGCTGGGTCATTGAATATATTCAAGGCTGAGTTAGACAGATTTTTGATTGATAAGGGAGTGAAGGCTCAGGCAGGAAAGTGGAGTTGAGGCCACAATCAGATCAGCCACCATCTTGTTAAATGGCAGAGCAGGCTTGAGGGGCCGAATGGCCTACTCCTGCTACTATTTCTTATGCTCTTATTTTCTTAAAGATGGCTTCAGTATGCCCATACCTAATCCTCTTTCTCAGCTATCACTTCCTTCTAATCTGCTAATCTTTTCTGCACCTCTTGGTTCTCCCTCCTCCCCTCACCACAACCCTACCCTGTCTCCTTTCACATACCAAAGAACTGCAACCTGGCCAGGCCGTGGTGGAAGAGGAAGAGGCGGAAAAGCAGGAAGACAGTGATGAAGAATAAAAACCATCTCTCACTCTCACACTCACAGCCACCAGATCAGATACTGACACTGCATGTACTTTTGAGGCTAGCTTAGAGGCAGGATCTGCACATGATGAGATATTGGGCAAGAGTGGTCTGCAGCCAGGGCAGGTGTCAAGGGTAGTGCAGGAGCCAGCTCCCCAGAGGGCAATGTGTCGCATGAGTTCTGCTGCAGAGGGCTCAGATGAGCACTTCAATGGGGTGATGTACAGAGTCTGATGGGTATATACAATGAAATGCTTGGTGCATTGGGAAAGCTGCTAGAAAGTCTGTGGTCAATGTCAAGAAGTATGGAGGAGTCCAGCACCAACTGGCACAGGGCTCTGTGCAGAGCTTGGAGCTCATCCTCTCCAGATTGGAAGTGGCGGTCAACTCCAGTACCACACTTGTCAACCCTGCTGTGATGCAGCGTCTGATGGCTGATGTAGCAGCTTCCATTGCAGAACAAGCAGAAGCCACCCAATATCTCAGTGCTGCAGTGGAAGCTCAGACTGTGCACATGTAGGCTCAGTTTGTTACCACTCAGGTTCATTCTGCTGCATCATAGCTGTGCATACCATTGTTCAAAGGGGCTTGAGGGGGTCCCTCAGCAGTCCAGCAATCTATCCTCCAACACAGTGCTAGGATTACTGAGGCACTGCCCAGGGGAGTGGCAGTGACTCTGTGGAACACAGTCCTGCTGTCCTCACTCTCACACTGACAGCATTTGTCCTCCCACTCCGCCAGTGCCCTTGCTGTTTCCTGTTAGCAAACCAGCCCAGATTACTGCCACCCTTGTCGAGATGCTGCGGTCCGAAGCTGGGCCTTCTCGAGCCAGATCTGCTCAAGTTCATCCTCCAAGGCTATCTGCAGTCTCCTCCACTGAAAGTCAGTAGCTTCCACCAGCCATGCTGCAGCCACTGGGGTAGCACAGTGTAGGAGTGCTAGGACAGGCAAAGACACACAGAAAATCGACACACAGCGAATGCATAAGAACGATTTATTGACTTTTATATGAACATTGGATGGTTTGATGTATAAATTTAGTTTGGAATGTTTGTTTTATGCTGCTTTTATTTCAGCCTTGTGGCCAAGAGGGAAATGTGATGGTCAGTTAGAGGGAGAAGGTAAGGTGTGGGAATGTTGGCGAATGGGGAATTAGGGTTCACTGGTACTGCAATTCAATAAGCCGATCATGGACAGCCCGGCTGTGTTGGGTGCCTCATCCCTTCCTCCTCTTCCTCAGCTGGTCTCTGTATACCTGGTGCCATGGGCTGTGCCCTCGTGTGCAGCCTGCAGCAAACCACCATGAATCTTGACATCTGCTCTGCTGAGTTCTGCAGGATTCCTCCAGAGTGATCCAGGTAGTGGAATCAGTGTTTAAGCATCACAATGGCCTGCTCGATCACATCTG
Organism: Heterodontus francisci; assembly: GCF_036365525.1. Lineage (NCBI taxonomy): Eukaryota > Metazoa > Chordata > Chondrichthyes > Heterodontiformes > Heterodontidae > Heterodontus > Heterodontus francisci. The sequence continues at coordinate 13,441,075 of NC_090384.1, read as the reverse complement.
GTTTGGCAGCATGGTTTTCGTTACATACATGTTGCCCACGTGTACATTTGTTGGGCTCCTGAATCATGAACTATGTGGTCAGTGGAAAGCCCCCTTCACCTAGGAGCCACTCTCTGGTTTGTCATGGTGGTTCAAATGTGGTTGGCACAGCAGACTGCCACACATTGAAGACATCATAAGCTGCCAGGATAGTAGGCATTGACCTGTATGATAGGCTGAGTAAGGTCGCACACCAGCTGCATGTTGAAGGAATGGAATCCCTTCCAGTTCTGGTACATCTCAGTTCACACGTGGCACTAGCAAAGTGACACGTGTGTAGTCAATCCCGCCCAGCACCATGGGGAAGCCTGCAATCCTTCTGAAGCCATGTGCTTGCTCTGCTTGCTTCTCTCTGGCAAGAGAAAATGAAATGTCTGCCAGTCTCTTCAAATACAGAGCCTCAGTGACTTGCCGAATGCAAAAGTGAGTGGCAAACTGAGAGGTGTTGCAAATATCCTCTGTTCCAGCCTAAAAGGAGTCTGACGCACAAAGGTTCATGGATATGGTCACCTTGACAACCACTGGCAATGCCGTCCTTGCCCTGCTCTGAGGCTGCAGTTCTGTCAGATTTCAACAAGCACATCCTTAGTGAAGCAGATATGTCTGACACCCTGTTCCTCACTGAAGGTCAGGTAGGGGAATTGCTCCTTGAACACTTTGGGCAGATGTGACCTCCAGCTGAGAGCATTCTCCCCATTCTCCTACTCCTCTCTCTTCCAGCAGCTTGTCCTGCTCTGTGTTGCCTCTGTTCATTCTTCCTGCCATGTTGTAGTCCAAAGAGGAATGCAAACTACTGGACCCAAGTCTAAGAGCAATTGAATTGTGCAGAATCCTTGAGGTCAGGACAGAATCCTTCAGCATCTGCCACAACGCTCCTTGTTGACTATAGCAACCTTAAACAACTCGATAAACTACCAAACACTCATGCAATCACAGCAACAGCCAGCAGAAACCAATTGACAACTAACTTGAAAGTAGTTGATGATTCCTTTAAGTAAGATAGTGGGGCGGTCCTTCCTGCTGCTGAATGCATGTTCTGTTGTGCAAGGTTGAGAGGGGGTGTAGCTGGCGTATTGAGCTCCAAAATCGTAATGTTGGCATCAAATCTGCATTTCACACTGATAGACGTGATGATCTGCCTACTCTGCTTGTTTCCATCATTCGCTCTCTGCACGTGTGCTGATGCCCTCACCAAAATGGCGCCCAGCACGGCTGGCACCAGAGATCTGCACATGTGCCATGGACGCCAATTTGGATGTAAAACGGCACTCATAACACTGAGAAAGTGGGTGTTAAGGAACTGAATTTCACAGCCAAATGAGGTTAAAATGAAACAGAAAAAGGAGGCTCATGATAAATGTGGAAACTGAGGAGACTCTGACCACCATCTTCAAATAATCCTTGGATATAGTGCCAGAGGACTGGAAGATTGCAAATGTTACACTGCAGCTTAAAAAAGGGAGAGAGATAAACCCAGTGACTACAGACCAAATTAGCCTAATGTCAGTGGTGAAGAAACTTTTAGAGACATGAATCTGGGACAAAATTAATTGGCACTTGGAAAATGGGGGTTAATAAATAAAATCACAGATTTGTTAAAGGCAAATCATGTCCAATTAACTTGATTGTGTTCTTTGACAAACCAATGGAAAGGGTTGCTGAGGGTAGCACAGGTGATGTTTTGTACATGAACTTTCAAAAGGCATTTCATGCAGTACTACATGTTTGCAAATAAAGCCTATGGGATGAAAAGGACAGTGACAGTGTGAATATGAAATTGGCATTAGGACAAAAGTAGACAGTAGTGGTGAATGGTTGGTTTTCAGACTGGAGGGAGGTATACAATGCTGTTCCCCAGGGTCAGTATTGGGACCACTGCTCTTTTTGATATGTATTAATGACCTGGACTTATCTATAATGTGGGCAAGTGATAATTTATTAGTGCGTTCTCACACTGAGGACTGAGTTCTCTAATTGCCCATTGTCAAGTTGCAAGGCACAAATAGACGACTAGACCTTTAAATTATTGCAGCCCATCAAATATTTGAGCTCTCCTCAGCCTTTCCATTTCCCACAGCAAATATTGGATAGAGACCCCAGTCCTAGTCATCTGGGCCAAACTGAGAGGTGAAAGATCAGTGTCACAGCCTGGTTTTGGAGACCGTTGCCTCACATTCTCCTTCATCTCCTTGTGTCTGCAGAGAAACAGCTGGAGGTTTACCAGAATATTGCGGATCTGACAGTGAAGGCCCAGGAACAGGCCGTCTTCAAGTGTGAGGTGTCTGATGAGAAAGTCAAAGGGAAGTGGTTCAAGAATGGCATGGAGGTTGTGCCCAATGACAGATTGCAAATCACACACATTGGCAGGTAAATGGGGTGAGGGTGGTTCTAGTGTCTGGGGGTAATGGGAGGAGTGGGTGGGTGTAGTGTCTGGTTGGTGGGTTTTGTATTATACAAGAGGGGAGACACTTCATTAACATATTTAAATCAGTCACCCACTGTACAATTAGGAGCCTGATTTAAATTTAGCTGCTGCCCAATGGATTTTCCAGGCCTCAGGAAACCCAGAAGTGAAAGCGAGGAGGAAGCTGCTGGCTCCAGATTATAAGAGCTTCTTAGAGCAATCCTCGTGGGTCAGGAGTGCTCCCCTTGCAGCCTCCATTCTGCCCATCACAGCCTTTCTTTCTCTCCTGCTGTGATTGCCAATCCTCCAAGCTTTGATCTCTCACTCCCTCCCCCTTCCCGATTGCAGCCTCCTGCCACTGGTTTACCTGCCCAGCCACCGGTCAGCCTGTCAATTTGGCAAGCTACTGGGCAGGAAGTGCAAGAAATGAATTCCATTGAGATCCAATTGTTAAATGGAGTGGAAGCTCCCTGGCCCCGGCCACTTTCAACCTATACTGTCGACTGAGTTCTACCCCCTTGTCCTCTAGACATAAAGGCTAGCATTCCATTCGCCTTTTTGATTATTTTCTTTACCTGTTCATGATATTTTAATGATCTATAATAATGATTTTAATGTACCTGGACCCTGAAATATCTTTGGACCTCCACTGTTTCTAGCAGTTCACTATTTGGAAAGTACCCTGTTCTATCCTTTTTAAGTCCAAAGTGGATGACCTCATTTTTGTCTACACTGAAATCCAATTACTTCAATTTTGCCCATTACATAATCTAATAATATCTCTTTGTATTGTTACACTTCCATCTACACTGCTTATAATGCCATCTGTCTCTGTGTCATCAGCAAATTTAGACATGTGGCTTTCTATCTCATTATCTAAGTCATTACTAAATATGATTAATTGTTTTGGCCCCAACACAGATTGTTGCAGGACACCACTAGTCACATCCTGCCAATGAGAGTAACTGCCCATTATCCCTACTCTCTGTGTCCTGCCTCTCAGCCAATTGCCGAACCAGGTCATTAATTTGCTTTCAACTTTCACCAACAGTCTCTTATGAGGGATTTTATCAAATGTCTTCTGGAAATCGATATAAATAACATCCATAGACATTTCTCTGTCCACTACTTTAGTCACCTCTTCTTAAATATTCAGTCAGATTGGTCAGGCCTGACCTTCCCTTTATAAATCCATGCTGGTTCTCTCTGATCAGCTGAAAATTTTCTAGGTGTCAGTCACTCCATCCTTAATTATAGACTCTAGTAATTTCCCGACAACATATGTCAGGTAAACTGGTCTATAATTCCCTGGTTTCCCCCTCTCTCCTTTCTTAAATAGCAGAGCAGCATGCACAATTTTCCAATCGAAAGGAACGGTTCCTGAATCGGGAGAACTTTGGAAGATTATAGTTAGGGTATCTGTAATGTTCTCACCTACTTCCTTTAAAACCCTGGGATGGAAACCATCTGGTCCTGGAGATTTGTCATTCTTCAGTGTCATTATTTTCTCCATTACTGTTAAATGCTTATGCTAAACTTTCCTGATTCTTGTCCCTGATTCACTATTAGTCCTTGGGATTTTTGGCTGACTGCCTCTACTGTAAATAATGACACAAAGTAATTATACAACATGTCCGACATTTCCTTATTTTCATTGACAATATTACCTTTACAGCTCCTGACCACCCTCTCCTTTTCCTAATATAACTGTAAAAACATGTTGTGCTGATTTTGATATCCCTTCCAAGTTTCTTTTCATACTCCCTTTTTGTATCTCTTACTATCTGTTTTGTCACCCTTTGCTGTTCCTTGTATCTTTCCCATTCACCGGGATCTGTATTTTTTTTTTAACACTTTTGCATGCCTTTTCTTTTAGTTCGATCTTGTCTCTTACCTTTTTAGTTGTCCATGGCTGTCTTTTTTGGCAAGTAGAACTCCTGCTACTTGGAGTGTACGCTATATTGAGGGGTCCAATTGCATAGTGGTTATGTTATTGGACTAGTAATCCAGAGGCCTGTACTAATGATTTGGAGCTTTGAGATCAAATCTCTATTATTATGAACAATGTACTTGAAGTATTTAAAAACACATTGCTTTAATAATGTCCTTTAGGGAAGGAAATCTGACATCATTACCTGGTCTGGCCTATATGTGACTCCAAACCCACAGCAATATGGTTAATTCTTAACTGTCCTCTGAAATGGCCTAGCAAGCCATTCAGTTATATTAGAGAAGGTGGTTTCACCACCACATTCTCAAGGACAGTAAATTCTGGCTTTGCCAGCACCTCTCACATCCCATGAATGAATTTAAAAAAATTATTCCGTATCACATTAAATTCTTTCTCGAACCCATCCCACTGATCTTCTGTCATTTTACCCATTAACAGATTTGCCCAGTTTATTGCGGACAGTCTCTATCTTATCCCATTGAAGACAGCCTTACCTAAACCTAGAATCTTAGCAGCTGTTTTGCATTCTCCCTTTCAAACACTACACTGAACTCTGTCATATTATGATCACTGCTCGATAAATGTTTATGCACCTTTAGACTGTTAACTAAAACTGGCTTATTGATCAATACTAAATCTAGTATCGCACTCCCCCTTGTTGGTTCTACGACATTTTGCTGCAGAAAACTATCCTGGACACACACAAGAAATTCACAACCTTTCTAGTCTGCAAGTCTGCTTATCCCAATCTATATGAAAGTTAAAATCCCCCATTTAAACCACTCTGCCTTTACTACATGCTTGTCTAATCTCTGCACTTATACATTCTGCCACTTCACAGCTGCTACTAAGGGGCCTAACAACTCTCAATACAATCCTGAATCCTTTTCTATTTCTTAATTTTACCAGTAAAGTCTCCACTGCATGTGTGCATCCCATTATATCCTCTCTTAACATTGAAGTGATTTCATTCACTGAGGCTACTCCTCCCCCCTCTATCATTTTCCATCCTTCCTGTAGACTTCACAGACTCACATGGTTACAGTTTGTTGTATTGCTGTCAGACTCACATCGCTGTTATGTTTGTGCTCCACAGAATCCACAAGCTTATGATTGACAATGTGAGGCCACAAGATGAGGGCGATTACACCTTTGTGCCTGATGGGTTTGCCTTCAACCTCTCAGCCAAGTTGAATTTCCTGGGTGAGCTACACACATTGATGGGTTTGGGGCTGACAAGTATTGCTGCAGTGAAGCCAACTCCCCGAGTAACAGTCTGCACGACAGCAATGTAGAGATAAATGGAGTCTACCGACAGTGTTGGGATTGTCTAGGGTAGAACAGGTTGAGCTCAATGCTCACCATTCCAGCCTCTTCACGGGTTTTGTTGCTTAATTCAGTGAACTTGCAACTGGATAGTCGAGCCCAATTAAACTGGTTTCCTTGTTAGTAACCTTTCATTAGGCTGTTTACTCAGGGGAATCTGGCAGATGATCGGTGCTTGATTGGTGACATGTGAGTTCTGCCTGATTCTTATAATTGGATCCATTTTCCTCGACACTGTACACACAAGGTCAGATTTTATTCCAGCAACGGGGGTCCCAGTAGCAGGCCAGAAGGAAGGGGAAGAACCTGCATCAGTCCTCCGTCAGATCCCTGCAGCTGTTTCACGGTGGGCAACCAATTAATTGCCCACCGTCGGGAGTGGCATCCCTTTAAGGGACAAGCTGCTGGCCAATCGGAGGGCTGGCAGCTCTGCAGTACTGGCACCGCCACTGGGAGCGGTGCCAACTGCTGATCCTACAGGAGGCCCTTCCGTGCCAAAGACGTCAGAGACCCCAGGACGCAGGTGAGTGGGGTCGGGGTCACCAGGACCAGTCAGGTAGGCCCGATGACGGGATGGGGGTTAGTGAGAGTGGAGAGTGCGTCTTGCCAAGGGGGCGGTCATTGCTGCCAGGGGTTCCTCCAGGGGCCATGAATTGCCTCCAAAGGACTGACCCGCCCCTCCACACCCGCTCGGGTGCTGCCAGGTCTGACCTGGCAGTGCCTCCACTCAGTGGCAGACCCCTCCGTCTTCAATAAAATTGGAGACATTAAATGGCCACATAAGGGCCTCAATTGGCCTGAGGGAGGAAAGCAGCCCTCAGCTTTCCCCCACCCACCACCCGGATTAAATAGCAGTGGGTGCAGGCAATACTGGGCATGGTGCCCCCTGCCATTTTATTTCCCCCCCCCCCTCCGCCTCCGTTCCCATCTGTAAAGTTTCAGGTTTTCCACTTTATTATAATGTTGTACCATTTTCTCTCTCCCTTTCTCTCTCTCTTTTCCTCCATCTCTCCAGAGGTTAAAATCGACTATGTGCCCCGACAAGGTATGATTTTTTTTACACTTATTCTAATGTTAACTGCACTGCCAGTGCTGCATCTTTGACCATTCCCTCAGTGTGTTAACACAGATGTGTCTGCACTCCATAGATCCTCCCAAAATCCACTTGGACTGTTTGGGCAGCATCCCTGATGCCACCATCATTGTCGTGGCTGGGAACAAACTGCGGTTGGACGTGCCCATCAGTGGGGATCCAGTGCCCAATGTCATCTGGACCAAAGCTGACAAGGTAGGACCGGAGTGGGGGGATGGAGCTCCCAATCAGCCCCCTTTAATGGAGGCAAAACTTGGTGGACCTGCATCTGAACTTTGAGTAAGCTGAGGGTACACCATATATACTGTACAGCTCACCAAGAAGGGTATGTAACAGCGATCAGCATGGAGATGAGATTAAGAGTTTCAAACAGTGGTGAACAGCGAGTGACTCTTGGAGCACGTCACAGACGGGAGCATGTTCAATATACGTTGATTACACCAGGTCAAAGGTTCTCAATCCCGTGTGACCTACTTTGATTTGCGCTGCTAAGCAGCATTTCCACTGGCTCTGGGGCTGAGGGAGTGCTGGGCTGGGTAACAGTAATCTCAATACCATAACCCTCTTATATTATTGGGGACAGAGAGCATCTGGGGATCTCTGGGCCTTGAGGGGCCTTCAGCTGGATGATAACAGGCAAGATCTATTCTTCCAAATCAACCCTATGGCCTCCCTGGTCTGTTGGTTTTTGTACAGGCACCCACAAGGTGTACAGTAATATACACTTCTGTACACGCGCGCAGTGTGCAGAATTGCACACTTCTGCACGCGCGCGGTGCAGGGCAATGCACACTTCTGCACGCGCGCGGTGCAGGGCAATGCACACTTCTGCACGCGCGCGGTGCAGGGCAATGCACACTTCTGCACGCGCGCGGTGCAGGGCAATGCACACTTCTGCACGCGCGCGGTGCAGGGCAATGCACACCTCTGCACGCGCGCGGTGCAGGGCAATGCACACTTCTGCACGCGCGCGGTGCAGGGCAATGCACACTTCTGCACGCGCGCGGTGCAGGGCAATGCACACTTCTGCACGCGCGCGGTGTCGGGCAATGCACACTTCTGCACGCGCGCGGTGTACGGCAATGCACACTTCTGCACGCGCGCGGTGTACGGCAATGCACACTTCTGCACGCGCGCGGTGTACGGCAATGCACACTTCTGCACGCGCGCGGTGTACGGCAATGCACACTTCTGCACGCGCGCGGTGTACGGCAATGCACACTTCTGCACGCGCGCGGTGTACGGCAATGCACACTTCTGCACGCGCGCGGTGTACGGCAATGCACACTTCTGCACGCGCGCGGTGTACGGCAATGCACACTTCTGTACGCACGCACGCACAATATAAACAGTGACTATAGCTGTATGAGTCTGTATATGTGTGTATGTGAGTTTCTGAGTGAGAGTACATGCGTGGGTAAAAGAGTTGAGCTCGATGAGCTGCTTATGGACTCCCCGACATTTTTCCAGCAAGTACAAAGGTGAGGGGCGGTCCAAATCTTCCAGGATCTGGACCCACGACTTCACCTACGCACTTCAGGACTCTACATGCTGTAGGTCCCTCAATGCGCCCTTCTCTTTTCAATGCGCCCTTCTCTTTGTACGCCTAACAAAGGGCCGGGTCCGTGACAACATGACCGAGACAGGACTCCAAGTCGAGCACCCCCCCTCTCTAGGCACCCGATCTCGACTTCCGCCTTTTGGTTGACCCTTCTGGTACTCCGGACAGAAGACACGGATGTGAGTCTTTCCAAGGAGGGGAAGCCCCCCTGCTTCCTTCTCCAGTCAGCCCAGAATCGTCAGAACGAGTGCCGGAATTGCCCGTCCTCCAGCAGCCAGTTGTTAAAGTGCCAGTACGCAGACCCTGCCACGTGCGGAGCGGAGTGAACTCTGCCCACACCAGTTTGTGGTCCGAGCACGGTACCAGCCGCATGGAGGCCGCCAGGAGGCAGGAGGCTCACGCCTGTGAAATGTAAAGGTTATCGATTCAGGACCCTCCTCCTCCAAACCTCCATGTGAAGGCGCTGGAGTCAGGATGGAGATTCCACCAGACGTCCACCAAGTTGAGAGAGCTGATCAGTTCCCTCCATTTCTCCACCAATGCTTGGCCACGCTGGGGACCAGAGCGATCCCCCACCTCGAGGGTGCAGTTAAAATCCCTTCCCCCCCACCCCCCCCCACCACGAGGATGATGCACTCGCCACTATCGATGGAGCTCAAAAGAAGTGCGCTTGCAACGCGCCGGGCCTGGGCGCGTACACGTTCACAAAGTGGAGCGGCACGCTACCCAGGCGAACGGCGAGGTGGAGCAAGCGGCCCGGCACTAGCTCCTTGCCCCCCAAGATCTCCAGCTGAAAAGTCGGGGCCAACAAGATAGCCACCCCACTAGAAATAGAGGTGAGGTGACTCATGTAGACCCCACCCTGCCACTCCAGGAGCCAGGTGGCTTTGTCTCCCGGAAAGGTGTGGGTTTCCTGCAGAAAGCTCACCGCATATCTCTCTTCCCTGAGGACTGAGAGATTGTGAAATCTGCTGTGAGACCCCCTGCTGCCGTTGATGTTGAGGCTGGCTATGGTTATCTTCATGTCAAAGGTACTTAAAACCCGTCACCAACAGCTCACTGTGAGGAGGGAGTGGAAGTGCACCTGGCCCTCCACTCCCCCAGCAACCTATTGAGGAACGCATTATATCGGTGCCTCTCAACCAGTTTCATGCCCAGGTCCTTGCCCGCTTTCTTGAAGGCGGCAGGGACGGACTGAATGATCAGCGCCAGATTCGCCCAACGGCCGAGGGCCAGCTGAACTTTATTGTGGCAACCCCTGCAAGCCGCGAGGAAATCCCGGAGTTCTAAAGTGGGGATGAGAGGAGACTTGGTGGGAGGCACGAGGGACTCCACCACCTCAATGGCGATGGAATCAAGGTCGTCCTCCGTGCCCCACACCGAGTCCCCATCCTCCTGCGGGTCGTCACCGCCAGCGGCCGACACATCCACCACACACTGTGGGGCTGACATTCCGGCCGCGCCAGCTGGTCCTGCCTCCGTCACAATCCCACCCCCAGGATCGATGGTGGAGGAGTCCTCTCTGGGTTCTAAAATGGAACTGGAGCCTGTGGGCGCCAGCGGTTCAGGACCCCCCTCTACCTCCATCCCCAAGCCAATGAGCGGTCCAGGGGAGATGGAAGTGCCTGACTCCGGAAATCCTGCCGGAGCTGGGATTGGAGGCGGAGAGAGGAGGCCATCTCCTGCCCTGCCAACGCCCACAGGACCAGCAGACAGGGAATTACACAGATTGTCTGGGTCGGGCACATCTCGGGCGGCAGAGTCAGGCTGTTGGGAGGGCAGCCCCTCACAGGTCTCGCTCTCACCCAGGACACCCGACCCATCGGCCAAAGGATTGATTTATCCCGTGGGGTCCACAGATTCCCCTACCAAGGGCGGGCCCCCCACCTCAGGAGTTGACAAAATCACAAGGGCATCTCCCGCACCTTCGTTCTGAGGGGTGGAGGGCTCCCGCCCAGGGTTCGAGGCCCTGATCGTGCTGGTGGCAGGGGGAGCCTGAGGACCCACACCAGGATCAGGGCATTCTTCAGAGGAGGGACGTCTCCTCCTCTTATTTCAGGAGGGGCGCGGAGGATCAGAGACCTCCATGTCATCAGGGGCCTCTGCCTCCACACCCACCTTTTGCCTGGTTACCCTGAGCCTGAGCCCAGCCCTGGGGCAGGTGGATTCCCCGGGAGCGGGCCTTGGGCTGAGCTCAGACTCGGATAGTGTCACGGTGTCCAGCGTACATGCCTCTCGATGTTTATTTTTCCTCCGCGCCTTCCTTCCACTTGGATGGGCACCCCCGTCCTCGCTGGAGGCCGTGAAAACCACAGCCTCTGGCACCGACTGAACGGTATCTGATGGAGGTGTAGGGGGTGGGGGTGGGAGGAGGTGCAACGGCGCCACCCTGGGCTGCCGAGGTGGAGTTGCAGCCGGGAGGTTGGAGCAGTTCTTACGAACATGCCCCACCTGCTTGCAGACATGGCACCGTGCCCCGTCCAAGGTCCAGAAGATGCGGTAGGCCGTCCCCTGGAACTCTACATCAAAATGGCCCTCCGGGACCTCCTCCCACGCCAGCTACATAAATAGCTTGCGGCGGAAGGAGTAGACATGTCGGAGGCTGTGCTCCCGAAGACCGAGTGGGATCCGACCTTACCTCCCCCAGATGGTGCAGGTGGGGGAGGAGGAGCTCATTGGGAATGAAGGGCAGGACATTTGACAATATTATGCGCTACGCAGTGGCCCCCAGAGGGTCCACCACAGTGAGCCCTTTATTCAGGGCCAGGGACACGGCCCGCTCGGTCTTCAGGAAGAACACAGCCTTCCCGTACATTTTTGAGGCTGCAACAATGACCGAAGGGCCGACGACCTCAGCCATTGCCTTTACACAGGCCTCTATAGACATATTGGGGTGGGGATAGCTCTTTACCCCATGGCTCGATGTAATTAATTTAAAAGGTGATGGGTTCACACGGTCAGCCACAGAGGCTACAGCCACATAGGTATGAAAAGGCCCCGCCACCGGTGATGATGGGCCTGCCGTGGGTTCAAGAGCCAAACCCACCCCAAGTTGTAGGCAAACAAACAAACAAACGTTTCCAAGAAAAAGCAGCTAGTAGGTTTGGGGAGAGGCTGAGAGTATACAGGAAAGGGGAAAGACAGGCGGAAAGGGGAAAGACAGGCGGAAAGGGGAAAGACAGGCGGAAAGGGGAAAGACAGGCGGAAAGGGGAAAGACAGGCGGAAAGGGGAAAGACAGGCGGAAAGGGGAAAGACAGGCGGAAAGGGGAAAGACAGGCGGAAAGGGGAAAGACAGGCGGAAAGGGGAAAGACAGGCGGAAAGGGGAAAGACAGGCGGAAAGGGGAAAGACAGGCGGAAAGGGGAAAGACAGGCTGCAAGTGATGACTTTGCTTTTTTGCTTAAAGGGTGGTACTCAGAGCACTCTACCCACTCCTGGCCTTCCGGTCGTGGGAGGGGTCTTCGCCTGGGCTGCCCAGGCACTAGCTAGATCCTTCTGTCTCTATAGCCAGGCAGCTTCAGCTGACCCAGGCTGGGAAATTAGGGTGGGGAGGGAGCTTCCTTGTGTAGTCAGTGCAATTGCACAGCTCACTGCAGAATTGTACAGCCCCCACCCCTTGTTGTTCCAGCCTCTTCCACCTCCCACAACAGTCCAAATGAAATAAAAGTCTGGTGTTCGACACCCACCTCAAAATACAGCCTTATTCCCAAAATCTTTCCTCCTCTGCAGCAAAAGTTGTTCAAAGTTTTTGCAGTTCTCTCCTCAACTCTCCCTCTCCAGCAACTGACTGCAGCACTGCCAGCTGCACCTCGTTGAGGCACTCAGGCTTCCCAATCACAGAGCAGCCAATCCCATGCCATTCCTGTCCTGGGAGTGTATGATGGGGACAGTGCAGAGGGAGCTTTACTGTGTATCTAACCCCCGTTTTTTTTTTTATTTTTAAGGTGGCCTTTATACCCTAGGCCCCTTTTATATATTATATGTCGAGTGGGCCTTTATTCCTCAGGCCCCCATTTATATACATTTTTTAAAAATAACTTTATTAAAATCAAGTAAAATACAAAAAACTCAAATTAAAATGCCATTCTCGGCATCGACAATGCACTCCAGACCCTGCGGTGCCCACCGGTCACGGAAGGCCTCAAGCGTACCGGCGGACACCGCATGCTCCTTCTCCAGGGACACCCGGGTGCGAACGTAACAGCAGAAGAGGGGCAGGCAATCGGGGAGGACAGACCTCCCCCCAACGGCCCGCAACCTGGACCTGTGAATTGCCACCTTGGCCGGGCCCAGGAGCAAACCGACGAGGAGATCCTCCCCCCGGCCCACGCCCCTCCGCTCCGGGTGCCCAAAGATCAGGAGCTTGGGACTGAAGTGCAGCCAGAACTTGAGGAGCAGCCCCTTCAAATATTGAAAGAGGAGCTGCAACCTCGCACACTTCATATATACGTGGAACACGGACTCGTCCAGGCCACAGGAAGTACAGGCGGCCTGGGAGTCTGTGAAACTACTTAAAGGTCTATTGCACGGGACTGCCCTGTGCAACACCCTCCACCCCAGGTCCCCGATGTAAAGGGGGAAGACTTCCGCGTAGAGAGACCTCCATCGGGGTTTCCCCTCGCTGCCAGATGGCAAAGCGGACCGCCAGGGCGTGTCTGGCCGGCTGACAAGGGCGAGGAAGTGGAGAGTGTGCAGGAGCAGCCCGTACAGGAAACCCCTCCGCGCCAATTGGAATGGCACGGAGGGCATTTCCGAGAGGCAGCTCAGATTGTGCGGGACCAGCTCCCGAGGAGGCTTTCGGGGCCTGGATCCGATGAGCAGCTCAGGCCAAGCGGAGGTCAGCTCGGCCGGGAGCCATCCGCACCTCCGAGTCCCCTCGCCACCCGTTGTGAGGGGTGTCCCGGGGGCTTCGGCTACTCCTCCGCCCGCCGGTCCGTCCCCGGAGTCGGCTCGGACAGTCGAGGCGCTCTCCTCCGCCGGAGGGGGAGCGCCCTGACTGGAGGCGACCATGTTCCAGACTCGGAATAGATCCCGGTAAAAGACAGGCAACTCCCTCAGAGAGGCGCGGCTAACGGACTCCGCCGGGAGCTGCGTGTCGTCTTGAAGGCAGTGACACTGGCGGAAAAAATACGTCGTCAGCGCACACCATCTGGGAGGACGCTCGACATACAGGTATCTCTGCAGGATTCGAAGGCGGAGAGTCACAGCCTGGGTGCGGACGCACACCAGCGACTGACCGCCCTCCTCGATCGGGAGACTCAGGACCGCGGCAGAGACCCAGTGTTTCCTCCTGCCCCAGAAGAAATCGACGAGTTTCTTCTGGATCTTGGTGGCAAATACAGGGGGCGGGGCCAGAGTGACCAACCGGTACCACAACATGGAGGCCACCAGTTGGTTTATGACCAACGCTCGGCCCCTGTAGGAAAGCACTCGGAGCAGTCCTGTCCAGCGCCCCAGCCGAGCGGTGACTTTCGCCTCCAACTCCTGCCAGTTTGCCGGCCAGGCTTCCTCAGCGGGGCTAAGGTGGACTCCCAGATAGAGGAGGTGCGTGGTGCTCCACGCAAAAGGTGTCATCTGGTCCGGCAGGGAGTCCACCCGCCACTGACCCACCAGGAGTCCGGAACATTTCTCCCAATTGATCCTCGCGGAGGACGCGGCAGAAAAGGTCTGCTGGCAGTCGCGCATCCTCCGCAAGTCAACTGGATCTGTGATTGCGAGGAGCACGTCGTCGGCGTAAGCCGAGAGGCCGACCCGCATGGCCGGCTCGCGCAGAGCCAATCCCGTCAACCTCCTGCGAAGCAGGCACAGGAAGGGCTCCACGCAGATGGTATACAATTGGCCGGACATGGGGCATCCCTGACGCACTCCTCTCCCAAAGCGAAGGGGCACCGTCAAGGACCCGTTAACTTTGACAAGACACTCTGCGGCGGCGTATAAAAGTCGGACCCGGGCCACAAATTGCGGCCCGAGTCCGAAAGCGCGCAGAGTCAAGAAAAGGTAATCGTGATCCACCCTGTCGAACGCCTTCTCCTGATCGAGGGAGAGAAAGGCGACCGACTGACCAGTCCTCTGGGAAAGATGGATCAGGTCCCGGACCAGGTGGATGTTGTCCTGGATGGACCGGCCCGGGACCGTGTAGGACTGGTCGGGGTGGATCATGTGGGCCAGCACGGAGCCCAGGCGGGTAGACATAGCCCGGGCAAAGATCTTATAATCCGTGCTGAGGAGGGAGACCGGACGCCAGTTTTTAAGCAGGCGGAGATCGCCCCTCTTCGGCAGCAGGACGATGACCGCCCTGCGCCACGAGAGGGGCATCTCCCTGGTCGCCAGGCTTTCCCCCAGGACCCGCGCGTAATCGTCCCCCAGGACGTCCCAGAATGCCCTGAGGAACTCCACGGTCAACCCATCCAGCCCTGGGGATTTGCCCCTCGAGAGCTGGTGGAGGGCGCCAGTCAGCTCCGCCAACGTGAGCGGAGCCTCCAATCTTTCGGCGCCCTCCGGGCTGACCTGCGGCAGGTCCTCCCACAAAACTGTGCGCGCATCCTCGCTGGACGGATCCGGAGAGAACAACGCACTGTAATAAGTACGGACCAGGAGGCCCATTCCCTCCGGATCCGTGATGGAGGATCCGTCATCGGCCAGCAGCTCGACGAGATGCTTACGGACCCCCCGCCATTTTTCCAGCAAGTAGAAGAAGGGTGAGGCGCGGTCCAAATCTTCCAGGATCTGGATCCGCGACCTCACGTAGGCACCTCGGGACCCTATGAGCTGCAGGTCACTCAGCGCGCCCTTCTTCTCTTTGTACGCCTGCCACAGGGCCGGGTCCACGACGGCATGACCGAGGCGGGACTCCAAGTCGAGCACCTCCCTCTCAAGGCGCCCGATCTCGGCTTCCCGCCTCTTGGTCGACCCCTTCGCGTACTCCTGACAGAAGACGCGGATGTGAGTCTTGCCCACATCCCACCATACCCTCAAGGAGGGGAAGCCCCCCCGCTTCCTTCTCCAGTCGGCCCAGAATCGACAGAACGAGTCCCGAAATCGTCCTCCAGCAGCCGGTTGTTAAAGTGCCAGTACGCGGACCCCGCCCGCGTGTGGAGCGGAGTGAACTCTGCCCATACCAGGCGGTGGTCTGAGCACGGCACCAGCCGCATGGAGGCCGCCGAGACGCAGGAGACGTCCGCCTGTGAAACGTAGAGGCGGTCGATTCGCGACCCTCCTCCTCCAGACCTCCACGTGAAGGCGCTGGAGTCGGGATGGAGATTCCGCCAGACGTTCACCAAGTTAAGGGAGCTGATCAGTCCCCTCAACTTCTCCACCGACGCTTGGCCGCGCTGGGGACCGGAGCGATCCCCCACCTCGAGGGTGCAGTTAAAATCCCCCCCGAGGATGAAGCACTCGCCGCTATCGATGGAGCTCAAGAGAGCGGACACTTCTTCAAAGAAGCGCGCTTGCAACACGCCGGGCCTGGGCGCGTACACGTTCACAAAGTGGAGCGGCACGCTACCCAGGCGAACGGCGAGGTGGAGCAAGCGGCCCGGCACTAGCTCCTTGACCCCCAAGATCTCCGGCTGAAAAGTCGGGGCCAACAAGATAGCCACCCCACTAGAAATAGGGGTGAGGTGACTCATGTAGACCCCACCCTGCCACTCCAGGAGCCAGGTGGCTTCGTCTCCCAGAACGGTGTGGGTTTCCTGCAGAAAGCTCACCGTGTATCTCCCTTCCCTGAGGACTGAGAGATTGTGAAATCTGCGGTGAGACCCCCTGCTGCTGTTGATGTTGAGGCTGGCTATGGTTATCTTCATGTCAAAGGTACTTAAAACCCGTCACCAACAGCTCACTGTGAGGAGGGAGTGGAAGTGCACCTGGCCTTCCACTCCCCCAGCAACCCATTGAGGAACACATTAAACCGGCGCCTCTCAACCAGTTTCACGCCCGTGCGCTTGCCCGCTTTCTTCAGGGCGGCACGGACGGACTGTATGATCAGCGCCAGATTCGACCAACGGCCGAGGGCCAGCTGAACTTTATGGCGGCAACCCCTGCAAGCCACGAGGAAATCCCGGAGTTCCGCCGTGGGGATGAGAGGAGATTCGGTGGGAGGCCCGAGGGACTCCACCACCTCACTGGCGATGGAATCAAGATCATCCTCCGTGCCCCACAGCGAATCCCCATCCTCCTCCGGGTCGTCACCGCCAGCGGCCGACACATCCACCACACACTGTGGGGCGGACGTCCCGGCTGCGCCAGCTGGTCCCGCCTCCGTCACGATCCCACCCCCAGGATCGATGGCGGAGGAGTCCTCTCTGGGTTCTATTGTAAAACTGGAGCCTGTTGGCGCCAGCAGCCCAGGACCCCCCTCCACCTCCGTCCCCAGGCCAACGAGTGGTCCAGGGGAGACATAAGATCCCGACTCCGCCAATCCAGCCGGAGCCGAGACTGGAGGCAGAGAGAGGAGGCCATCTCCCGCTCCGCCAGCACCCACAGGTCCAGCAGATGGGGCAGCACTCTCAGTTTTCACCGGGTCAGGTGTCTCCTGGTTGGTGGTGGACTCCGGCTGGGAGGCCCGACCCTCTGGGGCCTCGCCCTCCCCTTCATTCAGGGCACCCGACCAAGTAGCAGTGGCGGAATGGGCGGTTTTCCCAGGCTCCCCCACCACAAGCAGGGCCCCACTTACTCCTTTAGGAGGGGCCTCACGTACCGGGGCCATCCCCTCCCCTCCATCCTGAGGAATAGAGTGCTCCTGCCCGGACTTTGCAGCCTTGGTGGTGGCGGTAGGGGGCACCTGAGGACCAGAAACAGGAGGCAGCTCCCCTCCAACAGATGGGCCCTGCACCTCAGGGCCCTGTGTTATTTCTGTGGAGGGGTGCCTTCTCCTCTTTTTCGCACTTGGGCGCGGAGACTCAGAGACCTCCATGTCATCAGAGGCCTCCGCCTCCGCACCCTTTTTTCCTTTTTTAGTCACCCTGGGCCTGAGCCCAGCCCTGGGACAGGTGGATTCCAAGGGAATGGGCTTTGGGCTGAGCTCAGGCTCGGGTTGAGTCAAAGTGTCCAGGGGACGCGCCTCACGATGTTTCTTTTTTCCCCGCGTCTTCCTTCCGCTCGGACGGACGCTCCCCTCCCCGCCAGAGGCTGTGAAAACCACAGCCTCCGGAACCGACTGAGCGGTGTCTGTTGGATCTGCGGGGGGAGTGGGAGGAGGTGCTGTGGAACCACTCTGGGCCGCCGAGGTGGAGCTGGCGGCCGGGAGGTTGGGGCAGTTCTTACGAACATGCCCCACCCCCTTGCAGACGTGGCACCGCGCCCCACCCGAGGTCCAGAAGACACGGTAGGCCGTCCCCTGAAACTCTATACCGAAGTGGCCCTCCAAGACCTCCTCCCGCGCCAGCTGCATGAATAGCTGGCGGCGGAAGGAGTAGACATGTCGGAGGCTGTGCTCCCGAAGACCGAGCGGGACTGGGGTGATCCCTGACCTCACCTCCCCCAGATGGTGTAGATGGGGGAGGAGGAGCTCATCAGGAATAAAGGGTGGGACGTTCGACAAGGTTACCCGATGTGCAGTGGCCCCCAGAGGGTCCACTGGCAGGAAAATCCCACCCACTGTGAGCCCCGTACTTAGGGCGAGGGACACAGCCCGCTCGGTCTTCAGGAAGAACACAGCCTTCCCATACATCTTTGAGGCTGCAACAATGGCCGAGGGGCCGACAACCACGGCCATTGCCTTAACACAAGCCTCAATAGTCATATTAGGATGAGTGTAACTCTTCACCCCATGCTTTGATGTTAAGATTTTAAATGGTGACGGGGCCACAGGAGCAGCTGTTGCAGCTGCTGCAGCATAGGAGGGCCCCGCCACCGGAGAGGACTGAGAAGTCATGGGGTGGAAGAGTTACAGGCACTTTGCTGAGAGAAAAAAAAGAAAAGAGCAAATACAATAAATCAAAAATGTAACACTTAAAGGATGTAGCACAGGGGAAGAGGCTGAGGGAGAGGAAGGCCAAGAGGAATCAGTCTTTGTTAGTATTGCACAAGTCTTGTAGCTGGTCTTCCAGTTGGGAGGGTGGGGTGATGTCTTCACCTGGGTCAGCTGTAAGCTGCCCAGGCTTAATAGTTGGGGTGGGGAGGGAGCTCCCTATCCAAAGATGTTAAACACAGGAGCTCCCTATTGAACAATACAGCCCCACCCAAGGTCTTCAGGTCTCTTCTTTCCCCACCCCCAACAATCAATGAAAAAGACTTTCAGTACCAAGCAAACTCACAAAAAGAGCTTCCAGTTCTCTGCCTTCCTTCCTTTGTTGAAATTTGGAAAAAACTTTTGTTTCAGTTTGAGTCTCTCCCTCTTGCAGCAGTCACACAGCCTGCAGCCTCCAACCTCTGCACACAGCCACAGTCAGCTGCACCTCGTTGATGCACTCAGGATCCCAAATCAGAGAGCAGCCAATCCCTGTGCTGTACCTGTCCTGGGAGTGTTTGATGGGGACAGTGTAGAGGGAGCTTTACTCTATATCTAACCCCGTGCTGTACCTGTCTTGGGAGTGTTTGATGGGGACAGTGTAGAGGGAGCTTTACTCTATATCTAACCCCGTTTTTTTTTACACAGACATGCCATCTTTAATTTTTTTCGAATCAAGATCTTCAATCCTGGTAATTGTTTTGTGAGCACACAAGTATGAAAACAATTCCACTCCAGGGACAGTCATACAATTCCAACCTTCTATTGTAGTTTTTGCTTGCTTTAGCACTCAAAATTAATCAACCCATCAGGAATAATCATCCTGGTACAATATACAAACTGGAAAAACTAAACTATTCCCACGAAGAACATAAAGTGGAATTAAGAGCCAGGCTGTGCTCAACTGTCAAGCTGCATGCATGAAAAACTGGCCAGCCCAAACAGTGTATTTATTAGCATGGAACTTCATCGAGTCCAATTGCCTTTGTTTTTAAGGTAGTACACGTTTTACTGATGCATGGCTTGAAGATCTTTGGGGACAGGACCACTGATCATTACATGCAGAGTTTGTGGACAGGTTTTTTTCTTTTGACATTCAGCAACTTTTGCTATACAGAAACAGAATGAATAAATGAACATTTTGCAAGAGGTAAGTAAAAGATTTCAACTTTTTTTCTAGGAAGGGGAAAGTAAAAGTCTTCATTTTGCAGTCATCACCCGTTTTTTTTTTTTTCTTTTGTTTTATTGAAACTAATACAGAAAATTAGTAATTTCTTTCAGATGTTGGCATACCAATTATGCAGTTGGAACTGGTCCAGGCTGCTGGATCACAGCTTGCTCTGGTTTGCCTCCCTTCTGTTCTGAAATGGGTGGAGTTGGCAAGATCTCATCCTTAGGCTCAACAACGCTGACGTGATCAGGCAGAGGTTTTTTGGGACCAATTTTACCACTTGGATCCCACGGCAGCATGATCTTAACCTTAATCCCCAGTACACCTTGTCTTAGCAGGACATGACGCACAGCAGTATCAACGTAGTAGTTCACTGGATCATCACTGTGGATCATTCAGACCGTCAACAAACTTCATGGACTTGGCTCTCTGGCCTCGGAGTTTTCCGGAAACTACCACCTCACAGCCCTTGGCTCCACTTTCCATAATGAAGCGGAGAACACCATAGCAGGCTCTACGCACAGCCAGGCCTCCTAGCAATTTGTGTCACCCGTGCTGTACCTGTCCTGGGAGTGTTTGAGGCATTTTGTATGTTGGTTGTATTTAGAGCATGCACAGTTGAACTCTGCTGCCACAATCTTACTTGGATAAATTATATGGTGACAGCACAATATGACCATGGCTGTTGATGCACGGTGAAGCCGGGTGTTGGCCTTGGTGGCATTGTTACACTGGGCTACTCATTGTCTGAACCTTACTCTGTCATCATTTCATTTCACTGTCTCTATCTCTCTGTCACTCTGACTCTCTCCCTCTCTCAGACTCTCTGTCTCTCTCTCTCTGTCCATCTCTCTGTCACTCTCTCTCTGTATCTGTCTCTCTCTGTCTCTGTCTCTCTCTCTGTTACTCTTTCTCTGTTGTGTGCTGACTCTTTCTTTCTCTCTGTCTGCTGTTCTCTCTGTCTCTGTCTCTCTGTCACTCTCTCTCTCTCTCTCTGTTATGTGCTCTCTCTCTCTGCTGTTCTCTCTCTCTGTCTCTCTGTCACTCTTTCTCTGTTGTGTGCTGTCTCTCTCTCTCTGCTGATCTCTCTCTCTCTCTGTGTCTCTCTTTGCTGTTCTCTATCTCTCTCTGTCTCTCTCTCTCTCTCTCTTTCTCTCTCTCTCTCCCTGTTTCTCTGTCACTCTCTCTCTTTCTTGTGTGCTGTCTCTTTCTTTCTCTCTGTCTGCTATTCTCTCTGTCTCTGTCTCTCTGTCACTTTCTCTCTCTCTCGCTCTCTCTCCCTCTGCTGTTTTTTCTCTCTCTCTTTCTCTGTCACTCTCTCTCTCTGTCTGCTGTTCGCTCTCTCTGTCTCTGTCTCTCTGTCACTCACTCTCCTTCTCTTTCTCATTCTCTCTCTCTCTCTCTGTTGTGTGTTGTCTCTCTCTCCCTCTCTCTACTGTTCTCTCTCTCTCTCTGTCACTTTCGCTCTCTCTCTGCTGTTCTCTATCTCTCTCTGTCACTCACTCACTCTCTCTCTCTTTCTCTTTCTCTCTCTCTCTCTGTTGTGTGTTGTCGCTCTCTCCCTCTCTCTACTGTTCTCTCTCTCTCTGTCACTATCTCTCTCTGTTGTGTGCTGTCTATCTCTCCCTCTCTCTGCTGTTCTCTCTCTCTCTTGTCTGTCTGTCACTCTTTCTCTCTGTGCTGTCTGTCTATCTCGCTCTGCTGTTCTCTCTCTCTGTCTCTCTGTCACTCTCTCTCTCTCTTTGCTGTTCTCTATCTCTCTGTCACTCTCTCTCTCTTTCTCTCTCTCTCTCTCTGTTGTGTGCTTTCTCTCTCTCCCTCTCTCTGCTGTTCTCTCTCTCTCTCTGTCTGTCTGTCACTCTCTCTCTCTCTCTCTGCTCTTCTCTATCTCTCTCTGTCACTCTCTCTCTCTCTCTCTTTCTCTGTGCTGTCTGTCTATCTCTCTCTGTTCTCTCTCTCTGTCACTCTCTCTCTGTAGTGTGCTGTCTCTCTTTCCCTCCCTCTGCTGTTCTCTCTCTCTGTCTGTCTGCCTGTCTCTCCCTCTCTCTGTCTCTGTGTCACTCTCTCTCTCTCTGTTGTGTGCTTTCTCTCTCTCCCTCTCTCTGCTGTTCTCTCTGTCTCTCTGTCACTCTCTCACTTTGTTGTGTGCTGTCTTTCTCTCTCTCTCTGTGTGCTGTCTCTCTCTCTGTGCTGTTCTCTGTCTCTCTGTCACTCTCTCTCTCTCTCGCACTGTTGTGTGCTGTCTCTCTCTCTGCTGTTCTCTCTCTCTGTCTCTCTGTCACTCTCCCTCTCTCTGCTGTTCTCTCTCTCTCTCTGTCACTCTCTCTCCCTCTCTCTGCTGTTCTCTCTCTCTCTCTCTGTCACTCTCTCTCTCTCTGTCACACTCTCTCTCTCTCTCTGTTGTGTGCGGTCTCTCTCTCCCTCTCTCTGCTCTTCTCGCTCTCTCTGTCACTCTCTCTCTCTCTCTTTATTGTGTGCTCTCTCTCTCTCTGCTGTTCTCTCTCTCTCTCTCTCTGTCACTCTCTCTCTCTCTCTGTCACACTCTCTCTCTCTCTCTCTGTTGTGTGCTGTCTCTCTCTCCCTCTCTCTGCTCTTCTCTCTCTCTCTGTCACTCTCTCTCTCTCTTTATTGTGTGCTCTCTCTCTCTCTGCTGTTCTCTCTCTCTCTCTATCTCTCTCCTGTTCTCTCTCTGTCTGTCTGTCACTCTCTCTCTCTCTCTGTTGTGTGCTGTCTCTCTCTCCCTCTCTCTCTCTGCTGTTCTCTCTCTGTTGTGTGCTGTCTCTCTCTCTCTGCTGTTCTCTCTCTCTCTGTCACTCTCTCTCTGTTGTGTGCTGTCTCTCTCTCTATCTGTCTCTCTGTCACTCTCTCTCGCCCTCTGTTGTGTGCTGTCTCTCTCTCCCTCTCTCTCTCTGCCTCTCTGTCACTCTGTCTCTCTGTTGTGTGCTGTCTCTCTCTTGCTCTCTCTGCTGTTCTCTCTCTCTCTGTCACTCTCTCTCTGTTGTGTGCTGTCTCTCTCTCTATCTCTCTGCTGTTCTCTACCTCTCTGTCTCTCTGTCACTCTCTATCTCTCTCTGTTGCGTGCTGTCTCTCTCTCTATCTCTCTCTCTGCTGTTCTCTCTCTCTCTCTGTCTCTCTGTCACTCACTCTCTCTGTTGGGTGCTGTCTCTCTCTCGCTCTCTCTGCTGTTCTCTCTCTCTCTGTGTCTCTCTGTCACTCTCTCTCTGTTGGGTGCTGTCTCTCTCTCGCTCTCTCTGCTGTTCTCTCTCTCTCGCTCTCTCTGTCACTCTCTCTCTCTGCTGTTCTCTATCTCTCTCTGTCACTCTCTCTCTCTTTCTCTTTCTCTTTCTCTGTCTCTCTCTGTTGTGCGTTGTCTCTCTCTCCCTTTCTCTGCTGTTCTTTCTCTCTCTCTCTCTGTCACTCTCTCTGTTGTGTGCTGTCTCTCTCTCTCTGCTGTTCTCTCTCTCTCTGTCTCTCTGTCACTCTCTATCTCTCTCTGCTGTTCTCTATCTCTCTCTGTCACTCTCTCACTCTCTCTTTCTCTCTCTCTCTCTGTTGTGCGTTGTCTCTCTCTCCCTCTCACTGCTGTTCTCTCTCTCTCTCTCTCTCTCTCTCTGTCACACTCTCTCTCTCTCTGTTGCGTGCTGTTATCTCTCTCTATCTCTCTGCTGTTCTCTCTCTCTCTGTCTGTCTGTCACCCTCTCTCTCTCTCTCTCTGCTGTTCTCTCTCTCACTATCACTCTCTCTCTCTGTTGTGTGCTGTCTCTCTCTCTCTGCTGTTCTCTCTCTCTCTGTCACTCTCTGTTGTGTGCTGTCTCTCTCTCTCTACTGTTCTCTCCCTCTCTGTCTCTCTGTCACTCTCTCTCTCTCTCTGTTGTGTGCTGTCTCTCTCTCTATCTCTCTGCTGTTCTCTCTCTCTCTCTGTCGCTCTGTCACTCTCTCTCTCTCTGTTGTGTGCTGTCTCTCTCTCCCTCTCTCTCTCTCTGCTGTTCTCTCCCTCTCTGTCTCTCTGTCACTCTCTCTCTCTCTCTGTTGTGTGCTGTCTCTCTCTCTATCTCTCTGCCGTTCTCTCTCTCTGTCTCTCTGTCACTCTCTCTCTCTCTCTGTTGTGTGCTGTCTCTCTCTCCCTCTCTCTCTCTGCTGTTCTCTCTCTCTTTCTGTCTCCCTGTCACTCTCTCTCTCTGTTGTGTGCTGTCTCTCTCTCGCTCTCTCTGCTGTTCTATCTCTCTCTGTGTCTCTTTCACTCTCTCTCTCTGCTGTTCTCTATCTCTCTCTCCCTCTCTCTCTCTCTGCTGTTCTCTCCCTCTCTGTCTCTCTGTCACTCTCTCTCTCTCTCTGTTGTGTGCTGTCTCTCTCTCTATCTCTCTGCCGTTCTCTCTCTCTGTCTCTCTGTCACTCTCTCTCTCTCTCTGTTGTGTGCTGTCTCTCTCTCCCTCTCTCTCTCTGCTGTTCTCTCTCTCTCTCTGTCTCCCTGTCACTCTCTCTCTCTGTTGTGTGCTGTCTCTCTCTCGCTCTCTCTGCTGTTCTATCTCTCTCTGTGTCTCTTTCACTCTCTCTCTCTGCTGTTCTCTATCTCTCTCTGTCACTCTCTCTCTCTCTCTTTCTCTGTCTCTCTCTGCTGTGCGTTGTCTCTCTCTCCCTTTCTCTGCTGTTCTCTCTCTCTCTGTCACTCTCTCTCTCTCTGTTGTGTGCTGTCTCTCTCTCACTCTGTTCTCCGTCTCTCTGTCTCTCTGTCACTCTCTATCTCTCTCTGCTGTTCTCGATCTATCTCTCTCACTCTCTCTTTCTCTCTCTCTCTCTCTGTTGTGCATTGTCTCTCTCTCCCACTCCCTGCTGTTCTCTCTCTCTCTCTCTCTCTCTCTCTCTTGTCTGTCTGTCACTCTCTCTCTCTGTCTCTCTGTGCTGTCTCTCTATCTCTCTCTCTGCTGTTCTCTCTCTCTCTCTGTCTCTCTTTGCTTTTCTCTATCTCTCTCTGTCACTATCTATCTCTCTCACTCTCTCTTTCTCTCTCTCTCTCTCTGTTGTGCGTTGTCTCTCTCTCCCTCTCCCTGCTGTTCTCTCTCTCTCTCTCTCTCTCTCTCTCTGTCACTCTCTCTCTCTCTCTCTTGTCTGTCTGTCACTCTCTCTCTCTGTCTCTCTGTGCTGTCTCTCTATCTCTCTCTCTGCTGTTCTCTCTCTCTCTCTGTCTCTCTTTGCTTTTCTCTATCTCTCTCTGTCACTCTCTCTCTCTCTTTCTCTCTCTCTCTGTTGTGTGCTGTCTCTCTCTCCCTCTCTCTGCTGTTCTCTCTCTCTGTCTCTCTGTCACTCTCTCACTCTCTCTCTCTGGTCTCTCTCTCTCTTTCTCTGCCGTTCTCTGTGTCTCTGTCACTCTCTGCTGTTCTCTCTCTCTCTCTCTCTGTCTGTCTGTCTGTCTCTCTCTCTCTCTGGACTCTCTCTCTCCCTCTCTCTGCTGTTCTCTCTCTGTCTGTCTGCCTGTCACTCTCTCCCTCTCTGTTGTGTGCTGTCTCTCTCTCTCTCTCTGCTGCTCTCTCTCTCTCTGTCTCTCAATCACTCTCTCTCTCTGTTGTGTGCTGTCTCTCTGTCATTCTTTCTCTGTTGTGTGCTGTCTCTCTCTTGCTCTCTCTGCTGTTCTCTCTCTCTCTGTCTCTCTGTCACTCTCTCTCTCTCTGCTGTTCTCTATCTCTCTCTTTCTCTTTCTCTTTCTCTCTCTCTCTTTCTCTTTCTCTCTCTCTCTGCTGTGTGTTGTCTCTCTCTCCCTTTCTCTGCTGTTCTCTCTCTCTCTATCACTCTCTCTCTCTGTTGTGTGCTGTCTCTCTCTCTCTGCTGTTCTCTGTCTCTCTGTCACTCTTTCTCTGTTGTGTGCTGTCTCTCTCTCGCTCTCTCTGCTGTTCTCTCTCTCTCTGTCTCTCTGTCACTCTCTCTCTCTGCTGTTCTCTATCTCTCTCTCTCTCTCTCTCTCTCTTTCTCTCTCTCTCTCTCTCTCTGTTGTGTGCTGTCTCTCTCTTGTCTGTCTGTCACTCTCTCTCTCTCTCTGTGCTCTCTCTCTATCGCTCTCTCTGCTGTTCTCTCTCTCTCTGTCTCTCTTTGCTGTTCTCTATCTCTCTCAGTCACTCTCTCTCTCTCTCTCTTTCTCTCTCTCTCTCTCTGTTGTGTGCTGTCTCTCTCTCCCTCTCTCTGCTGTTCTCTCCCTCTCTCTCTGTCCCTCTGTCACTCTCTCTCTCTCTCTCTGTTGTGTGCTGTCTCTCTCTCTTGTCTGTCTGTCACTCTCTCTCTATCGCTCTCTCTGCTGTTCTCTCTCTCTCTGTCTCTCTTTGCTGTTCTCTATCTCTCTCAGTCACTCTCTCTCTCTCTCTTTCTCTCTCTCTCTCTCTCTATTGTGTGCTGCCTCTCTCTCTCCCTCTCTGTGTTGGGTGCTGTCTCTCTCTCCCTCTGCTGTTCTCTCTCTCTGTGTCTCTCTGTCACTCTCTCTCTCTGCTGTTCTCAATCTCTCTCTGACACACTCTCTCTCCGTTGTATACTGTCTCTCTCTCCCTCTCTCTGCTGTTCTCTCTCTCTCTCTGTCTCTCTGTCACTCTCTCTCTTGTGTGCTGTCTCTCTCTCTCTCTCTCAGCTGTTCTCTCTCTCTCTGTCTCTCTCTCTCTCTCTCTCTGTGTTGTGTGCTGTCTCTCTCTGGCTCTCTCTCTGTCATTCTCTCCCTCTCTCTGATGTTCTCTCTCTCTCTCTGTCCCTCTGTCACTCTCTCTCTCTCTCTGCTGTTCTCTATCGCTCTCTGTCACTCTCTCTCTCTCTCTCTCTCTCTCTCTGTTGTGCGTTCTCTCTCTTTCCCTCTCTCTGCTGTTCTCTCTTTCTCTCTCTCTCTCTCTGTCACTCTCTCTCTCTCTCTCTTGTCTGTCTGTCACTCTCTCTCTCTCTTTATTGTGTGCTCTCTCTCTCTCTGCTGTTCTCTCTCTCTCTATCTCTCTCCTGTTCTTTCTCTGTCTGTCTGTCACTCTCTCTCTCTCTCTGTTGTGTGCTGTCTCTCTCTCCCTCTCTCTCTCTGCTGTTCTCCCTCTCTCTGTTGTGTGCTGTCTCTCTCTCTCTGCTGTTCTCTCTCTCTCTGTCACTCTCTCTCTGTTGTGTGCTGTCTCTCTCTCTATCTGTCTCTCTGTCACTCTCTCTCGCCCTCTGTTGTGTTCTGTCTCTCTCTCCCTCTCTCTCTCTGCCTCTCTGTCACTCTATCTCTCTGTTGTGTGCTGTCTCTCTCTTGCTCTCTCTGCTGTTCTCTCTCTCTCTGTCACTCTCTCTCTGTTGTGTGCTGTCTCTCTCTCTATCTCTCTGCTGTTCTCTACCTCTCTGTCTCTCTGTCACTCTCTATCTCTCTCTGTTGTGTGCTGTCTCTCTCTCTATCTCTCTCTCTGCTGTTCTCTCTCTCTCTCTGTCTCTCTGTCACTCACTCTCTCTGTTGGGTGCTGTCTCTGTCTCGCTCTCTCTGCTGTTCTCTCTCTCTCGCTCTCTCTGTCACTCTCTCTCTCTGCTGTTCTCTATCTCTCTCTGTCACTCTCTCTCTCTTTCTCTTTCTCTTTCTCTGTCTCTCTCTGTTGTGCGTTGTCTCTCTCTCCCTTTCTCTGCTGTTCTTTCTCTCTCTCTCTCTGTCACTCTCTCTGTTGTGTGCTGTCTCTCTCTCTGCTGTTCTCTGTCTCTCTGTCTCTCTGTCACTCTCTATCTCTCTCTGCTGTTCTCTATCTCTCTCTGTCACTCTCTCTCTCTCTCTTTCTCTCTCTCTCTCTGTTATGCGTTGTCTCTCTCTCCCTCTCACTGCTGTTCTCTCTCTCTCTCTCTCTCTCTCTCTCTGTCACACTCTCTCTCTCTCTGTTGCGTGCTGTTATCTCTCTCTATCTCTCTGCTGTTCTCTCTCTCTCTGTCTGTCTGTCACCCTCTCTCTCTGTTGTGTGCTGTCTCTCTCTCCCTCTCTCTCTCTGCTGTTCTCTCTCTCTCTATCACTCTCTCTCTCTGTTGTGTGCTGTCTCTCTCTCTCTGCTGTTCTCTCTCTCTCTCTGTCGCTCTCTCTCTGTTGTGTGCTGTCTCTCTCTCCCTCTCTCTCTCTGCTGTTCTCTCCCTCTCTGTCTCTCTCTCTCTCTCTCTGTTGTGTGCTGTCTCTCTCTCTATCTCTCTGCCGTTCTCTCTCTCTGTCTCTCTGTCACTCTCTCTCTCTCTCTGTTGTGTGCTGTCTCTCTCTCCCTCTCTCTCTCTGCTGTTCTCTCTCTCTCTCTGTCTCTCTGTCACTCTCTCTCTCTGTTGTGTGCTGTCTCTCTCTCGCTCTCTCTGCTGTTCTCTCTCTCTCTCTGTCTCTTTCACTCTCTCTCTCTGCTGTTCTCTATCTCTCTCTGTCACTCTCTCTCTCTCTCTTTCTCTTTCTCTGTCTCTCTCTGCTGTGCGTTGTCTCTCTCTCCCTTTCTCTGCTGTTCTCTCTCTCTCTCTCTCTGTCACTCTCTCTCTCTCTGTTGTGTGCTGTCTCTCTCTCACTCTGTTCTCCGTCTCTCTGTCTCTCTGTCACTCTCTGCTGTTCTCGATCTATCTCTCTCACTCTCTCTTTCTCTCTCTCTCTCTGTTGTGCGTTGTCTCTCTCTCCCTCTCCCTGCTGTTCTCTCTCTCTCTCTCTCTCTCTCTCTCTGTCACTCTCTCTCTCTCTCTCTTGTCTGTCTGTCACTCTCTCTCTCTGTCTCTCTGTGCTGTCTCTCTATCTCTCTCTCTGCTGTTCTCTCTCTCTCTCTGTCTCTCTTTGCTTTTCTCTATCTCTCTCTGTCACTATCTATCTCTCTCACTCTCTCTTTCTCTCTCTCTCTGTTGTGCGTTGTCTCTCTCTCCCTCTCCCTGCTGTTCTCTCTCTCTCTCTCTCTCTCTCTCTCTCTGTCACTCTCTCTCTCTCTCTCTCTTGTCTGTCTGTCACTCTCTCTCTCTGTCTCTCTGTGCTGTCTCTCTATCTCTCTCTCTGCTGTTCTCTCTCTCTCTCTGTCTCTCTTTGCTTTTCTCTATCTCTCTCTGTCACTCTCTCTCTCTCTCTTTCTCTCTCTCTCTGTTGTGTGCTGTCTCTCTCTCCCTCTCTCTGCTGTTCTCTCTCTCTGTCTCTCTGTCACTCTCTCACTCTCTCTCTCTGGTCTCTCTCTCTCTCTTTCTCTGCCGTTCTCTGTGTCTCTGTCACTCTCTGCTGTTCTCTCTCTCTCTCTCTCTCTCTGTCTGTCTGTCTGTCTCTCTCTCTCTCTGGACTCTCTCTCTCCCTCTCTCTGCTGTTCTCTCTCTGTCTGTCTGCCTGTCACTCTCTCCCTCTCTGTTGTGTGCTGTCTCTCTCTCTCTCTCTGCTGTTCTCTCTCTCTCTGTCTCTCAATCACTCTCTCTCTCTGTTGTGTGCTGTCTCTCTGTCATTCTTTCTCTGTTGTGTGCTGTCTCTCTCTTGCTCTCTCTGCTGTTCTCTCTCTCTCTGTCTCTCTGTCACTCTCTCTCTCTCTCTGCTGTTCTCTATCTCTCTCTTTCTCTTTCTCTCTCTCTCTTTCTCTTTCTCTCTCTCTCTGCTGTGCGTTGTCTCTCTCTCTCTGCTGTTCTCTGTCTCTCTGTCACTCTTTCTCTGTTGTGTGCTGTCTCTCTCTCGCTCTCTCTGCTGTTCTCTCTCTCTCTGTCTCTCTGTCACTCTCTCTCTCTCTCTCTTTCTCTCTCTCTCTCTCTCTCTGTTGTGTGCTGTCTCTCTCTCTTGTCTGTCTGTCTCTCTCTCTGTGTGCTCTCTCTCTATCGCTCTCTCTGCTGTTCTCTCTCTCTCTCTGTCTCTCTTTGCTGTTCTCTATCTCTCTCAGTCACTCTCTCTCTCTCTCTTTCTCTCTCTCTCTCTCTGTTGTGTGCTGTCTCTCTCTCCCTCTCTCTGCTGTTCTCTCCCTCTCTCTCTGTCCCTCTGTCACTCTCTCTCTCTCTCTCTGTTGTGTGCTGTCTCTCTCTCTTGTCTGTCTGTCACTCTCTCTCTATCGCTCTCTCTGCTGTTCTCTCTCTCTCTCTGTCTCTCTTTGCTGTTCTCTATCTCTCTCAGTCACTCTCTCTCTCTCTCTCTCTTTCTCTCTCTCTCTCTCTCTCTCTATTGTGTGCTGCCTCTCCTCTCCCTCTCTGTGTTGGGTGCTGTCTCTCTCTCCCTCTGCTGTTCTCTCTCTCTGTGTCTCTCTGTCACTCTCTCTCTCTCTGCTGTTCTCAATCTCTCTCTGACACACTCTCTCTCTGTTGTATACTGTCTCTCTCTCCCTCTCTCTGCTGTTCTCTCTCTCTCTCTGTCTCTCTGTCACTCTCTCTCTCTCTGCTGTTCTCTCTCTGCTGTTCTCTCTCTCACTCTCTCTCTCTGCTGTTTTCTCTCTCCCCTATCCATTCATTCCCCATGCTGCTGCTCATGGCTCTCTCTATCCCTTTATTGATCCACTCACCAGTTCCACTCATCTCATTGGGTCACCCCATTGCTTCATGTCTGTGCTTTGAGTGTGCAGTAAGGACTAGAATGGCAGGGGGATGGGAATCTGAGCAGGGAGACAGAGGAGGAGGAAACAAGGATAGAAATGAAAGACAGGAAGGCAAGAAGCAAAAGTGGAAGGCAGAGAAAACAAGGGAGAGAAACAAATGGGGCCACAGTGCAAAATAAAGCTAAGACGACTAACAATGTTAAAAAGACAAGTCTAAAGGCATTGTGTCTTAATGAGTGGAGCATTCACAATAAGATAGATGAACTAACAACGCAAATAGATAAAAATGATTATGATACAGTTGTGATTATGGAGATATGACTGCAGGGTGACCAAAGATGGGAACTGAACATCCAGGGGTATTCAATATTTAGGAAGGGCAGGCAAAAAGGGAAAGGAGGTGGAGTAGCATTGTTAGTAAAGGAGGAAATCAATGCAATAGTGAGGAAGGATATTGGCTCAGAAAATCATGATGTGGAATCTGGTTGGAACTAACAAACACCAAAGGGCAGAAAATGTTGGTGGGGGTTGTCTATAGGCTCCCAAACGGGAGTGGCGATGTAAGGAATGACATTAAACAGGAAATTAGAGATGCATGCAATAAGGGTACAACTGTAATCATGGGTGACTTTAATCTACATATAGATTGGTCAAACCAAATTAACAATAATACTATGGAGGAGGATTTCCTGGAGTGTGTACGCGATGGTTTTTTAAACCAATACGTTGTGGAACCAACTAGAGAACAGGCTATTCTAGACTGGGCATTGTACAATGATAAAGGACTAATTATCAATCTTGTTGTGCGGGGTCCCTTGGGGAGGAGCAACCATAACATGATAGAATTCTTCATTAAGATGGAGAGTGAAGTAGTTGAATCCGAAACTAGGGTCCTGAATCTAAATCAAGGAAACTATGAAGGTATGAGGCACGAGTTGGCTATGGTAGATTGGGGAAATTTACTAAAAGGGTTGACAGTGGATAGGCAATGGATAATATTTAAAGAACATGTGCATGAGTTACAACAATTTTTCATTCCTGTCTGGTGCAAAAATAAAACAGGAAAGGTGATTCAACCGTGGCTTACAAAAGAAATTAGGGATAGTATCAGATCCAAAGAGGAGGCATATAAAATTGTCAGAAAAAGCAGCAAGTCTGTGGATTGGGAGCAGTTTAGAATTCGACAAAGGAGGTCAAAGAGGTTGATTAAGTGGGGAAAATAGAGTATGAGAGTAAACTTGTGGGGAACATAAAAATTGACTGTAAAAGCTTCTATAAATATGTGAAGAGAAAAAGATTAGTGAAGACAAATGTAGGTCCCTTACTGTCAGAAATGGGAGAAATTATAATGGGGAACAAAGAAAGGGCAGAACAATTAAACACATACTTTGGTTCTGTCTTCACAAAGGAGGACACAAATAACGTCCCAGAGATGTTAGGGAACCAATAGTCTAATGAGAGGGAGGAACTGAAGGAAATCAGTATTATTAAAAAAATAGTGCTAGGGAAAATAGTGCTAGGGGTTAAAGGCTGACAAATCCCCAGGGCCTGATAATCTACATCCCAGAGTACTAAAGGAAGTGGCCCTGGAAATAGTGGATGCATTGGTGATCATCTTCCAAAATTCTATAGACTCTGCAGCAGTTCCTACAGACTGGAGGGTGGCAAATGTAACCCCACTATTTAAAAGGAGGGAGAAAAAAAACAGGGAATTACAGAATAGTTAGCCTTACATCAGTAGTGGGGAAAATGCTACAGTCTATTATAAAGGATGTGATAGCAGAACACCTGGAAAGCATAAACCGGATTGGGCAAAGTCAGCATTGGTTTACGAAAGGGAAATCATGCTTAACAAATCTACTGGAGTTTTTTGAGGATGTAACTAGTAGAAGAGATAAGGGAGAACCAGTGGATTTGGTGTATTTGGATTTTCAGAAGGCTTTTGAGAAGGTCCCACATAAGAGGTTAGTGTGAAAAATTAAAGCACATGGGATTGGGGGTAATATACTGGCATGGATTGAGAATTGGTTGACAGACAGGAAACAGAGAGTAGGAATAAATGGGTCTTTTTCTGAATGGCAGGCAGTGACTAGTGGGGTACTGCAGGGATCAGTGCTTGGGCCCCAGCTATTCACAATATATATTAATGACTTGGGTGAGGGAACTAAATGTAACATTTCCAAGTTTGCAGACGACACAAAGCTGGGGGGGTAATGT
This sequence comes from Heterodontus francisci, assembly GCF_036365525.1. Taxonomy (NCBI): domain Eukaryota; kingdom Metazoa; phylum Chordata; class Chondrichthyes; order Heterodontiformes; family Heterodontidae; genus Heterodontus; species Heterodontus francisci. Next base: position 13,408,907 of record NC_090384.1, on the reverse strand, counting down.
GAGCTGTGAGGAGGATGCAAAGAGGCTCCAATGTGATTTGGACAAGTCGGGTGAGTGGGCAAATGCAGTATAATGTGGATAAATGTGAGGTTATCCACTTTTTTATTTATTTTATTTTGTATTTAGAGATATAGCACTGAAACAGACCCTTCGGCTCACCGAGTCTGTGCCGACCAACAACCACCCATTTTATACTAATCCTACATTAACCCATATTCCCTACCACATCCCCACCATTCTCCTACCTACACTAGGGGCAATTTACAATGGCCAATTTACCTATTACCTGCAGGTCTTTGGCTGTGGGAGGAAACCGGAGCACCCGGCGGAAACCCACACGGTCACAGGGAGAACTTGCAAACTCCGCACAGGCAGTACCCAGAACTGAACCCGGGTCGCTGGAGCTGTGAGGCTGCGGTGCTAATCACTGCGCCACTGTGCCGCCCAACTTTGGTTGTAAGAAAGGCAGGTTATTATCTGAATGGTGATAGATTGGGAAAGAGGGAGGTGCAACGAGACCTGGGTGTCCTTGTACACAAGTCTCTGAAAGCAAGCATTCTGGTTCAACAAGCAGTTAGGAAGGCGCATGGTATGTTGGTCTTCATTGCAAGACAATTTGAGTACAGGAGCAAGGATATCTTACTGCAGTTATACAGGGCCTTGGTGAGACCACATCTGGAGTATTGTGTGCAGTTTTGGTCTTCTTATCTGAGGAAGGATGTTCTTGCCATGGAGGGAGTGCAAAGAAGATTTACTAGGCTGATTCCTGGGATGGTAGAATTGACATATGAGGAGAGATTGGGTGAACTAGGCCTATATTCACTAGAGTTTAGAAGAATAAAAGGGGATCCCATAGAAACCTATAAAATTCTAACAGGACTAAACAGGCTAGATGCAGGGAGGATGTTCCCGATGGCTGGGGAGTCCAGAACCATTCAGATAATAACCTGCCTTTCTTACAACCAAAGTTGGGCGGCACAGTTGAGCAGTGATTAGCACTGCAGCCTCACAGCTGCAGGGACCCGGGTTCGGTTCTGGGTACTGCCTGTGTGGAGTTTGCAAGTTCTCCCTGTGTCTGCGTGGGTTTCCTCCGGGTGCTCCGGTTTCCTCCCACAAGCCAAAAGACTTGCAGGTTGGTAGGTAAATTGGCCATTATAAATTGTCACTAGTATAGGTAGGTGGTAGGGAAATATAGGGACAGGTGGGGATGTTTGGTAGGAATATGGGATTAGTGTAGGATTAGTATAAATGGGTGGTTGATGGTCGGCACAGACTCGGTGGGTCGAAGGGCCTGTTTCAGTGCTGTATCTCTAATCTAATATAACCAGGGGTCACAGTCTCAGGATACGGGGTATGCCATTTAAAACTGAGATGAGAAATTTCTTCACTCAGAGGGTGGTGAACCTGTGGAATTCTCTATCGCAGAAGGCAGTGGAGGCCAAGTCATTAAATATATTCAAGAAGGAGATAGATATATTTCTTAATACCGAAGGAATCAAGGGATATGGGGAGAAAGTGGGAACAGGGTACTGAATTAGAACATCAGCCATGTTGTTTTTTGAATGGCGGAGCAAGCCCGATGGGCTGAATGGCCTACTCTTGCTCCTATTTTCTATGTTTCTCTATGTTTCTATGTTTACCCTTTCAATTATCCCCATTGCCGCTTCTTTATGCTGTCAGTTATTTCTGTTCCCCCTCTTATTTATTCCCATTGCCCCCTTTTGATGGTCTCAATTATCCCCATTTCCTCCTCAAATATCTCCTTTCTCTGACCCATTGATGCCACCCTCTGCTATATCGAATTGCTGGGACAAGAGATCAGATTGCCATTTATTTCTGACTGACTTTGGGTTCTGACATTCTGTTACTGCTCAAGAAACGGAATTCTCGAGCACCTGGTGACTAAGTCTATCTTCTCCACCCCGAAAACGAGTGGAGTAGTTTAGCCTGGCGAGCAAGTCAACATCCAGCAGAGGCAATGTTGGTGTCTGTCCTAACCCAGGTAACTGTAGCCCGGGTAGGTTTGGGTCCAGGTCTAAATCTGGCCCAGTGCAGGCACTGGTCACAGGTAACCCTGACTCTGTTACTGTGGACAGATCATCACGGAGATGGAAGGACGTGTTCATGTCGAGAAACATCCCGATCACTGTGTCTTCATCGTGGAGGGAGCAGAGAGATCAGACCAGGGTGTCTACACTGTGCTGGTGAAGAATCCAGCAGGGGAAGATCGAGCGGACATCACTGTCAGAGTGGTTGGTGAGTACCGAGGCTCCAACTAAGGCCTGTAAATTATCAACTACCAATCTAACAGATTTAAATTCAGCCGGTGAGGCTACGGCTTTCAGAAGAGACTCCCAATAATGGGACCCAGCTCCCTCCCAGCGCCTTTAACACAGTTCTAAAGAACCACTGTCAAACAAAATATGACATTGAGTCACATAAGAAGATATTAGGTCAGACCTTGGTCTGGTGGTTAGGAAGGCATATGGGATACTTGCTTTTATTAGCCGAGGCATAGAATATGAAAACAGGGAGGTTATGATGTAGCTGTACAAAATGCTAGTTAGGCCACAGCTGGAGTACTGTGTACAGTTCTGGTCACCACACTATAGGAAGGATGTGATTGCACTGGAGAGGGTGCAGAGGAGATTCACCAGGATGTTGCCTGGGCTGGAACATTTCAGCTATGAAGAGAGACTGGATAGGCTAGGGTTGTTGTCCTTAGAACAGAGAAGGATGAGGGGGGACCTGACTGAGGACAGAGAAGATGGTAAAAGAGGGGGGGGGGGGGGTGGGGGGTGTGGCATTGTTAATCAAGGAGAGTATTACAGCGACAGAAAGGACATTTGAGGACTCGTCTACTGAGGTAGTATGGGCAGAGGTTAGAAACAGGAGAGGTGAGGTCACCCTGTTGGGAGTCTTTTATAGACCTCCAAATAGTTCCAGAGAAGTAGAGGAAAGGATAGCAAAGATGATTCTCGACAGGGGCGAGAGTAACAGGGTAGTTGTTTTGGGGGACTTTAACTTTCCAAATATCGACTGGAAATAATATAGTTCGAGTACTTTAGATGGGTCAGTTTTTGTCCAGTGTGTGCAGGAGGGTTTTCTGACACAGTATGTAGACAGGCCAACCAGGGGCGATGCCACATTGGATTTGGTACTGGGTAATGAACCCGGCCAGGTGTTAGATTTAGATGTAGGTGAGCACTTTGGTGATAGTGACCACAATTCGGTTAGGTTTACCTTAGCGATGGGCAGGGACAGGTATATACCGCAGGGCAAAAATTATAGCTGGGGGAAAGGAAATTATGATGCGATTAGGCAAGATTTAGGATGCGTAGGATGGGGAAGGAAACTGCAGGGGATGGGAACAATCGAAATGTGGAGCTTATTCAAGGAGCAGCTACTGTGTGTCCTTGATAAGTATGTACCTGTGAGGCAGGGAGGAAGTTGTCGAGCGAGGGAGCCGTGGTTTACTAAAGAAGTTGAAGCGCTTGTCAAGAGGAAGAGGGCGGCTTATGTTAGGATGAGACGTGAAGGCTCAGTTAGGGCGCTTGAGAGTTACAAGCTAGCCAGGAAGGATCTAAAGGGAGAGCTAAGAAGAGCAAGGAGAGGACGCGAGAAGTCATTGGCGGATAGGATCAGGGAAAACCCTAAGGCTTTCTATAGGTATATCAGAAATAAAAGAATGACTAGAGTTAGATTAGGGCCAATCAAGGATAGTAGTGGGAAGTTGTGTGTGGAATCAGAGGAGGTAGGGGAAGTGTTAAATGAATATTTTGCGTCAGTATTTACAGTAGAGAAAGAAAATGTTGTCGAGGAGAATACTGAGATTCAGGCTACTAGGCTAGATGGGATTGAGGTTCACAAGGAGGAGGTGTTATCAATTTTGGAAAGTGTGAAAATAGATGAGTCCCCTGGGCCAGATGGGATTTATCCTAGGATTCTCTGGGAAGCTAGGGAGGAGATTGCAGAGACTTTGTCCTTGATCTTTATGTCGTCATTGTCGACAGGAATAGTGCCGGAAGACTGGAGGATAGCAAATGTTGTCCCCTTGTTCAAGAAGGGGAGTAGAGACAGCCCTGGTAATTATAGACCTGTGAGCCTTACTTCGGTTGTGGGTAAAATGTTGGAAAAGGTTATAAGAGACAGGATTTATAATCATCTTGAAAAGAATAAGTTCATTAGCGATAGTCAGCACGGTTTTGTGACGGGTAGGTCGTGCCTCACAAACCTTATTGAGTTTTTCGAGAAGGTGACCAAACAGGTGGATGAGGGTAAAGCAGTGGATGTGGTGTATATGGATTTCAGTAAGGCGTTTGATAAGGTTCCCCACGGTAGGCTATTGCAGAAAATACGGAAGTATGGGGTTGAAGGTGATTTAGAGCTTTGGATCAGAAATTGGCTAGCTGAAAGAAGACAGAGGGTGGTGGTTGATGGCAAATGTTCATCCTGGAGTTTAGTTACTAGTGGTGTACCGCAAGGATCTGTTTTGGGGCCACTGCTGTTTGTCATTTTTATAAATGACCTGGAAGAGGGTGTAGAAGGGTGGGTTAGTAAATTTGCGGATGACACTAAGGTAGGTGGAGTTGTGGATAGTGCCGAAGGATGTTGTAGGGTACAGAGGGACATAGATAGGCTGCAGAGCTGGGCTGAGAGATGGCAAATGGAGTTTAATGCGGAAAAGTGCGAGGTGATTCACTTTGGAAGGAGTAACAGGAATGCAGAATACTGGGCTAATGGGAAGATTCTTGGTAGTGTAGATGAACAGAGAGATCTTGGTGTCCAGGTGCATAAATCCCTGAAGGTTGCTACCCAGGTTAATAGGGCTGTTAAGAAGGTGTGTTAGCTTTTATTAGTGGGGGGATCGAGTTTCGGAGCCACGAGGTCATGCTGCAGCTGTACAAAACTCTGGTGAGACCGCACCTGGAGTATTGCGTGCAGTTCTGGTCACCGCATTATAGGAAGGATGTGGAAGCTATGGAAAGGGTGCAGAGGAGATTTACTGGGATGTTGCCTGGTATGGAGGGAAGGTCTTACGAGGAAAGGCTGAGGGACTTGAGGTTGTTTTCGTTGGAGAGAAGGAGGAGGAGAGGTGACTTAATAGAGACATATAAGATGATCAGAGGGTTAGATAGGGTGGATAGTGAGAGTCTTTTTCCTCGGATGGTGATGGCAAACACGACGGGACATAGCTTTAAGTTGAGGGGTGATAGATATAGGACAGATGTCAGAGGTAGTTTCTTTACTCAGAGAGTAGTAGGGGCGTGGAACGCCCTGCCTGCAACAGTAGTAGACTCGCCAACTTTAAGGGCATTTAAGTGGTCATTGGATAGACATATGGATGAAAATGGAATAGTGTAGGTCAGATGGTTTCACAGGTCGGCGCAACATTGAGGGCCGAAGGGCCTGTACTGCGCTGTAATGTTCTAATTCTAATTCTAATTCTAATGCAAAATTATGAGGGGCATTTATAGGTTAGATAGGAAGAAACTTTTTCCCTTAGCGGAGGGGTCAATAACCAGGGGGCATAGATTTAAGTTAAGGTGCAGGAGGTTTAGAGGGGATTTGAGGAAAACCTTTTTTCACCCGAGGGTGGTTGGAATCTGGAACACACTGCCTGAAGGGGTGGTAGTGGCAGGAACCCTCACAACATTTAAGAAGTATTTAGATGAGCACTTGAAACGCCAAAGCATACAAGACTACAGGCCAAGTGCTGGAAAATGGGATTAGAATAGATAGGTGCTTGATGGCCAGCACAGACACAATGGGCTGAAGGGCCTGTTTCTGTGCTGTCTAACTCAGTGACTCTATGACCTAAAGCTTGGTCAAAGAGGTAGATTTTAAGGAGTGTCTTAAAGGAGGAAAGGGAGGTAGAGAGTCAGAGGTTTAGAGAGGGAATTCCAGAACTTCGGCCTGGGGGGGTGGCTGCAAGCACAGCCAGCCAATGGTTGGCTGATTAAGATTGGGGATGCTCAAGAGACCAGAATTGGAGGAGTGCAGCTATCTGAGAGTGGTGTAGGGCTGGAGGAGAGCACAGAATGATAGATAATATGACTGGTTGGGCCACATCTGTAGAAGGGGAATGGAGCGGAGTGAGAACAGGGAGGAAGCAACAGATAAAAGTGTATGAGGGGAATGATAAAGAGAGGGGACACCATAAGGAAATGGAGTGGAGATTGTTGAGCAGAACAGAGAGGAGGGATGGGAAGTGGAGAGGAGTTTACTTTCTTTATGCACTGATCCACACAGCTTGACCACCGGCTGGATGGCATGTGTCCTTGAAACTTGTTTACACACATGCCATGAATTCCCAACATTTCTCTCATACTTGCTGCAAAGACAGCTTTCTCTGCCTTCTACAACCGAAAACATAAAGTAGTGTGTGTAGTGAATGGCCTTGTGTTGTCACAAAGTGAATCATTCCTTTTACTCCTGAGTTATCACAGCAAAGTTGCAGGCTCCTCAGTGTGTACACGTGATCATCCTGAAGGCCAGAGAATCTATCACACTGTGTGGCTCTGGCTAAATCTACTAAATTGTTTTGATTTTGCTGTATAAAGTTCTGCAGATGGTGGAAAATGTAGTTTTGTTCTTCCTGTATTTTACTCCCTGGGAAAGCCCTGTTAGGAGCTGAGCTCAGCCCATTCTTCATGGTGTGGATTAAGACTCGGATAATCCAAACTTTCACAGGCTAAGTTGAACATGCCTTGTGAGATCTTTTAAAAATCCTGAAGTTGACATCCTTACAGGAAGCATAACACAAGTGCTGTGAACACCACAACCCGAGATGTGTGGTTCAAACTGAAGGTCAGCAGCACATTGCAAAGGAGATCTTTTGGGTCAGGGATCAATGACAGCTGAGGTCGGAGGATGACCCCTCCTTCCTCCACCAATGGGATAGCCATTACACATAATAGCATGGTCTGTCAAATAGGTCTGCATTCCTCAGGAAAGGAATCAAACCCATTTTGCTGTGAGAGAGCCCTACAAGTAAATGATCCTACACCACCCAGCCCCACCCTGCCAAATACTGAACCCACACCTTGTCCTTCCTTTGAGCTGGCATTACCTGCTCTTGCCTAAGGTTTGCTGTCACATTGGGCACACCATTAACCAATGGTATATTATTGTGTCAGATGAGCCTTGTCCCACCATGGCCCCTCCCAACCGCCCCCCCCCCCCCCTCCCCCATCGCCTCCACACAAAACCATTCCCCAACACCATGTAAAGGCTGAGCAGCAGCAAGTGATTCATCATCTTGTCTCCATTGTTCTCTCCTCAGACGTCCCGGACCCACCAGAGTCCCCGAGGATCTTGAGTGTTGGAGAAGACTGCTGTACCATACAATGGGACCCACCAGCATTTGATGGAGGTCAACCAGTGCTGGGTAAGACGCATTGTTCGTCTGAGGGTTTCATTGTAGATGGTGAGTGTAGGTCAAGATTAAACTCTATGTTCACTTTCGCCCCTTTCTCTCTCTCCATCTCCTCTCTCTCTACCCCTCTTGCTCTCGGTTTTGCCTCTCTCTCACTCTCCCTCTTCCTCACTCTCTCATCCCTCTCACTGTTGCTTGCTCTCTCTTGCTCTGTCCCTTCCCCTCTCTCTCTCTCCCTCTCTCCCTCTCTCATTCTCTCTCTTCCCCCTCACTCTCAATCACACTCTCCCATACTCTCATTCTCTCTCTTTCCCTTCCCTATCTTTCCTTCTCTCTCTTCCTCTTTCTTGCACCCTCTCACTCTCCTTCACACTCTTCCCATTTCTCTCTTCTTTCTCTCTCTCCTTCCTCTCTCTATTCCCTCTCTCTTCTCTTTCCCTTGGTTCTCGCTTACTCTGCCCCTCTTCCTCTCTTTTACCATCACTGTCTCACTCCCACCTCTCTTCCTTTCTTTCCCATCCCACCCTCGCCACTCTCTTTCTCTCTGCCCTCCCGCTCTCTGTCTGCTTGACAGGATATGTCCTGGAAAGGAGGAAGAAGAAGAGCTATCGGTGGATGAGGCTGAACTTTGACCTCTGGAAGGAGACAACGTACCAGGCCAAACGAATGATCGAAGGCGTTCTCTACGAGATGAGAGTCTACGCTGTCAACTCCATTGGCATGTCCCAGCACAGCCCTGCCTCCAAACCCTTTGTACCGATTGGTGAGTGTGGCCATGAGAGTGGAAGCAGGAGGCAGCCGAGATTCCAGAGAGTGGGGGCAGGAGGGGGCCAAGATTCCAGAAAGTGGGAGCAGGAGGGGGCCGAGATTCCAGAGAGTGGGAGCAAGAGGCCCGAAACACCAGAGAGGGGGAAGAGGAGGAGGACATGATTCCAGAGAGTGGGAAAAAGAGGGGGCCAAGACACCAGAGGAGGAGCAGGAGGGGACCGAGACCCCAGAGAGTGGGAGCAGGAGGGGCCGGGACCCCAGAGAGAGGGGGGAGGAGGACGTGATTCCAGAGAGTGGGAGCAGGAGGGGCCGATACCTCAGAGAGTGGGAAAAAGAGGGGACCGAGATTCCAGGTAGTGGAAGCAGAAGGGGGACGAGATTCCACAGATATCTGTACACTGACTGGTGTCTCTCAGTGAGATATCTGTACACTGACTGGTGTCTCTCAGTGAGATATCTGTACACTGACTGGTCTGTCTCTGTCACTCTCTCTCAGGGTGATATCTGTACACTGAATGGTGTCTCTCAGTCCCTCTCTCTCAGTGAGATATCTGTACACTGACTAGTGTCTCTCAGTGAGATATCTGTACACTGACTGGTCTGTCTCTGTCACTCTCTCTCAGGGTGATATCTGTACACTGACTGGTGTCTCTCAGTCCCTCTCTCTCAGTGAGATATCTGTACACTGACTAGTGTCTCTCAGTGAGATATCTGTACACTGACTGGTCTGTCTCTGTCACTCTCTCTCAGGGTGATATCTGTACACTGAATGGTGTCTCTCAGTCCCTCTCTCTCAGTGAGATATCTGTACACTGACTAGTGTCTCTCAGTGAGATATCTGTACACTGACTGGTCTGTCTCTGTCACTCTCTCTCAGGGTGATATCTGTACACTGACTGGTGTCTCTCAGTCCCTCTCTCTCAGTGAGATATCTGTACACTGACTAGTGTCTCTCAGTGAGATATCTGTACACTGACTGGTCTGTCTCTGTCACTCTCTCTCAGGGTGATATCTGTACACTGACTGGTGTCTCTCAGTCCCTCTCTCTCAGTGAGATATCTGTACACTGACTAGTGTCTCTCAGTGAGATATCTGTACACTGACTGGTCTGTCTCTCAGGGTGATAGCTGTACACTGACTGGTCTGTCTCTGTCACTGTCTCTCAGGGAGATATCTGCACACTGAGTGGTGTCTCTCAGTCCCTCTCTCTCAGGGTGATAACAGTACACTGACTGATTTCTCTCAGTTTCCTGTTTCCTGTAGGTAGGTAAACCCGCACCTCCCCTTTTACACTCTTACTGAACCTGTCTGGGTAGGGAAAATGGTCAAAGCTCTTGACTCAGTGCACTCGACTATTTTTTAACATTTTATTGTACCACTTATCAACATCGGTACCCTACTCCCTTCATGTTAAATCAATACTCACAAATGCTGTCCTTTAATTTCCGAATTGCAGTCACCCTGTCGATTACTCAGAGGAGTACATTCCCACCTGTGTGGATGCTCAGTCCTTCCTGCTATTCCTTTGCAAGTCACTACTCTTGTCCCTGAACACACATTTTTGTCCTACAAAAATCACACCATGACAATGATTGATACAAACCCCTCCTGCTTTTGATTATAACTTCTTAAATCTTGCAACAATTCCACATCTTGTGTCTATGAATATGCCATTAACATATGAAGGTATTTCAATGGGTAAGATTCCGGATTATCAGCATCGTCAGATTGGTGGAGAAATTTTGCCCGAATGAGCCAGAAGTTTTGCGAGGGATGAGTGTCCATCCGGACATACTGGAACTCACAGCTCATTAGCTTGTAAGTGCTATTTACAGTCTGGCTACAGGAGTTCAATGGTTGAGGTAAGTCCCTTAAAGCTGGCTACATGCATACTGTTGTGTTGTCTGACTGCATCAGCTATCTCTTGACAGTTTATTGATGAAGTTCCTCGAAAGTGTGTTGTTTCATTTCAATTCCCAGAGTTCCGTTAAAAGTGCTGCTGGTTCCTGGGATACAGAACTTGGCCCATTTCTGCCTGTCATTCGCAGTACAACCACTTGATCCTCCTTTTACTGTCTGTTTACTTCCAGTTAAATGTGTTGTTGCTGAAGGACTGGCGACATTCCTGAATGAAATGCTGAATTCCCTATCTGATGAGCTGAGGAATGACTGTCTCTCCCTTTGTATGGTATTGACTATATTCTTTATTCTAGCTCCCACTAGTGAACCCACCAACGTGACAGTTGAGGAGGTGAGTGACACAACCATTTCCCTGAAGTGGAGAGCCCCTGAGAAGGTGGGAGCAGCCGGACTGGATGGATACCTGGTGGAGTACTGCAAGGAGGGATGTGAGTAACTGCACACTCACACTGAGCACTGTGTGCACACTCACACTGAGCACTGTGTGCACACTCACACTGAGCACTGTGTGCACACTCACACTGAGCACTGTGTGCACACTCATCACTCACTGTCAGACCAGATCAGAGCTATCGGACAGAGGGTGTGCGCACACACACACACACACACACACACACACTGCTCACAATCAGACTAGGTCTCAGCTATCAAGATAAGGCTATGCACTTGTGCAGGGCTGTGTACACACACTGCTCACTATCAGATGGGGAGGGATTGTGCAGGGCTGTGTGCACTCTGGTCACTGTTAAATGCGGAGGTATTGTGTAGGTCTGTGTACACACACTGCTCACTATTGGACGGATGGTATTGTGCAGGGCTGTGTACACACAGTGCTCACTATTGGACGGATGGTATTGTGCAGGGCTGTGTACACACAGTGCTCACTATTGGACGGATGGTATTGTGCAGGGCTGTGTACACACACTGCTCACTATTGGATGGATGGTATGGTTCATGGCTACCTACTCACAGTGCTCACGATTGGACGGATGGTATTGTGCAGGGCTGTGTACATACACTGCTCACTATTGGACGGATGGTATTGTGCAGGGCTGTGTACACACACTGCTCACTATTGGACGGATGGTATTGTGCAGGGCTGTGTACACACACTGCTCACTATTGGACGGATGGTATTGTGCAGGGCTGTGTACACACACTGCTCACTATTGGACGGATGGTATTGTGCAGGGCTGTGTACACACACTGCTCACTATTGGACGGATGGTATTGTGCAGGGCTGTGTACACACACTGCTCACTATTGGACGGATGGTATTGTGCAGGGCTGTGTACACACACTGCTCACTATTGGACGGATGGTATTGTGCAGGGCTGTGTACACACACTGCTCACTATTGGACGGATGGTATTGTGCAGGGCTGTGTACACACACTGCTCACTATTGGACGGATGGTATTGTGCAGGGCTGTGTACACACACTGCTCACTATTGGACGGATGGTATTGTGCAGGGCTGTGTACACACACTGCTCACTATTGGACGGATGGTATTGTGCAGGGCTGTGTACACACACTGCTCACTATTGGACGGATGGTATTGTGCAGGGCTGTGTACACACACTGCTCACTATTGGACGGATGGTATTGTGCAGGGCTGTGTACACACACTGCTCACTATTGAATGGATGGTATGGTTCATGGCTGCCTACTCACAGTGCTCACTATTGGATGGATGTTATTGTGCAGGGCTGTGTACACACACTGCTCACTATTGGACGGATGGTATTGTGCAGGGCTGTGTACACACACTGCTCACTATTGGACGGATGGTATTGTGCAGGGCTGTGTACACACACTGCTCACTATTGGGCGGATGGTATGGTTCATGGCTGCCTACTCACAGTGCTCACTATTGGACGGATGGTATTTTGCAGAGCTGTAACAAAGCTACACATTGCCGGTCTCCAGGGTCCATTTACAGCTTCCATGATTCTCATTAAACACCTCTCTATGTCTCTGTCTTCCTCTGAGTAACTCTACCCCATGCACTGTTCTCTCTGTTTCTCTCTCTTCTGTGCCACCTTTTCTGATTCTTACTGCCTGTGTTTATGCCTCTCTATGTCTCAATTTTTCTAACTCTTACCCACACCCATGTCCCGATCTCCTTGTCTCCTAATCTATCTACATTTCTCTAAATTTCTCAACTCTTCCTGTCTGTTCCCTCACTCTATGTCTCCGACTACCTGTGTCTCACTCGATATATGTCTTTCACTCCTCTGTGTCGCTACCTCTCTGCTTCCTCTGTTTCTCTCTGCCTCTGTGTCTATGCCAATCTCTCTGTTTCCCTGTGATGACCCTCTCTGTCTCTCCCCCTCTCTTCTTCTCTCACTTACTCTCTCCATTTTCTTCCCTTTCCCAGCGGATGAGTGGGTTCCTGCTCAGCAAGGATTGACTGATCGCAGTTCCATCCTAATTCGTGATCTACCCACGGGTGAAAAGCTGCATTTCAGAGTGAAAGCCATCAACATGGCAGGAGCAAGTGCTGCAGCCACACTGACGCAGCCTGTCACCATTCGGGAGATTATCCGTAAGTATCAGTCCTGTGCGTGCGCGCGCACAGACACACACACACACACTCTTTTTTTTCTTTTGGGCCTCCTTATCTCGAGAGACAATGGGTAAGTGCCTGGAGGTGGTCAGTGGTGTGTGGAGCAGTGCCTGGAGTGGCTACAAAGGCCAATTCTACAGTGACAGGCTCTTCCACAGGTGCTGCAGAGAAATATGTTTGTCAGGGCTGTTACACAGTTGGCTCTCCCCTTGCGCCTCTGTCTTTTTTCCTGCCAACTACTAAGTCTCTTCGACTCGCCACAATTTAGCCCTGTCTTTATGGCTGCCCGCCAGCTCTGGCGAATGCTGGCAACTGACTCCCACGACTTGTGATCAATGTCACACGATTTCATGTCGCGTTTGCAGACGTCTTTATAGTGGAGACATGGACGGCCGGTGGGTCTGATACCAGTGGCGAGCTCACTGTACAATGTGTCTTTGGGGATCCTGCCATCTTCCATGCGGCTCACATGGCCAAGCCATCTCAAGCGCCGCTGACTCAGTAGTGTACACAAGCTGGGGATGTTGGCCGCCTCGAGGACTTCTGTGTTGGAGATATAGTCCTGCCACCTGATGCCAAGTATTCTCCGGAGGCAGCGAAGATGGAATAAATTGAGACGTCGCTCTTGGCTGACATACGTTGTCCAGGCCTCGCTGCCATAGAGCAAGGTACTGAGGACACAGGCCTGATACACTCGGACTTTTGTGTTCCGTGTCAGTGCGCCATTTTCCCACACTCTCTTGGCCAGTCTGGACATAGCAGTGGAAGCCTTTCCCATGCGCTTGTTGATTTCTGCATCTAGAGACAGGTTACTGGTGATAGTTGAGCCTAGGTAGGTGAAATCTTGAACCACTTCCATAGCGTGGTCGCCAATATTGATGGATGGAGCATTTCTGACGTCCTGCCCCATGATGTTCGTTTTCTTGAGGCTGATGGTTAGGCCAAATTCATTGCAGGCAGCCGCAAACCTGTCGATGAGACTCTGCAGGCACTCTTCAGTGTGAGATGTTAAAGCAGCATCGTCAGCAAAGAGGAGTTCCCTGATGAGGACTTTCCGTACTTTGGACTTCGCTCTTAGACGGGCAAGGTTGAACAACCTGCCCCCTGATCTTGTGTGGAGGAAAATTCCTTCTTCAGAGGACTTGAACACATGTGAAAGCAGCAGGGAGAAGAAAATCCCAAAAAGTGTGGGTGCGAGAACACAGCCCTGTTTCACACCACTCAGGATAGGAAAGGGCTCTGATGAGGAGCCACCATGTTGAATTGTGCCTTTCATATTGTCATGGAATGAGGTGATGATACTTAGTAGCTTTGGTGGGCATCCAATCTTTTCTAGTAGTCTGAAGAGACCACTTCTGCTGACGAAGTCAAAGGCTTTGGTGAGATCAATGAAAGCAATGTAGAGGGGCATCTGTTGTTCACGGCATTTCTCCTGTATCTGACGAAGGGAGAATAGCATGTCAACGGTCGATCTCTCTGCACGAAAACCACACTGTGCCTCAGGGTAGACGCGCTCGGCCAGCTTCTGGAGCCTGTTCAGAGCGACTCGAGCAAAGACTTTCCCCACTATGCTGAGCAGGGAGATTCCACGGTAGTTGTTGCAGTCACCGCGGTCACCTTTGTTTTTATAGAGGGTGATGATATTGGCATCGCGCATGTCCTGGGGTACTGCTCCCTCGTCCCAGCACAGGCAAAGCAGTTCATGTAGTGCTGAGAGTATAGCAGGCTTGGCACTCTTGATTATTTCAGGGGTAATGCCGTCCTTCCCAGGGACTTTTCCGCTGGCTAGAGAATCAATGGCATCACTGAGTTCTGATTTGGTTGGCTGTACGTCCAGCTCATCCATGACTGGTAGAGGCTGGGCTGCCTTGAGGGCAGTCTCAGTGACAGCATTCTCCCTGGAGTACAGTTCTAGGTAGTGCTCAACCCAGCGGTCCATCTGTTTGCGTTGGTCAGTGATTATGTCCCCTGATTTAGATTTGAGGGGGGCGATCTTCTTGATGGTTGGCCCAAGAGCTCTCTTCATGCCATCATACATTCCTCTGATGTTTCCGGTGTCTGAGGCCAGCTGAATATGACTGCATAGGTGTTGCCAGTAGTCGTTTGCGCAACGCCTAGCTGTTCTTTGTGCAGTACTTCTGGCTGCTTTAAGTGCTGCGGATGTTAAATCGCTGGGGGCTTTCTTGTAGTTCAACAGTGCAATGCGCTTAGCGGCTATGACAGGTTCCAGCTCTTCATTATGAGTTTGAAACCAGTCTGCATTTCTCTTCGCACGTTTGCCGTAGGTGGTCAAAGCTGACTCGTAGATGGCATCTCTGATGTGGGTCCACTTGGTCTCAGCATCCCCTGTGGGAGTGTTTTGAAGGGCTGTTACAAGTGAATTTAGAAATTTTTGTAACTGCTGTGGGTGAGAAATTCTGCTCGTGTTGATGCGCGGGTGGCCCTTCTGCTTGGAATGATGCAACCTCTTTGGTCTGAGTCTAACCTTGCTGCACACCAGGGAGTGGTCGGTGTCGCAGTCCGCACTGTGGAAGCTGCGTGTGATTTGAACACTGTTTAAGGCGGCTCGCCTTGTGACAATGAGGTCTAGCTGGTGCCAACGACGCGATCTTGGGTGCCTCCATGAAACCTGGTGACAGGGTTTAGTGTGAAAGAACGAGTTGGTGATGCAGAGGTTATGATAGGTACACAACTCAAGCAGTCTCTGCCCGTTCTCATTCATCCTTCCAACGCCATAGCGCCCAAGGCAGGAGGGCCATGAGTCATGGTCGGCCCCAACCCTGGCATTAAAGTCTCCCAGCAGGAACCGGTGTTCGGTGTTGGGGATGCTGCTAATGATGTTACGGAGTTCCTCGTAGAACTGGTCTTTAGCTTCAGGTGCAGAACAGAGTGTTGGGGCATAGATGCTGAGTAGGTGTACTGGACCAGAGGTGGTGAGCAGTCGGATGGACAGTATGCGTTCCGAGCCATTTGAGGGAGGCTCTATCATGCTGAGCAAAGAGTTTCTGATGGCGAAGCCCACTCCATGCTGTCTTGGTTCTTCAGGATCCCTACCCTGCCAGAAGAAGGTGTAGTCTTGCTCTGCTAGAGAGCCACTCGCGGGGAGGCGAGTCTCCTGAAGTGCTGCAATGTCCACATTGAGTACTGAGCTCGTCGTTAATGATGGCGGTCTTCCGAGAATCGTTGATTTGTGTAAGGTCTTCCGACAGGCCAGGACACATAGTTCTGATGTTCCAGCTTGCAAAGCGAAGGGCTGGTACCTTCTTTCCTTTTTTCATGTTGTTTGGTGAGGTGTATCAGTCCACCTTTCGGGCAATGACCCTGAGCTCCAAGCACCCATTGAAGCAGGCAGACTGTGGCAGGACAGAACCTTATTGACCGGGGGCTGCCCGGTTTGAGGCAGGCGGTAGCTGTCCAGTGAGGTGCAATGACCTCTCCCACCAACAAAGGCAACCCGTGGCACCCAGTTTCTACGCCAATTTATCTGGACTTATAACCCGTAACTGCTGCCTTCCATGTTGTTTTAGTCGCTGTGAGGCAACTATGGAGTGACCTCTCCATGGCGCATGCCTGGGCGAATGTATGGAGGTTGAGAGTTGCCCAGTCGTCAAAACCCCCCTCTCGGCCTTCCTGGTGGGGTCCAAAGGAGTGCAGGACACGACGTTTGGCACCAGTCTGGCTGCAGGAACTGCCGGAAACATGCCAAAGGTGACACATGACCGCCTACGGGGTTCCGCTCCGGATTTTCTGTTAGGGTTTACTCCCTTAGCCTTGGTCTCTCCTGAGACGCCCACAAGGCAGTGGGGTTGTTAGGGCCCCTACACAGGTGTAGGATGGTGCCGGTGGGAGGAGGGGATGCGAGGGGGAGGGGTGGAGGGAGGGGGGGTGCGAGGGGGAGCTGGGAAGGGGGCTGTAAGATGGTGCGAGGGG